>NC_079291.1:25685579-26310579 GCF_023638135.1 Falco biarmicus
GGGGTCTGCACCAGGGATACATACAAGGAGTTTCAAGGCTATAAACCAGACAGAACATTTCAATTATGCTTTATTTTGGGGGTTCACACGTTAAACATGAAGTGGGGGAAAACTGGGGGAAACTGGACAAATCTTGAGCACAATTAAAACGACATCTTGGTTTTCACACAGAGCTAAGCTGTACCTTTTCTGTCTTTGCAACCACTATTAGAACGATAAACATACAACATTTAAGTCCCCCTGACACCTAGCAAAAGGACACAAAAGGAAGATGCATAATTTGAAAATTACTTGCACTAGATCATTATGTGATCCACTGTACAAGAACAGATTTTCTGTTTCTCCATTTTCCCTTTTCCTTCTCATTTGAGAATTTTCTTTCTCTGCTAGTACTTATCCAGCCTGTATCAATATTATATTTTACAAGCTGGCAGTTAGCAGTGACTGTCACCTGTGACAAAGTGGAAATGTGCTCAGGACTCAGCTAGAGACTAGCTTAAATGCATTAAAATAATTGTATTAGCTATGTGGGTCTTTCAACCAGCTCTCCTTTAAAAAAGTAGCTTGACCAAACAAGCCTCCTCTTCACATATTTGATAGAAAGTAAAAAACCTCACACGTGCCTGCCCACTTACTATAGTTAGTAGAAAAGCTGTACAAAAGCCAGAGTTCATGCATATGAATGCTACTTGTACATTGCATCAGTCAGACAAGGTTCCTATCTGACCACAATATTCACTGTCTCTTACTTCAATAAAATGTTCGTGGTATATTCAGTGAATAGCTGCAATTTTGAGTAGTCTTTATAATCTAAGGAACAATTAGAAGACCGTATTTCTCTTTAAACATTGTAAACACTGTCAATAACAGTTCAGTAACAGTTCAGTAATCACCTTTTATTCATATTTTTATATATTCTGTGGAACTTCATGCAGCAATGCTAATAGCCTCCCACTCACAATCCTGAGTGACAAGAACAAAACCCCATGAATATGGTTGTGCTACTTAAGCAGCTACAGCACCATTCTTCTCTAACTCCATGAATAACAAGTGATGGAGACTAGATCCTGAAAGAATTAAAAAGAAAAAACCCCAAACCCCTAACAAGGCACCTTGCTGAAGATCTGCATTTTGGTTTAAAACATTCCACAAATGGTGGTTGTCAAAGTCACCTCACACAAATTTACCACGAGCTCACATCACATCAGCGCTAAACCAAGACGGATCGACTTCTATGGCTGTGAACATGTTCCTTCCCGTGTGCATTCCGTGGGGCTCAGCACACCGATGCTCTCTGATGTTAGGCCATTACACTTTGCCTCCTTGTGTATCTAAGCTTGCTATAAACCCATCCCTGGAGACTGTAACGATTATGTAATGAAATATGCCCTTGTTGTCATGACTAAAATTCAATCTTCTCCCTATAACCAAGACGGTAGAAAAAGAGAAGAAGATGACAATCACATTATTTAAAAAAGGGAAATGTACAAAGCAACTGCTTTGCATTTTCCTGACTTTCAGCATGTAAGCTAGTGCAAAGTCATATAAATATTACATAGTATTATCATTACCTAATAGCAACATCAGTATTATTGCTTTCAGATCTGATGCAGCAATCTGCTGGTACCCTACCCACAAGCATATCTGTAATGAAAGACTTCCAAAAATACCACTTGTAATAAGGCCTTTTTTAAACTTCAGATAGCTTTGAACATTTGTTTCCTTGACCACATAACCTGCTGACTTGAGATGAAGACCATGATTACAAGACAGAGACCATTAAGGCAAACTCGTTCTAGCATGGACACACTGCAGTATACAAATCTTTAACACTAAACATTCACACAGGAACTATGCACCTGCCCACCCAGATTGCTTAAACATTTTAAGAATGTCTATAAGTAGTACACAGTACACTATGAACCTCAAAGATGCTGCCCCGTGTCTTGTGCATTATCATTCACTGAAGATATACATAACATTGATTATTTGTTATTTATGTTTTGTTAGCTGTTTAACAGTAAAAAAAGGTACAGGAATTTAATCCTGTTACTAGTTTTGATTTCAGGGTCTATTTCCCATAGCTGTGGCAGAAACATGCCATATAGTGATGAAAAATATATTGTTTCTCTATTGAATATTATGTGCTATTACTGAAGAAGCTCTTTTCCATCTAGCTGAAAAGATGTAAAGAAGGTCGGTTTTCAGGGATGCCATTAATGAGTACTCAACAAGTTGAAATTAATTATTCTATAAATCTAGAAGAAAACAAGGAAAACCAACTCATACGGAGGAAAAGAATTGCAGCTGGACCTGTGCATAAGTAGCACATAGTAATACTAACCAGTGTGATTAGGTTATCTGCTTTGTAAGCCTTTTTGCCCTTACTACATTACCTGTAGACGCAGTTAGGGCTCCTGCCTAGGCACTATTGCAAGACAAACAGTTTGGTTCACACTATTACTAAAGTTGACCTAGTTAGCATGCCTCTGATGAGCTACTTGTAGAAACACATTGTCAAATAATAGTTTTTATCTACTCTCTCTCTCCCCGTTCTCTATGTTCCATATCCACCAGTAAAAGATTTAGCTCAAAGGGCCACAGTGATTCTATAAGCACAAAAAGCTATCACACTGCTGGAGAGGTCCAGCTCCGCTTAATTCTACCATTTACTTTTTACACATTCTTGTAGCATCACTTAGGAAGACTAGAGAAAAATGACAGCCTGATTTAGCAGAGAAAAAAATTACATGTTTGGTCCCACAGCCCTGAGCAGGTTTTTGAGAGATGGAACAGAAATGCTTTCTATTTATGTAAAGTTCTCCATGTGAGAATCCTAGAATGATTCCCACACACACAAAGCTCTGCAGCACAAAGCTACACCATCCAGCACAGCACTGTGCCATACCAGTACAGTCATGCCACAGGTGGTAAGACAGCCTTGGGCTGTGCTACACACGGACCTGAGAAAGAGGGAGAGGAGAGACAGTCAGCTGTGAGGGAAGAGGGAAACACTCTCACTGCAAACCTACAAAATGTACAAAACCTGTTTTTATTAAATGTACATGCTGAGTATCTTTGCTAAATATCTTTTTTTATTCTAGCTGATCTGTGCATTTTTTTTTTCATTATAGGACTGAAACATGTATCAATACAGACAGTTACAATAAATCCTGAACTTTGCACGGTGTTCAATACATACAGAGAAAATCAAGGCATCTATTTATTGTGAATTATGTTCCATTAGGAAGGAAATGTAACAGAACTTGAAATAGACTTTGTGGGTATGCACAACAATGTATATAATAAATCTCCTGTTACGAATCACCTTGGAGTTTTCCAGTGATGCCCTTCAAAGTAGAAATAAGGCATAACTAAGGATACCTAGCACAGCAAGGCTCTTGGTAAATGCTATAGACATCTAGCTCCTCTTTCTTCTTTGATAGTGGGAAAGCTCTGCCCAAAGTAGCACATAGCGGGGCAGGGAGAAGAAAACCACTATATACTGGAGTGATTTTGTTGTCACAGAGGATGCCTTTTAAACAAAGGAAAGTCTCAGCAGCACAACCAAAACCCTTTCAGTTCCATTTACTAAAGACTATTTCTTACATAATTCACACAAGACATTTGAATTTTGCTTTGAAATTGGTGAAAAATCCAGCTGTTTGGATTTAGGACAATGATCTATTTATATGTGCTTGCCCATTTATGCTGTGAAATACAACAGCTTAATGATTCTGGAAAGACAGTAGCCGTATCAGTAGTGGGAGAAGTCCATCTTTGCCACAGGATGGTATTTCTGGCTGAACTACCATGATGCTCTGCTATTTCACTTAAGATTAAGCATCCACTCAGTGGGTAGGTAGAAGGTAATTCATTATAAAGCTTTAGAACCCTTCAGCTAGCTATACTAAATGGAGCCTAAATTATCTTCATATAATATTTTAATAGACTGCACAGGTGAACTCACCAATTCAATTAAATGAACCACTAACCACTTCTGGGTCAACCTTACCAATAGATTTTCTCTTCAAAATAAAGCACCATGTGCTCTCTTGTGCCCTGTGCTCAGATATCTTGTTACATTACCGCTGCTCAAAGATCAGCCCAATCAGCATCTTAAGCATCTCTGTTATTGTGTCAGGCTCCACATAACAGAAAGCAGTTTAAACTCCCCTGAAAGGGAGCTATTGATTTCAAGAAGTCACAGTCCCCTGAGATTACTAAAGCACTTTCTCCTATTTGATACCTGGATGAGCAGTTCAATGCAACATCAAACCCTGGCACATGCTAGTCCTTGAGGATTGGCGTGGTGTGAAAAACGCTGAGAGAATAAATAAATTAGTTTGAATCACACACAGCACACAGTCATAGGGATAACCGATCTGGGGTGGTGTACACCTGCTAGACCAAAGCCACAGGGCTAAGTCCATGTCAGGAGCAACTACTATACACCCAAAAGGGGAATAACACCAGACAAAGGGAAAATTACATTCTGACACACTGCCTGGCTCTTCTGATGAACATCTTCCAGTATGAAGATCAAGCACCTGTTTGCTTACTGGCTCTTTGTATCTTCTCTGCCCTAAGATCAGCAATTTCTTTAAAAAAGCATACTAATACCACTTAACTGTGTAGACACCAGGTGTGGTATCAGATACGGCAAACACCCACAGCACAAAGCAAAAAAGCTAAACTCCCAGGATGACATTTAATGAGCTGTAGTTAATGTAAAACTGCAAGGCACATATGGGCACTGAGCTAAGCTACTGTAAAGACTTGCCACAGCCCTCAAACTTCCCTGGCTTTTAATTTCAGTCTCTGAATTAGAATTCAGTAAGTGGTACAAACCGAGTATAAAACAACAGGAACTTAATTTTGTCCATTAGTCAAAAAACCAAGCTCCTGCATACAGCTCTCTGGACACTTCTACTGGTGGAACAAAATGCCCATTTATGGAGAACTCATTACAGGGGTGCTGAGGGCAGCAAAGGGGCTGGCAGCTCCCGAGAAGGGGGACCTGAGCTTCACAGGACCCAAGTGCTAATGACTACTGACTGCTCTTTATGCAAAAAATCAAATCCCATGTGGCAGACACACTTTTTTCGGTCCACAGGTCTGCAAGGGCCACGTGGTACCCGGGCGCCTCCCCATTCATCCCTTTCCCATCATGCTAATTCATTCACGCTGCCTAGGGGCCTGCAGGGATGGAGTAAATGTGGTGAGAAGCTGCAGGGTGGTCTCCAGCCTCCATGGGGCTGGGACAGTGTCCTGCTTTCAGCTGGGTTAGAGTTAATGCTCTTCCTAGTAGCTGGTGCAGTGGTGCAGTGCTGTTTTGGATTTAGTATAAGAATAATGTTGATAACACACTGATGTTTTAGTTGTGGCTACATAGTGCTTATAATAAGTCAAGGACTTTTCAGTTTCCCATGCCAGTGAGGAGGTACACAAGCAGCCAGGAGGAAGCAGAGCCAGAACAGCTGACCCACACTAGCCAAAGGGATATTCCATACCATAGAACATCATGCTCACTACATAAACAGGGGGGAGTTGGCCAGGAAGGGCCAATCGCTGCTCAGGGACTGGCTGGGCATCAGTCAGCAGGGGGTGAGCAATGGCATTGTACATCACTTGGTTTTTCTTGGGCTTTATTCCTCTCTCTCTCTTTGTTATTTCCCCTTACATTACTATTAATTTTATGTCAATTGTTAAACTGTTCTTACCTCAACCCACAGGTTTTACCTTTTCCTGACTCTCCTCCCCATCCCAGTAGGGGGAGAGGGTGGGAGTGAGCCTGTGGCTGCCTGGTACTTTGTTGCCAGCTGGGATTAAACCACGACAGTTAGCCATCCTGTCACTCCCTCTTCTGACTCATGCCATAAGGGACTAACTGTCCCCTTCACCCTGGACCCTTGCTCAGAAGTCAGATGCCTTCAGACATGCCTACAGCTGATTGCTCTCCAGAGCCTTTGAGTACTGCCCACAGTACGGCCCTATTGTGTGACCTGGTCCTTTTCTGGCTGTTTTAACTTTTTCTTTGTAACTTTATCTTACTTACTTATTGTAACTTTCCTGATTTTCTTTTATGAGAAATTATAGCTTGTATGGAATAATTTTGTTTAGACAGTTTATGTCTGGACTAACAAACTGACTGACCACTCACAGAAACATGAAGATACTGTTTGTGGTGTACGAAGCACTGTGCCAGGAACCAAAGGAATTAACATTAACCCAACAGTGCCAACCGACAGTGCTGCACAGCAAACACAAGGTGCTTTCATTTGCTGTCAGACACGTAAGAAATGGCCTTATCCACAGTGCAAGCAAGAGAAAAATTCCTTACGAAGCCTGTAACAGCTCAGTGCATGTTTCAGTTGCAGCAGCAGCTTTACCAGTGTTGCTGAAACAAAGGCCATTACTTTATGAAACGTTCTCAGTACTTTCTGCACAAGCTGGAAATGATTGAACCAGGTGAAAAATACACAGGATTAGAGAACCTGAGCTGTCCTGGAAGCTGTGCCACAGCCCTGGAGCACTTCCAAACCCCAGTCCCTGGCGGAAGAGTTATGGCTTTCGTGTCACACTGTAATGGAGACAGTAAATCACCAATGTGAAATGCACTCCTATCAGAGTCCCATTATGGCAGAAATAATAAAGGCTAGTGCTGGACTGCAGCCCCTCAGTCAAAACAGGCATGTGAGGAATGCTGTGGAATGGAGATGTTATTTGACAGCAGCCTGGTTTCACACTGCCACAAATGAAGAGGGTTTGAGCATGACAAGTTGGATTTTTTTTCTGCTCTTCTGTACTGATGGTATAGTTTCTGAATGTTTCAAGATTTCATACTGGATGTATGATCTCCTGGCATTTTCCATTTTAAAATTTCGTGTGTAGCCAACAACAGTTATCATTCAGGAATTTACATGGCCTTTTAACGAAAAGGAAATTAGCTGACACTGCACGATTCTTAGTAATTGCATTGTAAAACCTGCAAAACTAAGGGCAACACCTTAAAAGTGGTCATCACTTTTTCAAGGAAACAAATTATTTTCTTCATGTTTTGCTACTGACTTGCTGTATAACCTTGAGCAAGTCACTTCAGATACTCACTTCAAACTCTTCCCCTCCCTCTTAGTAGGACATAGGGAATTCCCCCTATCCTCCAGCTGGGATCTGTCTCACTTGAGATGTTTTAAGATCCAAGTAAAAAAGATATGGGCATTGCCTTCCAATATAGAAAAAAAACCCCAAACACCACACCAGTTTTTTTTAAACACCCCACAAACTTCTCATGACTCTGTAAAGGTCACTAACAGAGGCACAGATTGTATGGTACATTTCCATTGATAAAGAAGAAAGCTCTCCCAAGGGTAATGGAACAATGCAAAATCAGGGAAAAAAAGAAGAAATACCAAGTTTGTAGAGACCCTTCATTGCCATGGAATGATACCCAGCATGCAATCATGAACTGGAAGTCTTGATTTTGGCAGAAGTTTTCAAATGTTCCCACTCAAGAGCAGCCCCCGAGAAGTGTTCAGCTGGGGCAGAACTTCAATGAGAGTGAACAGTCAGCTCTGTGCCAGAGGGGCCAAAACTCCCAAGGGTTCTGGGGAAAGAGAGACCTCTCCATGCGTTACCCTTTATAATCATCTGTGAGTGGTAATACAGTCATTTCATAAATTTATATATAACTTTATTACTCCTCTAGACAACTAATTGTTCTCCCTGGGTACCAGAAGCAAAAAGCTCAGCCTGTTGTTTAAAGCAGGAATCCCAAATGTAGGAAGAGCCAAAAAGAAAGGTCATCCACCTAGACAATAGCCTGAGCTGACTGGACACCAATATTGTTCAGTCAGGCTGTACCACATACCTTGACCGCAAATCCTTCTGAGGGCTACTGATAATCTTTTGCTTGAGAAGCAAAATGCTCAGCACACGCTGATGCAACCCACTCTGCAGAAATAAGCAGTTCTCAAGGCAAAACTGCCTAAGAAGTACCTGACAGTTAGCTTCCAGAACACGTTTTTTTTGTATCCCATCCTCTATCCTCTTCATGTGATGCAAGAGCAAAGGGATCATGTGTTGAGGGCAGCAGAAGCAGAGCCACCACCAGGTGTTTGATCTGAACAAAGAATTATATGTTTCATCTGCTTTTTGTCTGTAGGCAGGCTCTAAACACAGTGAGAGGAAGCAGTTGAAGGGAGAGGAGAAGAAATTATGTAGCTGAAATGTCTCTAAAACCACCCCAAACCACAAATCTAAATGACTGACAAAATAACTGAGTGATTTTGTTATCATAGATATCACTATGAAAAAATAAAAGTTATTATCACAGACAAAGCATCCTCAGAATTAGCTAGGACACTGTATTTCAGCAGGATTTATAAGCTCATTCTCATTTATGCTCATGATAAATAACCATCGCAGCATCTTTCATAAACCTTAGAGAAGGCTGTAAAACACATAGGTAGAGGTAGCACTACTATGCCAAAAAAATACGCAGTTTCATTCATATCATTTGCCTAAATGTGCTTTTACATCTTATGGAAGCTGGCTGCAGCATTAACTGAGCAAATGCTTTTCAGGCCAGAAAATAAATAAATAAATAAACGAATGAATGCATAAATTAAACAAACAAATAAGACTTTTCCAGCCTGTAGTCAACTGTAATGTATCTTGGCCAAACTTCAATGCATTTAGTTATATTGTGCTTTTGTTAAAACTATATTAAAATAATATACTTTCAGTCTGATTATTACTCTTCTATCACTACCTGCGAATGTCCTCATACCACGTTTTGCATTCTGGATCACCAGCTTCAAATATCTTAATAAAACTGCAGTCTCATCAAAGAGTGTGTAGGCTGCAATTCCCTCTCTTACCTCCCTCCTTTGCTGATCTTACTTTCACTCGGAGATGGTGAAAAAGCTAAAACAACAATTTGAAGAAGATTCATGGTATGCAACCAAGACTGGAAAATTATTTTTCAGTAAAATATTATTTTTATTCATATACCATGTATGCCTTATATTAACCTTCTCTATTCTTAAAAGGTTTGGTTGTGGTTGTGGCGTTTTTTGGGGGGGTATTTTTTATTAAATTAAAAAGGTAAAGATCTGCAATCTGTTAAGAAACAACTTTTAAGGATGTTAGTATCACAAATATAAAACTTTATCAGTCTCACATGATTTTACTTATTTATGAAATCTGAAAGAAAACCATGGCTACTGCAACTGCAATGTTGGTTTTTAATGCAATGTAATATATAAAGAAAAGGGAAAAGGGTTTTGGGAACTGAAATTTTTCAGAAGATAAACACACTGCCACATTAAGAACAAACAACGACCTTTCTAAGTAGTGGCAACTTTAATTCAGTTATCAAAAGCCTGAAAATAGCAAGCAAATGAAAAGCAGAATGCCAGCAAGGATGAGAATACTATAACTTGGTAGGTCATTTTACTTCCAGCATTTTCATTCTGTTTGCTTTACTGCTTCATTTGGAATTTATTTTTTCTCAGATGAAAACCTCCACTTTCTTTACAGACAATACCAACCTGGCTGTACTACGGAAAAACACCGTTTATTTTAACAATTGGAGAAATATTGCAGGACAGCACAGAAAAGAAAAAGAATCAATTTCATTTCTCAGAAGCAATTTCTTTTATGCTTTTTTTTCCCAGTATTGTATGCATCACAATGTGAATCTGACCAGTCTCTATTACATCTCAGAGTCAATGATGGGGTTGATCCAAGAAAGGCCAAAGGCTTTTGCTTCTTTTCTTTTGTTACAAGTATACATATGTGTAACACTCTTGTATTTCCTCTGCTGGAACATGCTTATGTACAATAAATTCACTGCTGAAAAGTATTGCTATTCAATGCACAATGTCAAATTATCATAAAAAATTAACAGCCACATTAGATAGATCAATAACCTATCTAGTTCATTTTTCTCCCTTCAAAAAAAAAAACCCCACAAGGTGACTAATAGTAGATTATTCACCAGTGTGGATGATTCACCAGTAGTATAACAGCATGCAGCATGTAAACCCATCCTTTTCCAGAATACCTTCTCAGCTTCTCTTAAACATGGGCTTTAAACCTTTCTAAGATGCGGGCTGCATCCTGACTTTCATATTTAGCTACGGGTAGATCCGACTCCCACGAATGTGTCCGATCTTTTCGGAAGCAATTAATGCTTCTGGCCCCCACAACATCTCACGCCCCTAAGTTCCAGTGCTGAACTGCTCACTCCAGGACAAACGACCTCCTGCCACTCATTTTAAGGCTGCAGCCTGGCAAGGTAATCGAGGGTCTCAGCTTCTTGTGCTCCGGAAAGCACTGCACACCCAAACCATTACAGCATACTGTATCAAAATTCGGGTAGACCAACAAAATCACCTGAAAAGAGAGCTCTCAGTCTTTGGTTTAAAAGAAGCCTTCATGCACTTTAGTTAGTGGCAAAGCCCTGCAAAAGACCCTATAGACAGTGGAAATCATGATTTCATAAAGAACGAAATGTAAAAGCATTACACCACGATCTGGAAACCAAACCCACTCCCTTGTTCAACAAACACACTGGAGATGAAAGGCATAGGTGTGGTTTCATGCCAGCTAACAAATTTCCTTCCATGAGGAACAGTAAGGAAGCACACTTTCTTTTCCAGTCCCGTCAATCTCAGGTATAATACTCACAGCTTCACTGGACCTCTGCTGCTTTTCAGACCAGACGCAGAATATTACGTGTCAGACATCCTCACTGTGCGTATTTTTGTAGGTTCTATGATTTGTCCATCCACAGCCTTAGCCAGTAGGTAATGATAATAGACCTTTCCCCAAAAAGACACCGAGCTGAGTGTGTGGAGGAATGATGGAAGGACAGGACCAGAAAACACGCAAGAACTAACTCAGTGACTACCTCTGCATCTCATCAGATGGTGTAAACCGGACACTTCCAGCTGGCCTAAATCAAACTGAGCACTACCAACTTGCATTATTATTATTATTATAGTTATTTAATCATTATTATTAATTATTATCATTATTAAATCCATGCATGGAACGATATTCCAGAGTAGTGCCGGCAGGCACAGTGCCATTTCCAGTGTAATGGCTTTGTTAACAAGCTGTAGCAAGTGCTCCCACCCAAATACTGAGACAGCTTTGGGTGTATTCTTCTCTCAAACCTAATGGATGGCTTTGGAGGGACAGGGAAACCTCTGAGCAAGCTGCAATAAAAATAAATCTATATATATATATATAAAAAAAACCAACCAGAACGATAGCATCTTGTTAAGCATGCTCTAGCACAGAAATACATTAAAACAGTATGGTTAGTTCTAAGATTCTATACCGACAAGAAATACTGTCATTTGCTTGTTTTCTTAAATCTTGTACTAGCCGAAACAGTGTCACCCCGGCGGGATCATGAAGCAGACATGTCGCACAGCACACTCCCTTGCTGCTTTTACAGCCAGTTCGTTATAAAAAGATGCAAAAACTTACAGGTGGCTGGCAGCGTCGCGCCAGGTGACCGACACCGGGCTGCCCCCCTCCTGTCCCCCGAGCCCCCCGGTGGAACGGAACCCCACGCAGAGATCCAGGTGGGGAGACCCCCGAGCCGGGACGCCTCAGACCCTTTGTCCCGGCAGGATCACCCAGCGCTCGGCCCCCTCCCTCGGGCGAGCTGCGGGGCGCCCTCATCCCCCCGCCGCCGCCTCCCTCTCCAGGCTGAGAACCGGCGGCAGCTCATCACACCAGTGCCCAGCCCCGCCGGGGGGTGGCCCGGCAGCAGCAGCCTCGCGTGGTGCCGTGCCCCCCCAACAAGGCACCCCCCCCCCCCCCCCCGCCCCCAGTGCTACCTCCGTCCTCCCGGCGCTGCCCTGGGGCGGCCCGGCCGGCAGCCGCGGGGCAGCGGCGGCCCGCACGGCTGGGCTGCGGTGGGGAAGCGGGCGGAAAGCGCGGAGCGGAGCGCGGTGGAGCGGCGGCGGGGGGCGGGGCGGCGGCAACACCCGGGATGGATCTGGCGGCGGAACGGCTGGGGGGGGGGGGGCACGGTTCTGCCACCACACTGGCGTTTCTCTCACCAGCACCATTTGGAGGTATTATTATTATTTGTTTTGTGGGTTTGGGTTGTTTTTTTGTTTGGTGTTGGTTTTTTTTGTTGTTGTTGAGGTGTGTTGGTTAGGGTTATTGTTGGTTTTAGTTATTGTTGGTTTTAGTTATTGTTGGTTTTTCTTGTTTTGTTCTTTTTTGTGTTTTTTTTTTTTGTTTGTTTGTTTGGGGTTTTTTTGTTTGGTTGGTTTTTTCCAGTGAAGGGGCATTAAAGCTTTGCAACCATACTTCTCCAAGACGTAGTAGCCCAGCAGCAAGAGGCAGCACCGTTAAACAGCCACTCCCTAGAAAAGGGGAGCTGAAGGTCGTTCTGGCGGTTGATGAGCTTGCAAGGGACAGTTCGAATACTTCTAATTGACCCGAATACCAGGGCAAGGAAGGCCCAACAAAAACCTGCACAGAAGGGTTTGAAAAAGTTAAAGTTACCGAGATGTCATCACTTGCTGGGTTTTAAGGTGAAGGAAGGGAGGCTCAGCAGCCTGCTTACCGGGCATTGGAAAAAGGAGGGGTTAAAATAGCTAATTACCGACACAACATCCATCTTTTAACAGAGACTAGAGACCAACTCTTCCTCCTCAGACCCCCCCTCTCTCCTCCTCGACCAGCTGCACCATCACCTTCATCCCCTCATCCCAGCTCTGTCACCCACACTGCCGAATGGCGAGAGGGTCCCTTGTGCTGAAGAGGAGGGGAGGAAGGCTTCTGTCTGCAGTTTGGGCGTTGACATGACCCCTGGAGAGTCAACACTAACTAGGCTACAGCTCAGGCAGGACGGTGGGGCTTGGCCCTTGCTGCCTGCCTCTCATCTCGCTGCTGGTGGCACTTGTGGTGGCACCACCATGGATGCAGATGCCATGTGGCTTGGAGGGAGGGAGGCTGCCAGCCCCAACTGAGAGCAGAAGTGTCAATGCAGCCAACCACAAGCACGGGTTAGGGGACAGACCGTCCCATGGGCCCTCTTGCTCCAGCGAGGAAAGCCAAAAGTTTTAGTGCTTTACCAGAAGCGTGCCATAATAGGAATAACTGGTCTTAGAGGAACCAGGATGGAGGAAATGAGGGACCAGAGTCTCAGATCACAACACCTGTAAGTTGCTACTCCGAAAGTCAAACAAAAGATAACAGAACTCTTCAGCAGGACCTCATCTAAGGTCTTCACCCAGCTAGCACGGTACTGTATTTAGCTACATCAATACAACTCACAATTGCAGTGAGTCCCCATCCCAGATGTTTCTATATTGTCCGGAACAGCAAAACTTCCACAAGGTCACTGCTGAATCAGTCTGCTCTTACTGCTACAGAAACAGCCACAGCTATTGTCTCTGCAACTGCTGATACAGAATATTTTTTAGATATATTCCAGCAGAAAAGCAGTAGTTTTTCCTCCCCATATTTCCAGAGATACGATACTGCTTCCATATTCTGAGGGATTTTTTTGTGTTCAAAGGGGATCACTCATTGGAAACGGTTCCAAGTGTGAATTATTAAATATTTTTTTTCTAGCACAGCAAGCATTTGCACTTTTTAAAAGGTGCCTCTTTCATTTGATCTATTCACCTCCTCTCTTATTTGTGCCCTATCAGTAAGGGTGTATCTTGAGGAGTGTTTGCCATAGCATTTCATTAACACCACCGCATGCACCAGCAGGTACTTTCCTCACTGAACGACCATAAAATGATAATATATTTACAATCCTGTGATGCTCACTTCTTGGCTGGAAAATCATCGTGGCTGGTCTTTTCTCAGAAAAAATAGCAGCGACAGTAAACTTTACTAAAGGGCTTTTTCCCATTTGGATTTATGAAGCAAGAATATAAAATAGAGGAAATTATGGAACAAAGCTGACCTTGAAAATGCGTAAAATCTATCTGTTTCTGAGGAGGCTGCAATCTGAGACCTGTAAACCAGCTGCCATCATAATTTTACTGAGGTCTATTATCTTTTGTTGTTCCAAACCAAGTCAGCTTTGATGTAAGAAAATTGGGTCCTTTTCTGCACAGGCACACAATGTTCTGCTCTGTTTGAATATTTGACGTAGAAAACTCGGAGAGCTTCTTCCTCAGTCCCCACAAGTAATGCACGAACCTGCTCATTTGTATAATGAAAAAAAATCATCGGCAAAGGAGGAATCTCTAACCAGTGAATGGTTGGTTGTAATAAATCTAGCAGAGACAATACGCAATTTGTGTGAGCAGTAGTTCAATCACAGGTAGGCGAAGGCACTCAGAGTTTAGCAGAGAGCTGAAAGGTCTCTCAGCATGGCAATCTGCAATTCAGAGATATTCAGACTACATTTAAATGAGTTGGCCCAAGTACTGGAAGCGGTTTAGCTGCAGAGGAACCTTCTGTGCATGGTACTTATTCCACCTCTTAGAAGTATAAAATAATTTAGTAGAAAAAGACCCTGCCAGAACCAATTTTTAATTGCCTGTATTCATACGCTCTGAATATGAGATATAAACAAAGGGAATGGAAAATTCTCACTTATAATTACATTCTTGAAAGACAATTTGCTTGACATGAATGTTAATTTCTGACTACAGAATGCTGAGGACAGATTTGGATAGATGGTAGGGAAGAAGCACATCACTGGTGGATTTTTGTTGCTGAATAACTCAAACCAGCATGATCTTAAATGTAGATGTTCCAACACATATGCTAATAAAGATCATGAAAAGGGGATGATAGGCATGTCTGCTGTGTGTGGAAAAAAATCCGCTCATTCTCCTTTCCTAGAGACTTCAATTTGGGGGGCTTATGCTGGGATCCCGTGCAGTCAATAGTAAAGCATCATTAGATTATTGAAAAATAATTCCCCCCCCCCCCCAAAAAAAAAAAAAAAAAAAAGAAAAAAGATGTTACTGACTATGACATAAGGTAATTAGTTTGGACTTCATTATGATGAATAAAGATGACAATCACTGGACAGGAAGATGGTGGTTGCCTAGGGACCAACAATCATAACCTGATTATGTTCAATATGTGATGTATGTGCTTTAAAAAGCCTAACTGCCCAAAGCTGAGGCACATAATAGATGGCAGCGAGAGGGAGGAGAGACAGGAAGAAATCCTTGAGTGGAAGTGGATGTTTAAGAATAGCTTGTATCTCAAAAAGCAAGATTCCACACTTCTAAAACTTTATGCTTGTATCATATGAGGATGTGACAGTTCCTTTTAGTGAGAAGAAAACACCCAATAATATCTAACCCGTACATGCTGATTGGGATCTATGTGTCAGCATTCTCTAAGAACTCCTGGGTGTACACTGGAGACATTACTGTTCCTACAGCGTTCGACAGACCTTTAAGCACTGGAGTAGTTACAGAAGACTGGAAGAGTCCGTAGGTCCTCTCAAAAAAATTGAAAATTGTTGAAAAATATGTTAAAAAATGAGATGATTAACTATTGAACAACTAGCCTGATACCACTTTTCATAAAAACAGTGGAAGAAACATTGTAGAATTCTGTAAGTAACAAATACATGAAAAAATGAGTAAGTAAATAAATGAAAACTTCAAATAAATTAATAATATTTTTTTTCCTTAAACAAATTTCAAATTTCACACTTCCAGTACAGGTTTGGTCAAGCTATATAACTGGATAGATGGATTACATTTCAGAAAGGCATGTGCCTTCATGGCATGTTGGATTAATGAAATTAGTATCCATGATATTAATAAAGCACATACTCAGTGGAAGTAAATCACGGATCACAAGCTTAGAGGCTGAGAAGCTGCACGAGAAGCTACAAATGGAGAGAGCTCTTTAACCAAGTCAAGCATGGCATAGCAAGGGTCAGTGTCTGTCAGCAAAAGCCAGACACATCATGGAAATAAACTTGCAATTTTTACAGGTGTACCAGGCTAACTGTTGAAAGAAGCTACCCAAGGAGGGCATGACCTCAAAGACAAAATGGGTGCCCTTTCTGGAAGATGTGTTTTGCACAAGGAAGTTTTTGGAAGCAACACAAAGGTTTCACAAGCTGAAAATTCCCCCAGATTTAAGAGTCCTTTCCGGCCATAGGAGGTCCGGATCTGCTACTGAAACAAAACAAGTTTCTGCTCTAAACTTTTCCTCTCTCTCCTGACATTTATAAAATAGGGAAAGATGTGAGGAGGAAAGGTACTCTCCAAATGGAGGAACTACCGTACTTCTTCCTTTCTTCCTAAGGGAATGGAAGTTATATGTATGGAGATTGGTTATGGTTACGGCAAGGTACAAGTATTGGGAACAAAAATGAATGAATATGCCAAACCTTCTGTTTATTCTGTGATACTGAATACCCTCCATGTAATAAATGAATAGTGTCTTCTAATGTCTTAAATCCTACAGCTACAGGCAATGGAACCTTTCTATTCAGTATATCCAGCAGAGAAGGCAGAACTTGCATTTAGCTCTTATTTCTGCTCAAGAAGGGTGAGAGGCTGAAGAATTACAGACATGATTAAGTACACATCTTCTGTCTATAATTGTGATTATTTCTTATTTTGCTTTTAGTCATCATATTGGGACTATTCTCTTAAAGCAAATGCAGCCCATCACAGTGAAGTTGCTGTCTGAGATGGGGATTAGGAACAAATTGCGTGTGCTACAGCAGCCATTCTCCATCACTGTTCAGGCTGCAGGCCAGTCCTGCGTATTGCCATTTTATCATCTGAAGGACCCTGTGAATAATAACTACAGAATGATCTGGACAGATATGCAATTTACCTTACAGTGCATTTGCTCTCCCAGTAAACCACTTCCTTAAAAAACCCATCCTGCAGAGCACTGTTTGGAGAGAGGAAATTCTGCTTTAATCAGCCCTTTTCTATTTTTTTAAAGGAGGTAAGCGTGATTCTACTGAAGCAAACAAACAACTTATTTTAAAAGATCCAGACCTTGGATGACATGGTATTATTTTATGCTTCTTGCTCCAGTTTGCATGGCTCTGTTGTGCTTCAGCACAAGCATTAGAATTTTGTGATCCTATCTAGCCAGGTTCCCTCTCACTCCCCCTGAAACCTATACTTAAACTGATGGCTGCTCTAATTGAAGGGAGTGGAATTATTTTTAGGACTCATCACAAATGCTTATTCATTTTGCTAAATACTCCTGTAATTATTAACTGATGAGTACCCTGTTATCACCTGATGTTGTTTTTCAGTTCCAGAAGCATGTTCAGCTTTTCCACCAAGTATTTGAATGTGAGCAATACAGCCCTGCTTTCTGTATTATTTTTGGCACCTCTTTCATGTTACTGCAACATCAGTGCCTGTCTCTAGCTAGCTCGTTACACCAGCCTCTACTGCTCACCTGGTCGGAGTTGAAGAAAATGTGTGCAAAGGTTCTACTGTTCCACCTGTCATGCGTGAGTTGAGATCTCCCAACTATTTATGAAACTATTTACAAAAACATGATTGGAAAACATCAGCAGAGGAATGCTTGAAGTAATACACCCCCCCGCCCCCGCCCCCCCCTCCCCTCGCTTCCACAAAAGCTCTGCAAACACATCCTTTTAGACACAGAGAACCCGGACACAAGTTCAACTAACACCAAAGAACAAATTTGAAGCCCCACAGACTTCACTTCTAAGGGTACACCACTTCAGATCCCTCCAGACTGCTGCTCTGGCTCCATGCGGTACCCAACGCAGGCAGTGCCATCTGTCTCCTAGAGCTGGAACTGCTTTTTGCCACTGCCAAATGAGCAATGCAAGACAAGTCACTTTGAATTAGTCACCTGTAAACGGGAATAAGAATATTCACTTACAATTTGCTATTATTTAATAAGATAAAAATAGTGCCTGACACTCCGAGAATATTGCCATTATTTTTTGCTGTTATGAGTACAGAAAGTTAGAAAAAATAAGCAGATCTGTTAAAACTGACAACAGGAAACCTACACAATGAGCCCAATTAATTTGTGTTAACACAGCAATACCAGTAGCTGAGACTTAAGCCTAAGCCATTCTCTGTTGTGAGAAGGAAAAAGACAGAAACATTATCTTTCACTCCACTGAGTGAAAAGAGACAGTGATGCTTTACCTCGGCTCATTAAGTTAAAACACTAAGTTATAACATAGGAAGCAGAGCTGAAAGTCTCAGCCAGTCTTTGGCTGAGAAATTAGGATGAATCTCAGGATATTTAAGAAATACCTTTGCCATATTTACTACTGTGCTACCTGATTGCAGGAAGTTCTTTCCAGTAGTGTAACAAGGCTTATTCAAAGTTTATCGCAACCTGGGTGAAGTTGTCCCCAAATGGCAATCATACAGCTGGGGTGACTTGTGTTCCTGTGCTTTAGGCTTCCCTGGGAAGCATATTTCCTGAGACCTGCAGTCCCATGGACAATTAATCATTTTTACTCTAGGGCCATGTGGTAACTGAGTAACACCATATTTCTTTTTGCTATGTGAGGGGATTGTCTGGGGATGAGGAAAAGAGACACAAAAGACATTGGAAGACTTCCTTTAAGGAAAACATATTCTTGCATCACATGTTGCATGTGCTTCCAGTAATTGTACCATACATGAAAAAAAGAAAACTCATCAATCGTTTTAAGCACTGGTACTGGTTCAGCAATAAATCCTCTTAGCAAGTAGTATGGCAATTGAGTTGATGTTAAGGGAGCCAATCCTAAATAATAGACTCACATTCAAAGAAGTTCCTTTTGGAAGCCACCTGGGAAATGGCTAGGCTCTTGTGGAAATCTTGAGCAAAGTGACTGATTTTTATATTTTTTTTTTGACAATGAAGACTAATTATGTGGATGGGGGGGTGTAAGAACACTGGTGCACATGGCCAAACGATGTTGCTCTTGGCATGCTGAGGACAGCTTTGGTAGTAAACTAATTTACTTGACAGCAGGGAAAAAAACACAAAAAACCCTTGCTGACCTAAAACTGTGTAGGCATTCTAAAGAATATATAATAGGATGGCGATTTAGCTAAAACATTTTAACTGGTAGGTTTCCAGTGCTTTGTTTCAGATCTTCAAAGAACTTCATCAGTGAAATATGGAAGTGGCTTAGGAGGAAGAGCATGTTACCATTTCTTCAAGCCTGCTTTCAAACCTGACTCTAAATTTTAGGGATTATGGTAGGTATCAACATTTAAGATGCAGACTCAAGTGAGTGTTTGAGGTGTGTGTCAATCGCTGAATTTAAATTGTAACTTAAATTTCAGCAAACGGGGAAATTACCAGTCTCCTTTTCCTGCTTCAAGAGCAAACACCTGGACAAAAGGGTTGGCATAATGATGACAGTACTGGCTCTTTAGTTTGGGAACCCTACTTACAAGTCTCTACACTTGACCCAAATGGCTTTTGGCCTCAGTTTTCCATTCATAAAATGAGGTGAAGGGTATTTCCTAACTTCTTAGTTTGATCTTGAGGGTAAATATATCTGGAGGTACTTTGATATGAGGAAAAAGGTGTGGAGAAGAGGCACATCACTCTAATGACAGCCACCACCAAAAGGTCTGCACAAAAGGTCCAGAGGCTGTGACAAATCAGTGGGTTGATAAGACTGCAAGAGGGAGGAGGGCGTGCTTCCATTTCTTCATGTCAACTAGAAATGTAAGGTCGTTCGATTCTCTATTAAGTAAAGGCAAATAGTTATGGAATAGTTGTGCATCACTCTTGCTGACACACCTGCTCTCCCTCTGTGTGGTAGAAGGCAAGACTATATGAAAAAGAACACTACAAGCATAAGAGCGCTTGTGTTGTTCAAGGACAAGGCCATAACTTTAGGAGGTTGACTCTCATCCTCCAGAAAAGAGGGCTTAGACCTGGAAGCCCTTTTGTGTATCTTTCACCTCACACATCTCAGGGCATTCATTCTACATAGTTATTCCTGCCAAAGTTTCAATTCTTTCTCTCTTTTTTGGGGGACTGCCAGCCTGGTAGTCACTCTGCTGGTGGCACCTTTGTTACAGGTCACCCTCCCAAAGAAGCGCAGCCCCAGCACAGCTGCTTGAGCTTCTGTGTAGCTCAGGAGCAAAATTATCCCTAGTTTCCCCAAAAAGCAGACTGCCACAAGACTTAATTCTTGACTGCAAAGATGATGAATAGAAACCCTAAAATCAGGTTTTACACGTGTTACTTAAATGACACCTTCAACTAATGGTCTTTTGGTTGGTTGGAGCAAGCTGTGTACTCATGTGGCTCTTCCAGAGTTCACACTTCAACTTAGGAAATAAATATGATTTCCCTGGCCAGCAAAATTTCCTGGCACTACCTAAATGTCAAAAATAACTTGTTCCTTTACAAATAAAGTAACCCAATTACATATTACTATTATTTTGTTGTATAGCTTCTAAATTTTCTGGCTCCTTGCTAGACCTGTAGGCTTTACAGTCCAGGTCCAACTGACTTCCAATATATACAAATACAAGACCTAAGTTTGAGGTTTTCATGCAGTTATCAGGCCTCTAAAACTGAATTACTGTCATGGCTGAAAGCTGACGTGTTATTTATTAATCAGCTACAATTGAAAATAACAATTATTACTTGAATCAAATACAACAACTACTTCATGAGGTTTAGGGTATATTTGGCCTAGATAACATCAGTAGTCACTGATAGCACGCTGCAAATACCAAAGACAGATCCAATTGAGAAGGAAATGCACATCTTAATTACTGAGTTACGGTGATCCAAACAGCAGTAACTAGTCCCCAAAATGAACCTCTAGAAGTCTTATAGAAGAATGGAAAGACAGCTTGTTGTTGCCTGCTAGGCAGTCACTTGATCTCTCACTGGAGCACCTGCTCAGCTCACTGTTCTGCAAATCTCTGACCCGAGGACAATCAGTGCAATTTTGTCTTCATGAGCACTATGCGTTTCCCCTCATATGGGGTACTATTATGTCAGAAAACAGATATTTTTTTTTTAAGAGATAAAAGGAAGCCAACAGCCATTATTTGTTATAGGAAACAGACTAATGCAATACTCATTATAAACACACATTTCCCAGTTTTATTTACCTGACAATAATTTTTGTAAGATAAAGTAGATCAGTATACTAAATTCCTTTTGCTATTCTTTGCCTCTGTGCTGTAGCAGTGCATCAGAGGAAAATCTCTTCCTTCCTGGCGTTATGAGCACCATAGCAGAATGCTGAGTCTTGAGGAGTTCGTCCCTCCTGATGGAAAGACGTGCCTAATTATCTATCCAAGGAGTGGAGCCTGTTTGCAAAGGTCAACATCACTGAAGCAACTTACACGACAGTTTTGCTGCTCTGTTTACAAATGATTTTAATATTTAAAACTGAGCCGTGACCTGAAGGTACTTCTGCACTTGCCCTTTAGAATGTCATTGTCACCAAAGTCTACCAGCCACTAGCTAGGCTCACTGCTGAGCTCTGGCTGTTCCTCACCAATTTTTTTTTTTTTAAGTACCACACTATTCTCTACCTGCTCTTCCCATCCAACATTATGTATTCATAGCCTACATGGATTTTAACTTGATTATAAAAGAGCTCAGGTAAGCTTCACAGCAGCACTATGATCATTAAAACACAGCACGCTCCTGTTGGAATAATACTCCAATAAGACACAATTTGTCTTCAGTTTGTCAAAATTGCTAGCATCACATCTTGACAGCCAGGAACAAAGCAAACACCATCCTTCCATGAACAGGCTATTCTGTAACATCGGCATTGTCAAGGATTCCCATTATTTCCTTAGAGCTGAACTTTGAAAATTACTCTAAAGGCTCCAGTCAAATTGTAACAGTCTGGCTCAATTGTGAGCCAGCATAGCCTGCATTAGGGCAGGTATTAAAAGGGAAGAAAAAAGGAAATGATAAAATTGAAACTTCTATGGGTTTGATAAGAAGTCAACTCAACTTTCATAGAGCATCAGCCTGATATTTAAGAACCAAATTTGAAGGCAGACAAAATGCAAGGACAAAAGCAATCTGCTTCAGAGTAAGTGTTGCTATTTGCAACACGTTCAGATGTGCTTAGCCTGTGATCATCATGACAGCATTTTGCATTGGGGTGAAATTACTAAACAATATCTCAACATGAAGAACAACTATGAAATAAGAAATACTGTTACACGGTCTTGAAGAATTAAATCAAAGAATATTGCTAAATAGATTCAGAAATCCATGCCCTTATTGCAAAGTCCATCAGCCTGGGTCACTAGTCCCTCCAGTACACAGTCTGCTCCTGTAAACCAGGAATGGTTTCAGGCCTGGCATTTCCCCAAAGTAGTATGCAAACCAGGTTCTCTCTACAAAAAGAAGATAAAATAGTCAACAAAAGTGTTTTTATAATGTGTATGTGTAGCTCAAAGAGACAGATGTTTGGCGATAAGACAGGAGTTTGCTTTATGCCTTTGCTGTCTTGAGTCAGAAAAACTGAACTTCAGGGATCTCTGTCTATGCACTATGTTGAAAAGAACAGAAATTAAATGTTCCTCCTGATTACAAGTTTAAAAAGAATTGAGTTTTACGATATGCAAGAGCTCATTAAGAATAATGTTTAATATCCTGTTCAGGTAAAATTTATCTCCAAGACTGACAATGTAGAATATACTTGGAAGGGCAGGACGCTTACAAAGCTGCTGTGGTGCTTCCACAGCTGGGACCAAACAAGCCACATGTTTCTTGTTTCTTTGGGCAGTCAGAATGCTGCTGCTGCCATCATCTTCTTACTACTTGCAGGCTTTGCAGTTGTGCAAAGACAGATGGCATTGTGTTATTTTGAACTGTTTCTGAAACACTGGATCTTAAAACCCAGATTAGTAGACTGGTTTATTTTCCACCACATTGCTGCAGCTAACACTGCAAACCCACTGCACCACTGCCTTCAGATCCTGCCAGGGCAGTCTCCAGCACTGTCTCCATCCTATTGAACACATGCCACCTCTGTAACCAGTTTA
Source organism: Falco biarmicus (assembly GCF_023638135.1). Classification (NCBI taxonomy): domain Eukaryota; kingdom Metazoa; phylum Chordata; class Aves; order Falconiformes; family Falconidae; genus Falco; species Falco biarmicus. Next base: position 25,708,562 of record NC_079291.1, read on the forward strand.
CCAGGACGGAGGCTGGCTGATCATGTGGATATTTCAAGAGGCCTTAAAAAGCCCCCAAACAGTCTGATAAAAAGGCTTTGCTTGAGCAAAACAAAGCTGTAACCGGGGAGGCTTGGACTAGACTGTTGTATGGGATGTGTCTCAGTTGTACAGCAGGGAAGTACAGAAGGGAAAACAGTAGATGAACGTGTAGGGGGGCATAAAACTGGGAAACAGTCTGTATTTTCATGCCAAATGCTGACCAGGCTGTGAACACACTGCAGAACAGCAGTGATACAATGTTTCAGAGCATTAACACAAGAGCAGCATTTGCCAGGACTAAACCAGGCCTGTGATCAGCTGTCCTACAGCAACACATGGTTTTATGCAAATACAAGAAGCTTTCACTACAGGTATTTCACCCAAAAACTGTCATGTAGCAGATGAGTTAAAAAATCAAACCGTTGTTCAACAGCAGAAGTAATGGGGGAGGTACTAAACCAACCACCCTGGAAGTACAAACATTTTCCAGCTGCTTCTTGACTACTCAGGTAAAGCTGACAGAATAGAAACACCCCTTGCGGTGTACCACAGTATGAAGACTGAGCATAATTAACAATAGTTGGGTACTTCACTTCATCTGGAGTGCCTGGAGTCTCTTCACAAGACCAGAAATGTTGCAGCTCCGTGCCGTGGAGATATTTATTTCCTGCTGATCTGAGATTTTATTTTTGTCTTGGATGAATGCCCTTTCAATTTCTAAAACAATGCACCAAGGGTAAAAAGGGATAAAAGTTTAATTATCGTGAGATACCAAAGAGAATAAAATTAGATAATTAAAATAAGATTTTTTTTTAAAAAAATGAATTTTTAAGACATGATTCCCTTCTTCAGAGAACAAATGTATTCTTTCCAATCAAAAGGTTAATATTGAATAAGCTGGCAAAACATTAGATCCAAATCAGAGACCCAACTTGAAAATTAGATATTTCATTAATAAATACAGAAATTCATGAGCTGTAAAATCTCCACAATGAAAGAATATTCAGACAAGATTTCACTGGAAGACGAGAAATGGTATTTGAATTGATAAATAAGCTGCTGTCTTTAGTATGCTGAAGCATGCACACATTCTAGGAAGAAATTTGTTTCCTTCTACAGCCTGCTTGGTATCATTGTCTTTGAATTTTTGTTTAGCTTATATACATTGATACAAAAATATATAAAAATAACCATATAAAAAGTAGCCTCTCTCAGACTTTAAGATTGTGTTAATCAACTGTTAGTCACAAAATGCACATATATTAAACTACTAGAGCAGAGAAGCCAAGTCTTTGCTGTCCTGAGGTGCTGAATCATTTGCAGTACGAGTAAGAGAAGGACACCAGAGAATTAATATTAGAAGAAAGAACTCCAAGACCTGAGGAATTAAAGAAAAAAGCTCTCCATAAAATGTGCAGAAGTTTTCAGTAAGTCAGCTTAATAAATACAGATTTTAAGTAGAATTTGATGGCTTATCTGGAGTAAAGCTTATGGCATTTTACTACGTGTTTGGCACCACCACATCTCAAGAGCTTTCTGTTCAAGTATTTGATGATGTTTATGCCATACAGGTCACCACCTGCCTATTATGGTTTCCCATTCAGTGTTTTCTCCTCATCCTCCTTATTTGCCACTGTTTTTCCACATCCTCTTTACTCATATTTCAGTCGTTTCCTTCTCTCCTGTTTTATTCCAACTATTATCATCAGTTATATCTTTTATTCTGTTGTTACATCTACCACTTCCTCTCTATTGTATTTTTGCTGGTTTTTTGGGGTTTTGTGGAAGTAACGCTGCTGTGTTCAGACCTTTTCGCATCACAAATGCTTTTCTTTGAGGTTTTTAGCATCAGATGGTTGAACATTCAGGCCTCTGGTTGATGTGGATGGGCAGACTGAGCTGGGGAGGAAAAGACAGTTAGTGTCAAGACACCCATTTCACACCAGAAGAGTTCACAGAAATCCGGAAATACTGCATGAAAGCCTCAGGTACTCCAAGAACTTATGTGTATGTGAGAATTTCTGTGCTAGGAAATCTTAGTGCTCATCGTGATCCTATGTTGAAATATACTGAAGTACTTAAGCCTCTAAAATACGATATGCTTCCTCCATTCCACAATACACAATTACTGATTAAAGCAGTTAACAATTCTTTTGCTCAAAAAATCTGCACCTGTCTTTCCACCCAACCACCCCCAGCTGGTAAAAAGGAATACTTTAAACATTGTTGCTAGTTCCAATATAATGGTGAGCTCTGTGATGCTCACATGTCTGACAGCATTGAAATGCACAGAGAACATGTAGTCTGACACATCAACAGATGTACAGTGAAGCTGAAATATTCTGGATATGCTGAATTTACTGGGAATAACATTTATTTGTGCATCTGTTAATGTAGCCATAACATGTTCCAGTTCTTGATCCATGCAAAGCACAGTTGAATTTCACAGGCACAGTGGCAAGCTGTCCAAGATTTCTGAATGAAAAGTAACTGGCTTAGAGTTACTGCTGGACTGCTGTGTGGATGCAAGGCAGAAAAAGAGCTGGAGAACAGGAATATCGATAGGTGACTTGTAAAAGCAGTTTGACTCAGCAGCTGCCAAGCTGGTAGGTTCACATCTGCAGAAACACTTCTCATGGATAGTTATAAAAGGCTGTATTTGAGCACCCTCAGCACCAAACTCTGCAAGAGGAGCTGAATACAGGCACAAAAAAAATCCCAATAGGCATTTTAAAAAAAATAATTTATTCTTGGGATTTTTCTGGGTGGGTCCATCTGAATACTAGAAAATTTGTAAATGAGTATTTTTTAATTTCTTTCCTCCCCACCTTCAATTCATTACTAACAGAATTTTGATTCAGGCAGCAGTCTAGGTAATAAAGGGGAAGGCTTAATTGAGATTGCAGGAGGACCCTGTCTTTTTGTCTCAGAAACTCCACGGTGAGCTGGTACGTTTGCCTTCAAAGGCTCATTGATGTGTTTGCAAACAAGTTAGCCAGCAAAGCAGTGAGGTGGTTAAAGCAGGGGACTTAAAGGTAGTGCTGATCCCACAGTCCTGTTCCTTAGCCTTCACTCATTCGGAGGGGCAGAGCCACATGTTGCTAGCTTTGTCCATGACACTGAACTCCTGTGACTGGGGGTCCAAGAGGATGGGACAGGATGTTATGTCCTCAGTCTGAGACCTGTGGGAACAGCATGGGCTGAAGCCAGATTGTCACACGCTCAACTGGGACAGTTGCTGTGCATTTTGACAGATCTGAGTTTGTTTGCAAGCAGAAGCCAATTCTCAATAATTAAGAAGGAGCAGACAGGTGAGGTAAAGATATATTTGCTCATTTCTTTGCCTGATGGTCAGGCAGTAAGAACAACTCAGAGAAACAAGAAAAACTGGTACCTTCCATGGACAGCTGATCAAGGGCAGTCTCCCAAACTGTACATTTCCCCACTTTGGCACCAAAGAAGCAGGACATCCTTGTTTGATCCACAGGCACCTGGCATCAGCCAGTTTTCTAGCTTATCGATGTTGCTTTGTCACCACTGTTTTGCACTCCACGTCTGTGTTTCTCATGGCTTCTTCCACTCAGCTCCTCAGTCCCTTTGGCTCTTCCCTTTTGTCTCCCCCTCCAAAGGCATTTGCCCAACTTCACAAGAAGCTGATATTCATAAGTAAGGTGCCCCTGCTGTTTTATCCTCATGGAAAGAAAACTGTCTAAGCAGTCACTAATAATTTCTACTTTTTTTTCAAAACACAGATATCTCTAACAATTTCCATTTGAGCTCTGGAAGAAAGGAGGAAGGGCATAGAATTTGCTTATGCTAAGAGCCCGGAGAAAGCTGAGTAGCAGAGCTCTGCCAGGCTTTACAGACCACGCCACAGCTCCGGATGCTCAGACTCACAGCAGCATGGGGCACTGAAACGTGAGCGAGTGTAGGGGAGAAGGAGCTGGATCCAGAGCAGCAGAGAGACAGCGCCCTGAATCCAGCAGCATGAACAGGATGAAGCCTGACCTGAATATCATTGAGATGAAAAGCTGCCTGCTGCAAATTTATATGTGAGCTGGAGCCAGAGGGAACCAGGGAGAGTGGTAAAGGGAGTCAGAGGATGGGGGTGGAAGGACAAGGGAGATGTGGGGTAGGCAAGAAGCCTAGAGCAAGTGTGTGTATGAGGAAAGCTCCTGGAATCGCTTTTACTTTTGTACTACATTTCAATAATGTTATAATTATTTTATTTTCAATAATAAGGAGTCCTAAGTCTGCTGTTCTTACATGGAGCTGTGGGGAAGCTCAAAGGCAGGCAAGCCAGGGACTGGGAGACAAATTCAGGGGACCTTGTGTATGCAAGACTTTGTACATGTCTCCACTCTATTATGATTTGTCTTCTTTTTAATTTGGCTTTTAATTTGACTAGACATATTATTACGACAATTACATAAACAGGAAATTTCTTAAAAAATATATATATCTAGCAACCATAGGTGAGTCTTAAGGACTGACTGGAAACAGCCAGCTTACAAGTTATAGAAATGGATTTGGTGAGTAAGTGCCATGCACACCATTGAAAAGCCACAAAACCAGTGCAGAAAGGGCTGTGTAAGCAACACTGTTGGTAAAGGAATCACACTGGGAATAGAGTATAGTGTCTGAACACCTCACTAGCTAATTCCTGGTGAGGGGCAAAAAGAAAGAGGACAGAACCAGGTCTGTACACAAACTGGTTGTCTGTCAAGCTCATCATGTCCCACCCCTCCCTCCCTGTCCCTCACTGCCTCTATGACCCCCTCAGAATCAAGTGAAAATGCAATGCAACTCTAACATTTCCCTTTTATTTATTTTTCTGTGTGAGGACAGGGTGCAGCCTGCCAGCCTCATTCCCACAAAAAAGTCCTTCATAAATTTAATGCACTGGTTTCAGTGCATTCCTCAGCAGGAAGAACTTGGCATGATACAAGCAATACCCAGGTACCAGATGCAATGTGAGCTTAGCTGTCAGCCAGGCATTCCTTTGTTCCTGAAGGGGACACTGTTACAAAGTCAAGATATCAGTCTTAAGCAATTAAGCTATGCTGTATGCATTAGCAGAGAAATCTGTTGGCTCCTGCAGGCACTTTTTGGAGAGCTGCTGAACAGGCTTCTTTTGCAAGGCAAAGAAAGCACTTGAGAGGATATGCCAGTGTAAAATGGCATTTGCTTCAGCTGAGATAAAGCTACAACATCACTTAGAAATACTGCCTTCTCATTCTGGCACAAGAGCTCAGCAGGACCGTGTGCCTTGTGAGATAGCCACGTCAGTCCCTTTGCTGTGTGAGTGTCTGGGCAGGGTGCTGCGGCACAGCACTGTTCCATGGCAGGGCTGGGGGGCAGCGGTGAAGGAGGCAGCTAAAGATGACAGGTTGCCCAGAATTGTCTCAGGTCTCTTGCTGCTGGTGTGCCCTGGGGTAAAGCTGAAAAGCAGCCTTGACTGCAGAGAGCTCTGTATATTAGTGTAAAGGTGCAATTCTTCCAAACTTAGACCTATTCTCCAAATGTACTGGTTACCGTGCCAACACAAATCTTACTTCAATATCTCTTCTAGTGCTTCAACACTTTATACCCTAGCACACTGCTGATCGGCTTTTTAACTGACAACAACGATTTATTGAAAAAGAATCACTTCACCTGAGGGAAAAATAGATCTAGGCAATTGAGAAAATAATTGGGTAGCATCATTTACTGAATACAAGGGGTCCTAGCTTGCCTTTAGCTAAATGGATGTAGGCAATAATTTTAAGAAGAGTGACAACTGCCTTGAAGGTATTTGAAAAAAGCACTAGCTTTTATAAGTGACTCTTGTCATAACACAAGTGTTTGAGGAAAATCGCCACTAATGTTTTTGGACACCAATTTTGCAAAACAAAACAGGAACAATGACAATCAAAAGAATTTACTGCAGATGAGGTACAGTTACAATGCCTGAAATGTGTCCTGCGTTGATTCATGAGAATGGTTTATTTTATAGGAGCACTGCAAGCGGGGGGAATGCAGTAACAGCATTTTGTTATTGAATGCATGGGCTAGGACAGTATAACAGCAAGCTAGTAATATTGCAAACAGAAAAAAAAAAAGGGAAATTATGGATGAGGTACCCTCTTAAAAAGAAGAAAAAGTCTGCCATCAATTTCCTTTTTAGAAAAGCATCCAAGAGTTGAAATGTAATGATCCAACAACAAATGATTTATAAAAAATGATCTAGAAAGGAAAGCAGGTCAGCTGCCTAAGTCATGAAAACTTTATAGGCTACCCAGCACAGAGCAGCGGTACTTTCCTGGTTCAGGCATTAGAAGCAAGGTTAGTAGAGCCTCCCAGCCATGCTAATGACACTAAGGACACTAACTACACCCTTATCAAGGTGTTCTACCCAGTGCCATTAGCTCTGCTGAAGTGCACTGTTTGAACCACCCTAGTTTCTTCTGCCAGCTCTGCATCCCTGGTGGGATGATGGTGATTTTCAGGTTTCCTTCAAGATGGGAGTTGGTGTCCAGAGAAGCACAGAATGACAGTGATGTGGCAACCACCATGGCAAGGTGACACTGGATAGGTACCTCGCTGTGTCCATACAGCTCAGCCACCACTGCTGAGCTGCCTCCCCACCCTTCCTTTCTGCTGTCTCCTCCATGCATCCCTCGTGACTGAAGTTCCCACTGCTGACAGTCCCTTACTGCCTCTCCCCACAAAAGGGACAGCCCTGCAGCCAAGACACCTTTCAGTGTGGTCATTAGGATAGAGGGGGCTCCTACAGCCTTCATCAGCTCACTCTCTGACCCCAGTACTTTCACTCTTCAAAACTTGATTAGTTTTGAGAGATTTGATTGCCATCAGTTTAAAAGACTGTCTGCTTCATCCAGCTGAATGTTCAAGCAGAGATGATGCTGGTTTCTGGTAGGAAAAAAAAAAACCTACAAAAGTTTCCCATTTTTGCTCACTGTCACTTGATATTTCCTATGGGTGGAATAATGTTTTTCAGATACAGTCATCTAATGTGGAATTAGTTCCTCTTCTAAATTATCTCATGACTAAAACTAAGAACCTTACTTGATAGATATGAAAAGCAGTTCCTTTTACACAGTACGGTTGTTATTATCTGAATCTCTTACGAAAACACAGGCCGTTTTAGAATCAAGCCCTCAAAATGGTCTTTACAGATCTTTGCCAAACAAACTGTATTGTAGCTATTGACTGCTATAGGTAAATGTTTAGGAAAAAGATGATGCGGATGAAAGCCCATGCAGGCTGGAGGAGTTGCTTAGGGAGAGTTGGTCAACCCCACACATCAAGACCAGCTCTGCTAGAAAGAGAAAAAATATGGTTGTCATTGGTGACTCCACCCGGAGTCACCACAGGGAGGAAGACCAGCCTGGTTGAACAGAGAGCTTTGGCTGGAACTCAGGGAAAAAAGGAGAGTTTATGACCTTTGGAAGAAGGGGCAGGCAACTCAGGAGGACTATAAGGATGTTGCAAGGTTGTGTAGGGCGAAGATTAGAGAGGTGAAAGCCCAGCTGGAACTGAGGCTGGCTACTGCTGTAAAAGATAAAAAATGTTTTTACAAATACATTAGAACCAAAAGGAGGGCCGAGGATAATTTCCATCCTTTATTGGATGTGGCAGGGAACACTGCCACAAAGGCTGAGGAAAAGACAGAAGTATTTAACACTTTCTTTGCTTCAGTCTGTAAGACCAGCCTCCATCTGGGTACTCAGCCCCCTGAGCTGGAAGACAGGGATGAGGAGGAGCAGAATGAAGTCTCCACAGTCCAGGAGGAAACAGTGACCTGCTAAACCACTTAGAAGTGCACAAGTCTATGGAGCCAAACAGGATCCACCTGAGGGTACAGAGGGAACTGGTGGAGGTGCTCACCAAGCCACACTCTGTAACTTATCAACAGTTCTAGTGAACTGGGGAGGTCCCAGCAGACTGGAGGTTAGTCAGTGTGACACCCAACTACAAGAAGGGCTGGAGGAGGATCCAGGGAACTGCAGCCCTGTCAGCCTGACCTCGGTGCCAGGGAAGGTTACAGAGCAGATCACCCTGAGTGCCATCACAAGGCATGTGCAGGACAGCCGGGGGTCAGGCCCAGCCAGGACGGGTTTATGAATGCCAGGCCCTGCCTGATGAACCTGGTCTCCTTCTATAACAAGATGACCCACCCAGTGGACGAGGCAGTGTCTACCTGGGCACTGACACCATCTCCCACAGCATCTCCTGGAGAACCTGGCTGCTCCTGTCCGGGCCAGGGCACTCTGCACGGGGTTAGGAGCTGCCTGGAGGGCCGAGCCCAGAGCGCAGTGGGGAATGGAGCTCCATCCCACTGGCGCCGGGCACAGGGGGTGTCCCCAGGGCTCGGTGGCAGGGCCAGTCCTGATCAACATCTTCACTGAAGGTGCAGACGAGGGGATGGAGCACACCCTCCATCAGTTGGCAGAGGACACCAAGCTGGGCAGGAGCGTTGATCTGCCGGGGGGCAGGGGGCTCTGCAGGGGCTGGGCAGGCTGGAGCTTGGGGCCAAGGCCACTTGGATGGGGTTCAACACAGCTCCATGCTGGGCCCTGCCCTGGGTCACACCAGCCCCAGGCAGCTGCAGGCAGAGGGCTGGGGAGCTGCTGATGGGAAAGGGCCTGGGGGGTGGCCAGTGGCCGGCTGGCTGTGAGCCCCCACTGTGCCCAGGCCAGCAGCAGCCTGGCCTGTATCAGGAACAGTGTGGCCAGCAGGGCCAGGGCAGTGACTGTCCTTCTATACCTGGCACTGGTGGGGCCGCACCTGGAATCCCATGTTCAGTTTTGGGCCCCTCACTGCAAGAAAGCCACTGAGGGGCTGGAGCATGTCCAGGGATGGGCAACAGAGCTGGAGAAAGGGCTGGGGCACAAGGCTGATGGGGAGTGGCTGAGGGAACCGTGGGTGTTCATCCATGGAGGAGGCTCCAGGGAGACCTGATGGCTCCCTACAGCTGCCTGACAGGGGCTGTAGGCAGGGGAGTGTCAGTCTCTGTTCCCAGGTAACAAGCAACAGGACAAGAGCAAATGGCCTCAGGTTTTGCTAGGGGAGGTTTAGATTGGATATTAGGAAACATTTTTTTCACTGAAAGGTTGCTCAGGCATTGGAACAGGCTGCCCAGGGAGGTGGTGGAATCACCATCCCTGGAGGCATTTAATAAAGACACAGATGCTGCACTCAGGGACATGATTAGTGGTGGGCTTGGCAGTGCTGGGTTAATGGTTGGGCTTGATGATCTTAAAGGTCTTTTCCAACCTAAATGATTCCATGAATCTCTGATTTCCTACTGTCCTTGTTCAATGTGTACAAGACACTCTCTGCTGAAGTCCTCTTTAAATTAACACATTAAAGATTGAGTAGAAACTTATTATGAAAACAGCATAAGAAAAAATAATTTAGGTTTAACTTATTACTTATTTTAGCAATTTATGTCAGCAAGATTATGAGCATTACAAGCACCACTGAGAAATTAAGCATCTATTTTAGAGGTGGAACAGCTGATGGACAGAATAGATTAAATGTAGGTAGATTTTATGAAAGCCATCTGAGGCATAAACCTGAGACTTTCAACTGACAGTTTCTTTCTATACTACTTAAATGACACATTGGGGGATATTAAGCTAAACAGATCTTGCCATAAATTCTAGGGCACTGGAGACGACTGCATCAGGATTATAATTTTAAATCCACTGATTGATGTCTGGAGTCCTCACAGCTTGTTTTTAAAATTAAATTAAGTTGGATAATATGAACATTATCCAACCCCATATTCAGCCATCCCTCTTCATCTATTCTTTTGCTGTATCAGTTTTCAGAAAAAAATGGAAAGTTTAAAAATGCTTTGCAATTCTTTAATTACATGCCAGAGATCTAAGACTTTATTATTTGAAACCAGAGGTGAGTATCAATGAATGCAGTTCCTTTCCTTTCACCCCTTATTCTAACATGTCATGAAAGAACTCCTAGCTTAAGGGTCTTTGAGAACCTCAGTGGTCACAGCAGCGTTTGAAAGTAGTGAAGAGCATCTTCTTACATGCTGTGACAAAGACATTTTTGGCATTGACTTCCTTCAAGTTCTATAAAAACATATTGTCCAAAAGCCAGAACTGTTCTTTAGGATGTATGTTAAGATGTCTACTGTAGAAGTCACTCAAAACCAGTTTGTAGATTCAGGGTAATTTAGATTATTTCTAAGCCTGGCAGGTCCCAGATCCCACTACATTAAGTTTTATTAGTGTCCTGTTTGTCCATATTTAAAGCATGAGAGCAGCATTAACATTAAAGACACTTAAGAAGCTTTCAGCAAAATATAGTATCCCAGCCCATTATCTGGTCTTTTTTATTCCACATTGATGAATCACAGATGGGCCTCTGGGCTAAGCTGAATTGGGAAGAACGAAAGAAACATCACTGTGAACTAGTAGAGATAAACATTGCCTCAGAACAAAGTAATTGTGCTGGGAAATTTGTATTTCTTTAGTTAAAAAAAAATTATCTTAAGAGATGCTCAGATTAATATTAGTGTAACAGTATATAAAGATCAGTACAGTGAATGAAGTATATTTACATAACAGCACCTGGTATATTACCTTCAGTATTAACTATTAGCTACAGAAGTCTCAGGGTGTGTTTGGGGTTAATTTGTAATTGGGAGAACAAGGCCCACATCACAAGAAGGACAAAGTTTGGCAAGTTTTAATTTAGTTTGCACTTGATGTTTTCTTGTAGCCATTTATGCTCCCCCAAGAAGGTTCTTCAAAGGTTTTAATGGGGAAAAAATGGTAAAGAGAAAATTAGGCAATAAACTTAATCTTAAAAAAAAAATCCATTACTGTCTTTTGAGACCATTGTCAGTTCTTTATCCTGCACTGCTGCTCCAAGGATTATGGCTATAAAGCTTTTGAACATTTTTCTTTTTTTTTTTATTTCATTGGGGAATAGAAAAGGCAAGTGCTCAATTATTTCAGTAGTCTTACTACATGGTAAAAAGGAAGTAATTTTTTAGTTTGTCTAAGAGAAAGTAAAACAGTTTGAGAAGCTGTATTTGCAGTTTGTGTCCCTCTGTTTCTGCTGTTGCTTTTGCCATCACCAGGCTTCTCTACTACTTCTAGACTTGGATCAGTTTTAGCTGCTGATACACTGCTGCTCTTTCCCATGTGCTCCATACGCTCTTTTCATAAGTAGGAGATGAGTTACCAGAGAGTTCATTAACCTTTGCATGCCCTTTATAATCTTTGACTCTCACCCTGTGATGCCAGGAAGTCAAATTTGACTACTGTCTTATTGAATACCTCTTTTTGTCTATGCTTAAGTTAGAGGGTTTCTATGTTTCCTATGAAAAGCAGAGTCTAATTCCTGGTCTAATTAATGCAGAAACAGACCATTCCCATCTTCATTTGTCATGTTACTGACTGTCTTGCAAAGATCCTGTGAGAATGTAGAAGCAAGAAACCAACCAGAGGCTACCATTAGCCAAAGGATGATGTCAATTACGCTGATTTTATGTTAAGTGGGTATTTACTGAGTCAAGAAAGTACATCTTTTCAAGGTGCTAAACTGAAACCCACTCAAAATTGGCCAAGAGATCTGACAGTTTGACAAATTATAGTAGTAATTGTAACAGTAGTTTTCCCTGAAGACATTTCACTATATCAGTATTTCTGTGGCATCTCACCATCTGCAACTCAAGAAACCCTTTTCAAATTATTGTAAAAGAAAGGGGTTTTTTTTGGGGGGGGGTGGGGTGGGGTGGTGTCATTCTAGCTTGAGTGTTTTAAACAACTCATTTTTTCTGACACTCCATAACAAATAATGCTTTTCTCCCTGGACATTTTTGAAGAACTGTATATATTATGGTGAAACCTTTACACAGTTTGGATTATGCAACTGGTAAGAAAGACCAGGAGACTACATTGTTGATCAACAAACCTTTTCATGTAACAATGAGGCAGCTGACAACCTCAAAAAAAGCAGGGGGGACTGGTAAAATACTGAACACTGAAGAAAGCAGAAAATTCGAAGGAGGAACAACATCTGTGACAGGATATTTTATCTTCCTATCAGACTGAATAAAATACATACATTACCTTTTGGTAGGAGGTTGACTGTAACCTTACTCAACTACTTCATGTGGAAGTGGAATACAACCCTAATATTTCAGCAGCTAAGATACACTGAGATAGATTTGTAAGTTCATGTAGTCATAAAGGATAGATTTCTGAGTAGTATACATTTAAGGGAGAGGAAACAGGCCTCTAAAGAAATCTGTAAAAATGTAAGTTTATTCTTGTTGTATTTAAATGAGGTGTTTATGAACTAGCCACTGTACTGCAGATTAAACAGAGTTTTATTATAGCTTTTAAATCGAAGTATCAGTAACTGTCATGGTCAGTGGCATAACACTGCTACTAAAGTACCAGATTTAATATCAGAATAAACAACCAAACTGCAACACAAGGAGCCATTAGTGATATCGACTGTACTGTAGAAAACCTCTGAATCTAATTCAGGAAGCTATTTAAAAACAATGCTATCCCTCCTACTATAGTATCCCTAGTATAATACAAGTCTCAAAATTGCTGAAATTTCTGTAAAACTATTAAAATAAAATACTGTATTTCAGACCAAAAACCCAACCAAGACATGACAGAACCATTTCAAAGCCTCCATTAAATAACACACCAGCATTGTTGACACCACAGAACGAGAAGCATCTTTCACCATGCTTTTTTCAGCTGAACTTATATAATCCCTAGGTCTTAGTGAAAAATCTTAGCTGTTACAGTAAGTTGCAATTTGAGTTAGGATGGACAACAAATATTGCAATAACCCATATCAATTAGTTGTCAACAGCTCACCTCTCACAGTGTCTGTTATGGGTCACAGGTTCTCCCACTTGTCTCAGCTATGCTAGGCACCAGTTGTAGTCAGAGTCCAACTTAGTCAGCCTCGCACCAAGCAGCAATTGTCACAGCACAAACAAACTAGCAGGCCACCACAAGGCTTTTTCCATCAGTCAGATTCTACTAGCCATGCTGTTCCTCCTTCCTCCAGAGAACAGACCACACTACTCCTCCCCCATGCAACAACTTCCCCCCCCAACTTCTCAGGGCTATTTAACTACTTAACAGGAACGAGCTACAGCTGCACATCATCCATGTCAATCAACCCACTGCCTTGGTAGCAAGCCCACAGCTGCATATTATCAATGTTAATCAACCCACTGCCTTCATTCCTCTACAATAGTAGACATCTGAATTGAAGATTTGTGAGGGTCTGGACAGTTTCCATCTTTCCCTTCAGAAACAATGTAATATTATATAATCTAATACTATTTAATAATTCTATTGTTTCTGATCCAGAAAACAATCTGAATTATTAAGTTTAAACAATGTGTTATTTATCCTTAGATATATAAGGATGTTAGATGAGACCACCTGTATTTTACTGGTTAGTAAACAACTTCCTTCAACAAGGGGTGAGACCCTGCCTTCCCCTCTTTGGTGACTGACTGGCATGCTTCGGCTTGAAACGGGGTCAGTCTGAGATTTATCTGAAATATATTTCACCATATGTGAAATAGCACATGAAAGACAGGTGGCACAAAGATCTAAAGAAAGTGTATGTTTGTAGTTCGTTGCTGGTGACTGAGATGCAGCAAGCAGCAGTGGTGGCTTTGGGGTGACTGTTTCCCAGTGTCTTCCTCCTAAGCACACCTTATTACCATGCAAATAACTAGGGACAACCAGTCCATGTGGAGGGGTATCACAGCTATATTGCTATGGCAAGTTTTAAGCGAGGTCATGGTGAGTGGTGCAACTACACTTGTTGATAACTAGAGCACAGATGCAGCTGAAGCCGCTGGAAACGACGAGAGTCATTTGGGATGAGTTCCTTCTCTGGGGCAACTAGCAGTGTTTTAACTGTTCCCTGAGATATGCAGACGGAGAATACATTACTGTACCTACCAGAAAGGGCTTATTTAAAGAGTGTATCTATCTACTTACCTACCTACCTATCTATCTTTAAAATTTCTTGGACAGAAACACTTAAAAATAAGACATCAGTCAGATTTTGGTTCTGTAACACAAATAATGAGAGCATTTCCTTTAAAAGAAATGCTAAATAACCTACAGAGGTCTGGCCAGGCAAATGTTAACTTGTCTTCCCATGATTTATTTCTTTGATTTTTTTTTTTTTTTTTTTTTTTTTTTTGTGGCAGTGCGAGTTACGGTAATTATTCATTTTTCATCATCAAAATACGTCTGAATGTACAGTCCTTTATAAAGTCCCTACAAAAAGATTATCTTATCTTCACATTTATTCATTACTTAATATCATTTGAGGAATGTTTACTCTATTTTACTATGTCTTGGTTATACCCATGTAGAACAGTTGACTTTTTCTTGTGCAAAGAACAGCAGCAGAGCATGGGCTTACTTTACATCCTACATAAGGCCTACGTAAGGCTGTGGATTAAAACAGAGTTTAGTAGTGCAAAGATTTTGTGTTGAGCCTTTGAACAGAGATAGATTTCATCCTACAAAGCTGTACAGCTTCAAACTGATCTGCACGGACAGGTCCAGCCTTCTTGGAGAACATGGAAGGCACCCAGACCTCAGGCAGCTCTGCGCTCCAGTGTGCAAAGGCACATTGGTGCAGCACTGCGAGGGACAACGGTCGCACTGTCCTTCCAGAGACACAGCAGCACCTACCGTGAAATTGCTGTGTAGTTCACACCCTAGAAACTCTCACATCCCTTGCCCTTTTCAAGGTTCTCCAGCGATCTGAGCAAACCTTCTCCAGGGTCTAGGAAACCTGTGGTGCTTCCAGTGCAGATCAGATGAGGACAGGGGCAACTTCAAATTATCACCGATGGGAGCGCAAACTAGGACAGCTGTTGAAGGAGAGTGTTGACTCGATCCCAGTGATCTTCCAAAACAATCTCTCTGAATTAGACCTCAGATCTGGGGGCACATAATCTCTTGGAGAGATTATCATTCACCTGACCAAAGATAAGAGTTAATTGCAATGTTTTTGTCATGCTATAAGTTGATTTGCTCTGATTTTTTCCCCCCACTGCCTTCACGTTCCTATGTGAAACAAATGCCAGACTGGAGGTTTTTTTTCAATCATCAAACATGTTAGTTTTGAATTAGACATAATTTCTTTACCTGTCCTTACAAGGAATGGCATGTTGATAATTGCACCCTCAACCAAAATAATCTGGCCAGAATGCATATTTCTATGGTTTTGTTTCTAATCAAACATGGGTGCGTGTTCACATTATTTTCAAATGTTTTCTATCTGGAGCCACGAACAGAGGTTACCCATGTTAAGTAAAATAATGTAAAATTAAAGACTTATGCCTTGGCTTAGCAAAGATGATTTTTTTGTCAATTTTGTCTTTCTATAATTTTAGGGAGATTTATTCTGATTTTTGATTTTTCCTTCCAATATATTTGGAGGAAAATTGTAAAATGCTGTTACTTTCCACTCCAGGTGTACTTTTGGCTTTCAATTTTCAGGTTGTGTAACACTATTTTTTTTGTGATTTACAAGCCTTGAAGGTGCTCTCAGTTCTCTGATTGTGCTATCAATGCCGTTGTAATTTTATAGGGCCAACAGCAGGTTTTATTGGTGCCCTTGGTGATCTTGTAATGTTCAGTACCCTTCTTTGACCCTTTAAAGCAGCTGCATTTGAAATAAATTAGTACCAGATATTACACAGTGAAATAGTTCCTCTCTTCCTGTGGTAGGGAAAAGTTGTATAACCAAGACATGCCATATTAATAAAATACAGAACTTAGGAAAAGGTCACTCTAATTACTGAGGTTTAAGTTTTCATTTTGTTCCATTACTTTTAAATAGTGTTATCACATGGTTTTGAACGTCAGGTAAGGCTTGTGCAAATGCTCTGCTCAAAATGGCACTAACTAAATTAAATGTCTTTACAGTCTCTTTTCTTTCTTTCAGAGCCAATAGATGCGTACTTTGGAAAGAACTGTAAAGCAATGGGATTATTTTCTTTGCAAGATCATATACAGCGATTTAAATGAAAACATCTTCTGAGACATCATAAAGCATAAAGAAAAAGAACTGTATAATTTAGGAACTAGGAATCTCTTGTGTCCTGTTACAGGCTGGTATGCAGGCTAGAAGAGCAAGAGAGTAAAATAAATAAATAAGGTTCTGACCTTCTGGAACTGTTGAATGCCCACAGAAGATTTTGAGACTAGTAATCAGTGAAGCCTTTTTACAGAGAACAGCACAATAAACAAATGAAAGGGCAGCTGCCAGCTACAAAGCATGAGATAGAGGCTGAGAGATGAAGAATGACCTGAAGGGTGGAAGTGAAAGGCTAGTGGGAGGCCATGACTCCAGGCAGTTTTTGAAAAAGCAGGACTGGCTATGCTCATGGCTACTGAGATTACGATAGCACCTAATTTAGTCCAACTTGTCTGAGTTTTACCTTCTGCCTCTCTGGAGCTGCCTGCTGGCCAGTGCTGCAGCAGCTGAGTCTCACAATATTCGGGAAAATGGAAAGAAGACGCAGCATGGATGCTGCCAGGCAAATGGTACCAATGGATATTCTTGGCTTTTCCATTTCAGTTCTCAAACAAAAGGTAAAATCCACTTGGGCTACCCTTGTTTCTGCCTCAAAAGTTATTGGTGTGGAACTGGCAGTTCAAAGTGTTTGTGGTGTCCCCTTGGATGGAGTGCTTGCAGATGGGAAATGTTCCTTTCTGAATAGCACTTGTAGGCAGGATTTTTCAGAAAAACCAGGTAAGTCAAAAACTCAGAGGCCTGAAAGAAAAAAATATTTTACTTCTACTTTGGCTCTTTGAACTAGGAGGAGCTGTGGAACATTTCCACCCCTACCTGAAAAGTAAGATATGGACAGGTAGACAGAACTGAGGTCAGAGAGACAGGCAATATTAAATCCCAGAGGAGCTTCAAGCAGGCTGATACTGTTATGTAGGAGGAGTAGGAGAAGGAAAATTGTCCAGGTGTCATATTTTTGTATGATAATTCATGCGTGACACATGCAGGGGAAAGCACATCTTTAATATTCAACTACTACTATAGCAGGAGGGTTCCTAATATGACAATATACATATGCATTCGTCCTGAGATTACAGCACTGGATGTTTATGCTTGATTCTCAGAAACAAAGTAGCAGGCAGTTACTTTGAAGGAAGTTAGTGGATGAATTTACTGCATGCTAGCTATTTTCTGCTCATTATCAGCAAAAGTAGGCTAAGCCACCCTTCACTCAGATTATCTGTCTACACCGCCAAATGAAGGAGAGCCAAAGAGCGAACGCAAGCTGCGGAGCCCTGCCTGCCACACTGCTCTTATGTTGGAGTGCTAACCTCATTACCATCGTGAGGCAGTAGCAGATACATGTCAAAGATATAGCAGAAGAATATTCTTAGATTATTCATAATCTATTTGCAGCTCTGCATTATTTTCTAGGACTCAAATTTCAGAGCTGAGCAAATTACCTTACAGTATCAGAGACCTAATCCTAAACTGGTATTTGGTTCAGTGATTTCTTTGATTAACATTAACTTCATATCAGATTGTATCGATCTCAAGCAGCGTACCCGAGCCGAGCAGCAATGATGACAATGCCTGTGTCCTTTACAGACTTCTTTACCAATGTTACCAAAACCCCCTTTTCAATGCTGGTATATATTCTCAAAGAGATGAGATGTGCATCCTTTGGCATGAAACAAACTCTCTAAGTTACAAAACTATGCAGTCATGTGGCAAACATGGGCCCTGAGGCTGGTTTTCAGTGTATGATGTTTTGGTAGGATTAATTACATTGCACATCCCCCCTGTTTTTCAGCTAGAAGTGCTGAAGCATCAAAGAGCCAGGCTTTTTGTATCTGATTTGGTAGTAAAGAATTTGTATCTGATTTGGTAGTAAAGAATGTTTACCTCTTGGAAAAATTTTCATTGTCCCTGCTGGTAGTTCAAAGGATTTTGAACTTTTGCCTCCTATTATTCAGCATCTATTTGTGGTGAGATGCCATGCAAGAAAAATGCAGTTCTCACTTCTAGACCTTACCTAAGCCATGCAAGCAATGTAATTTATCTCCTACTTTTTCTGAAGTTCTCTTCTTTGCACACTTGAAACTAACTACTTGTCAAGGTGTAAGCTGGCCTTACCTCCCCTCAGTCCAAGGCAGTGAATGTCACAGTGGATCCAGGGAAATGTCTCCTGACAAGTT
Source organism: Falco biarmicus (assembly GCF_023638135.1). Classification (NCBI taxonomy): domain Eukaryota; kingdom Metazoa; phylum Chordata; class Aves; order Falconiformes; family Falconidae; genus Falco; species Falco biarmicus. The sequence goes on from NC_079291.1 coordinate 25,726,849, forward strand.
TTAATTTTCACCACACAGCTTGGTAAAGAAACAGTGAAACTCCAGCCACGGAACAGTAAAAATATCCTTTCATTGACACCAGGGAAATAACACATCTAGAAGTGGACTTTCTACCTTTGCTTCTTGAGGACACCACCTTCTGAGAAAAGACTGCAGGCTCCTGGGTGGGATTTCCAGGATCTCTCTTTAGGCGTAGAGTGATGACAGCTGCTTTTGCAAGAAGGAAGGCAGACCTGAGAGGTATTTCCCTTTTTGTTACTCTTACTGGAAGTACCTGAAGAACGAGCACTAGGGTGAGGCAGAGACATAAATGGAGCCTACAAAGATTAGCTGCAGGGACAGTGGTCAGTTCTGAAACTGATAATCTGAGCTACAGATGACTTGCATTATGTTGATTGTTTCCAACTGGATATTTAAGTATTTTTGAAACGATGTAATTTGATTTGGAGTGGTTGGTAAAGATGGAGAACTGACAAGGAGCACACTTCCTTTACTTCCCTGCCACCTTCTCAAGAGCAACTCTTGTCTGATCTTGGTGTTTCTGTGCTCAATCAAATATCCTGTTAAGAAACTCTCAATTTCTGTTCACCAGAATGATACTTTTACAAAATCATTTTTATGATAAATTTACAAAAGCTAATTATGTGTAGCTTATGCTTTCTAAATGCATATTAAACCCCAAAGAAATACTTCACTTCCAGTAATAAAGCAGACTATGACACACAGCAAGTTCACGCAGCAGAACTTCGTGTAGGTCTCCAAAAGGCTGTGAAGACAAACCTAAGTATTGAATCCAGATACACTACACTTGGGAAAATCAAACCTCTGCTCTATTCTACCTCAGTAATGAGTCTCAAGTTGCAGCCAAAATGAAAACGTAGATTGAGATCTGAAATGTAGTATGTAACACTGTCACATTGCCTACTTTTTGTTTTTTGTCTTCATAGCTTGTCACACAGAGAGCCACCTTGTCCCTCTTACCTGCTCTGTGCCAGCCAACAAAGCCTAAGTGTAACAGACTGAAGAATTCCTTTGAAACATTAACAATTCCCTTCTACCTTTTCTACAAAATCCTGCATTTCTCTAGTGCTATTGTTTTTATTACTACACAGTCATGTAAACGAGGATTTTTCGTTCGTTGTCTCCTTCAGCTTTATTTCACATCTTAAATCATAATCCATTTTACCTGGGTAAGAATTATATACTGAATGGCTTTACCTCCAGTTTCCTGGAAGGCTAAAAATATTACATATTTGTGTTTTTCAAGCCAGTGAACAGCTGAGCTTTCCAGAAATTATTTCAGGAAAGTAGAAAACACCTCAATTTAAAGAAGCAGCAATGCTCCCTGATTACAGCTGCTATTCAATCATTCCATTTTGTTTCTAGTGTGATGCTCCTGCTTTACAGGAAATATTATGAACAGTGCAAGGCACAGAGAGCCATTTCGTCACCATTATATTAATCAGCCACATTGTAGTAACACCTAGAGCAGAGCGTGACGTTGTGTGATGGTAGGTAGCTGTTGTACTAGTGATCCTTTCTGACTGGCAGCAGATGAGCTATCACAGCAAGCACAGCTGTGGCAGAAGCGTCTGCTCCTATGCAAATAACCCTAATAAAAATGGAAATAAGACAGGTGGAAGATCAGTTTCTTAGTAAGATTGTTCCACAGCGCTCTTCAAAAACCCATCTGTCTTTACAAATAGGGCCTTGCATTCATTTCTGATGACAAATAGGAATTGCATAGTATGGGAGTAACAGAAACAGAATGCAACTGATGCCAGACCAGCAGTGAAATAGGAGGCTACTCCCATATTGCCCATTTAGAGCATGTACTTGCAGGTGGGTACAAGTTGTAACTTGATAGGTGTATCCAGATCTTCTGTTGGTGCTAATCCCTTTGGGCCACTGAGATACCTAGCCAGCATGATGTGACAATTAGAAGCTTTAAAGGTACTGGGTTCTGCATCTACTTTGTCCTTCAAACAGCTGCACTCATGTAACCATGTTAACTACGTACTTCTCTCACCCGACATTACTCCGAGAGTTCCACAGCAAAGCTGATCAACAGACACGGTCATTGCACAGCTATTACATTAGGAAACACGTGTCTCTGTGGTGAAATTAAACCTTTCTTTAGTAGAAAGAAGGTTTTTTTCTTGTTTCCTCCTTTAGTATTGATTTCTGTTTTGCTTAATAAAATATCCTATTTTGCAAAGACAGTAACATAAGCAGAGAAAAGGAAGCAAAATAATCATATTCCCAGCATGTTAATAAAACCCTATGCTGTTGAAGAATGAAGTATTGTATTCCAGAGATGTAAAATATATAGCAAATACACAGAATAGATGACAGACAGCATCTTCAGAAACAGTTGTCTGAAGCTTAAAATCAAGTAGCACAGGGAAAAAACCAGAAATATAACCTACTCAGAAATCTCTTCTTCAGGGTAACACAAGACCTTTCACTGTTCTCAGCCTTTGAGTTAGCTGAGGAGCTGAAAGTGAGCATCAGTGATAGATGTGATTGCTTTACACGTCCTGATGGCAGTCTTCAACTGTACACTATGTATTTATACGGCATATTTTATCAGGACTGTGTTTACTCTTTCACCTTCTAGATTCGATACTTGCTTTTAAATGTGTTTGTCATGTTACTTATAATGGTTACTCGTCAGGTTATTTATAAAGAGTGAGAGGAGTATACATTGTAAGTTCCCAGGTATTTTAAACTTCTCTTATTACATAACAGAAATCAAATTATATTCACTGACCTCTGCTATTTTTTTTTCTTTTCATGTGTTTTTATTCTTAAAAAGTCCAGTGAGTCCTATGATCAAGCTTTTGACATTAACAGGCAGAATACAGATATTATTCTGTTGCCAAGCTTCATTTTTCATTTGGAAGGATCCAACCAAAACAGAGGAGACTGAAAACTCTGTTTTCAACCACAGACATGACTGCAATTGAGGCAGATGAGGAATTGTGGGTTTAGATCTGTAGGAACAGAGGTGGGTCAATAACTGATTTTATTTGGACCACTCGAGTGGTTATCATGCCTTTCAGTCCCTGTTGAATATTGGAATAAGTATCCTAGACATGAAAAGTGATACCACAGACCCTCTGAACTGCCCAGTTCTTGCAGCTCCTCCATTCTCCATGAATACCTAAAAAAATCTCAGGATGTGTGTATTTAAACGCAGCAAAGAAATCATCACCAGGGCATGGGGTCATGTGGGGACTGCTGGGCGGACTTTGAGTTTGTAGTGCTATGAACCTGCTTAAAAATTAGCTCAGAAAGAACCAGTGCAAAGACTCAACCTCCTATGTCACAGTTTCACCTGTGTGGTTGCACGATGATGTTTCTAGCTCATCAGCCAGCTGGCAGCCATTCAAAGGAGTAAGAAGTTGCTTCCCTGCAGAGCTCTGCCTGCACTCGGGCTATTCGAAATGAGTGTAGTGCAGAGAGTATTTCTGGCGTTCTCTTTCGTGCTTCTTCCATTTCTTCTTTTCACGCCACGGTGCACAGTGTGTTGTTTCCTTCTGTGTTTCATTTGTCCTTTTCTTTCCTTTTCTTCTCTCTCATGCAGCAGTCTTTGCTCTGTTGTATACCTGCCTCCTTTTCCTTTCATGCTCCTTGCTCAGCCTTCTCCAAACCATTGCCTGATTAGAACAGCTGGGAAAATGCCATTTTAAGCTGGATCCAAACAACCATTCAAAAAAGTTCAGCTGCTTGGCAGGGCTGAACTGTGGAGGCAGTACTGCCATACTGTGGTAGTTTCTCAGACACATGAACTTTTGCAGAGAGCTGCCCTATCAAAGGAAACAGAACCTCTCTAGCAATTAATTCATTACTGGAGATGGACACTGCAACACCCTTCAGCTGATATTTTTGTTCATAATTCCAGCTGCTGAATGCTCTGCCTGAAGTTCTCTGTCTCCTCACTTTGAATTAAGGAGTGAAAAGGCCAGCAGCCTTGCAGAGGCAGAGCCAGCTCCAATCCAACCATCCCACTTGACCGTGGGGAGGTGGTAATGTGCCCAGTTTCCCTCTGGAACCACCAAAATCAGACCACATCATCTTTTGCACTGTCTACAGAACCATCTTGGAGAGTACCATTGTTCATGTCTCTCCTGCTAACCAACTGTTTTAAAGGCTCTTTGCTTCCTATTTCACAAAATTCAACATATTACTTTAAAAAAAAGTGAAAGAAATGGAAAAGTGTATCTTCAAAAAGTCACATTAGCTATTTTGTAAATTGCTTTTCAGCTTCAAAAATCAGTGCATGGGTTCAGAGGTTACTGCCTTGCACCACTAAACAAAGAAAAGTTTACAATTTTCTGGATTAAACCCTTCACTGCGGTTCAAGCAACCGCATTCCTGTACAAAGCGCTCAGAGGAAATAATATTAATAACCCCATATCTCTGCAAGGGAAAAAAGTCCTCCTTAAAAACTGTAAATGTCAGGGGAATAACTGACTCCTGAACGGAGTAACCCTGTACATTCATGTTAGATGCCTGCAGTGGAAAAATTCAGCAATGGAAAGTAGGATGGCCTAAAAGTGAGGCCCAGGCAGTTTAAGATGCATCTGTATTGCCTCTGGAATTCAGCAGGGAAGGTGGCCAGGAAGCTGCTGCTCTGGGAAATAATGGTGAGGGCCATAAAAGGGATGGAAAATGTGTAGATGAGTGTGGCTGTAGGTGTTACGGACTTCCAATGACTTCGCTGGTGGGGCCCACTGTCAGAAAGTGGCAGTTTTGCCAGAGTGATGAGGGACAGTTATGACACAAGAGGACGCACTAGGATAAGAAGGCTGACGGCATGGTAAAGGCATTATACAAAGCATACAGTAACTTCACAGTGAATGATAATATTCAAAATAACTTCAACAACTCCTTGTAGAAGCAATGGTGTCAATGATTTCCTCCTATTCCCTCCACCTGACACTGAAAGGGTAACGAAACTTCACAGATACCATGTTACAAATGTCTCTTTATCCACGTTTGTTTTTTTCCTATGTATCAGGCAATGACTTGTGTGTTCACATCAGCCTGTGTGGCAAGGCGAACATAACCCAATAATATAACCCAATAATAACCCAATCTTCAGCTCTAACTCCAATATCGCCACTTTCTAGTCAAGAACAACACGTTGCAGCAAGTGTCCTGCTGCAAACACGGCACCCATCATTGTCCCATGTGCTTATGGTTTGCAGTATTCTCTAAAAATACCTAATAAAATAACTAGGTATAAAATGAAATCTTACCTATAACTTTTCCTAGGAATAGTGCCTTTGGGGAATTGAACTGAATGTCAGATGCTGTTGGCAGGCTGTAACTTGTTGGAGGATAGTGATCAAGCTAGGGAAAGAGAAAAGAAATAATGAATATTCAAACTGATCCACCTTCTTACAGTGCTGCTGAACAAGGTCTACTTTACGGAGTTTATGCCACCACTTACAACTCGGTCTGATATGCTCTGATTTCATTTTGATAAAGGGAAAATAACAGTTAATACCCCTCCTTCCATATCTGCCACATTCACAGTTCCCAAGACCTGGGAAATACCTGTATTGGACATTTGTTTGTTCTGGTTGCTGTCGAATCATTTCAGCTTTTGCTTGTGTTCTTCAATATAGTTGCTAAAATTAACAACAGCATGAAATATGAGAACAGCTTATTATTTTAATATAAGATTTCCATCTGGGACCTATGTTACTGCTAAAGCTAGATTCATGTAGCTCAGAATCTGAGACTAAAGCAGGTGCTGGGCACTCTCCTTTTCTTTCAGAAAACTCATAAATTAGTAAGACATACTTTTTTGCACTTCATGTTTGTAATTTTCTTGTTGTAAATGTTGTTTGATTTGATGACACCTAGTGAAACCTAAACATAAATTCAGGAGTAATCAACTTAGCTAGAGAGTTTAATCTGTAGGAAACTCATACTGTCCCCGACATGACTAAACTATCACATTAAATCAGTACATTTTTTCCTGGTTTTCAACTATTTAACAGAAAAATGTGAAGAGAGAAGAACGAAATAAATTGCCTATGCTTAGTAATAGCACTACTAAGACTGTTCAATACAGCTCAATAGAGTTTTGATGTTCACATTTCATAAAGGTCATTGGGGTGAATTTTCATCTTTGCTGTTGTTATTTATTTTCTTGGCTTTACGTGTTTATTGCAAAAGCCTAAAGAGGGAAGAACCACAATTGTTTATTTTATTCTGGCTTCGTCTTGGAACAAAACAGGACAGAAACTTATATATGTGATTTAAGACTTTGCAGAGTGTAATAGACTGTGGAAGTAATTCTGGAGAAACCGCAACGCTAAAGGGCATACAATTTTTTTCACACATCCTTTTGCCACATTTCTAATTTCAAAATATTAGTAGCTTGGACTAGTTTGCTTTACTGATACTGCAAATGTTCAATTCAGTGGTTAAAAGTAAATGAAGGGCAGATAGTGTAGAACTGAAGGGCTGAATCCCACATTACCCTTCAACACTGTGAGCTCATGTACTTGGAAAGCCTACTGATGTCATGCCCATGAATCTGCAGAAGCAATCATCTTAAAAAAATAGGATAGCTGGAAAAGAGGGATCCTGCCTTTCTTATATTACCCCATAAAACTCCAATAAGGGAAGTATATATACATAATAGACAGGAAAAGTTTTCTCTGCAGATGACAAAAGAGGTCGACCAAATACTTATGCTCAGAAATTATTTTTATTTGATCAAAACTATTTTTCATGCTGATTATTGAAAATTTGGCCACGATTGTTTATTAGCATGACTACTGGCTATTTCTCCAATTTTAACCTGTAGACTTTTGAGGTAAATATATGGGAAAACACAGTTTCATCTTCTTACTCAGAAACTATGAAGTTTCAGTTTGTCCAGGGCATCCTGAGCAGCTTTTCTTGGATTTTTAATGAACATCAGGAATATATATTTTACCTGAATAAGTTATGTAATTTCAAATAAAAAAAGAGTTATTTTTGAAAGGGTGTAGTCAGGCAAATACAAAGGGTTAAAATACGAAACAGATCTCAACCTTAGCCACAGCAGGTCCTACTAAGTACAAACCCCAGTTAAGTGTTTGCTATTGCTTGCCCTGGTGGAAGGGAAATCGGTGTCCCAACACCCAACATCGCAGGTGTCAGACCCATTGTCAATGTGATCTACAGGCATACCAGGTGAAAAAGATACTCTCTTCTTATTTCAGAAGACAAATAGGAATAGCTCAGAGCTGTCATGGTATTTACCATGACATATTACCAGAAACTAAAGGTATAGGCTTTAGAGAGGTCCATCAGCAAAAAAACTGTGAAAAGACTGATCCACAACCCCCTGATTCTCCAGCTGCTCATATGCCAAGACTTTAACCTCATGTAACTTCTTTGCCTGCAGTGGACTTACTTCTGTTACCTTCTCACTGCACAGCATTCATCTTCTAGGTTCTGCTTTTATATTTATGACTTACAACATGCTGAAGTAACTGATAAAATAACCCGGTGTACCACCATGTACATTGGTATTACCAACAGCATCAACATTTAAGTTCTTCCTTTCCCCAAATGAATCTGGAGCAATGTTTAAATATTTCTTTTTATTGTAACTTGGAATCTGAGCACCAGGGTTCATCAGAGCATCATTATCTGATGTTAGATATTAGTATCTGCTAAGATACTAATAAATCATAATAATTATTATTAATCTATCATTTAATTTGTCAATGTATTGTGGGTATCCTAGAGCTGTAGCCATGGTCCAGGTGTCCATTATCACAGTAACTATTAGGAACAAGTAATAAAAAAGTCATCCCTGCCAATATACAAGCTGCCTCTACTTGCAAATGCTAATTGTGTCTGCAGGACATACTTGAAAATGAAAAGTCAATTTAAATGATGAATTACTGTGAGCTTTTACACTCACAAATACAGAATATCAAACCCTGCCAGCTGTGATGTGGTGAAATTCCCTTTGTCTCCAGCGTTCAGACTGTGGAAAGGCTGGTCCATAGCGGATTAAAAGAGAGGCAGTCTATTAGCTGTGTAAATCTAGAGTTTGTTTGCAATACCGGGTCCCCACCAGGCTATCCGTCTGGTACAGCAGCAGCTCGGAGGTCTGTGCTTTTACCTTTAAGCTGCTCTATAATTTTGCCCCAGAATATCTAATACATCACCCATCACCCAAAGCTTAGGTTTTGCACTTCAAGTAATCAAACATGCTATATTAGCTAGGAAGCTCTTTCTGAGGCCACGATGGAAAATCCTTTCCACCGTGCTATAATAAACTGATGCAATATACTGATGGGCATTGCAAACCCCACCTTGCTCTGGCAGGCAAGCTCTCCAGCCTCGTCTTTCCTAGCAAAAATACGTAACAGCAGACACATTAAACCAAGTAAAAATATACCATTACACTATGAGTACGATCCCAAAACAATGATACCGTATTTCACCGAATCCCTCAAACTGGTGTGTGGTCATAGGTTGCACATCTCTGGAAACAGGGATGGAGCCATTGTTTTGGCAGAGGAGCAGAGGGCAGGGAACGAGCACCCTTGCCTTCTCCCCCCTTTTTTTCCCTGATTCCTCTGGGGAATCCCTCCACAAACACATCAGGGAGGCAGACTCCTACTCACACCTGCACACTGGAGTCCTCCAGCAGGACTTTTGTGGCAGAGCTCACGGTGAGGGGCTGCAGCAGGGCGTGTCAGTGGCGAGCCCACACAGCTTTCTGGTGCAGCCAAAAATGAGTCAAAGATACAGGCAGGTGTGCACCCTCTTCCCCTCGCCTTGGAACAGTTTAGTTAGCCGTCATCTTGGCCAGATTGAAAAAAAAACCTCCAACAACAAATTCGTCTCCCCTTGGGACTTCGGTGTGTCAGAGCAACCATCATGTTGTGGAGGCAAAAGAAAAGATCCCGCTGTGTGTGGGAGCAGGGAGAGTGACGCTGCGGGGCTCTAACAGACACAGCTGGCTAACTGCTTACAATTATCAAACTGACCTCTTGTTCTCAATCCATATCTGAATCTATCTACTCACATATATTTTTTCCAGATCTCACTGAAGTAAAGGAAAGATTTCAGAATGGCTTCAGCTATAAATTTTTTTAACGACTGCAGTTTTGGGTAGTTTTGATTCCTGGTTGAAATCAATCTCCATTTAAAATCTGTTGATAATTTCCTGGCCTTGCCATCAGTAGCGGCACCCATTTCTATGAGTGACAGAGCCAGCTCCTGCTCCACTGCCAGCTCTGGCATCATGTCCCGTGGGGGGATGCCTGCATCACTTTCCACTGTGCCCTTCTCTCATCCCAGCACCTGAAATTAAATGGTGCACCATAAGACAAGAGTGAGGGAATAGTGAGGTTCCTGCCTGCTCGCTGTTATGCCTTGCCTTCGTTCTAAACTAGTGTTATCTAATAACAGAAATCTTTTTTTTTTTTCGGGGCACTTAACCTAGGATTTCTTTTTAGGTCAGGGAGTTAAAGGACGAAGTTGAATTCTTTTCAAAGCTGTGTGTGACTGCCATCCAGTGGGGGCTCAAGTGCAAGCAGCTGGAACTGAGCAGCCTGCAGTCTTGGGTGTGAAATACTAGGCTATCAATCTAATGTAAGACACATAGTAAAAAAGGAATTACTAGTGTCAAATGATATTCGAAAAAAGATATTACATTATGTAATGAAAATTAAATAGAACCTCTGCATACACAGAGGTTGGTGTCATGAATTTGTATTAAATTACAGTTTTTAAATTATATTTAAGATATTTCATTACAGCTACTTTTCTTTAAAAACTCATTAATTTCATTTGAGCTTAATATAAACACACAGCGTGGCTTTGAGTATTACACAGAAGAAAGCAGTGGCAGTTTCGGAGGAACTTGCAGTTTCAGTTCTCAAGTCACATCATGCCAAGGCAGACTGCCTTTATCTGAAGTTGCTGGGATTTAGGCAGAAATTCAATAAAATGCTATTTCTTTTAAATTACTGTTCATTTAGATAATAAAACTAATCTTGACGGGACTGCTGAGATTAAGAGGCATATCAATCTAAAGACAAATATAATGTCTAGATCACCTTAGTAGTCTTGGGAAAAAAAAAGAAAAAGGTATATATACATACACACACATTATGTTCACTCTGTGATAAATCTACATCTGTGTCATTGTCAATCCAGCCTGCATGTGTGTACTGCTATAAAGCTAAGACTTTTCTTTATGTTGAAGACATTTTATATACATAAAAAATAATTCAAAATGATACAGAATAATGATGTTGTAAGGCTTAATCTCACAGCATTTGAAGTCAATACAGTTTGCTATTCACTTCAGTAGCAGCAGGATAAAGAAGGTGATGTGTTACCATCGTGACCAACCAAGGCATTTCTCTTCTGCTCTGCATTATTATGATGACTTAGCACTTGTATTAAAAAAGCTTCTCTAGCCCTGGACAAAGGCTTTTTGTGCTAAGTGCTATAATATTGCATGACAAAAAGAAGGTTCCTGCTCAAAAATGCCCACAAAGTTAGAACAGACTAGGCATGAGAGCCCAAGGAAGTAACAAGGTGGCATGCAGGTGGTTAGGTGCAGCTCCCCCAGGTATGACCACAATGCCCGAGAAAGCAGGAAGCTGGCTATGGCAATCCAATAGGGGATATATGACTTCTTAGCGATGAAACGAAGGTGATTATTCCTCTGCTGAAAGGTTAGGAAAAAACTGACAAACAATATTTTTAGTATCGTGATACTTGAAAAAAAAAAATTAATACAACAGAAAAGGAGCAGATTCAGGTGGCAAGTGTGTAATTCCTTGGGCTGATCAAAGCCCCTCTTGCTGCAGTTCAGCTCCTTCCTTAACGTGGCACTAGTGCTTCGCTGATCTGTCTCTGCCAGGTTAGTTCCTTCACCCAGGTTACTGTGGAGCCAGAGCAGGGACAAACCAAAGGCTCTAGATAAATAGTGGATCCAGAGAAAAAAGCAGGACCATAAACCCAGCCTTTTTTACTGGCTTAGACTGTCACTGACCTGCAGGCTCACTGCCCATCTGGAACACGGGAGGAGGCACATGCCTTGCCAGCATGATGTAAGGTGAACTTAAGGTTTGCATTGTGCTTTGAGCTCTTCAGCAGAAATGTATATAGAGGTATAGTTAATCCTGTTCTAGGAACCACTCCAAATCACTCTTCCTGGTTTAATGCATTGATTTAGCCTTTTGCAGGTGTTTTTTTTTGTTGTTTGTTTGTTTTTAAATAAATGTCAACTGCAGTCTTTATTGATAAAGTTTTTTTCAGGGATTTAAATTAGAAAGGTGATCCACATGTGGCACAGACACAGAAAAAACAGCTGTATTGCAGAAAAAAACCAAAATAAATACAAAGGGCTTTTTTCGGTTTTCTATTTAAAAATTTGAATCCTTTATGTGCAATAAAGTTGTATATATTCCTGTAGCTGCTGCTGTGATAAATAGTGTCAGGGATAATTTGCCTTACTGTAAAGAAATACAAAAATTGGGACAGAATTTAAATGGAAATGTAGATACATAACTCAAAATGTACCAGAAGCACTGATAAGGAAAAGGACACTATTTAGTCTGGCTGCCTTCAATTGGAACAATTCTCTGATGCTTCTTTCACATATCTGTTGACTTTTTATTGCTCTCTTTAATAGATGAATTACAACAAATGTTAACAGAAGCAATAGCAGGTCATATAATGCCAAGTTGTTAAAATTAAAGACATCTACTTCAGGTACCTAAAGATGACTTTCACAGAACATTAATTTGTCCAGTGTGTGCTGCTATAATAGAACGCACCTATTTCACGTGAAGTTTTGACTTTCTTAGGCTTAGCCTTAGGCTCTGAAAACACTTAATGATTCTTTTGTTCTTTCTTCATTTCTTTAATGCCAATAAAAAATAATGCCAAACCAGCAACCATACAGGCCAAGGAAAATACACATTTGTCACTGGAACAACATTATAGAAGGAAATAGTCTCAATCTAAGGCAATGTACGTAACACGTGCTGCGAGGGGGTAGGTGGGCTGGTACACACTGCAGACCTTTGCTCTGCTCCGCTCCACAGGCTGGCGAGCTCTCGAGCTGCACCACACTCCCTGGTGCTCTGCATGCCCTAGCTTTATTGCCCAGGGACAGGACGGTGTAGGGTGAGGAAGGCATATCCCTTTGGGTCTTAGTCATGATATGTGGCCTAGGGATGGCCGAAAGGTAGGATAAGACAACTGAAAAATCCCTCTGAACCCAGCAATACAGGCTCTGCTGAAAAGATGTGAGAAAGATGGACATGTGGAAGAGTTCCTCTCCTGCGGAGTGGTTTCACAGAACAGATAGTATGTTCTTCCAAAAGGCCTCAAGGTTTGAAACTGTCTCAGCTGATGCAGAGAGAAGGTAAAACTTTTGAAAAGATACGTACTTCAGCACCTGCCCCTGCCCTTCTGCAGCAGCTGCGGGGAAGGCTCAGCATTCACAGCCATGGAGCCCCAGGGTGAGATGCTGTCCCCAGGTGGAGCTTTGGGGTCATGTTTTCCCCACTGTACATCTGCCACTAAGAGAAAGATCTGACTCATGTTCTGGTCTTCATGGTAGGGATATTCCACCCTATCATTTGCCAATGAGTGAAAGGAGTTCTTGTTTATTGAAAACATTTTGTCTGACTTTCAGCCAGCTGGGATACGATGGGGATGTGCTGACTTCTCTTGGCAGGTGCCACTGCCCAGCTCCGTCGTGCACAAGACAGAAGAAACAGTTCCTTTATGAGCTTCCTGCCTACCCATAACTGCCGTCTGTACCTGAAAGATTGTAAGTCACACTGTAAAATAAAGAAGTTGTGTCAATTCAGTGAAGGATAAAATCAACAAAACTGCTAGGAGCTCAGGGGCATCCTGTGTGCACAAAAGAACAGGTGAGAAAATTATTAATCAGTGAATTATTCATTCATTTCTGATTCTGAGGCATATGATTTAAATTCTGTTCAGCTGTTTCTTGCTGTTGTTCACAGACTCTTTTGAGAATTGAACACCTTGTCTTCTGCAACATCAGTAAAATCATTATATTTGGAGGGAATTTGACATGCAAAGATCAGAGTCAGTATTTCTTTATATTTTGGAAAACAGTTGGAGTTTAGGGTTCTAGGAATTGGATACTATATCAATATAAGTTTTGTTTTATTTTCAAAATTTCTCATATCGATACCTTTTCATGCTAGTTTGTCACCTATTTGTGAAAAAAACCACCACCCTGTATTTTCAAATCTGAGCAAAACCCACCTCTTGGTGACTCAGACTTTGAAAAAAGAGCTTAGCAGCTATGGGTAAACTTGAGGGCTAATGCATTGAACATGCAGATGTAACAGATGATTCTGCTGTAGAAAATGGTCTGAGTTTGCCTTTCTGTTGCACCTGCCTTTCCAGTAGTACATTGCCAGTGCAGAATGGCAACGTGTAGTAGAAATGATGTATCTCTAGGGATTTAAAATAATTCATTTCAGCAGGAAGGCCTTTACTATTAATAGAAACATTGATTTATTTCTTTTTCTCTGAATCAAAACCTGCTTGGAAATTTATTAAATGAACTTTGAATATAATATAATTACCCGATTATTAGGAAAAAAAGCAGAGGGTTACAGTTGCATTGATATTACCTATGTTTTACATATTTACCTGTGGTTAATGTCCTGGATATTTAAAACATGTTTTATTCATGCCAACTTCTACAGAGTTTGTAATACTGTCTAGCTGTTTTCTTCCAAATTACAAACAGTACTTCCCCATTCCCTACCAGCCAGTGAAATGCTAGTTAAACCAGTCTTCAAATCAGTCAGAAATCTAGACTATTTGCAGCACTGTCCAAAGGGTGCTGTGGCAGCAGGTTTGCCCAGAAAATGAAGGAAATAAATAAATAAATATGGCATTTCTAAATTGTTTTGATGGCATAGCTACCATTAACATGCTATGGTAAAGGTTTTCAAAATGTGACTTAATGGGAGAGTTTTCAGAGAAGTGTTATAAAATTGATTTATGCCTCAAAAATTATAGACTTCTGGCGGTAAACTAAAATAGTTCAATCTATTTAGCTTCTTACAGACAAGATGAAAAGATGTTTTAATCAGCATCTTTAAGAAAGTGTGTTGGGGAATGACACCTGACACCAAACAATTCTTTCATCGATCAGGCATAGACTCCAAGATCCCAAAGTTAAATGCTGAAGGCTGCAGAATTCAAACTATAAATTGGGTGCAAATCCTTTAGAGGAATGGCACTCAACCATTGGAAGATGTGGCCAAAGGATATGGTAAATTTTCTATCATTTGAAGTCTTTAAAGCTAGATAAAATGTCTTTCTAGAAAATGTGTTATACTGCTATGATTACTTTTCCAGCTAGCTGCAGAAAATCATTTGGTGAAATTTTATAGCCTCTGTTAAGAAAGAGCTCAAACAGAGTGATCATATTCTGTTGAGGCTTCAAATTATACGGAACACGATAGTTAGGCATGATTCTACAGCAACAATAATGATACGAGGTGAAATTATAGCCTCACTGAAGCCTATGAGAAAGTTCCCACTCCCTTTAATGAGACCAAAATTTATTCTATAATTATAAAAATCTTTGATATATTCATTGCATTTAAGCTTGGGATTATATGTAGACTGCTTTGCCCCACTTCACTCATTTTATTTTATACTTTGTATTAGTTTTGAATTATGTTTGTATGATTTACATTTTTTAAGCATCTAGGAGTTTGCAAATGTTATCTTTTTTTTAAGTAGTGCAGAGTTCGAAATGGAAATCAGAGAATGGACTTGGAAAAACTCTGTTTCTTCTTGGTTTCATTTGGGTAAGGGTCAAATATTTCATTGATTATTTTTCACAGAAGATGGGTATTTCTCCTGCTTGCCTCTGGTGAAGCTGGAAAATGGAGATCCATGTAAACAAATTTTCTGGATTACTCTCAACCCTACAAACAGATGACTTCAGGTCAAGATTTCCTTGAAGCCTCATTATTAAGTTCACTTTCAATGCATTCAGCAATTAACATCGTGAACATGTGCTATTGTTGGGTATAGCCTCTCTACCACAGTTCTCCATATAGTTCAAGCCTGAAAGAGAGAACTGCCAGCTATCCTTCCGTACGGTCTTCTGGGCAGGTGTGTGCTGGCTGCGGACGGTTGTCCTGGAAGGATATGGATGGGTTTGGGACACTGGAGTCTTGGAGAAGTTGCTCAGGTCTAATACTTTTCAGGAACAAAGAAGGCTGTAACGCCTAACCCATTCCTAGCACTGGCTTTAAAGCAGCATGAAGAACTGGCTATCTGTTGGGAATGCACAAGGATGTCTTAGTACGGAAGCTGAAAGGCCCGATCCAAGTCTGTTGACAATCAACTTTATTTGCCTGAAAATTAAAGCACATCATATGGTTTGGGTGTGGTTGGGTTTTTTTCCTTTTTTTTTCTTTTTTTTTTTTTCTTTTTCATTTCTTTTTTTCTTTGCAACATACTGACATAACTTTGTGCAACAGACTAGAAAAGTCTCTGATTCAGATTCCACACTTATTTTATTCTGGAGACACAGATAGAGGCAGGAGGTATGAGACTTGCACTAAGGATGCAACTGTTGCAGTTCTTGAAGGGACAATTTAAAGCCTGCTGGAGTCCATGGAAGGCCTTTCATTGGCTTCAATGGGCTTTGGATCAGAACCTCTGCTATGGAGTTTTTGTCCTTGAAGTTCTTAAAAGAAGATTTTACTGATGTGTGAATGATGTTAATCACCCATGAACACTTGGTAAAGAGTGATCTGGTTTTTATGATATGAAAAATACCCTGCTGAAGCATGAAACCTTTTAATGAAGTCAAACAAAGTAAAACTTGCCCTCTGTGACCTAAAGCTCAGTTCTTGAAATGTCATTTACTGGGATAATGCATTCCCCATCTGTCAGTCTGGGCTTTTGCTTGCCACAGGTGAACTAATGCAGCCTTGGAGGTGTGCCACAGTTTACTAGTAGCTGGTATTTTACTAGAGGGGAGAGCTAGGAATTCTTATTAGCAAATGTTAATATTGCCCACCTCGTGGAAATAACAGTAAGCAAATCTTTGTCCTTGAATTTATGTATTTTGGTTTTTCTGCCACTGAAGTCAGTTGTATATCCTTCGTCTTGTCCTTGAGAAACCACTAGCATCGCAAATAGGAGCTTTTTATTTAATGTAGGACTAATTATTGATTTGACTGCTGTCAGTGAACATAGAAAACGGAAATATAAAAACCTTTCGACAGAGTCTTTGTTACCACCTTTTGTCTTGACTGTTGGTATGTTAGGAATAGAGATGCAATCCTAACAAAAACAATTCACACTAAATATTTGTTCTTGTTTCTTACTGTATGGATACACAATATTGTGGATATGTGCATTTCAAAGCCCGCTTCAAATTCTGGTTGATTGGACAGTAACTGTGATTTTATGTAAGTAACCAGTGCTCTCCTTGTCTGCCAGCATCAGGTGAGGTCTCACGGAGTTCAACGGTGTGTCTTTTACTGTATTTATACACAAGTGAAACTCCTGAGAATCACGCTAAAACTTCAGTTTGCATGGTTCGTATGGTAGCAATTTATTGCCTGGCTGCAGATTTTTTAAGTCTCTCTGGCATTACAGGGTTATTACAGTAAGTTAGAAAGACAGGTATTCTAAGTATGAACTTGCTATTAAGATCTCAAAAATACTGAGTGCTCTTGAATTGAGGCTTTGATGAGAAATAAATCTTTCTCATGACACTTTTATGCCATGTAGAGATGTGGCAGTGTGAGCAACAGCACCTGGCAAGCAAGCTGTCTTCTTTAAAAGCAAGCAAACCAGCTGCTCATCAGGTTGGAGAAGGATTTAGCAGGAAATAAAAGTCTACTCAAATGTTCATTGCTCAGATCTGCAAGAGAAAACTCATAGTTTACAATTTGTCTGCTGGATACTGAGAAAAATAGTATTTATATCTTCTGTATTTTCAAACACTGGGAAGAGTCTATCTTTGAAAACAGGACTCATTTTCAAGTGAACAATCTGCTTAACAGATCCATTTTGGTTCATATCAGTTCTCAAATTTGCAGAATGTAACCGGATAAGTAACAAAATCAACTCCCTTATGGAGAACAAACAAAACCTGATAGATCTTCTGTTTCAGGATATAGTAGGGGTAAGATTTCTGGATTTGCTTTATATGGGTCCCTCCATTCCCTATTCTTGCATATGCAGCAGACAGATTGTCTCATTTAATAAGCCTCCAATGTATCTGCTTTCTGGTAACATAAACCAGCTGTGTTTTAAGCACACTGACCAGATTAAGACATTTTTTACCCCAGTAGAGCAATGCTAACCAAAATGTTTCTGGCTTTTCAAAGCCAGATAGGTAGTGGTCTCACAAAACACTGGGGAAAAAAACCTGACAGACCCCAAATGTAGGCGAGCTGACTCAAGGCTGGCATACTGAACTGTGTACGTGCTTTCCAACTGGGCAAGGTGTCTCAACTGATCCCTTCAGAAAATCATTTATTTCGTTTTACATCTGGCTAAATCAGCCAGCTATGACTCCATAGGAAACATGCCCTACCTCCCCAAACCAGAAGCATTTAACAGCAGAAGGGTACCGAACTGTAGGTCTTCTTTAGCTTCCATTTAGCAGTAAGAGAAATAAATCCAAATGTAATAGCATGCAAGAAAGGTGCATACATCCAAATGTGTTTGGATCCAAGATGCATCCAAAAGTGTTTGGATGTATCACCTGAATATTTTTTAGGTTATCTGGCATTTTGCAAATAATTTTATGACAATTCTACTTCAATGCATTCAGTGTTATTCTGAGTAGTGAGAACCCCCGTCAAATGAAACTGTAATGCACTGAAGAGGTTTCCTTTTGATGCCTTAAAATAATAACTGCCAGGGATCTACTTTAATCCTTAGGTAGATAATACTGTGACAGCTACTATCCTTCACCCTTTGGCTTGGTTCCCAAGGAGACTTCCCCTGTTTATATTTCACTTGTTACTGGTTTTGGTTTGCTTCTCATGGACTCTCAAACCCAGATTAATCTATCCCATCCACCTGACTCCCCTGCCAACCAAATTATCCTCATACCCTGCTGCAATCTTCATGTTTGCAGATATGACAACCAGGGAAGGAAGACAGTGCTGTAATGACCACAGAGAGAAAGCTGCCTAGAAATATTGATTGCTTCTTGCAGCACTCTCCTCTGTTATTTAAATAGTATTATACTACCTCAAAGGTTTGTAAACTGAGATACAGGGAGGTGAAGTTCCTGCCTGTGCTGTATCAAAACCTAAATAAGCCAGAGCTACATGCCTTCACTAATACCCTGTCTCAGACTCCTGTCACACAAACACTTCAGCATCTGCTCATCTTTGCAGAACAGCTCTTCTGATTTCACTGGACTGCAGGGTAAATTTAAATTTAAAGACATTCTCATTTGCAGACTCAGGACTTATGGCACGCTATTTAGTTGTCTGTACGTCAGGCTCTACCGCCATTTAAGATGCTGCAGGGTACCCCTCCTGGCTTCCAGCTGCCGCTCCAGAATGGTGCAGGTTTACCCTAAGTCCCATGTTATCTATCAGCCCAGATGTCTCTGATGCCCTCGAGCATCTACAGTGACACCTGTATTAGCCCAGCTGTCATCACGCTAGCATGAGCATTTCAGAACAACATGACTTGATGCAGTAGAGGGAAAGAATATCTTCTATTAACTCCTAGGAGCACGATCAGCAGGCAGAACCTGATCTACTGTACTTCTGATTTCCTAAATCACACTGATTTCTTCAGAGGGATGGAGACTCTCTAAGCTGCAAGCACCAAGTCATGGAACCAACGCACGCACAGCTTACCTGCAGTACTATGTCCCGTCCACTCCGCGTGATGTTAACAGTGTGGGGCTGTCCATTAGCCATGTTTCTGTGGTCCACATCAATGTTATATGGCTCTTTGGTGCCTCCTAGGCTGTAACGAATTTGCAGATTCCCTAGTGAAAGAAACGTGAAAAGCACCCTCAGGTGTTTTGATCTTTATTCACCAGCTGTTTTCCCCTCTTCATTTCCACATACACCTGTTCACATTTTACACTTAAATTGCTCTCAGAGCTGGTCTCTGCAGTAGGAAAGGAGATAGCGGTTGAGATTATAGAGCTGCTGGGCTGAAACCGGCTTCTAGTTTATAGCCCAGAAGTGTGACAATGACCAGCATCTCAAAACCAAAGTGTCTGCAAACATCCCAGACTGCAAACCACACAAATCAGAGCTGTGCCTTGAACAATATGGACAGATCTGCGCACATCAAGTGGCACTGTGTTGTTGAGATTATTATCTTTGCTGCAGTCAAATTCTTTGAAGTAAAACAAAGAATGATGTTTTCTAACGAATCAACCATTGATATGCATTGAATAAAGGCAAAATTACAACAAATTAACAGTGACACATAATGCACACAGGGGACTTTCTTGCTCTCACAGTTAATTGTTGTTGACGGGTGACCGTCTGGACTTTTATGGAAATTTAATATAAGGTGAGATGAAAACCTCAGGTTATATTGTTAGAAAAGTATAGTTAAAAGTGGTTAGTTGATATTCATGACATACTGCCAGAGAGAGACATTTTTTGTCTGCTCTTCATAACAAGTTTTAATATTTGATTAAAATGAAGGATGTTTGAAAAGGGAAATGCAGACCTCACTATTGATAAAAACCGGAAAAAATCTGGCCCAAAAGAGCAGCCCTAGACCTTTATAACTATCGTTTAGATGTCTGACATGGGATTTCTGTCATGTACCTTCTTTCTTCCCCATGAAGGGGAAAAAATGAGTCGCATGTAGAATACTTATATTAACTTATCCCATAAAAGAGAACAGCAGTAAAAACATCCTAATTAAGATTTTCATAAGGCACTAAGGCACTATTTGGAATCAAAGTATATTCAGTTTACATACAGTTTTAATACTGTAACAGCAAATGATCCATATCCAACCTTCAGCCATCACCAAATATTTAGGACCTTATATACTGTGCTGTATCCATATTTAAGCCACCTCAGTGGGTATCCAGATTTTAAGAACAGTACATTACACTTTCCACTGACTACTTCTGATACTGCCATGAGTTCAGCAGTTAAGGTAACTAGATGTGGATGCCTGCTTGTCCCCTCCATAATGCTAGTTCATGGCACGGATCTGTTACAGCATGTTTTTCAGGTGGTGGTGGATTTCTGTTCTGTTTTGAAAGGGAAGGTTGGCTAATGAAACCCCACCAAACTGAACAGTTAAATCTAGTACAAGTGCAATACAGGTTCGGGTCCCATGTACTTTATTTTTACATGACAAGGGTGAAGAGACTTTCTCATTAATTCAGAGCTTCAGCTGAATATCACACTGGTGTTATTATCAATTGTGCCTTCAATGGAGAGACCCCAGAGCAGTTGCTTACCGGATGGCTTGACAAGCACAGCCATGAAGTCCTGGGTATAGGAGCTGATGTACAATAAGACACAAGGGGACTTGGTGGTACTGAAGCTGAAGCTGAGCGCTTCTTTATTCAAGTTGAGATCAGGCGCTGTGGTCTCGGGATCCGTAGAACTCAAAAGTGTTCGGCTAACTAAATCCTTCACGCTAGTCCCTGGGGAGTGGAAGTTGTAACGAAGCCACATTCCCTCTTCAAAGAATGCTCCAACATCTTGAACATAAAAGAAAAAAAAAAAAAAAAAAGAAAAAGAGAAATTAAACATACTGACACCTTTTGGTTGAAACATACTACTACGGACTTAATCAGTACTAATCTGTGCATGTTTCTATTGCTGCATTCTTTAAGCACATTGACAATATTTAGGTCAAGAGCCTCACTGTTTTCCAATAACAATGAAGAAGAAAATCTCCATTTTATTTGTGGGTACCTGGATCCCCAGAGCAAAGGAAAGATTTCCTTTGGGTCACACAGAAAGTCCATACTTATATTGCATATATACAGTACTACAGAGCAGAAGAACCCCACTTTAGATTTATTCTCACTGAACTCTTGCAGCTGATAATGCTCCAAAAAAGGAGATATGAGGAAGGGAGATTTAAGGAACACAATAAGTAAACACTGTCAAGGAAAAGGAAAATCAGCAATTCTGATCAGCAAATTTGAGTGGATTTGGAAGGACCTCACAAAGGAATGATGGCAATTCTAGCACCTGAAAGATATGAAATAGGATTGGACACAATGCGAGAAAGCTCTCCAATGATAGCACAATTCTTCATGAAAACTGGATGGAGTTCACAAGGATGCCCTTATGGGGAGAGAAAATTAACGAGTGAGCTTCAGAACAAGGCAAGAGATGCCTGAACTGCAGCTCCCAGGAGGTGCTACCCAGGCAAAGTTTTCAAACCAACCTGAGACAAAATGTCATGTTTTAACACTCTTGACAGAAAATGAAACTACTTTTGGCAGAACTAATACTTCCAGCTGAAAAAGCATTGTTATTACTTCTCATAATATTGCAGCCCTGCCTATTTCTTAACATTAAAAACATAATTCAGAGTTGACATTCTTACAGTGAAGGCTGATTTTGACAGCCTCCTGTGGGAATCACAGCACAGTTCCCTGCCATTGGAAGTGTGTAACCTGTGAAATCTTTTTGGGCTCGCCGGACTGGCTTCCTATGGCAGCCATTCATTGAGTGACACTGTGGTCCTGGATAGACTTTGCTGTCTGGGAAAAAGTCATTAAAGGAAGTTTTTAAATTACATGTGAACTTCATTTAGAAAGTATGTTTATGAACATTTCATAAAGGATTAAAGAATGATAAATAAAGATTATGACCATAGCATACGAGTACTGTATTTAAAGAACGGTTATAAGTAATGTTTAAAGAGGCGAGCAGTCTTTTAAATTTTTTTTTCATCATTTACTACCTTCCTACAATGCCACAAAGGTGCCACAGACTGGTACAAAATTGCCCAGCTAAACTTCTGAAAAATAAATACTCTGTTTGTTTTAAAAGAAATCAAATTTTTATTCCCTTTTAGCATTTGAAGTCTTCACACAATTCTAAGCAAAGGCTTTATCACAAAACACATGAAGCAAGATGTCCATTTTGCAAGCTGTGCAGTGACACAGAGCAAGTCAGGAAAGAGCCTGCAGACTTTATTCAGAGTAGATGAGCAGAGAAAAGATAAGAAGACAGGTAAAATTATAATGGACTTTATTGATGCTCCTTTCCAGAATTTTGCTAAATCTAGTGCTGGAAAAGTTCTGTTTTCCTGTTACCATACAAAAGGTCTCCAAAATTCAAAATATCATAGTCACTCTCACCATGTGGCCACATTAAACATGAAGTCAAGTTGTGGCCTCAAGACGCTATAAATTATTTGATCATTCGGATAGATTTATAACTGCCATTTTACAGGTAAAACCTTAAATCACCTTGAAATAGTTACGGGAGAGGCAATTCTGTTTAACAGCTATATTTTGCAGGAGACTCAGCTTAAGTGCTCCTGGATTAAAAGTGAAAGGGTCCTATCCTGCAAATACTTCCCCAAATTGTGACGCCTTCTGCCTTTAACAGCAGTGTTGAAAACCAGTGTTAGCACTTACAAATCTAAAGCAGCATATGCTGTAGCTCTAACTATTTACAAGACTGGCTTAAAAGTGTCCCTGTGCCCACTAATGTATTCTGCTTCTGGCTCACACCAGCTGCTCCGTGGGCAGCTGCCGTCACGGTGCCGCCGCTGTGCTGGGCAGCCTGGCCGTCTGACACTGCTGCTCCGCTGCCAGGGACCATGGCCCCTGCCCAGGCTCTGCGCATGCACGCGCACCTTGATGCAGAATTATTTTCGCCTGCTTGTCGTGCTGTTTGTTTTAGGAGCGATTTTCGGGATTGCCTAGCACTATGCTTGCCCAGGGCCTCACACACTGGGAATACCAGGACCTCCAGTCCTGACCTCAGTGCTGCGCTGGGGCTGAACTGGAAAACGTGCAATGCATTTTTCCAGAGCTGTAAACATTATGAATTGCTACTTTAAATGTTTGTTACTACAAAGAAAGTTAAGTAAATGGTACTCTCGGAAGTGGCAAGATGTTTTTTCCTAACGGGTTTCACGACTGTTCTGTATGTTTAACTTGATTTGTGCTGAGAAAACCGTTTTCAGTATAGCTTCATGATTTCAGGCATACAAGCTATTGTAATGAGCCTTGAAATTCTCCTCACACGCACACCACTCTTTGAAGAGGAAGGATAAGAGGCAGGTTCACTTGGGCTGTGTGAGTATATCAGGCCCTCAACAGGAAGATATTGAATCCCCTCAAGTTCCAGCTCAGCAAAGAGGTTGATGCATGTGATTAGGCTCTCCACTGAACGAAGCTGAAGTCCTTGCAGCAGAACGGCAAAATGCTCAGCAGCTCACAGGAGCAAGCTGTTTCAACTGTTAGGCAATACTAGAAAAAGCTAAAAGATAATTTTCTCTATATTGAACACAGCTGTAAGATAACTTAGAAATGCTGAGGGACGATCAGTGAAAAAAGTCTCTACTCAGAGGTCACAAGCGTATCATCTTCCTGAAGCTCTGATAGAAGGAATATCAAAGTCCTTCATTCAGAAAACCATTCAAGCTGTCTGAATGAAATGGGTAAAATGCAGCACAAAACCTGCTGCTGAAACGTGGGGGCGGTTTCCATGGACGACCCTCTGCTTTCTTTTGTACTATTTCAAACGCTATTGGAACAGATGGCTTGTGGGAGATCAGGCAGAAGGCGTAGCGAAGGGTTCCTCAGCAAACTGCCCTTTTGATGCAGAAGCCTTGGGGAAATGAATGTGGTGGGAGCAGAGCAGTTTTCTTTGGAAAGCAGTACCCACTTCTACAGCAATATGCAGTGTGCTCATCCTCTCTTGACAGCCTTTGCAAATATATACAGCTCGGGCTTGCCTTGCAGAGGAACCCAGAAGTGGAACCGTGGATAATTAGAAACGATTTTATCCAGCAAGATGCACGCCCCCAGGATGAACAACATATACTGTACAAAATTGTCTGGCTTCAAGAAAAGGGATGAAGCAAAAGCTGATCCAGGTCTACTACACAAAATGCACACGTACCCAGAACTATCAAACTTATTTTGAAGGTTACGATTCTTTGGTCATCTCACCACTCTCCCTTTTCCCACTCAGTTACTTTTATTTTGTACACTCTCATTCTATCTGGGATCAGGAGTATTGAAAGACTGGAGGAAAAAGGCAAATAGCATGTGCGTGCACACACACGCACTATTTCTGTTACAAAAATTCCACAATCTCAGGACATTTCTGCGCCTCTGTTGTAGACCTAAGAAAATATAAGTAGGAACCTGATTCTCCTTTGCTGCTGGTTTAACATCAGTGAAATATCAGTGTTGCTTGTTCTCTTCTCAGGTATTTATAATGATTCTGGTAGCTGTGCACTCAGTTACACTCAGAACTTGTCTTCTTTCTCTGATACTTTCTCCTCACCTGTGAAAAGCATGGCCAGCATGGCACAAGTGTGGCTGAACCCAGCTTCAGCAAGATTTTCTGTCTGCAGGTGAGTGTATAGAAGATACACTGAGCAGTGATTGAATTGGCTCCGTGCTGACAGCTGGGATAGCAATGTCAATAGGTAAGGTCATGAATCAAGTGCAATATAGTACTCTGAATAAATAAAGCAGCAACAGATCTGTGGAGCTGCCAAAAAAAACCCCAAACCCAAACCCCCTAAAAAACCCCAAAACACACCCCCAGCTCCACCCCCACCCTGATTTCAACACAGGAGCTCTTCAAGAGTGGCACTGTAAAAGGTGGAATCTACCTTCTGCAACAGCATGCTGTTGCTGGCTCACAAGTGCCACCTCACCTTTTTCCAAGTGAACCCAAGACCTGGCTTCTGTCGCCTTCTACCTGGAGGGCAAGGAGAAAGCAATGCTGGTTCCTTCTCTGGTATTACTGCACTTGGCTTTTTTGAAGCTGCACCTTCAAAGCAATCTTATTAACGTGCAGTAATGGGGTAAGATCCCTGTCTTACAAAAGCTGGAGGCAAACCCCTGGCAACTATGAAGCTTGGCCAGGACACATGAAAGCTGCAGAAGAGAAGGGTTCTCCCCTCTGGCTCACGAAGCTGGCTGAGATGCCTTCTTATAGCTGTAGGCACGTCCCAGCTGCAGGCCCTAAATGCCTCCTTGGCCATGCTCAGATTTGGTAAATTAAAAATATTATTCTCTGATGCTGCTTGCCAATGCTTGATGCTATGTCTTCCCTGCATGGAGTTCTGGATGTAAAAAGCCCCATTTTCAAACTCCTAAGGACAGACAGTCACCATTGGCAGTCTAACATGCGCTGCATGTACAAGGATTGTCAGGGCAACGTAGACAGTGCTCAAAGTGCCGATGCACAATTTTTTTCCTTTTTGATTTCTCATGTTGTTATGAATTTTGAATATAGATTAAGTAGAGCTTGCTTGCCTGGCTTGTGGCTAAAACGTGCTAGAGAGCACCAGAAATTGCAGCTACTTCCAGGCTGCCAGCACAAGACGAAGACAGTTTGCTGAGATACGTCCTGGCCATAGGGCATCAGCAAAGGGTCAGAATCTCACAGCTGCTCATCTGGGAGAGAATTTACTTTGAGTGCTCTGAAGATGGTAATGCTTATCATTTATCTGGTTAATTCACTCAATGTTTTATTTTACCTTCAGGCTCACGCTATTTAGTTTGTGAAAGCAAGAAGCACAGATTTAAAGGTTTTGTCCTACATCCTCGGGTCTCGTAATCTGGCTGCCATTACTGTAATAATGTGATGCACGTTTGAATTTTCTACGTGTGGAGTAAAATACCAAGATACAGCAATTGCTTGTTGGCATTAATAGAATACAAATCCACTGAGAGTTTGCTGCTTCTGTGTGCATATATCAGTATCCAGGACAAAAAACAGCTCTCTTGAACAAATGACCATCAGAATCAGGGCATATGTAAAATAATGTGCACCAAGGAAACGATGGGCCTGATCGTAAATCCATGCAAAGTTTCTTGCTATCATCAGTAGAATAGGATGAGTGCCACAGAAGATGGGGTTAAGCCACCTGATTCATTACATCTTCAAGCCTCCCTAGTCAATGCCGACAGGTAGATTCTGTTGGGAAGCAGCCTGGCATACCTAAGCAAGGTTGTGATCTGAACCTTCTTTTGCAGTAGCCCTGTAAAGCAGCTGTCTTTTAATCATACCTTGCTATACCTGGAAAGAAGTGCACATGCCAAGGAAAAGCTAAAAATGCCAGGAAAATCACATCTGCGTTTCATCCTGCACTGGTGTGAGATTACTATAGCTCTTCCTATAGCTACAGCCGCTTGCACTTGTGTCTAGGACAGCACGCTCAGAATAAGGGAATGGTAAACTGTATTGTGTATTCTCTTCTGGATCTAAATGAAAAGACAGCTCCCTCTCTAATGGAAATACCCATAATGGGTAGACTCCCCCCCCCCCCCCCCCCCCCCCCATTGAATCAAACAGGAGGGATGAAGAAAAATGTAATGGCAAACATACAACAGGTTTCCCTATGGCCTGCTAGCAAGTCTTTGGAGGCACTCCTTAGGTAACCTCAGAGAAAAACTTGCAGCTTTGCAAGAGCCATTTGAGAAATATTAGAAACTGCCAGCTGATGCTTGCACGGTATTCAGAGTGACAACTTTGGTAGGCAAGATGTGGCTTCAATTCCTTCCTGTACCATAGGTAACCACACTGAAAGTGAGCAGATCCTTGCTTCCCTCGTTATCTCATTTGCTTTCTGCACAACCGTAATAAAATCATCTTCTCGCATCACAGAGTTCTGGTAAAGACAAACACCTTATCAGCTCATGATATACTACTCCAGTAGCATGCAGGTGTACAAATATTGCACATGGGTGTCTGGGGTGAGAACCTCATGGTTCTGAGCTGCCTTTGCACAGGTGTGCAGCAGCCAGCAACGCTGCTGAAGCTGCTCTACGCAAAGCGCCTGCATCCAGTGAGCAATGACACCAGAGAAGGCCTATTACAATTAGCTGACCAAGAAATTGAAAGTTTATCACATTTTCTGAGTCAGGACTTAGAATTTTTTAACTTATTACCCTGATTTATTTGCATTTTATAAGTAGCTTGTTATGGATGGATGGCAAGTGGGCTTGCAAGTTCAGTTTATAATCAGGTTGTAATTTCTCTGAGATAGGCAAGTAGTGTGAGAAAGGTTTCTTTTGCTTTAAAAACATTTTTTTTTCAGTAAAAGAATTCTTGCAACTTGAGTGAAATGCAATTTTCAAAGCACTAGAGCACAACTGTGCATGTTTAACAAGGCACTATTGACAGGACAGCAGAATGGAATAGTTTTACAGAATACTTTTTTTTTTTTTTTTTTTTTGAGTATATATATTTACTCAATAGAGGCTAAGACCCAAGTCCTAGAGGCCGTATGCTAAAGTTTGATCTACAGGTAGAAAAACCTGACGGCAGCATTCAGACTTAACCAGGCTGGTAGCCTAACATTCTCAACCCAAGCAAAATTTCTAATATAACTTTTGGCTAACAGATCATAATCATGTTGTGCATAACAGATTTTTTTTGGAGGATGGGAGGGAATGTTGCCTTGATTTTCCACGTTCTGGGATTATGAACAACGTAAAATTAATAAGTTAGTTACCTTAAAACACTTGAACAATCACCTCCTGTTACAGCAAAGCAATGACAAGCACCAAAATAAGGGGAATTGCATGGGTATAACCAGGGCAGAAATTGGACATGATGAAGTGTCAGAGTCTGTGGAAGACTGCAGAGCTGCTTCACCCATGTGCCATAGCACCAGGGGTTGGTTTGGTTGGGTTTTTTTGCATCCACTCAGCCTCATAAAAAGCTGATTTTTCTCTTTGAGGCAGAGGAGGGAGCAGGAAAGGTAGGCAACCTGGTCATGACAATGCTACTGTAAGGGCTTTCAGGGTTCATGCACATGTAAAACCAAACACAAAAGAGTTCAGTTTGGGCATTGGCATAAGGATCACAATAATTCACACTGTGGGTCTGAGCTTTACTGGAAAGAAAGAAAAAAGTGTATACACTGAGCTCATCTTGGTGTTTGCTGATGCAAATTGAGTAACTACATAGAAACTGGGAAGCTTTGAATTTACCCTTCCAGCACACCTAAAGGCATGTGGGTCACAGCACCAGCTATATATATTTTTTTCTTTTGGCCGTACTCTTGGTAGTGGGCAATTTCTTCTCCTGCTGTTGATCCACAGCACTTCAGTACCCAAAGGAGGAATGCCTTCTCCCTGGGGGATCCCCCAAATCACAGTCCTGCCACACGCTCTACGGAAGCATTTCAGCGTTTGACCTTCACTCTTTTTGTTTAAAGGAACAAAAGAGATTGTTTTTAAAGGAACAAATACTAATTGTTTTCTCACAATTGCTTTTATCATGATAGGACAACAGTGGGTAGAAAAAAAAAGACAATTTATGCTCAAGCAAAGGACAGGGAAAGGTCAGAAAGCAATCTGTAGGACTGCAGAAACACTGCAGCTATTTCTCAGAGCAATTTCTCTGAGCAACGAAAGAAGTGAATGCAATTGCATATGCCCCAAATACAAAGCAAAAGTAAAGTTAAAATAGATGTCAAACTGCATTTTTTTACTTTTTTCGTCTTTGTAAAAAAATAGTGCAATTTCCAGGCCACTGTCACATCAATCACGTTGTGATCTGCTGCTAATAAGACTGGAGACGATGCTCTTTCTTGTCAGTCATCAGTCAGTGGCTCTAAGGATGGATTTCATTAGCAAAAGAATCCACAATATGCAAGGCCTGTTTTTACTGTGAGATGTGTTTATTACTTATGAACCATTGTATGGTGATTTCCATATAGTAATGATAGAGGGTTTTTTTCCCTCTGGTTTTCCTGTTGCTGCTTCTGCTAGCAGTTTCAATATGTAACCAACCCCAAAAAGTTTACTGTGTGGAAGGGGCTTGAATATAAAAAAAATTGGATAAGAAAAGCTTCCTGTGGCAAAATCAATGGGAAGAGAAGGCTGTGGTATATTAACAGGTGTTGTATTATGCCACTTTTCACTCCTGCTGAGTAGCATTTTTTGGTGGTAATATCTCATATTGGTTTGCATGTGATGACTTAAAAAGTCAGGCACTATTGATTATTGAATCAACAGAGCTACTTGGCCTGGAAGGTTTTACTCAGAGGAATAAACTAAAGAAACATAGTCCTAGTTTATCATGCAAAGTACTAGCCTTGTTATTTCTTGGCAGCTGAAGTGAATTCCTAGTGGAGGTAAGAAAGGAAAATATTCTTGCCTGCTTCATGTTAGACTCACCCAACATCCCAGCATCCACCTGCATACTGTGGTGCAGGTTAGCAAACCACAAGAGGCAGACAACTATGTCCTTGCTATAAATAACGGAACTGGTTGAAAACTGAAAATATTATCTTTAAAAACTTGTAAACAGACATTTCAGTATTTTTAGAGAGGGGAAAGTGTAAGTATTAATGAAAAATGCATTGAAATATCAGAATTGCAATGTTTAAATCCAAATTAACTAAAATATAATTTAGGTAACATTTCTATTTTCCAGAGAATGCAGGGAATGATTCCCTGCTATTTTCCAACAAACTATAATTTTTATAGATTTTAGTTTTTTTATAAAACTAAAATATACTCAGTTGTTTTGCCAATATTTATTTTGCTGTCGTTAGTACTGCATGCTTGTCCACTGTATCTAGAAAATACATACAGTCTTGTCTCATGGATCAAGAGGATATGGTACAAGATTCTGGGAGCTGCTATTAGAAAGAAAGAAAATGTAGGATCCCCTTCTCTCACAAGTCTTGGGAGTCTGACAACATGCACAAGATGTTCCAGTGCTTTACTTGATTTAAAAGGCTCAATGCAAGTTAAATTTATAATGTAAAATTTAATGGGCTGAAAATGAACTATTTTAAAAATCTCATTCTCAGCACTGTTTCTTCCAGAGGTTTTACAGCTATTTTGATCGCGGGATGCCCCAAACCCAGTCTGTTTTGTGCTTGATTTATCTTCTAACTTTATCCTAGTGCCACTCTGCTGTTGAAGCCCCATGAAGTTACCCCCACTACATCACACTTGGGGATAGTCTAGATGAGTATATCAATTTTCAGCACTAACTAATAGGAAACTGGCCATTTGCATTTCGTACAGAAGGTCTTAAGGATTTAGAGAGATATTTTGAGCCTGGAATAGTTTTGATGTTGAAAGAAAAGATCTGATTTCATATTTGAATGGCACAGAGATCCCCATGCTAGCAGGAGTACCTTTGCATGACTCAGTGCTGCCCAGCAGTAGTAGCTTACACCAAGTTTTATTACATGTCCAAAGCATCACTGTCAGAACTCTGGGGCTTTAGCTGGACTGAGAGGCTGATAAGGGGAATATTATAGTATAATATAGTATAAAATTACTGGTGTTGCTATGAAAATACTTATAGACCAGCCAAAACCAGGGTTTCTCTCTGCCAGGTGCTCAATTATTCCCCTAATGATATTTTTTATTCTGCTAGCTCCACATCCAGGAAAAATAAAACATTTTAGCTTAGAGGTAGTTTTGGCAGAAGTTTGAGGGTTTTCTACCTGTAAGAGAAATAGAAAAAACACTAATAAAAGCCAGTGTGATGAGTTTTGGCAATACAGGAAAAAAAACAAAAAGTGAATTCAGTAAATATGGCATGGCAGCAATTTTTTATTTTTTTTTCTTTTGAGTCATCATGTGGTCTGTAAGAGACTGACCCAGTTCCAGCCTGAATGGGTTTCCTATAATATAGCTGCACTAGCAAACAGGAATACTAAATATGCATTACCATTCTTGAACTCACACCACACCATTTGCTAAACTAACTGGAGTTACTGTACTCGCATTCTCAGGAGTTACTATACCATCCTGAATGTGATGGGCATGTTTTATAATTTGTCTTTGAAGGAGCGTAGCATAGTGAAACCTCATGAAATTTCTGCCTGCAAGCACAGTGGAAGCCATTACCTAGAGCAGCAGCTGCTTCGCTTCTGCTGTGCTGGAAATACATCATAGTTACTGGAATTTATAAAATAATCATGCTGAAGATTCATCAGACTATCGGGTGATTGCAAACAATCCCTTTGGTTTTAGAAGAGGGTGCTCCACTGTGTGAGCAACATCAGCAACGGCCAAAGTGCTGTTACGATAAAATGAAATGAAAGTGGATATATATGGATATAAATGAAGGTGACTGAAGCATGTGAGGAGAAAATAGAGCCCATAACCCAGCATCAGGTAAAAAGACTGCCTCTTTCTGTTAGAAACTTGGTTTTCTTTAAGTGTGGCTGGAAGGGAGCAGGGTATGGATGTTTGCAATGTAACCGTCAAAGACTGACTTGGGGAAAAAAAAAAGAATTAAAAAAAAAAAAAAAAAAAGACAAGAAGGAGCTGGAAACCCGAATGTGAAAGGACAGGAGGTTTCCCCTACTGCAGTGACAGCCTCACGAGGGGAACGTGGTGACGGGTGACCCAGCCTGCCTGCAGGACTCCTGGTATAGGTGGGAACATAAAAGTAGAAAAGCAGTTTATGAAGCTAGAGGTTTCTTCAACATCACAGATACTGATGAGAAAAGCCTTTGTACGTTTTTTGTTGAAACTGTAGGATTAGTAACTTTTGAGAAGGCTTTTAAAATGATTAGGAAAAGTAACAGACTGGATGAGTCTGTGTGCCCATAAAAGCACAGTGAAAGAGGATAGTAGCACCTCAGGTAAATGTGATGAAACCTTTAGAGTTGTTGGGAAGAATATTTCAATAATTTAACGAGAATGTTCTATGAAATGTAAGGGAATTGAATGGCCACAAACCCTGCAAACTGCAAACATTTAGAAAATTATATTCCCATTGCTACTTACTTTGTCACAATCATTTCTGGTCAAAATAAGAAAAAATGTGGAAATAAATTAACATCTTTTTTCTCACTTTTTTTTTTTTCCCTAACGTAAGATCCCTCTTTACCTCACTCCTTGTCCGTCTTCCTTATGCAGAATTGTGTGTCCATAGTAAATTGGTCTCTTATAATCATTGATTTTGAAGATTCTGAACATACTTTAGGCATTTCCAAAGGAGTGACGTAGATGTGGGAGCCCTGTACCTTCCCGTACCCCAGCAAGTTAAATCTCTATCCCAGTCTGAGATATTACGAACTTCATCTGGTTATGGATGGATACAATTTGCAACCCACATGCTGGTCTCCCGATTTATTAGATATTCAACCCAAAGCTCACACCTATGTATCTCCAAACAATTTTCTGAATGAGGCTCGGCAGCTTTTGTTTAAATCCATGTTTGTTCTAAAGAGGTAACCATGATATTGTGCTAGTAGGAATTTATTGTTCAACAGCTCAAGACAGTGGGATATAGTCTGCCAGACCTGCTGTGGCTATGGGCATTCCTGATGCATTTTGCTGTTACTTGATTTAAATAGGTAACATACATTACTACTAATGAGAAATGTGGTTTTAAATCATCACATTTACATCCTGGGTGTATAATTTGACTTGCTTGCAAGAAGTATTAAACAGGATTTATTTGTTTAATTAATACAAGCTGAAGCATTGATCCTATTGTGTTTCTTCTCAGGCAGATAGCTTTCCCATACTCTGCCTCCTCCACTAAAGCATTCACCTTTAATGCAAAATGGTCCATCGTAGGCAGTTCTGGAGCAGTCACAGGAGTAGCCGTTGTATTTCTCGACGCATTTACCGCCATTTGCACAGTACATCCCATAGCTCGTGCAATGGCCAGAGCAGCCGGGCTTCACCCCTGGCGTGACTTTCGCTCGCTCCTCCAGATCCAGCGTCACCCCGTTCATCCTTAATGAACGAATGCAGCCGAGGAAGCCTCGCTGGCCGCCTGCAGCACCTGAGAGGGAATGTAAAACCTTGAGACAACACTGAATATATTTGATTGTTGTTGCTTGACATGGAATGTCCTGCTGAGCTTGTAACAACAGCTGGAAATAAGATGGAAGTACAACTTCTTCGTAAAGGCAAGGAATCGCCTTGTCCTAATGACAATGAAATCAATGAAACCCAGCCTTTTGATACCATAAGTAAGCATAAACCGTAGGTGTGTTTGCCTTACACTGAATAGACATCAGAGATTCTAGCCCTCCACTGCAAGACTTCATTCCAACTTCAAGACTTTTAGAGAGAACAGTGGAAGAAATAGGCTTGGCTCAATTGCTAAGGAATAGTCTTACTCCATATGATCAGTGATGATGGATGCTAATAATAATGCCATAATATGTTATGCAGTGTTGCATTTTTAAAAGCCATGATGGGAAAAGAAAGAAAAGATTTAAATCCCCAATCTCAGTTGCAATAGGAAATAGAGATTTTAATTTCCAAGCAACACTGGGTATATTGTTTAGTTGCTCAAGTACAGGGTGAAGGATATAATACTGATGAGCTACATTTGAAAATCTGGGTTGAGTTGGCTTTTCTTAGCAGTCAATGAGAACTGTTCCTTTTCTCCCCCTAGTAAACACTTGCTGAAAATTGTGATTTCAGCTAGTCTTGTCTGGGGCTGCATTAGAAACGAAAAATACCTAAAAAAGTCAAGTAAGTAACCAAGAGTGGCTGTCAACCTTCCTCCTCATCATCTCATCTCCTTGATTACTGCAGTGCTGCAGGTGCTGAGGAGTCCCTGAGATCTGAACGCAGAGTACAGAGGCTGGTATTTACACGAGTAGGGAAGAGGGCGAAATACAAAGCAGAGAGGGCTGCTTCAAACCAGATGTTGGCAGCTGGGTCATCTGGAGCAAGAAGAGGTGATGCTCAGTCTCTGCCAAGGGCATGGGGCAGAGGGCATTCTGGTGTGGTTCCACATAAACTCGTGTACACTGCAGTGACAAGAAGATCCCTAATACACCTAATTCTCTTCCTTCCCCCACCTAGGACATGAAGTCATTATCCCTCAGGCACTCTTACTGGCCCAGGGAATAGATAATTATTCTACAGAAAGTGGAAGGGCAGGCACTGGACCAATTCCTGTCTGGTGTTACGCTCTAGCCCCTGATGCTCAGGGCGTTCATTTGGGACACTCCAACTCAAATTGATTCTCTGCCTGACTCTGGGTAAGGATTTAAATCTGTTCCTTGAGAGGTGGGCTCCAGCCGACAAGTTACATGAAATGGGTATGATTCAGAGAGAAAGAAAATCCGGTGCAGATTTGGACATTCCGGTTTTGGGAATAAAGGTACAAGGTATTTCAACACGTTGTTGGTGTTACAGTTAATTCAAAACTACCAATAAAAATAATCTTTAGTAACAATTCCCCAAGAACTCCAGCTGGAAAAAAAATCCAGCTCTTCCCGTTTTCAGCAAAAGGCTTGGTATTTCTTTTCAAAGGTCAAGGCTCCCTCTTTTAAACAAACTTCACATTTCAGCTTATTTTGAAACTGTCTTTTATTGGGATCACAGCCAGCAGTAAAGGAGAATCGGAGCTTGTAAACAATGACTGCACATCTGGTGACACATTATACACAGTTTGAAGTGACACGGTGCTGTTTACTGAGGGAGTGAAGGCTTTAAACGTCATTTTAATTAATTTCTGCTCTTGAACCTGACTAACGTGGGGGAAAAAAATGAGATAGAAACTTTTTCTCCTTTCCCTTTCCCTCTTTTGTTAACAGCTATCTAGAGAGGTAGGAAAGTGTTTCTTAGCTCAGCATTTCATATAGCTCTGATTCCAGCTACTGGCACTTGGCACACCTGCACTTCGCAGCCCTGAGGCCAACAGTCAGAGAAATGCAGGTCCTGCTGGAATCACCTGGCCAAACCGCAGCAGAGACCAGCAGCTCCAGAAAGCAGTGGACTAACTTGGTTCCAGGGAACGCATCTGTATAACACTCTGTGATGCTTTCCTACATTGAATGGGCAAACTGCCCATGGGACTAGAGGGGAAAGACTGCAGCGAGGACTCTGAAGGTAAAAGCATGGGCAGTGATCAAACCTCGAGAGGCTGAAAAGTGCTGCCAAGGCTAGGATGGGCACCGCAGGCACACGCAGTCCTGGCAAGACATATGCAGGATTTTTACTTCTGTGGTGAGTAAGCGTGTGAGATGCCTGGCAAAGAAGGAGTTTGGCACTACTGCCTGCTAGAGATACTTTCAGCCAGGAGTCGCAGGTGGGAAAAGACAAAAGACAAAAATGACAAGAATATTTTTCTCTTAGTTGGTCTTATTTCTGTAATTATGGACATGCTTTGCTTTGCTTTTTCTTTTTTCTCTTCCTCACCCCTACCCCTTGCCCTCATGCAAGTGCTTCAGGAGTGCAGCTCCCCACATGAGACTAAGCGTGCTGGCAAGACCCGCAGGAAAGTGTGCTTAGCGTGTGAGAGCAAAGCCCAGTCACCCGTCCTGCAGCTTACCCACATAGAGCTGGCTGTACAATTCCAGTCGTGTGTGTCCTTCTGTTGGTGCTTTCCGGACCTCCAGGGGTAACTGGTCTACCTGTAGGCTGGCCTGTTTGACGTTCCTCTCGGCATTGACCCGGTGCCACTGGTCATCATTGAGCTGGCTGGGAGACCTAACGACAATTTCCACCGGCCCATTTCCAACATCAAATGAAAAGGAAACCTCCGTAGCAGCTGAAACACCAAGCAAAAGGGAAACCATCTTGTGTTGTAAACAAATTCACAGAAAAAAAAGCAGAAAGGAGCCATATTTACTAGAGTAGGAGTATTTCCAAGGAAGCCATTATGAAAAGTTTCTATAGCATGTGATGGAAATCAAATCAGTTTGGCTTGTAAAATTTAAGCAGAATAAATTATGTCCTTGAAGAGGATTTTTTATTTCCACTGATAATCTCAATAATATTGGAAAAACCCCTTCACCAGCTTTCAGAAGAAAACATAAACAGACCCTGAACCAATGACATTAATTCTTGATTTCTGCAGCTTTTCCAGTTTCCGTAGGTTTTTGGTGTGTTTTTTTTTTTTTTTTTTTTTTCTTTTTTTTTTAGGGAAATATGCATTTTGATAAAAAAGTGGTGCAGAAGTCTACCTACGTTTTTGTCTTTTGAGGGGGAATTAATTTTGACAATGAACTAATAATGCAGTAGTAAAGACCTATGTGAGATTTTACGGCTGAAAAAGAAATGGATTCTTAAGAAACACTACAGTGCTTTATTTATAGTGGATAATTCAAAACACGTTCAGAAATTTTACAAATGTCCATTAGGCTCTACTAGGCATTTCTCCAGGTCATCCTCAACTATATAATTGATACTTATTACTAAACAGGGAGTGTGATTAATAATACACAGATTATTTTGGAATGAAGAAATATAATTTTGACTTTCCTACTGACATTTAGTTTATATAATTTGGGGCTGTACATCAGATGAAAGTGTTAACAGAAAATGGATTATCAATGATAGCATTCACAGAGGAGGATACCAGACAAAAGTAAAGACAACCAAGAGTTCCATTTAATCTGTTTTTCTAAAATCTAACATAAAAAAGCCACAGCAACCTTCTAATTATTCTAAAAAATCTCGAGTGCCCAATTATGGTCTCAGTGTTCCCATACAGCTGTGGTTTCTCGTTTGGTTGAATTACTAAAACACTATTGTAAAAAAATCTTACTCAGTAAGGCTATTAAATTGTGGTAGAAGCACCACTCCATGATCATTATCACTAACAATACTGATAAATAGTGGGAAATACTTTTGTACATGGTCTGACAGATTTTCATGGGGATATGCCAGACTGAATGAAACACATTTTTATGAAAACTGGAGGGATAGGAATAAACTTTTTACAGAGAACATTCTTTCAAACCGAATTTATTATACAATTGACACCTTTGATTTTTTTCCTGCAAAACTGGCTATTTCTAAAAGGAAGAAATAAAAGCATATTTTATTGCTGTTGTACTCTCTGTTCTTGGCTGAATAAAAGAATTTCATTTCTTGAATGAATTGCCTTTCATAAGTCATGAATTAAGTCTGTCTGGCCTTTTGCACTTTACAAGACACAAACTCTGTATGAGCCAAAACTTGCTGTTAAAGAAATAAAGATATTTCATTTTCATGTTGTTATATCTTATAACTTCAGTGGTTATGCCAAAAAACTCAGGCAAATTAGGAATTAGAGTAAAATCTCTCCAGTACTTGAGTTGTATGCTGTGTTCAGGTCTATTTTCAAGGGTGTGTGTCTAATTCTCCTTTGCTTTTTCCTTTGAAGAACTGCCTCAGATCTCTTCACTGTCAGACTTGAATTGCTTTCCAAAAGCTGTCTGTCTACAGGGCTGTAAAAAAAGAATCCCATAGCAAACTCTTCATTTGATTCTGAGGCAGCTGATGGCACTGTCGATATTGCTCATGGGTACCTTGAGTACAACCCCATCCAGGACGTTGAAAACCTTTGCAAGAATACTTCTTTGCAAGCTCTTGGTCTTCTGGATGGAAGCATCTCTAATTTTTTAAAGGAATATTATTCTTCCTTTAAAAGAGAAAGGGAAAGTGTAGAGAATAGAGATATTTCAAGCATAAGTTCTTTCCCTGCACAGCCTAGCTTTCTGCATGGCTTTAGACTGAAATCTGTATCGCAGCCTAAAAGACTTACAATGAAATTTGTACTTATTGGAGAAAAATACTCTCTTTAATATGAGTCTCATTTGTAGAAATTAATATTATATTTTTGTATTTAATCTGATACTTAGGGAAGCAAAAGCATTCCAGAAAAATCTTATCAAAGGCTGTTTTCCATGCACGTACCTGCTGACATGCTGAAAGTTAAGAGGAGACAGTACAGGATCTATGGACTGTGCTCATCCATCCCCAAGCTACCTGAAAACATGACTCTCATAAACCAAAAAGGAGGAAACTTACTTGCTAGACTGACAGACTGATAAAACATGAAGTATGTCAATGAAAAGAGCTTTGAAGATCGGCAGGGGCTGCACGACAGCATGTCTTAGATGTGAGTTATGCTGCTGGTTCTGACCCTTCGTTCTTAGTTTCCATTGGAATGAATTTTTGAGCCTACAGGTTAAGTAGCAATAATAGTAATATTCTCCAGACAGGGGCATCTCTAGGTAAAATGATTGGTACTTGTACCTTAACAGAAATAGATGAACATCTGATAACAGGCACATTAGTCAGAAAAGGAATACAAAAGAAATTGTACCCCCTAATAAATGAGACAGGAGATTTGGTAACAAATGACATGGAGAACCCTGAGGTTCTCAACAACTCTTTTCTGTCAGTTTTCACTGGCAACTGGCCTTCCTACATCTCTTGAGTCCCTAAATCTCAAGGCAGCGACTGGGGGAATGAAATATTCAAGGTCAGGTTAGACAGGCTTTGAGCACTTCACGCTGTACCCACTCCTCCTTTTTCCTCTACCCCAGCTTTACTGGTGAGCATGTGGTGTATGGTATGGAGTATCCCTTTGGCCAATGGTCACCTGCCCTGGCTGTGTCCCTTTCCAACTTCTTTGCTGCCATCAGCCTACTGACTGGGGGAGAAGTGGGGAAGAGAGAAAGCTTTGATGCTGTGCAAGCATTGCTCAGCAACAGCCAAAACTTTGCTGTGGTATCAACACTGTTTTAGGCACAAATCCAAAACACAGCACCATATGGCCTGCTGTGGAGAAAGTCAACTCCATCTTAGCTAGACCTAGTACAACACCAAATTTCTTCAGAAGTTCGGCATAATTAGTTATGTAGAAGAATAGCAATTAGGGTTTTTTTTCCTAAGTATGATTTACTTTTCAATCTCTGTATGTCTACACATACAAACCTTGCATGATGTGGCATCTTTGACTTGAATACATGCTTGGTTGACAGGATAGTGGCATTATTCTGTCAAACTTTTGAAGTGGATGATTAAAATATAGACTATTCATTCACAATGACCAAGTGAACCAGAGCAGATTTTTTTCAGAAACGTAGAAAATGAGCTGCACAGGTCCCTGAGATTTCTACTGGTTAGTCACTTTGTAGGTTATGAAGTGAGTTTTCCTACTGATCATTTTGTTTTCTATTCTACGAAACACCATAAAACGCAAGCCAGTTTTCCCAAGAAATGAGAACAAGGATAAGACATTGAACAAATGTCTGAAATTGCTTAATTATGAAATAAAAAAAGAAATGGACTTTTGTTTATTCAGGAAGTACAATGTTTTTTGATGGAAACTTCATAAAATCGAGGTGGGGTGAATTTTTTACGTGCTCCTGCCACATATATTCACCGAATATAAGGCATGTGGCTTAATTTTACCCTTTCTGTACCTTGTGCAATTACATATAATTAAACTTGAACACATTTGTTTCATCGACTCAGTTTTCTAAGGTCACAGGTCACTGTCAGCCATCTGTTCAGAATACAGAAGTGCAACTTTGGCAAAAAAAATGCCCTTCTCACTCTGTTCCGTGTTCTTGTTTCTTAGCTCTACGCAGATCCCACCATTTCCTCCTTGTAAATCCATGAGGCATTTGCCCATAAAAAGGAAGGGCCATGCCTGAGCCACCCTGAAGGAAGACCTGGATAGGCTGGAAGAGTGGGCTAACAAGAACCTTATGAAGTTCAACAAGGAGATATGTAAGTCTTGCACCTGGGAAAGCATAATCCAGGTGCACAGCACAGGCTGGGATCTACCCCACTGGGGAGCAGCTCTGTGGAACGGGACCTGGGGGTGGTCCTGGTGGGCAACAAGCTCAGTATGAGTGAACAGTGTGCTGCTGTGGCAAAGAAAGCCAGCAGGATGCTGGGTGGCATCACCAAAGGCATCACCTGCAGAGATACAGAAGTCATTTTCTCACTCTACTCTGTGCTCGCCAGGCCACACCTGAACACTGTGTTTAGTTTTGGTCCCTGCTGTAGAAAAAGGATCTGGGCAGACTGGAGAGGGTCCAGAAAAGGGCCACAAAGATGACCGGATGACTGGGAAGCCTGCCCTATGAGGAAAGGCTGCGAGAACCGGGTTTGCTCAGCCTTGAGAAAAGGCAGCCTGGGGAGGCCTTATCATGATGTTCCAGTATTTAAGGGGTGGCTACAAAGAAGATGAAGACTCCCTTTCTACATGGTGTCACATGGAAAAGACAAGGGGTAATGGGTATAAGTGATTCCTGGGGAATTTCAGATTGGACACGAGGAAAACTTTTCACAATGAGAACAATTAGCCATTGGAATAATATCCCCCAGGAAGTGGTGGATTCCCCAGCATTGGACACTTTTGAGATTTGTCTGGACAGGGTGCTTGGCCATCTTGTCTAGACCGTGCTTTTGCCATGAAAGGTTGGACCAGATGATCCTTGAGGTCCCTTCCAACCTGGAATACAGTTTGATTCTGTGATTCTATGACTACATTGTCTGTGGGATTCTGCTTTCCTTGGGTCCTTCCCTTCAAGGCTTTCTGGTAGATACGCTTTAGTTAAACACAAGTTCTGAGGCTCAACTACACAGGAAGCAGCATGCACTTCTATGTCCTTTGCTATGCAGGTGGTCAGGCTAAATGAGCTGATAGACTTTTCCAGCATTCAAGACCTATGAACAACTAGGTCTCTCATTTTCACAGAACTCCTTGTGTCTGAAGTCTGTTTTTCCTTGTTTTCCTAGTTTGATCCTCGTTGATAAAGGATAGGAACTCTAGATATAGTGAGGCTGGCAGCAAAAGAGATGCTGACAGCTGGGTGAGTGTTCACAAGATGTTAAGCAGTAGGTGGAGGTTCTCAAGACACATCATCTGTGGGAAAAAAAAGGAGGGATTACAACCCTCCTCACAGTTAGCTTTGTATGCCTGTTTCTCTATTTCTCTCCTTCTCTCCCATTATCCTTTCTCTGAAACACATACTTTCATCTCCTTCCTTGTACTTTGTTTCTTTTACCTCCCCTGATGCATTTTTACACCCTTCAATGAACAGACTGATGTTTTAGCTGACTTATATCAAAGGGAATAGTATCTAACTTCTTTAGGATCCTTTTGAAATCCCATTCTTAGAACATAAATGCCTTGTTATGGCTAGAATCTGAGCTCACTTACTTGGCTGTAAAACAGGATACCACAATAAGCTATGAACTGTAGACTAAAACCTGCCAGATATTTCCCCCCTCCTCTTTGTTTGCCTTTCCCGTGAAAACAGCCTGAAAATATTCTCTGTAAGGGCAACATCTGCCAGACTTCTTGTACAGTTTGTTCATAAAAACACCTCTGATGAAGGGCTCACTGACTAAACCAGTAGACAAAACTCAGTGAAATGATGAAAATGGATGAAAACCTAATCAACAAAGATGCTAGAGCATCTCTGAGCTAGATATCTAGAGCTGGTGGTTTATGTATCCTTATATGAATCCATCACTTCAGTCAAGATCAGGTCTCATATCTGTAGTCACTGGAATCATTCCCATTGACTTTAGTTGACTCTGGACAGAAAAGAAGGTTTTCCAGGACTGGAAAGCAACTATCTTGTCCACCTTTCCCACTTATACTCAGACAGCTGAGTTTAAAGATAGATTTACAAAGTGATCTCTTAACTACCTGCCCTGCTGCCCTCATCTGCTTGCACAGGGGTGAGAGGGGGCCATGCCAATGCTGACATTGAAACAACATGGATAGATTGCTCCTGGCAGTTGAAAATTTGCGGAAAGGGCTACAGATGCTACCCTGAAGTGTCACATTGGAACACAGGACCTGGTTTGAGGAGGCTACTTCTCAAGGGATACAACCAAAAGTTAAAGCCACCAAAAGAACATCTCAGAGAGAAGCTGTTGATCCAAGTTGCTTGACTGCATGCAGGAATTACTGTGTAGCTTGGCTCTCTGTTAATAATCAGGTAGTTGTCAAAAATCATGACCATATTTACAATAATTGGACTAAGCATCTGGAAGATTTCACCATTTATTTAATTCCCAAATGAAATGGCCATTTGAACTAATGAGCAAAAGCTTCAGTCATTTGACCAAATGACAGTGCGCATCCATGCCCAAGATTACAGTAATCCCTGAGCTAAGTGCCAAATGAACTAGCTCTGGAAGCTGCACAGCTGCATCAGCATGATGCTGTGCCAAGAGTAATTAGTTCTAACGAGAGACTATACTGCACCTAGGATCAAACCCAGCATAGCTGAGTGCTGATTTATGTGGATATGCTCTCTTTCTTAGAATTAGCTTATGTGTCTCTTTAACATGGGGCTTCACTGTACCGACCAGACACACCCCACGTTTGCCTGTAGGTTAACCAGTAAAAAAAAAAAAAAAAGAAAAAAATCATGCAACTTTATACTTGCTTGGATGTTATGCAGTCATTTATGTGTCAAGAACAAAAAAAAGCGTGAGTAAAGGTATCACTTTGATTTAACATCATTTAACACCCACTTCTCATAGCATAAATCCATCCGTAAGATACAATATAATAACATCTGAGGCTCAGTGTCTTTCTGAACCTTTAGAACAAGCTGATATGGAGTAAACAATCCATGGGACAGTCACAGACTCATAGCATGGTTTGGGTTAGAAGGGACCTTTAAAGATCATCTAGTGCAATCCTCCTGCCATGGGTAGGGATATCTTTCAGTAAACCAAGTTGCACAAAGCCACATTCAACCTGACTTTGAACACTTGCAACGGTGGGGCGTCAACAACTTCTCTGAGCAACCTGCTCCAGTCTCTCACCACCCTCATTGTAAAGAATTTTTTCCTTCTAAGCAATCTAAATCCTTTCTCCTTCATTTTCAAACCATCGCCCATTGCCCCCTTGTCCTGTCACTACAAGTGTTCTTAAAAAGTCTCTGTCTTTCTTATAAGCCCCTTTTATATATTGAAAGGCAGCAACAAGGTCTCTGTGGAGCCTTCTCTTCTCCAGGCTGAACAATCCCAACTCTCTCAGCCTTTCTTAAACAGAAAAGGATGATCCAGCCCTGTGATCACTTCCATGGCCCTCCTCTAGACCCACTCTGACAGGTCCATGTCTGCCTTCTGCTGGGGACCCCCAATCTGGACGCAGTACTCCAGGTGGGGTCTCACAAGAGTGAGTAGAGGGGGAGAATCACCTCCCTTGACCTGCTGGTCGTGTTTGTTTTTATGCAGCCCAGGAAACAACTGGGTTTCCAGGCTG
Source organism: Falco biarmicus (assembly GCF_023638135.1). Lineage (NCBI taxonomy): Eukaryota > Metazoa > Chordata > Aves > Falconiformes > Falconidae > Falco > Falco biarmicus. The sequence continues at coordinate 25,770,030 of NC_079291.1, forward strand.
AAAGTGCACATTGCTGGCTCACATCCACTTTTTTGTCTACCAGTACCCCCAAGTCCTTCTCTGAAGGGCTGCTCTCAATCCATTCATCACCCAGCTTGGGATTGGGATTGCCCCGATCCAGGTGCAGAACCTTGCACTTGGCCTTGTTGAACTTCACGAGGTTCACACGGACCCACTCCTCTCCAGCCTGTCCAGGTCCCTCTGGATGGCATCCCCTCCCTCAAACTATTGACTGCACAACTCAGCTTGGAGTCACGTGCAAACTTTCTGAGGGTGCACTCAATTCCACTGATGAAGACATTAAACAGTATTGATCCCATGAGGGATCCCCTGAAGGCAGGGGTCCTCAAACTTTTTAACCAGGGGGCCAGCGCGCGGATGAAGTGGCAGGCAGTCATCTGCAGCTGCTTGGTTTCCCCCCCCAACCCCCGGCGGGGGGGCGGGGGTGGTGTCTGTAAATACCGGGGGCCAGATTGAGGACCCTGGGGGGCCGTATCCATCCCACGGGCCGTAGTTTGAAGACCTCTGCCTTAAGGGATAGTACAGACCCTTGAGGGATGCTGCTTGATACTGGTTTCCACCTGGGGACTGAAACATTGACTGTAACTCTTTGGACACAGCCATTCAGGCAATTCCTTATCCATCTAGCAGTCTATCCATCAGACCCATACCTCTCCAATTTAGTGGCAAGAATGTTGTGAAGGACCATATCAAAGGCCTTACAGAAGTCCAGATGACATCAGTAGCTCTTCCCTTGTGCACTGATGCAGTCACTCCATTGTAGAAAGCTGCCAGATTAGTCAGGCACAATTTTCTCTTGGTGAAGCCATGTTGACTGTCCCTAACCACCTCCCTGTCATGCATCTGCTTTGACGTAGCTTCCAGGAGGATCTGTTCTATGACCTGACAAGGCAGAGAGGTGAGGCTCACTGGTCAGTAGTTCCCAGCGTCCACCTTTCTACCCTTTTAAAAAATGTGTGATGTTTCTCCCTTTTTCCAGTCACTGGGGTCTTCACCTAAGTGCCATGACATTTCACATATGATGGAGATGAGCTTGGCAACTGCATCAGCCAATTCACTTGGGACCCTGGGATGCATCTTGTCAGGTCCCATGGATTTATATTTGTTCAGGTTGCTCAGGTGGTCTTGAACCTGAGTTGTGTTACAATGGGAGGGACTTTGTTCCCCCAGTCCCTGCTTTGATATTCAGGGACTTGAGATATGTGGGAAGAGAGATTACCATATAGATTGGTAAAATATTACTCTGTGAAAAAGGAAGAACAAGGACTGCTATTAGCATTAACATTTTGATGATATAACTGTAAAGTTAGTTTTTAAATATGAGTGATTTCAGACATTCTGTAACTGTATTACTGATTTCTGCTCAGTGAAATTCTTGTTGCCTGGAGAAAATATTTTGAAACACATTTTACCTTCAGTTGTAAGAAGTCTAGAAACATGCATAGAAAAGAAAAAAGAAATTAACTTCTCAATGAAAAGTAAGGGAATGAAAACATATAAGTGAATGACATTAACCATTAAAGGTTTGGAAAAAAGATATAATATTTGGAAAAGATACAAATAGAACCCCAAAGGTGGTTTGTTTTTTGGTTTTTGGTTTTTTTTTTTTTCAAAGATTAAAGAAGCTAATTTATGGTGAATAGGATTTATTTAATTCCTCTGCAAATTCATTAGGAATATGGAACTCTTCAGAGTGACTGAAGCTTCTCATGACCTTTTTGGTGTGTTTCTATCTAATGTTTCCGTTTTGAAATTTCAAAGTATCCTGCAGACCACTCTCACCCCCCAAAAAAAACCCCAAAACCAACCAAAATAAACCAAACCAAACAACAACAAACCAACCACCACCAACCAAACCAACACAAACCACAACCCTCGAATGAACAATAAAGAAAAAGGTTTTATCAAACACAGAAAAGAGCATCCTCTGAGTTCCTATCCTCATATTTTTGATCCTCATTTTTTCCACCATTTAGCCTGCAGCCTGAAGGCACTTGATTCACTCTCTGCTGTGTGCAGTACCTGCATCTGGTAGCTGCAAACTTGCAGTGACATTTCTTTGTGAATGGAGAGGGAATTAGATCTAGGAAGAGATGGCCTGATTCAGCCAGAGCTACTGTTTTCTTATACACGTGACTGTGTTGTCCCATTGTAAGACAAGACGACACACAATTAGTTTTGCTGTATATTTAAAAAGATGTGAACTTTAATACATGATTCTCCTTCTTCCATGACACTTTCACATCTTCTTTCTAGTAAGATTTACGACTGCACCAGTAATTACAACAAGTGGACAAATAATCTCCAAGTCCTAGCTTTCTGTTTACAGGAACTGAACATCTCTGGATTAAAGGGAATGACATATGTTAAACCCCTTCTTTCATAATTTCATTTTATGACTGTTCAAATATATTTTTATATATCTGGCTGCCTGACTGGATAGCTAGCTCTCTTCTTGTCTCTTCACCGCCTGTATTGGATTGAGTCCCTCTATTGTACTAATCTTAGCCTATTGTCTCCATGCTGAGCTCTTGAAATTCATTATCCTCACTGGTGGTTTTAATCCTAGATATTCATTATATAACAGTTGATTCAGAGGTACTGTACTACATTGCAGCATATTGAACTTATACATCAGTGGCCTGGATGAGGGGCCAGAGTGCACCCTCAGCAAGTCTTCGGATGATGCAAAACTGGAAGGAGTGGCTGATACCCCAGAAGGCTGAGCTACCATTCAGCGAGACCTGGACAGGCTGGAGAGCTGGGCAGAGAAAAAACTAATGAAGTTCAATAAGGGCAAGCGCAATGCCCTGCGCCTGGGGAGGAACAGCCCCCTGCACCAGTATGAGCTGGGGCTGACTTGCTGGGGGGCAGCTCTGAGGAGAAGGACCTGGGAGTGCTGGTGGGCAGCAGGTTGCCCATGGGCCAGTGGTGGGCCCTTGGGACCCTGGGGTGCATTAGGATGAGCGTGGCCAGTAGGTTGGAGATTATCGTTCCCCTCTACTCTGCCCTTGTGAGGCTGCATCTGCAGTACTGTGTCCAGGTCTGGGCTCCCCAGTTCAAGAGGGACACAGAGCTACTAGAGAAGGTCTCACGGAGGGCTACAAAGATGAGGGGACTGGAGCATCTCCCTGATGAGGAAAGGCTGAGAGAGCTGGGGCTGTTTAGCCTGGAGAAGAGAAGGCTCAGGAGGGATCTCATCAATGTATATAAACACCTGAAGGGAGGGTATAAAGATGGACCCAGGCTTTCAGTGGTGCCCAGTGACAGGACCATAGGCAATGGGCACAACTGAAACATAGGAGGTTCCCTCTGAACATCAGGAGGTGCTTTTTTGGGTTGAAGATGACAGCTCGCTGTGGGGATCTGTTTGAAGCCCGCTGTAATGTTTTTCATCAATTTCAGTCAAAAATAATGCTGACGGACTGTAAGACTATTAGTTTGCTGCTGATAATCTATTTTCTGCCACTCTTTCCCTTGGTTAACCTCTAATACTGAATACATGCCTCTCTGGATGGAATTGGAATATAGCAGTGAGCTGTTTTGCTGAAGCTCATGCTAGATAAGACTACAGCGATAGTAGAAGGTAGAAGGAAGCAATTAAAAAGTATATTAATTACCAGTAGTGTATCACTCATAGTAAATGTGTGTTTCTGGAGCATGGCACCAGGATGGCTTTTGTCTGTGTTCATATGGCTAGGGGATTCTAATACCATCTACTAAATAAGATTTTGCCAGCGTGGTCTGTATTTCTGGCAGCTAAAAGTGTGCGTTATTGCCGTTTCCTGCATAATTCAGTTCCGAAAAGTAAATCACAAAGCGCAATATCTTCCTTTTTTTTTCTCCAGTGCATGCATGACTTATCCTCTTGGATTACATTAAGAAAGTCAAAGAAATTTGTTACAAGCAAACATATAAAGAAAACAAAAATTATAGGTCATAATTCTGCTAGTCTGTTGGCTAGTCCACAGCATCAAACTTAATATTGTTGTGCACATGTCATTTGCACCAACTTCCACCCCAATCTACATATTCTGAAACATTTGCAGGTGTGTTTCAGTGCTTCCTTGTTGCTATTTCATATGAGTTCAGCTCACAACACTGTTTCCTGCACACACCCCCCGGTTTTCAGTATTTAAGGGAATAATAGACTGAGATACTACAGCGTGGGGTAACTTCCTCAAGTGCACATTTACAGCTGCATTGTTTCAACAATACTAGTGTTAAAAGCAGGCTACTCACTACCCTAGGCTGCTTTCAAAAGGTTAAGAAGTTCCATATAGAAAGAGGCATCTCTGGTGGATGCAGCACTTCTCAGTTACAGCGGGCTTTTGGTAGGGAGCGATTACACCAGTGAGGCACTGTGTTTCCATGCACACACAAGATTAGATTACTCTTTTGGAGCAGAAAACGGTTCAGAATTAATGACCCTTCCCCAAGGTTTCCCTAGGGTGGTCCAACCTGCTGTCTGACTGCAGCTGAGAGGGAACTTTAACTGCTGGAAACCTGTCTTGACCTTTTCCAAAGCACACAGGCTACTTGCAACCTGCTAAATGTTCTCCAGGTGCAAGATAGTAAAATAAATAAATAAATAAATAAATAAATAAATAAATAAATAAATAAATAAAAATGGTTCTGGCTTCTCTCACCTTGTGGATGGAAACCAATTCTCTTTCTACTAGCAGACAACCACTTACACAATTGTAATTCACAATATTTTGGAAAGGCGTAACTGTACTGGTGAACAATATGAAGGGAAATCAGAACTGAATACAGCACCTTCCTCATCATGAGTAAGCATCTGTGTGAGGACAAAGATAAGGTGGTATTTGATTTTGAAAATGACTAAGAATCAGTTATTTTTGTTTAACTTTAAAATAAACTCAACTATCAACCAACCAATCAAGCAAAAATACCAGTCTTCCTACACAGTAGATTAGATTGCTTTGAGGGGTGAAATATTTTGCATGTAAATGAAAGTACCACATTTTCTCACAAAAGATCGTGCAAAGGCCAAATATGCCCTAAGAAGATAATTATTTATTATATTTATTAATTACTTCAGTTATGCTAATTGCATTCCAGCTGTCTTGTAGATAAGCACTTGGAAACAACTCATATTTTTATGATTATATTTTAGTTGATGTAGCAATTTTAAGCTAAGGACATCAAGAATAAAAAATAACATTATTGTCTTGCGTAAAAAGGGAACCAAAGCAAAGACATGTGAAAGGACTTGTTTAAGGTCAAACACCAGATATGGTTAGAGCAGGGATTGAGAAAATACCTACTTGCTTTACTTCTAAGGCAATAAATACAATTTCAGATAGACGACGCTACCTCCCAGCCAGCCAGCCCTCTTCCAATAACTACTTAGCTGCCTGGAAGGAGGGAAGGAACAGTTACTCAGCTGAAGGTCCTGTTGATTCATCTCATGAGAGTTACTAAAGCTTAAGAAAATACAGCAGCAACATCTTCTGGTCTCTTTTGTGAGACATGATTCACACAAAGGGAACTACAGTGAGTGCTCTGAGTGGAAAAGGAGAGGAGGCGTGTACTTTCCTGTCTATAGTGGGTTATAATATACTTCATTATATCCTTTTAACTGCAACACTTTACCATGAAACTGAATTGGTCCTATGCAACAGAAGACACCCCAACCAGCAGGAAGCACCAACATCATAACAGAGATCTCCCATGTAGCATATAAAGGGTTTTGTGTAACTGGTAGTTACTTTTTTGTTGGATGAAAGGCAAAATGAAAGTGGGTGCTAACGTTCATGCAATAAAATTATGTTTGAGCATGGTGAAGTATCAGAGAGATTTTTTGAGAGGAGAGAGCACTGCCTTCTCCTATGAAAAATTGCTATAAATTTGCCATGGTTCTAAAAATGCTGAGCAATGGGTCTGGGTGCTTACAAGCAGATACAAAGGATACTAACACTCCTCTCAAATACGTCATGTCTGAATGTCATAAATATGAGCAAAAGTGGTAAATTGTGGATCATACTATAAATGGCAAGAGCCTGGTGCAGACCTGAAAAGTAGACATCAAGACTGTCACTCTTCTGTGGTGCGATTTTGAGAAAGCACATTGCCTGTGTCCTTTTCTTCTTTTTCTGTGGTGTTTTTCCTATTCTGTAATTCCTGTATTAGCTGTAGGTTCTGCTGTAGATCATACTTAAAGGCTTCTAAAGGTGTTCACACATGCCTGGGTGGTAGCTACCAAAAAACTTCTACATCTGACCAGGTGCTGCTGATGATATGAATTCATTTATTTTTCTGCCTGGCCATGTAAGTTTTTGTCATTTGTAGCGGCTGTTTTATAAGCAATTTTTGATGGCTGCTATTTATTTCTCTGTGGCTGTCAAGGGGTCACCATCAGGGTGAGAACCCTGTTGCAGTGTCCTAACACAATAAAAAGGCCATCCAAAAATATGACTCAAGTTTACTTTTAGTGTAGTAACTCTTATACGAAAAGGGTACGTGCAAGGAGGCAGGCTGGATGCACTTGACTAACTGTGGCTCCCTTTCAACAAAAGCTTTAGACAAAGATTTTCTTCTCTGAAAACTATACCTGTAGCAATTTATGGTTGCCAACATTCAGGGTAGACTCCCTGAAATGGAAGATAATATCTTTGGCACTGTTTACTTTTTTTATGCTGCAACAGGAAAAAGTATCTACAAAAAATACAAACCAGGAGTATGATGGAGTGGTTCGGGAACGTGAGAAACAGAATTGACATGATAAAGGTAAAAATATGCGCTCTGACTTCATAACAATTAGAAAACTCCTGTAACATTGGCTGAGGCTAAAGGGCAGAGCCATGTGGTACGTGCTCAGTTGTAATGGGTACGTGAGTAAGGGCTTTGCCTGGTTTAGCCACTTTGTCTTAACTACTTCGCTTCCCTGTATGCATGAGTACCACAAAATGTAAACCCAACAGAAGACCCATTCCTATCTCATGCTGTAACAGTGGAAAACAAAAAACAGGTGAGTAAAAGTATTTATGACCGTATAAAACATTAGTTGTTAAGAATTCATACTAATAGGGAGTTGTCTGCAGTACGCAAGTAGAGATAAAATGCACCACAGTGATCCAAGCGCTATTTTAAAAACAAAGTCAAGACGTATAGATCATGAGGATACAAAAAGCCTAAGTTATGAGAGATAGTGTAATGGCAGCCTTGTGATAACTGCCTTCATGCTCTTAAAAAATAGATTCACTGTTTTATATACTTTTAAAACAAGTTTTACATGGATGTTTTTCTTTTCTTTTAAAATATAAGAAATTATACATGTGTGCAAGTTTTCTGAATGAAAAGTCAAAAGAATAAATATTTTTTTACCTTATCCTCAGAATAACTGTAGCAAGGCAAGGTAGATAGACAGAGACTAAGCTGAGAGTGACTTAAAAAGTAATTAATTTTCATCATGATTTAAACTGATACTTTTTAAAACTAGCATTTAAACCGACGTTATGCTGTAAAGTGTTAGGAAAACCTATATCCAAAACTTTATGTGAACATTCAGCATCTACCAGACTATAATGTTCTCGCAAGTACTTAAAGAGAAGAAAGTTATATTTATTTGAATAATCTATTGACATAATTTGAATTAATTGTGTGCATAAATATTTGAAGCATTATGGATACAATTGTATTATCAGTAAAAGAACCTCCTCTTTCATTGTATCTATAATTTAGGTACAGATCTTTTTCTACTTTAAAAAAGAATTGCTTTGGTGAAGACAATGAAAGATAATTTAGACTTTCAATAGGCTAACTTAGCACTTGCCAACACTTTATTTAAACAGTCCAACTTAAAGAAAAAGAAAGTAGTTTACAGTGTACCAAGACCCTTTTTAAACACTCAGAAGAAAGGTTCTCCAAAGCATCCAAATGAATTAGGACCAGAAGACCCACTGGACTCAGGCCATACATCCTCAGGGAACAACACAGCTTGGCTGGACCATTTCAGATTTCCTCACACATGGTATTTCAGTATATGGAATGATGTTGATGATTAGTATTAGAATCATGGAATCATTTAGACTGGAAAAAAGATCAAGTCCAACCATTAACCCAACACTGCCAAGCTCACCAGTAACCATGTCCCTAAGCACTGTGTCTATGTGTTTTTTAAACACCTCCAGGGATGGTGATTCCACCGCCTGCCTGGGCAGCCTGTTCCAGTGCTTGAGAAGAAATGTCTCCTAATGTCCAATCTAAACCTCCTCTGACGCAACTTGAGTCCATTTCCTCCTGTCCTGTCACTTGTTACCTGGGAGCAGAGACCGACCCCCCCTACCCACAGCCCCTGTCAGGCAGCTGTAGGGAGCCATCAGGTCCTGCCTGAGCCCCCTCCTCTCCAGGCTGAACACCCCCAGTTCCCTCAGCTGAATGAGGCAGAGACCCCCATGACACAGGACATGGAAAAGGCTGAGGGAATGAACGCCTTCTTTGCCTCAGTCTTTACTAGCAAGACCAGCCTTCAGGAATCCCAGGCCTCAGAGATTAGGGACAAAGTCTGGAGCAGGGGTGTTGGACCAGATGACCTCCAGACATCTCTTCCATACTCATCCAAGTTGTGATTGTGTGATTGCAGAGACTGCATGGGCTATTTACCTACTGAAAGAGCAGTTGAGATTCATTTTAATCCCATGGGCAGGATGTTGTCAAAATCACATATTTGTCCTTTGCCGAGATAAGCATTTTAAAATATTAAAGTATTTTTGAGGAAAAAAATATTTTTGCACCTCAGGTAGGTCTCCTAGCCACTAGGTCTATCCCTTCATTTACTCCATAACTCATTAAAAATGCCACTATGAAATGAGATAAAGAATGATATAAAGAATGAGATATTCAAAGTCATTGTTTCCTCATGATCTAGTGATCAGAGCATCCACAGATGCAGTAGAAGGTAGGTATCTGAAACTCCTGTGGGCAGAGGAATGCACTGGGAACATCTGCCAAGTCTGGCCACATAAGGTAGGCAGAGTGACGCCTACTCCACTGAAACCAGAGCTCTTCATGTGCTACTCAGCTGTTACAAAGGTGCAGGCACATCTGAGCATGCCAGAGGGTACATCCTGAGGAAATTCCTTTGGAAAATTCAGGCTAAGCCAGGCTTGACACACTTTCCACTAGGTGACAGCTGAATAGGGTGTTTTGGGTATCAAAATTTCGTACTGAGATGCTTAAGCCTGCTGGTGGATCTAGCCTTTGACATCTTGTCTTCAGGAGACACATCCAGTCATGAAGTCAATCAAATTCAGTCATAACTATTGAGAAGAGAGGAAGCTTGTCCTCCTAGTTGGTTGTGGAAGATGTTGCCCTTAACCCTGTTAAAAGCAGAAAACTCAGTGACTAAGCTGGGCTGAAGAAGTCAACTGAGGTCAGTGGCATCCTGCTACTACTTACCTCATGAACTAATGCAAGAAGGCACACAATCACTTCAAAGAGAAGCAGGATGAGAATGTCTTTACCTATAAGTTTGTTGACCTCAGTTCTGCAAGTTAATTTTTTTTCAAATTACAGGAAATTACAAAGAAAATGTAAAATAATGGAGTTACCATAGTTTAATGACTTAACGTCCAGATTTTACCCTGCAGTTGAGCAAGGTAGGAGTGGACAAAAAGCCAGTAAGTGAGTCAGAAAACACTTTCTAATGTGTGACAGAACACAAAGAATATGAAAGCATATAAAAGATTTAACAAAGTCAATGTAATAGATAACCTTCTTTAAGTTAAAAAAACCCTCTGATTTTGGGAAGAAGAGAATTGTTACAGATCTAGAATATTTGATTTTCTTCCAAAAAGAGCAGAGGTGGAAACCAGAATTGTACACAGATTGTTGATGAGATGGATGAAGTACGGGTCATCAGAAAATTAAAGGACCTCTAATTTGTTTTGGGCCCAGTCCTATTTAGTGTTATAATGCATAACTTTGCACAAGAAGTCAGTATATGCCTGATTTTTTTTGCCAGTAACACAATGTTGGAAAGGTCAGAAAATAACATACAATAAACAGGATCCCAGTGTGATCGGCCAAAAATTCCTGGGACACAGTGGGCAGGCTACAATTGCGTTGTACAAGGCACTAGTAAACCATTATCAGAACTAATGTGAATAGCTCTGATTACCTGTGTTTAAGAAAGAAGACTTAAAGGTGAAATGAGTAGGGAGAACTTTATTAGCATAAGCAGGGAAAGCAACAAGACAAAATATCTTATGAGAAGAGGTGACATGAGTTTGTCTTGCTTAACATAGCAATTAAAAACTGAGAGAGGATATGATTGCTCCATAAATACTCAAGGGGAGAGTAAATGCTAGGAAGGGAAAATAATTAGTTCAGCCAAAGAACAATACTGAAAGAGGAATGAATGGCTATAAACAAATGAGACAAATAAAAACCCTTTAGGAATTAAAAGATTTCGAACAAACAAAGGTGCAAGTCTGAAACAGCTGTCCAGCTAGCAAATATTTGAATTATTTTTATAGAGAGTTGAACAAATGTAGGGAGCTAGACATGGATTATGCATCATGGTTGTCTGTGACAGCGAGGGTCTAAATTCAAGGACCTAGAAGGTCTGTTCCTGTCACATGCCTAAGACACCTGGTAATTTTGTGCAGTATAGTAAATATTTACTTTCTGCAGGAAAAAGGTCAGCCCACATGAAGAAAGTAAAAGCATATGCAGTTTCAGCATGTACTGAAAGTAGGCTGGAAATGAGGGTGAAGACCTGAGATGAGCTAGTGAGTGGCAGGGCTAGCAACAGTTTGCTATGTGTTGCACGTATTTAGCGCAATGCAAACCAAAGTTAGGGAGAAATATGCTTTTGGAATGCCAACCAGTTCCCACCTTGAACTTTATGTGAGCTGTAACTGATTTATGAGACACTGCCCATAAAATGACTATTAAAGTGGCATTCATGGCAAGGAGAAAAACATCCCAGCACCCTTGAAAAGAAAGAGGCAATGCCGAGGGGATGCTGTACAGCACTGTGCACTGCAGGGTCACAAAGGCTGCACTGACATTCAGGCAGACCAGAGTAGAGCATCCTGTGCCCCACCAGAGTCCAAGGTAGTTGCAGAAGAGCTACTGATGGCCTTAATTTCCCCACAGCACTATCCCTAGGATTTTCTATCAGTCAGTTTTAGCCAGCTCTCCAGCTGGGATGTTTATTTGCTGCCTTTGGCTTGCTCCCACATGCCAGCCTGGGCACCTGTCCCCACCTGCTAACTGGGAACAAGGACACAGGTGAAACTGGCCTTCTCAGACAGGTCATAAATTGCCCTGTTTGCCTATCAGGCCTTTCAGTATCACCTCCTTCGTCCGAAAAGGACTATTATCTTGAAAATAATGGTGCTTGCAGTTCTTCAGATTAGTTTTTTTTATTTTTATTATTATTTGTAACTTTCATATTGTCCTGGAACAGGATGAGAGTTTGCAAATACTGCTGTAAAAATATTTGGGTCAAAAATTTCCCTGAAGAAATGTAATGTTTTTCCATTTAATTTGATAACTTCTTACTGGTCTCTGGGATGAAGAGATTCCTCAGTGTCTTATGAATTCTTTGACGTGTGGCTAATGCAACATGCTCTCCTAGGGGGCTGTTTTTCAGAAAAGTGACCTTCTACTAGGAAAGCAAAGTAACAACTCAATTAAAAGGAACAACAAAGGTCACACTGTTTTCCCTACCCAGCTAGAAAAATAAAGCAGTGGAAAATGTAAGCTGCATTTACGTTAACGTATGGGAATTTAAAGAGTATCATGTGGAAAACTCATTGATATGGTAGAATTCCATTTTAGGGTGCCTCTGGAGAAAGAAATGATGAAGTTATTAAAATTTGTAAGAAAATATATTAATCAGCTATGTGTTAGAGTACTCAGTCTGTAGGAACAAATGCTGTCTGGGCAGAAGCAAAGAGCCATGGGAATCATGGTCCCTGGTCTGCCACTTCTCGTCTGATTTTGAAGAAGTGACTTACGGTTCAACTAGGCAGCCCAGAAATAGGTAAACGCAAGAAGCAATGCAGGACCTTTCTCTTCAAATGAAAACATTGTGTAACAGAGTGCTGTCAGTATCCCTTGCCCACAGAGCAGGCAGACCCATCCAAAGCCACACTGCTGCTCTCATTAGCGAGCTGTGCCATGCAATGTCTTCCACAGCAGCCAAGTTCACCGATCGCTCCTTGGGGAGGCCTTTAGGGCAGGAGCATTGCAGGGGTTATCAGCCAAGTGGCATCTCTGAATGTAGGGGTTGTAAATATGTCTAGCTTTCTACAATAAATTAATAAGAAAGCTCCTTCCTCTCTTACATGTTCATGCCAGGATAAAACCAAGCTGACCTTTATTTCTCTAAGCCTCTTTTTTTTTTTTTTTTTTTTGTGGCAAAACTGACTTGCTGTTTACTTCCTTCAGAATAGTAACGGTGAGACAAAATTCATTAGCATCTGTAAATTGCTTGGGAGTGCTGGGATGAGAGGAGCAACAGAAGTGAGCAAAGTATTTTTTTCAGTAGAATTATATGATAGTGTTATTAAGGATGTTTTCTGGAAACAGTTTAATTCAACACAAGCTTTCTAGAGCAAAAGTCCTGGTAATCTGATACAAAACGGTGATAGTAGATGCTTCTTCCCAAATTCTCAGAAATATGCCCCTTCCAAAATTTGCTTTCAGGAATACATCTCTTCCAAAACTTAAGATTTCTCTCCATCAGAAAATTCAGATGTTGTCTATTTGACAAACATTTCACAGGTACGAAGGAGCTGGGTTTTTGTAGTCATAACTCTCCAAAGTCTTCAACCCGCACTCCATAAATGAACAAAACCATACCCTTGCTCATTTGACCCGAATCAGATATGTTGATATACAGCCGGATTTTAGGTAGCCCCCTGCCTGCTGCCCAGTTTCACATTTGGATACTGGAGTCCTATTTCCCTGCACTTCAATGGCTCTAACCAGGCTCCATTCTGCAAAGCAGACATTTCCAGGGAAAAGCAACTGCAAGGAAGAACTCAACAGGAAGGGAGCTGAGAATCTTCAAGAATTCACAGCAGGATTCTTGGCATGTTTTGTTTGGCAACATTCAACCCTGATGTGCTTAAAAAAGGGACCATTTGGATCACTGGTGAAGACCTGGAGGATCCATGTTGCTTTTGGCTGATGCAGAGGCTGCTGCTTCATCTCACACATGCTCGGTCTGCTCCTGCCCTCTGCACCAAGGGGACTGGGGTAAAGCCAAAGGATGGATGACTTAGGGCAATGGCCAACCGAACTGGTAGTAGCAGGTGGGTCTCTTATGGCAGATATATGCATCTGATGGACCACACAGCTTATTTCAGTTCGCAGAAGTGCCACATACTACATCCAACTCCCTGTTACTTCTCCAAGCAAGTGCCAGCTCTATTACACATCCCCAATACAGTTATATGGAGAGCAGGTGCCAGATTTCATAGGTGCCTGGGTGAGCAAACGAGGAGCTCTGAGAAAGGTGCCAAGCAGTTCCCTAAAACGACATTCAAACTTTTTGTGGATTGTGTTTATGAAAGGCACTGAAAATGAACTGTCTGAGACTTGCCCTGGCAGGCTTTTAGACAGCAGGTTACAATCCTCTGGTACAGGTTACAAGCAGGTCACGGTTAAATAAGGAAAATAATGCCCATGGCAGTAGGCTTGAATGAATGAAAAATGTATTTTTATAGGAAGACTGGATTTCAGGTTAAACTCTCCCAAAAGTGTATAGGAAAGCTCTAAAAGAAAAAGCATATTTTTTGTTTGTTTGTTTGTTTGTTTTTTCTCTCTTTAAAAAACAGTTTTAATTTAAAAAACATCTGGAAATTTTGACCAGTGACAAAGGTTTCTGGAAGCACTGCCATACAGAAAAATATATACCTCACTCAGCTACCTCCTTCCTAAGCCAACCTAGTTACTGTCAGCTGACCAGCCAGCTATAAAAATAATGGGGTTCTGCAGATTTACTGATGTATGTAAAAATTGAGGCTTCAGGTAATTCTACATCTCTGCCAACAGTTCCATGAATGGTGACAAGTACGAGCCTGCCAGAGGGGCTGCTTGATAAATGGGATAACTAAAGACTTCAGCTACGTTCACAGACTTTTAGCATTGTTTTTTTCATGGCAGGCTTCCTTGTCAGCTGTTTGGAAAAGCCGTTTCTTAAATCAGAGAAACATGTTCTTCCCTTCCTGTATTCCCCCTCTCCTCTGAGACAGCAGTCTGGGGCTTTGCTGAAGGCACATGATGTTACTCTTCTAGATACCACAAATTCCACCTCCTTTTCTTATAAACCTAGAGATTTATCTAGAGATTAGGAAATAATCTGTGCAGTCATTAGGCCTTAAGAAGCTCCAAGACAGCACACCAGTAAAACCACGTAATGAGGGACTACTCTTGTGCTTAGAGTAAAACACACAGTAGCAAACTGCTTTCCAAAGTCTTGAAACTAAGAATTTTACAGACCGAATGATTTGTTTCCCTAATGCATTCACCAAGTGCAGCAAGCCGATTAATATATTGCATATTGTAGAACCTTTCAGCTCCTGGTCTGCAGAGCTAGGCTTACACATCACTAACTATATATCACAGGTACACACAGGGATTTCACATGTAAGGGAAGAAGAAAAGAACATTTGCGCTTTCCACTGGCAGAATACTCATTTCAACATTTTTCTTTTGGAACTATAAAAGGTAAAGAAATCAAGAACAGGTTTTGCAGGAAGCCATTCCTCTTCAATGAGAGGTGTACCTGATGAGAAGGCAATGACAAAAGCGATGCACCCACTGAAGAGCAGCAGTTCGCAGCAGCTTGTGATGATGGCCATTATGCAAAATTGATACATTTGATACCAAACAGCCCTTCTACTAGAGAATGTGATGGGTTAGCTAGAAAGCAGCTTGTCAAAGGAAACCTGCTTCAGGATTTAGGGGCAATTCTGTAATTACCTTACTTAACCTTATGTTCCTATTAAGAAACAATTATTTTTTACAGGATTTCTGCAAAGGAGGAAGTCCTTTAAGAAGCAGCAGAGTCTACTGTAAGCCATGTAAGTAACTTCGGAAATTCAGAAACTTTACTTCTCATTTGAAGTAATTAAAAAAAACCCCACAAGTGCAGACTAGAATGAAACAAACACGAAAACTGTCTAAAACAAACATTCATTAAATAAACATGTAATTCAGAAGAAAGAGTTTCTTTTTGTTACTACACCTACAGTATTAAACTCTTCTTTAAGCTGTTACTGGTAAAACATTTAAGTCACAGAAAGGTCGATTTTCTGGGGCTCTGAAAATGTCAAGCAATGGCTTCCAGGAAAGACAGGGTAGAGTAAATGCACTTATATTGAATGACCTTCTTGGTACTTTTTAGCAAATACAGTCAGGATAGTTTTAATCAAGAGTATTTTACTACTTTAAACAGCAATAGCATGTTTGACCTTACAGACTTTTTTTATAGATGATATTTCAATTTCTGCCATTGAGAATTTGTAATCTAAAGTTTAGATTCAGGGGCATGAGGCAGAGGTTGAATTTATGCATACACCAGATCACAACAAAGTCAGTGGATCTCAAACATAAGCTTAAAATTAAACTCCTATTTAATGATATTCTGGGTATACCTCCACATGCATTCTTGAAGTAGTGGATCTATTCCACAAGCCATACAGCATGATTATTATTTAAACTGTGTCATGTGCAAAATAATTATAGTTACTGCCAACTCACTTTCATTTGCTATTGTTGTCATCTTCTAGCTAAGCAAACAGCATGGCTGCTGTGGTAACTACAACAACTAAGAACACCTTGCACACCACAGAAGACCAAGAAACTCTGAAAACACCCACCCCAACTGACTGCCAAGTACTACTTAAACTCAAAGTGAAATTAGAAAGAGCTGCCACTTCATTATTAAAGGGCTGTGCCTCCTGTTAATACAAACAAGACCTCCCTGCGCCTCAGTAGGAGCTATTTTGATTTGCCCCTGTTACAGAGTAACAAAAATTAGGATTAAGCACCATCAACTTAATTCCGTGTAGAAAGAAGGGAAGATGCCATCATCCACTTGGAACTTGGCACTTTACTCTTATCCAGAGGCAAAATTTAGTTAGATTTTTAAAGGGGTCTCCTAGTGGTTTCTAAATATCCATATTCTAATTTGTGTGTTTAGACTTTGAGAAGTGTTGAAAATGGCTTTTTGTTTTAATATTAGATGCCTGTATAAATCAAATTGAATCTGCCTAAAAATAGATTATGTGGGGTATGCAAACAATTCCTTTTCTTTCAACACCAGTGACTTTTGATGCTGATTTTTGTGCATCGATATTTAGAGCTGGGTCCTTGGCATCCACAGGTAGGTTCTGCAGCAAAAGCAAGCACAAACACTTTTCCCTGGTGCTAGAGCACAGGGAGGCAGCTTGCTGTGCTCCTGTCACCCTGCTGCTGTAACGTGCTGCTAGAGGCTGCAATAACAGCTGCACGTAGCACAGCAGGCCTGTCACTGCTCCTGTTTAGGGCAGGGTAAACTGGGTCGAGGGAGAACAAAGGAGGCATAAAACATTCCCCCCCCCCCCCCCCCCCCCAATTCAACTACTTCAATTTCACTAAGCAGAATTCAGGTACAGCTGAGGATTTTAGCATTTTCCTTGGAAAGTTTGCCCCTGGGGCGTTAAAAATGGTCTAAATAATAAAATTAACTTGTCTCTTGATATAATTATGCCCTCTTTTTTGGATCAGCAATTTTATTAATAGATAATACTGATAAAGATTTATCTTTATGAGATATTTTAAGAATTTTAAATATCATATGTCAATTTTCAGCTCTTTGGCTCCTTACAGTGCTGATTAGAATGGTCTCTCTTTTTTCTTTCTTTCCCTATTTCCAAAATGATGATGAGATAAAACAGGAAAAGCACACAGAGCTGAAGACACACAATTTAAAGAAATCTGGCATGGGATTTTGAAAAATCTTTACAGGTCAGTATCAATTTTATAACTGATGGTAGCAGTTCAAACCTTCTTTGTATTTCTCCCCTCAATAAACAATCCAAATATACTTCAAGTGCTCCTCCCATGTAAGGCAACTTGTGTCAAGCAGCTCAATTTGGAATTTTTTCCAGAATTTAGTGAACTTACACATTTTACTGAATGATACACATTTCTTGAAACCTACTACCTGACACAATCCCATTTCAGGTGCCAAGCTGAGTGATGGGAAGCACATACTTACATTTCAACTCCAGTTTGATGAAGTCAGTGTTCCCCAGATTCTCAAGAAACACCCCGTCTGAGGCTGATGTTTTGAAGTAGAAAGAGATGTCTGCGCTGGTTTCCCCTTGGAAGGTGGAGAAGTGAAGGTAGGATGATGAAGTAACAAAAGAAGCCGCATTCCAGTAATTTCCTGCATGGGATAGACAGGAAAGACACGTTTCAGTGCTCCCTTGAAGCTGTCTGAAAAGTTGAAGCTTTTAATGTCAATATATGTTATACTGCTGTCTATGCTGAAAAAAACCCCAAACCAAACACCTTGATTCTACAGCCTTGTTATTCTGGATATGATATGTCAGGTTGCAGAAGGTAGAGCAAGTTAATGGTACATTTAGTATCAAGTTCCTAATTTATCATATTAACTCATACACAAATGTGTTTGTACTACACATTTAGTATACTAACACTGAATTCATGGGAGATCAAGCAGGTGGGCAAAACATTCATCTGGTCATTGCCTCACCTTAGGCACGTGTTTTACTTTCATACATTTGCCTCACATGTAACTTTTCAGTCTTCAGATTTACTCTGCACAATTACACCCATTTCTTCTGAAAATGTAGCCATGTCTGCTAGGAATCTACTCATTCATATCACAGGAAAAATCCAACAAATGAAGCTGAGCAATATGGACACAATTATGATATGCCCCTAACAGTCCACTAATACATTTCTACTGGAGAAATATCATAATTAATAATATCCAAGAATGGTAATGGTACTTTAGTTAGCATGCTAGTCAATATCTGTGCAAAGTAGAATTACATTGCAAAGTAAAAAAAATTCCTAAGGTGTAGATGATATGGTAAGCCAATGAACAACTGAAACAGCTGATTCTAGTTTCATCAAGGTGTTTGCTTATCCATATTAAAAAAATTATTAAAATATCACTCATTAAATCACCACAGCTGAGTCCTTACTATTCCAGCTAATAGACACAATAAGAAACTACTTTCCATTCCAGTCAAAACTCCCGAAGATCGGTTTTCCATTATTTGATTACTGAACTAGGTGATAACACTATTATTTCTCTGGTTAGCGTTGGATGAATATGAATGAGCATGCTAAAGCCCCAGAATCTCAACACTGCTTATATATAGCACCACTGGCCCACACCCAAGTCTGGAGTATTATAATTTGTGTAATTTATTAATCTCTATTCAAATTGAAATTGAACATCTGAAATAACAGAAGAAGGCTTTAGGTTTAAATATGTGCATATGATTGCCTTCCATGTTTCTATTCCATCCCTTCCATTTAATTCTGCCTCTCAAGAATGCAGAATGAGAGGCTCTGGAAAAAGAAGCAGCTTTCCATTTACTTTAATGTATCCCAGGAGGAAAGCTGTAACGGATTTCGTGTGTGCGTGTGTGTGTGTACATGTACGTGTGAGCAGTGAGAAGGGGATGACATGGGCATTCATAGCACAGATACACAGCTTTGTGAACTAACCAGTTAGGCTAGGTCAGCTGGTTTTAACATGTATTACTATTTACCCTATTTAGACAAACTGGCAATTTTCAGATTGAATATTATTAATATTATTCTAAAGAAATGTCAATAAACGTCATCTCGTGAACAAGCTTGGGCAAGAGAAGTCTGCTAATTCATTGCAAAGTCTTTCTCTGAAAACATACCTAGTAAGAAAACAACACAGATAAAAAAGGTCTAGAATTTTATTTTCATTCATGGTATCAGGTCTCTCTCTGTCACTTTTCAGAGTGCTCCGTCAATATTAGGGTTGCTTGTGGTCTAGGCACAGGAGTGCTTTGTCAATAATCTGTTAGTACAGGATCCCGACGGAGTCCAGTATATACTTTCCCACTTGCAGATGCACCCGGACATTTACATCTCCTTCTCCTGGGAGCTACAGGTATGCTAGATGCTGGGAGACTCTCGGAACAGGTTTTATTCCACTTGCTGAATAAACTCATGTGAAACAAGCGGGATTCAGACAAAAAGTGAGGAATATATTACAGCAATGCTTGTTAAGGAGCTAATTTAGCCGCCCTGAATAACCTTGTCGAAAGGCTTGCATATCCTTACAAATGAAGTATTTTAGTCCCCTAGCTTTACATTCTCTGAATGTTACTGAAGTTACAAGCCTAAAACTCAAAGAACACATGACAAGCAAAAGAGTTGTGAGAGCTACGGGGAACCCACTATGAAATTCAATTTCAAATGGAATTTCAAATTCCTCCTGCATGAGAAAGGCTTCCCAGCCACCTCTGCCCCACGTGAGAGCAGAGTGAGCGTGCAGCTGTGTCACTGTCTGGCCAAGCTGCATGGCTGCCCCGGCTCCACTGCCAGGTGTCCTCCCCTGGCCAGGGGTGCTGTGTAGGGACCAGCCCTCCCGCCAGCATCTCCCACACCAACCGCTGCCCGCAAGCCATGCCTTCGCATGCGCACACACCTCCTGCGAGCATCACAGCTGCGGAACTGCCAGTTAGACACCTCTCTTAACTGATCACTGCCACTGTTGCACTGACAACAGCGGTGTTGAAAGCATCATGGGTTTGTTTTATTTTGTCACATCCTGGCACAATGACACCCTAGTCCCTTAACTGCAGCCTCCACTGCAATATAGTAAATTATCATTACTATTGCAATTAAGCAAATAAGAGTAGGAGTTGCTATACAAAGCAGCTATTTATTTGTAATATTTTATTTTGACCTTTTTTATGATCTTGCAAACTTGAAAGCATTGATTGTAATTTGACTTGGACTCAGTCTGCGATGCCAGGTTAAATCCTTAACCATGACAGAGCATAACCAAAATGCAGTTTGCCTTTACAGGGAATTAATTTTCAGTTGTATGTGACCTTTCATCTGTACAGTCAGAGGAGGATCATAGGATCATGGAATCATTTAACTTGGGAAAGACCTTTAAGATCATGAAGTCCAACCATTAACCCAGGACTGCCAAGCCCACCACTAAACTATGTCCCTAAGCACCACATCCATGCATTTTTTAAATACCTCCAGTGAAAGTGATTCCACCATGTCCCTGGGGAGCCTGTTCCAATGCTTGACCACCCTTTCAGTGAAGACATTTCACTTTCTTAGTTTTTAAGTGAAAATAGATTTCAGAGTTTTTAGGACTGCTATTGGTTGTGGGTTTATTCAACAGGGTGCAGCTATACAGCTGAGATTTCAAACCATCACCACCGTATGCTTACAAGCAGGACTGCCACTACCAAGCACAACTGCAGGGCCCGACAGGTGGATGCGTTCCTACTGAAATGCATGTCACCATTTTGTTGAAAAAAAAAATCAGTCGATTTTTGTTTAGTGCTACATCTAGTCTACTGAAGAGGCCCATCATTAAGGATTTACATTTCATTTGAAATGCTGTGATTTTGCTCTGCGGAAAGCCTTGGCTGCAGATGCTGCTGGTGAAAGGATAAATACAAACAGTGCAAATTGAGAGGGAAAACCTGCAGCATGAGAGAGACATTTTCAAAGACTTTTCATAACAAATTCCTATAAAGATAAAATCACCTTTTCGCACATTGGTATCCATTCATCTTAAAACACTTTCAGGGGAAAAAGACATTTTATTAAGAGCACAATGAAAATGTTTTGCTAAATATACATAATGATTTTTATCATCAAATGGTATCTTTTGGTAAGAAAAGCGCTGCAGAAGGAAATCTGTAATAAAAATCCAGTTTACAAACATTATTATTGTTGCTTGCTGTGAACCTTTGTCAGTCACTATGCCTCAAAATTTCTTTGGCACATTGTCACACTCCTTCCCTCAAATGGTTTCAACATATTGATCTACAGGTATTTTTCTCCCACTTTAGGCTGAGCAAACAGTAAATGGAGGCAACGGGGACTGGGACTTAAACCCCAGGGTAGATGTTACAGCAGCAGGGACACCAAACTAATGCAAGGTGGGAAAGGGAGTTTAGTTAGAAAAAACACTAAATGCTTAGTTTGTAATTCGTCCCGTTAATAATTATCGTGTTATGATTATTACCTAGGAGTAGCTGGACTTTACAAAATGGTGTGCTTATGTGACATAATTGAGAAAGTCTTGCAAGAAATGTTCTACTTTGTAAGAATATCACTCAGGCTAGGAGGGACAGTATTTTTCAGGGTTGCGGTAGGCTTGGAAACATTAAGCTGGGGAAGGCAGAAGGGCTTCTATTTTGAAGATGGGAAGAAAGAGGTGCCTGGAGACACACCATCCTTTTCTTTGTCCTTTCTCCCTCCAGATGCCTAAAATACCACAAAAGCTAAGGAGGACTTTTACTGTAGAGTATGGTCTAAAATATAACATATTTTTATTTTTTTCTTTGTTACCTCATCTATAATCCTATAATCAAGACCACAGCTCTGTTGTTTTAAGGTTGCTTAGTGTTTAAACTTGATTTAAACCAATTAAACAGGTATTGAGCATGCTCTATAAATGAAAAAAAGTCATCTGACAAGCCTTTTCAGTTGTTTGCAATGCAAAATTAAGTGCAAAGATCCACAAAATATGGCTGTATTTCTCACAAAGTTGCATGTTTCTTGGTGATGCCATTAAGCCTTAGGACACGGAACACACGGAAGCAGGCAAGGGGAGACCTGATGACAGCCCCAGAGAAAAATCATGGATGTTTGCCTGGATCCAAGCAGGGGTCAGAGCAATAGTTATGCCAGAGGTGCTTCAATGGACCACATAACACTTCATGATTCTATTTTCAATTTGTGCCAAGGTTGCACACAGCTCTGGTTATCTGCTGTGGAAATTAAGCTCCAACTCATTAAGCTCCTGCAAAACAGCCTTACCTCTTTCTCATTAGTTTTGCTAACCCTGAGTTACTAAGTTACTGTGTTCTTTGTAATTTGTATGGTACAAAGCGTCTCTCCTACTGCTCCATAAAGACTCAGTCTCAGACAGAATGTTGTACTATAATTACAAAGGTATGATTTCTACAAGAAGCACAATAAGTCTTTAGCCAGAAGAAATCACCCAGGCTACAAAGATTAATGAGCAGGGACACTCTAAATCTCAGATAAGAAGCTGAGTAAAGACTTGAAGATTTTTCCCATGAAGTCCCACCTCAGGGCAGAGGAAAGATATGGTTGCCATAATACTGACAAGGACAAATTCACCTCGTCCTGAGTTATGCAACATGGACTGACATCTTTTAATGTGTAGTAGCTCTGTAACTTGACAGCACGGAGTCACTGGGCTTATAGCAATCCCTTTCAGCTTCTCCCTTGCAATATTTTTGTCCAGAACTCCCTTGCTAGCTCCCATCAATACCTTCTTTCTTAGCATGATTGAAATTCATGCTTTAACACCATCAATTTCACTTTTACATTTAAACCCCATTGAAATGGATAATGGCAATAGCAGAACTGTAAAAGACGTCAGTGCTTTTAGCCCTGCTAGGCGATAGCACTAGAGAACGAATGCTGCAATGTCAGGCAGTTCTCATGTATTACAATAGACCAAAAACCTCCAGGGCCCTCATCTGCAGCAAAACAGATTTTCTATCAAAACCATTATGTGAATAAAATGTAAGAATAGTCTTCTATTTCAGAGAAGATGGATGTGTGAATGGAAAACTGTTCTGTGCCACAAAGTAATGGATTGAGATTATCCATACAATTATGCTCAACAAATCAAAGTTTTTTTCCCTTTCTTCTTTTTCCATTCTGGGAGAATCTATCTGTGCACTCTCAGAGCAGTTTGAGTATCAGTACAGCAACAATCGCAGCTGATTCAAGTCTTCAGATCTGCGTCACAAGTGGAATTGGCCCTAATGAAATCCAAACTCGCTGTTGGACTTTAAACAACTTCACAGTTAATAAAACAAGGTGGGGAGAAGGAGGAAAGGTATTCCAATCAAAAAAGAATGTCATCAGTTATTCAGGAAAAAAAGTCAAAGCAAACCGGCAGTGTTTTTTGCACAGAGTGGTACCTTATTTTGAGAGGTGTAACCGCAGGTGGGAAGCAGGCCCTCTCCTGTCAGCGGTGCGGATCTGAGTGGAGCTGAGAGCGCAGCTTCAGCCTGAGCAGGACTGGCATGTGTTGGGGACAGAGGACAGCAAGGATGGGGAGCCTTCAGTATCCTGAGTCCTTTGCTGGGAGGACTACAGTGGCGGTGGCTTCTTCTCCCTCACTGAAGGATCTGCTTGGTGTCATTTTTGGTTGTGCTAATGTGCATTTACATCTTTGTTCTTCACTGGTCTGCAACTCTGAGCCATGTTTACTCTATGTTTTACTACACTGCATTTACTACATTTAGTTTATATATAATTTACTGTACATAGGGTAAGTTTTGCATATATTCTTCCATTTCTTTGGTACCCCTGAAATCAGTTTTGCTCAGCTCCAGTCCTGAATGTATTTGATTGCTGCTGAATTGTTCATAGCCCTGGGGTCCCCTATATCAGTCAGTGCCCAGTCCTGTGTCATCCCATACCTGTACTTCTCTGCCCTGAGTCCCATGTTGCCACTTTTCAAGGCTGCTGCTATCGTACCAATTCTGTATTCCTCTGCATTGCACCATCACGTTAGTTATCTATATCTCATTCTGCACAAAGTAAATACTTTTTACTAGTGCCTATACAAAAATGTGGTTATACCATAAGAAGATAAGAAAAAGTAAAACAAACTAGGCATAGTCCCCCTGTCATTAGAAAAAAATGCTGGTTCAGCTAAACTAAATGAAACAAAACTTGAGGCAGGGGGCAAAAGACTGCAAGCCTGGCAAGCCTGTGGTCTTGCAGCCACAGTACAACATCCACAGACTGTAACTAGAGATGGCAATATTGTATGTCTTGGGCTACAATACAAATTATCAACATCATGGCAGAAAACCATTTCAAAAGAAGCATGTTAATTACTACTTAATTTAAAATTAAGATGCTAGTGTCCTGATTTACTTAATCCAAACATAAATCAAGAAAAATAAACTAAATGGAATTGTTACACAAGATACTGGCTTAATAGCAGATAAGTCCTTTGACACAGGAAAATCCCCAATTCAAGAGATGAAAAGAGCATTAACACTGCGTAACGGCAAACTGAATTACACCCTTTGAGGATAAATAAAAATACAGGTCAGATTTCAATTTTCAAGATAAAACTAGCTCTGCATCTTTCAACAAAGTAACAAATGGCTCGAAGTCCAGAACCAAACCTGCTGAGGATATTAACACATCTAAAGATGAGTTCAGAGTTAGCAAAACAGAAAAGTTAGCACTGCTGTGGTGACTGACATAGGAAAGAAAACAGATTTTACAGGATCAGTGCTGGGTTTTACAAAAAAACCATAATTTTTTAAAACAATTAACTCTAGTACGCTGTAGCATTGTAATGAAATGCATTTACAATAGAATAGAATAGAACAGAACAGACTAATACAGTTGGAAAGGAATATAAAATGATCTAGTCCAGCTGCCCGACCATTCCCCAGCGCTGACCAAACATTGAAGCATGGTTATTAAGGGCATTGTCCAAATGCCTCTGAAACAGTGACAGGTGTGGGGCATTGACCACCTGGCTGTCCAGATGGATGGAGAGGGACGTCCAGCAGCTGTGCCCTGTGCATGGCCACCAAGGGCAGGGACAGCCGCCGGGCCTCCACCCCAAAGCCCTTCCTCTCAGGGGGGCTGGGCAGGGGATGGGGTGGCGCTTGGGGAGGGCGTGTCACCCCCGTGTCACCAATGTGTCACAGTGCCATCACCTGGCAACGCAGCAGTCACAGTGCCCCGGGGGAGTACAAAAGGGGCCTCGTCCTGTGTCCCCTGTCCAGAGCTGGCCTGGCACCGGCCTGAAGACACCCGAGAGGAAGGCCTGGAGGGGCCGGTGGGATTCCCCGGGGGCTGAGGGAGGAAGGCTGGGGGACACTGGATATGAAGTTGCTGGAGCTTCTCCGCTTCAAGGGCAGCTGTGACAAGGCTATGTTCCAAGTTCATCTGATGGATGGAAATCTCGCTTGAGCCTTCAGGGAGCAGACACAAGCCCCTCAGGGGATGAGAAGAACCACCAGCACCTGGAGGTGCTCAAGGCTATCAGGCTTTTTCAGCTGGACAGCCATGGCACCACCAAGGGAATGCCTTCTTGAGGAGCGCTGCAGAGCTCACCGACTTCATCCCTGTGGAGCCAGGGGCGGTGGCCGTGAGTTATGGGATGCAGAGATATTGCCAGGGGTCCCAGAGCTTTGGAGCACCCACTGGTGCCCTGCCAGGCACAGGAAGGATTCTTGTCCCCCCAGGTCGATCAGGCCAGGGGTGTTTGGTCACTCTTGGAAGCCCCTGAGGTGGCTCCGGGCTGAGGGAGAAGAGGGCTGGGGCATCTCCCGGGAGGCGTGCCCGGCCCGTGGGACGAGGAGGCCGGTCCCGCTCACGTGCTCAGGGAACAGCCGATCGCCAGCGCTGCCTGGGGTCAGGAAGGAATTTTCCCCCGGGGCACATTGGCACTGGCCCCCGGGGGTTTTTTGCCTTCCTCTGCAGCACTGAGCGCGACCACTTGTCAGGGCTCCTGCGGTCCCTCGGGCCAGGTCACCGCCTGCTGCTGGTGCCCCACGAAGGTGGCCTCTCGTGCCCCGCAGCTGGGGGGAGGAAGGCTTTTTTTCCCCCGCGGTGGGCGAGCAAGTGTCCCTGCCCGGGGTTTTTTGCCTGCCTCTGCAGCACCCAGCAGGGCCCCTGGCCAGGGCTCCTTTGGGCCATTCTGGCCAGGTGCCTGCTGCTGGTGCCCCACGAAGGTGGCCTCGTGCCCCGCATGCGGGGGGAGGAAGCTTTCGAGGCTCCCAGGGGGCCCCCAGCGTGGCCCCCGCGGGTTGCTGCTTTTCCTCGGTAGCACTGAGCACAGCCCCTGGCCAGGGCTCCTCGGGGCCCTTTCGGCCAGGTTCTTGCCCGCTGCCCTCGCACCCCCGAGGCACCCCCGTGCCCTGGCGCTCTGGCTCTCTTGCCCATCGCAAGCCTTGGCAGGAGCCAGCTCTGCAAAACCATCTCATTGTCATTTTTCAACCGGTTGTGAATGCCGGGAACAGAAGGCTCTCCTTGTCATAGTGTTTATGGTTGGCCACTTTGGAGACAAGACCACTAGGCCACGGACGTCTGCTCTGAGGGAGTACTGCTGTTCTCAGGATATTGAGTTTTAGCTGTTTTTTCTAAGGAAAACAGCTCAGGCATTTCTAAAAATGGGTACAAGTGGGATAAAAAATCCATGGGGAAATGAGCAGGTATTGCTCACCTCACAAGGCTTTGCAGCCATTCCATCGAGGAGCTCATGCTGCTTCAGATGGAGTGCTCGATCTCAGCCTCCCCAGGGTCAGAGATGTGGGGTTTTGCCATTCTGTGGAAACCCAGTGAAACTGGATGAACACAGAACCCCTTCACAAACCGCCCGCCACACCTGCTCTTTGCAAATTTGCCTGGATGGTCAAACGATCTTGAGGCGATGCAAAGCTCTACCTCCCCCAGGAGGGATGTGCCTCCTGCCCACAAGGTGACAGAGGCAATGCCCAGGCTGGGACATGACTGCCCATTCAATCCCTTCTGCTGGGGCAGGGCTGGGAAGAAATGTCAGCAGAGATTTCCTCAGCCCGTGCTGGTAGGGAAAGGAGGTAGGAAGAAAATGACGAGAGAAGAGAATATTGAAGCTGGAGGGGACGTACAACAATCATTGAGTCCAGCTGCCTGGTCGCTTCCCAGCGCTGACCAAAAGTTGAAGCATGGTTATTAAGGGCATTGTCCAAATGCCTCTGAAACGGTCGTGACAGGCATGGGGCATCGACCACCTCGCCAGGAAGCCTGTCCCAGGGATTGACCATTTGAAGTGTGATCAAGGAACAAAACAAGTTTTGTACGTTTTCCCAAGAGAATGACCTCCCCACAAGCAGGGCAGGAACAAATGTCCCTTGGTGCATCGGTAAGGAGTGGTGAGAGAATCCTGCGCCTGGGGGGCTGCGTCACCCCTGGTCACCCCCGTGTCACAGTGCCATCACCTGGCAACGCAGCAGTCACAGTGCCCCGGGGGAGTACAAAAGGGGCCTCGTCCTGTGTCCCCTGTCCAGAGCTGGCCTGGCACCGGCCTGAAGACACCCGAGAGGAAGGCCTGGAGGGGCCGGTGGGATTCCCCGGGGGCTGAGGGAGGAAGGCTGGGGGACACTGGATATGAAGTTGCTGGAGCTTCTCCACTTCAAGGGCAGCTGTGACAAGGCTATGTTCCAAGTTCATCTGATGGATGGAAATCTCGCTTGAGCCTTCAGGGAGCAGACACAAGCCCCTCAGGGGATGAGAAGAACCACCAGCACCTGGAGGTGCTCAAGGCTATCAGGCTTTTTCAGCTGGACAGCCATGGCACCACCAAGGGAATGCCTTCTTGAGGAGCGCTGCAGAGCTCACCGACTTCATCCCTGTGGAGCCAGGGGCGGTGGCCGTGAGTTATGGGATGCAGAGATATTGCCAGGGGTCCCAGAGCTTTGGAGCACCCACTGGTGCCCTGCCAGGCACAGGAAGGATTCTTGTCCCCCAGGTCGATCAGGCCAGGGGTGTTTGGTCACTCTTGGAAGCCCCTGAGGTGGCTCCGGGCTGAGGGAGAAGAGGGCTGGGGCATCTCCCGGGAGGCGTGCCCGGCCCGTGGGACGAGGAGGCCGGTCCCGCTCACGTGCTCAGGGAACAGCCGATCGCCAGCGCTGCCTGGGGTCAGGAAGGAATTTTCCCCCGGGGCACATTGGCACTGGCCCCCGGGGGTTTTTTGCCTTCCTCTGCAGCACTGAGCGCGACCACTTGTCAGGGCTCCTGCGGTCCCTCGGGCCAGGTCACCGCCTGCTGCTGGTGCCCCACGAAGGTGGCCTCTCGTGCCCCGCAGCTGGGGGGAGGAAGGCTTTTTTTCCCCCGCGGTGGGCGAGCAAGTGTCCCTGCCCGGGGTTTTTTGCCTGCCTCTGCAGCACCCAGCAGGGCCCCTGGCCAGGGCTCCTTTGGGCCATTCTGGCCAGGTGCCTGCTGCTGGTGCCCCACGAAGGTGGCCTCGTGCCCCGCATGCGGGGGGAGGAAGCTTTCGAGGCTCCCAGGGGGCCCCCAGCGTGGCCCCCGCGGGTTGCTGCTTTTCCTCGGTAGCACTGAGCACAGCCCCTGGCCAGGGCTCCTCGGGGCCCTTTCGGCCAGGTTCTTGCCCGCTGCCCTCGCACCCCCGAGGCACCCCCGTGCCCTGGCGCTCTGGCTCTCTTGCCCATCGCAAGCCTTGGCAGGAGCCAGCTCTGCTCTGCCCTCGGCTCCCTTTCCCCTGGGCTTCTGCCTGGTGCCAAACAGCCTCCGCTTGGCCGGGCTCCAGGCTCGCTGCCCCATCAGGAGCTGCCACTTTCCGGCTCTCCCCATGTGCAAGGCAAGCGCAGGGCAGGCATGAGAGCGCTTTCCATGCATCCCTGGCCAAGAAGAACAGTGGTGGAGCATGTTTCCAAAGGAAAAAAGTGTGCTTGTCATCAGTACAGGCCATACTTTGGGAAATACCCCATGGCACCTCAGCTATTATTATTATTCTTTTGTGCATGGTCGGTCCTGGGGCTCATTCATGAAGCTCTCACTCTTCAGCAAGCAGGCACTGCTTGGCCTGTGTCCCTGCTGCTCCTCTCTGTGGCTCTGTGCCTTTCCCATGCCAGGCTGCAAGGGATGGGTTTTCCAGCTGAACTGAGGGATGCACCAGCCTGCTCCTGGCTACACACGTGCGTTGTCTTAATGCTTTTGAGCATCGGCTCTGTAACAGATTCAGAAGAATAAAAGAAAATCCTGTTTCCACTTGTAACCTTTGTTATTTGTGCCCTTGAAGGTGTTTTTGGAGCCATGAAATCCCTGGCATTTCAGGCAAATTAGAGTCTCACGGTTGTTTTTCAACCTACAGTAAACGCCAGGAACAGAAGTGAACAGCCTGACACTCTTGCTCACTTGCCCATCGCAAGTCTTGGCAGGAGACTGGGGTGCCGGGGGTTCCCAGGGGAGGCCAGTCTTAGCCACCAAGGCCTATGAGAACCCCCAGGACCCTGGCACAAGTAGACCTGCACTGCTCGTGGGCTCTCCTTTTAATGATGTTTATGGTCGGCCACTTTGGAGACAAGAGCATTAAGCCGTGGATGTCTGCTCTGAGGGAGCACTGCTGTTCTCAGGATATTGAGGTTTAGCTTGTTTTTCCAAGGAAAACAGCTCAGGCATTTCTAAAAATGAGTACAAGCAGGATAAAAAATCCATGGGGAAATGAGCAGGTATTGCTCACCTCACAAGGCTTTGCAGCTATTCCGTCGAGGAGCATGTCCTCCTTCAGACTGAGGGCTTGGTCTCAGCCTCCCCAGGGTCAGAGATGGGGAGTTTTGCCATTCTGTGGAAACCCAGTGAAACTGGATGAACACAGAACCCCTTCACAAACCGCCCGCCACACCTGCTCTTTGCAAATTTGCCTGGATGGTCAAACGATCTTGAGGCAATGCAAAGCTCTACCCCCCCCAGGAGGGATGTGCCTCCTGCCCACAAGGTGACAGAGGCAATGCCCAGGCTGGGACACGACTGCCCATTCAATCCCTTCTGCTGGGGCAGGGCTGGGAAGAAATGTCAGCAGAGATTTCCTCAGCCCGTGCTGGTAGGGAAAGGAGGTAGGAAGAAAATGATGACGAGAGAAGAGAATATTGAAGCTGGAGGGGACGTACAACAATCATTGAGTCCAGCTGCCTGGTCGCTTCCCAGCGCTGACCAAAAGTTGAAGCATGGTTATTAAGGGCATTGTCCAAATGCCTCTGAAACGGTCGTGACAGGCATGGGGCATCGACCACCTCGCCAGGAAGCCTGTCCTAGGGTCTGACCACCCTGTTGATAAAGAAATATTTCCTCATGTCAAATCAAACCCTCCCCTGACAGACGCAGCTTTGAGCCATTCCCGGGCATCCTGGCGCTGGGTGCCAGGGGGAACAGCTCAGCACCTCCCTCTCCATGTCCCCTCCTCAGGCAGTAGAGAGCTGTGAGGTCGCCCCTCAGCTGCTTTCCCTCCAAACTAGATGAACACAGAGTCCTCAGCTACTCCACAGAGGACATGGGACATGCCTTCTAGCCCTTCACCAGCTTTGGTGCCCTACTTTGGGCACATGCAAGGACCTTAACAGCCTTCCTAAATGAGGGAGGGGGGCCCTGCACACAATGCTCAAGGTGAGGCCGCCCCAGCACTAAATGCAGCGGGATGATCACCCATTTGGACGGGCCGGTGATGCTGTGCTTGGTGCACCCCCGGGTGGGGTTTGCCCCCGTGGCTGCCAGGGCACACTGCTGACTGCTGCTGAGCCTCCTGTCAGCCAGCACCCCCAGAGCCCTTCCTGCAGGGCTGCTCTCCCGCCACTCCTCTCCCAACCTGTACTTGTGGCCGGCTTTACTCCCTCCCAGGTGCAGGATCCGGCAACTGTTCATCATCAGTTTCATGCCACTGATGACTGCCTGATGCCCCAATCTATCAACAGCCATCTGCAAGGCCTCTTGTGCCTTGGGAGAGTCAGCAGCCACCTCCCATTCCAGTATCAGCAAATTTGCTAAATGTGCATTCAACTCCTGCATCCACATCACTGATACAAATATTGAAGAGAACTGGCCCTAGAACTGAGCCCTGAGGAACACCACTGGTGACTGGTCAGATGTAGCCAGATGCAGCCTTATTCACTACAACCCTTTGAGCTTTGCCTTTCAGGCTGTTCTTCACGCCACAAACCCATTCATCCCACACTGGACAACCTGTCCAAAAGGATGCTGTGAGAACAGTTCCAAAATGCTTACTAAAATCCAGAAAAGCTACATCCATCTCCTCTTCATCCACTATGTAGATGACCTTATCATAGAAGGATATCAAATTAGTTAAACAGGACCTTCCCTTTATGAATCTATGCTGACTGTGCCTGAGGGCTGCATTCTTCTTTAAATACCTTTTAGTAGTACCCAGAATAAACTTCTCCATAATTTTTCCAGGAACTGTGGTTAGACTAACAGGTCTGCAGTTTCCTGGGTCTTCCTTACACCCTTCTTGTAAATTGGAAGAAAGCTGGGTAGCTTCCCATCAGCAGGGACCTCCCCAGGCTCCCAAGGCCTTTGGTAGATGATGGAGAGGCGTCCTGCCATAACATCTGTTAGCTCCTTCAGTACTCTGGGATAAATCCCATCAGGGCCCATGGGCTAGTGAACATTCAGCTGATACATCTGGTCCCTTACAATTTCAGTGTCCACAAGGGAAAGTCACTTCTCCCACAGTCATGGTCCTTTGAATCATGGGACTGAGCAGCCCAAGGTCTATCAGTATTATTAAAGACTGAGGCACAAAAAGCATTGAACGCCTCCACTTTTTCTTCACCCCTATTAGTCAGATGACCAGCAGTCATCCGTCCAATGTTTTCTTTAGACCTCCTTTTGTTATTAATGTACTTTAAAACAGTCCTTCTTGTTATCTGAAACAACACTGGCCAGTTTTAACTTTAACTGAGCTTTAGCGTTTCAAGTCTTCTGTCTGCATAAACAAAGCATAGCTCTGTACTCTTCCTGCAAAGGCTGTCTTCACTTCTAGAGTTTATACAGTTTCTTTTTCCTCCTGACTTCCAAGTGAGCTTCCCTTTTCAGGTAATGCACTCTTCTGCCCCATTTGTTTGACTTAGGACACAAAGGGATTGCCTGCTCCTGTGCTTCTAAAAGGTGGTTCTTAAAGACTGATCAGCACTCATGGACTCCTAAGCCCTCAAAAGCAGATTCCCAGGGTAGACTGCTAAACAGCTCCCTGAATAGCTTCAAGTTTTCTCTCCTGAAGTCCAGGGAAGCAACTCTACTGTCCTTTTTTCTCATTACACTGAAAATTTTAAACTTCACCATTTTGTGATCACTGTGGCCAAGACAACCACCTACCATCATGTCCCCCACGAGTCTTTCTCTATTCACACATAGCAAGACTAGGAGGGCACCTTTCCTAGTTGGCTCACTGAGTACCCGTGACAAGAAGTTATCTCCTACAGATGTCAAACATTTCCAAGACCTGCTGGTCACAGCATATTTTGACTGATCTAACTAAATCTGGTTTCTTCTAAAGGATGGGAATGTTAAAAACCTTAAGAGATTGAGGGAATCTGGCAGAATTGGGCTGGATGTCTGCCTTTATTAGGATTTGCAGGAGGCTTGCAGGGGTCTAGAGCAGGGGTCCTCAAACTACGACCCGTGGGCTGGATACAGCCCCCCAGGGTCCTCAATCCGGCCCCCGGTATTTACAGACATCCCCCCCCCCCCGCCCTCTGGGGGCTGGGGGGGGAACCAAGCAGCTGCAGATGACTGCCTGCCACTTCATCCGCGCACCGGCCCCCTTTTTAAAACGTTTGAGGACCCCTGGTCTAGAGTTTCAAAGCCAGGAAGAGATCAATATGTTCAGATGCAGGCAAACAAGAAAGTACATTTGAACTGAAAAACTGTGCTTATGGTTTTTAACCTCTTCGATTTCTATATTATGCCTCAAACTCAAGGCAGTCCCCTGAGACTTCACTTCTGGAAGTTCACTGCATGAATCCTTTCTGAAAGTGAGATCCTGAAAGAGGCTAACTGTCTCTGTGCATTTGGGTGGTTATCTTCCAGTGATGCCTTTGCCTCCTCTGGTTGTGGGAAGGTTGTTTGGTCTCCACTCATTGTCCTTTGCCACCTCTTCTTTTACGGCAAATACCAAAAGTCTGCATGCCTGTCACTGCTGTGACAACCATTGATCTCATCACAGAATCTGTCACCTTTTCACACAGGCCCGAGGTCTAAAGTCCCAAACTCCTTCATGCAGAACTAGATACTGAGGAGAAGGTAAGTGTCTTTCAGAAATTACAAATGCAGGCTACCCATAAATTGCCTGCTTAGAAATGAAAGAGTCCTTGCCCTATTATCTGGGATCAACTTGTGTCCTATGGTCAGTAATGAAGGACATAAACCAGCTCACATTAAGACTGCAATAAGACGGATAGCAGTTTATCTCCTTGCTGTTATAAATTACCTGTTTTCATAAAGAGTCTCAAGTGACATAACACTTACAAGACATAGATCAATGGATATAAACAGAGATCCTAAAGTTTTACTTTACTATGCCAGTCACTATATTTGCTGAGTGAGAGAAAAGTGCAATCACATTTATCAATGAAATGTTGGAGTCAATGAAACAGATTCAGTGATGCAGAAAAGTTTCCAGCACTTGCTGTGTTACCTGCAATCATCTTTGCAAGATCATTTTTTCAAAAGTCTTTCCTCCTGGTGACAATGCCTAATCACGATGCATACCCTGTCACTGCTGGCATCATTACTGTCATCCATCTAAAGAATGAAAGGTCCCGATATGGCATGGTTTACAACCTGGACTTGTGTAATGTGCTGATGGAGCTTTAATGATGCATGTAAACTGGTGTCCTTTCAAGGAATTTTTCTTTAAACAATAACTGACCTGCAAACATCAGCTTGATCACCCCTGTGCCACAGTCATCATGGTGTGTAGGAACCCTGCCATGATGCCAGAATGGTAAACATTAAATACAGGAACCTGCTGCTGTCCACAAAGCACATTACTAGCTATAAGGATCTTAATCTCTGTTGCCTTGTAGGTATTGGTGGGTATCTGTAGCTGTGTAAAGCAACTGTAAGAGCTTGCCATTCCCACCTGGTAGTACTGCATAACCACCACATGCTCAGCAAGTGACTGTGTAAGACATAAGGCAAAGACACAGGGACAATAATGTAAGAAAACAACGACCTTTCTTAACATCTCAATTCCTCTGTGGTACTAAATTTATTCCATGTGCTGTGGAGGTGAACTGCAGGAAAGGGTGGTTCTCTGACCCCTCTTTTCTGCTCTCAAGATCCTTGGCTAGGTGTGTGGACAATAAGATGCAGTTCTAGAGTTCAGTAGAGGCAAAGAGCCATTGCACTGGCCCAACACCATGTGGACAACATGATCCAATAACCATTTCTACTTCTGCCATTCCCATTTGCTATCCCTGACATGATATTTTATAAGAAAGACGGCTGGGTAATCTCTATGCAGTTCTCCCCCTCTACATTTTCTCATTTCTGGAGGAAAGTTTCTCTGCTTAAGGTGACATTTCTGTTCCTGGGTGCGGCTTCAAAGTCACTGGTGTTTGGCTATGGATCTGGTCTCAATGTCCTGACTCTTTGGCCATCTGATTTATGTTCTACTTGAGCAGCTCCACTTTCACAATGGAAAATGTTCTTCAGAATTAATATGTAAGATACAATTTAGTCTTGATGTAACACATTAACTATTCTTCATGTCACTGAGTCCAGAATTACCTGTTAATTCACAGAGATCATAAAATTATTTTGCTTGATCTTCTATTACTGGATGGGTTTCAGAGCCTTCTGAACTAAAACTGAGAATATTTAACTCAACAAGGTATGATTAGGTCCTTTGATGAATCATAGTCCTCTCAGCTTTGATGAAACCTGTGGCTAAAAAAAATTTGCTTGAAGTATTTATTTAATTCAGCAGGTGCACTGATACAAAGTTACGCTGTTCTACTGCTTATCTGTAGAAATATACTTTTAATGACTCCTTTGTTCATGTCCCAATCCAAATTTCATAGGGATTAAGAAATACTGAAGATGTGCATCAAACCTACAGTTAAAGAGTAAAACTATAATCTTCGTTCTCATGGTGCCACTCCAGTTTTTTTGCTGTAACATTATTCCAGGTCCAACTTCCCATAATACATTGTCTAGGCATGTGGTTTTTACTGAAGGTTGCTATTTATACTATCCAGGCCATCAGTTAAGAGCATCTGTGGAGAACCTGAATTCTAGAGATGGACATCCTGTGCTGAATCCAAACAGCTAAGGGCTTAATACCTCTGTGGTCCCCCAGTCCTAGACTGCTCTAGGAGATAAGAAGAACCAGTGGAGTCTACTTTATGATACTGTTGCACCCCATAAACTGAAGCTTTGGCTAGAACATCTGCTCTATTATGTGCTCTGGCCTTGGACATACTCTTTGATATTCCTATGGTGGTCTAGCCTCTTCCACTTCAGTCACTAATATCAGACTTTGCAAGAGAGTCTTTGAAAAGTATTTTTATGATTCATTTCTATGTCATCTATGGCAGAAAAAACTTCTCCCTTGGCTGCATTTGAGCCCTTCTTCCATTTGCTGCCTGTTCCTTACCTTTCCAATAACTCATTAAGTCTATCACTGTGCTCAAAGATCTGACGGTGATCTTACACTATCTCAGCTATTGTTCTTAATCCAAGAATGCAAAGAGAAAGTACTGACAGTATTTCAGTTTAAAAAGTTTCCTGTACTAAGTTGTCCCCTAGAGCCTTGTGCCTGGCTATACTTCCTTTATCCACTGGTTTTAGCCTTAACACTACCATCAATGCCATTGTTATCAAAAAGTCAAGTCACATGGGCAAAGTCAGTCAGGTGAGCTCCTGTAGAACTGCAGCTGTCACTCTTTGAGCAGTTATTGGCTAGGTACTTTTCAAATAGCATAGAGGTGACACAAGCAAATATATGTAATATAATAGCAAATCTAAAGCAGAACCTTGACTAAAAATTTTTAGACTAATTAGGTCACTGTTTGAAGAGAGAAGAAGGGATCTATTTCACTCCTGTTGCAGCTAGTCATAAAATTCTTAGGGATTTGAGTGGCTGCAGCATTGAGACTGAGAATCTGAAATGTATATATAAGTTAAAAATGCCGTTATGAATTTAATGAGGAATAGAACAAATCAGAGTTTACATATATACATATATATATATAAGAAAGACTTACACATAGCAACCCCCAATAGAAAATGATTAGCTTTAGCATTCTGAAAGAACCTAGTACCAATATCGGTATTAAAGGTTTAACTTCTCTAGAAGACCCCTTTCAACCTCAACTTTTCGTGTGAAAGTATGAAAAATGATCAGAGGAAAAAAATAATCTGGTTCTGGTTTAAATAAAAATGGTAAGGATCAATCTCATTCAAAAATTGAAATAAAATTAGTATTCTGGAGGTGAAATGGTTTGTGAAAGCAAAACACTCCTCTACACCTACCCATCTGATTCTGACAACTTTCACTTCATTCTGGCATAGTTCTACTGTTCATGGAATTACAGTCAGTTTATACAAACCTGAGATAATTTACTCAGTGCTTACTTCCCAAATCTTTTCCATCTCAATCAAAACAATATGCAATGAAAGAGAAAATGAAAAGTGAGATTTTCTTTTTCATTCTCTATCTTTCTCTATTTTTCCCTCCCTCCCCTCCTTCCTTCCTTCTTTCCTTCCTGTCTTCCTCCCTTTTTCTCCTTCCTTTTCTAGATTCTCTCTGCTAAGCAGTCACACAGAAATTAGGGCTTCTAAACATATGTTTCAGCTGGCATATAACAACAAGAAACTGCAGAGACAAACTACCTTAAGACATTTGACAACGCATGGCACAAAGTGCGTAAAGCGTGCATGCCTGAAACTAGATTTCCAGAGCACAAAAGGAATCCCTTGCAATGAAGATTTTTATCTGAAATGAGGGATAACTTCGGGTAAAGGCACCGTGCCATAATTAACTCATTCTATATTCAGTTTCTTGGCTCTGGAATTCTTATCAAACATGACCCTGGCCAAGTTGTTTATGGCTTATGGCTCCGGAGTCCAAGATCTCTGAGGTGAAGAAAATATCCCTTCTCTCTTTTCCTTTATAAGGTCTTTTTGAATCTTGATCTTGTAGGACGGTCAACACATGCAGTGAACTGTGCTTACAATCTTCAGCTGCAAGGGGCAACTTTTTTTCTTGAAGCAGAGTACAGAACTTGGCTGGAATTTGAACACACTACTGTGTGTTCATGACTGTGAATGTTGACAATAATTTTCCATAAATTTACTTGTTACCTTCCATATTATCCAAATGCATTGCTGTTGACTGAAGTCACTAAATGAGTGTCAAAACATATCAGAAATAGGGAACACAATTCTTAACGCTGTTTTGTCTGCTCAAATAGCAACATACCAATGCAGCAACACCATTTATGGATAATAATATATACATGCCTAAATAAAAGATCTATCAACACTTAAAAAGCAAAGATGACAAGTATTTCACTATGTGTTCAGAAGTAAATATTTTTTCCCAGTGTTTTGTAACCCTGCATGAGCATAGTTATCTCATGATGGCCAAGATACCCATCATGTCGCATCATGTTATGACAATTCTTTCCAATATAAATATAAATTAATCTAATAAATTACTTTGATCATTGAAGACTGCTGGTGAATTTTACTCAGGCTCTTCTTGAGCCTCGAAGGCCGCTCTTATCAGTTGGGGTATCATGCAGCCCAAAGCAGAAGGCTCCTTAGGACTCTATTTAACAGAGAAGTAAATAAATACCTGCTATGGCAGATCTATGCTTTTTGAAAAGGAACACCAAAGTCAGGCTTATTAGATCAGGCATTTGGTGCTGAGAAAGAGTTCAGGCTATACTAAAGAACAGGAGTTTTGGTCTTTATTTGGTCTAAATAAGAAACTACTCACAAGCTGTGACGAGGCTTGGCTGTTTGACACCAGAGGTGTACTTCTCTTTGATCTACAAATTTTTTTTGGGTTTTTTTTTTTTTCTGCCAGAGGGAAGAGCTGTACTCTAACACTGGATTTTGCATTTCCTTCATCGGGAAAGGACAGTTTTTGTAAATGGCAATCCTAAGTTGCAGAAGGGCACAAATGGACCAAAATCTGCTTTCATTGGATCAACGGAGACTTCAAATATACACTTAAAAGTCATGTAAAAGTGGAGGGAAAACCTGGCTGCACAGAAACTAATGTGAATTGGGATCTGATTTAGGGAAACCACCTAACTTCATAGAAATTTGTCATTGCATGACAGCCTCCGTTCTTGAAGCAAATCCCCTGAAGGACAGAAACAAATGCAGCATTTATCTAAGTAAACATTGACATGAGTCAAGAAATCCCTTAGAACAAACCAGGGCTAACCCTGGAGATGGAAGCACTAAAGCTGTGCGGCTGCACCCAGGCCACCGGGGCAGGCAGACCTGTCCGGGCATGGAGATGGAGGGCTAGTGAGCTGAAGGCAGGCACAGCCGCCCCATACCCAGTGCTAGGACAGGCTCTGCATTGCACTGCATTCTTGTCATTTACCTGTACCTGCTTGGCTGGAGTTTGTAAGTGTGAATAGTGCTGCACTGTGTTGTAAACTTAATGTATGCCTGTAGTAATTACAACTGCAGTTTGACCCTCTAAGTGGAGCTGCTCTGGCTGAGATTCAGCCTTCATGTTAGTCACTAGAATGAAAACTAATCTTGATCCTCCCTTCTAGACTGTAAATAGGCAGCCTGTAACTAGCATTGCATGTTTTCTTTGTAGTCATTACTAACAGACAGAACAGCTGGTAAACTAGACTCCTGATGGCGAATATTGGTGATATCAAGTCTGTGCATGTGATGGTGGGTCACCTTCTCAGGCATCTTACACTATTTGCTTAAGAACACACTGAACAGAGCATTTGGCTTCAAACATCACTAGCTCCGGTTTGGGGGTATGTCACCTGGTCTGCTGCTGTCCTATGTTCATAGTCATTTATTTCTGAATTTGCTACATATCCTTTGCAAGCTCAAGTTAGAAATAAATACAGGTTAAAATAGAAAAACTGATGAGGAGGAACCAAATGGAACTCTGGTTTTGCAATGAAGGAAAAATTGGCACCCATGTCGTATTATATTGTCTTAGTGTAAGTGAAGTTTTAATATATATTGCTCTGTATGCATGTCAGCATTTGTCAACAATCCAGGGTCTTCTAATTTTTCTCTAGATATAACACTTACTCTCACATCTCTTCAGTTACAGCGCTTTCAAAGGCAAATAAAGTAGTATATATCACATAAGGAGAGCCATTGTCCCTCCACATCCCCTCTTATTCTTCTCCCTCCCTCCTTCCTTCTTCCCTGAAAAAAAATCAACCCCACCCCAAATAAACAAACCAGGAAGAATAAAGAGTACCAATTAATGATAGACTAAAATCTGATTTTTCTGGGAATGTAAATGAAAGGTTTAGGCAGGAAAGGGTTAGCAAAAAATCATCTCAGAGCTCAGTGTCTGCTGAGCTCACCTTGTCATTTCTGATTTCATTACTGAGTTGCTAGCAGAGCAGTTGAACCTGCAAAATGTCCTTTCTCTCCCGTTTGCTGAGCACAGTGCGCCAGCTGCCACCAGTGCTGAGGCAATGGGGGCTGGGGAGTAGGGCGGCAGCAAAGAGGATTACTCCAGCTGCATCTAAAAATGCATGAATTCCTCAGAGAGTGAGCAACAGGTCCTGCTTTAGAGTAGGGCTCACTGGCTTTTCTAAAAAAAAAAAAGGTCACGACAGTGAAAAGCTCAAACGCTCATAGGGAGGAAAGAAACATGTTTATAGTCTTCATAAGAGTAGCCTGAGAACAATTTGTCTGTGAATATTTATTGAGTGAAGTGCACAAATAACAGAGATCAAAAGCTTATTTCGCAGATTAAACCTGTCCTGACAGTTATGGTTTTGGTTTGGTTTGGTTTGGGTTTTTTTTTTATAATGAGTAGTTATGCAATTTCTTTGGCTTTCATTTATTATGATACTACTAGTTATATATTTACCGAGCAAAATCAGTCATCTTTTACAAATGCATATCTGCACTATTTCCTTGAAGGAACACCACAATGCAAGGGCAAGTCCTTTAGTTTCAATGGCAGCTGATACTGTTTCCACCATCAGAGGGCAGAGGTAGAAACATCATACCAGGGTTTAGTAAAACATATGTTTTCAGTGACTATGCAACAATACTAGCAGTCCCTCCCTTCAGGGAAAGAAAAGCTGCAGGTTACCAAATCAGTACTTTTCTCTTTGCTCTCCTCTCCGCTTCTCTTTTGCTTCACTTCTCCTGGTTTTGGCTGGACAGAGTTAATCTTCCTAGTAGCTGGTGCTGTGTTTTGTATTTAGGGTGAGAATAATGCTGATAATGCACTGGTATTACAGTTGTTGCTAAGCAACGTTTACACTAAGTCAAGGACTTTTCAGCTACTTATACCACCAGACCAGTGAGTAGGCTGGGGCACACAAGAAGGTGGGAGGAGACACAGCCAGGACAACTGACTCAAACTGGCCAAAGGGAAATTCCTTTGTAAAAAAAACAACTCCAAAAAACAACAACT
This sequence comes from Falco biarmicus, assembly GCF_023638135.1. Lineage (NCBI taxonomy): Eukaryota > Metazoa > Chordata > Aves > Falconiformes > Falconidae > Falco > Falco biarmicus. The sequence goes on from NC_079291.1 coordinate 25,810,495, forward strand.
TAAAAATAAAGGTAAAAAAAATAAAAAAAATATTGTATACTTTATATCTTTGTATATAAACTAGAGGGAAAGCTGGCTGGGTGCTGCTGCTCAGGACCTGGCTGGGCATCAATCAGTGGGTGGAGAGCAATTGATTGTACATCACTTGATTTGCATGTTATAATTCTTTTATTATTATTTTTTTCCTGTTTTGTTTCTGTCCTATTAAACTGTCTTTATCTCAGCCCATGAATTGCCCAATTTTCTCCCCTATCCCATTGGCGGGGGGAGTGAGCAGGCGGCTATGTGGTGTTTAGCTACCTGCTGGGTTAAACCAAGGCACTATCATATTCTATTTGATCAATTCTTCAAATACTGAAAAAGCAAGCATCCCCTAAGTCAACAGATAAATCTATGGTTAGAAGATGATTATTTGCAGTCATTTGGGTTTTTGCCCTGCCAAAAGCAACATGGTAAGCCACAGTCTAGCCTTTGTTTTTGTAAGCTTTTAGCTTTGCATTTTCTTCTTTTGCTACCACTTTTTAAATTTGAAAATGAGTATTAGTAGGAATTTTTTGTTTCCCCCCACCCTCGCCTCATTGTCACATCTATAAATTTGAAACATATTTTTTAAGCAGCTGACTATTTCTCTCCAGACTAGTGCAATCTGATAACCAAACTCATCTACTCTTGTGTCATCACCTAAATAGGAGTTTTTTTCAAAAATAAACAGTAATAGGAGAATGGTGTGCCAGATTTTACTTTAAGAAAGGATGCATTCCTTTCTTTAATGAGATGAACCAGTATTTTGTTGCACAAATAAGATTACTCTTTAAAATGGATAGGATGTATTCTGCTACTAATTATAGATGCAAATCAGGAAACAGTATATTGACCTTAATAGCTTTAGTCCTTCTACAAATTGAATATGCCACTGCTATAAAATCTCTTCAGCTTATCCAACCTATTTAATGTTATAAGGAATTTTATCTGACACTACCACAATTGAAGAGAGAGATGGTTGGAATTAAAAGCCTAGGAAAAAAACCCCAACTGCATGCATGAAGCTTTGAAGGGCTTTTTTAACACTCTGTGCAGATTGCCTGCTGAAGCTTTGTAACAACATGGAAAGCATGGATTTCCCTCCTAGATGCAAAATCTAATGCCCAGTTTTCTGTTTGCCTTAACTCCTGTGAGTATTCCTACTGAGCAGCTTTAACAGACCAGCTCCTCAAAGTAAAAGATTAAACCTTTTCTCCGGCTCCCATGAGTTTCAGTCTTGAGGGCAACAGAAACTAAAATGATTGAAAACGTGACATGAAGAGTCACATCTAGCCATGGAAGGTAATAACCAAGTATAGAAAGCTTTAGATATTGACATGATCTGATGTTACTTCTGTTTGAAGGTGGCTTAATCACAGGTTTCTGCACAAATAGTATCCAGACTTTGAACAATTATGCTGGGCTTGCTGCCAGCAAACATCATAACCGAGTGCTGGTATCAGTTCCTCAGAAAAAAAAAGCAGAAAAAAAGGCAAAAAGGAAAAGTTCTTGTCCTTCTAATAGGCTTGTCAGAGAGATACCCACTGCAAACCCTGAATTTTATCTTAAGGAACAGAAGGACTCTGTCCTTGCTTCCACGTGGTGCTTAGCACAGGCCTGTCTGAAGGTAAATACTACTAATCAAATACATCAGTATTGCAAAAAGGCCGAGAAAGAGAAACTGGTACCTGGCTTAATGGCCACTATCCATTTGAGCCTCAAACAGTGCCTGTCAGGTACCAGGGAGAGGGCCAGAAAAAGAGGAAAGCTCAGGAGCAGTTAGCTCATAGCAGTAAAAACCAACGGCCAAACATAAAACCCAGGCAGAAAACCTTAGCTTTTGTGGGGACTAATTCACACCAACAAAAGCTTGCTCCGAAGCAAAGCTGACGGACCTCAGTCTTGTTGCTTTTTCTTTCTTCCCTTCGTTATGAAGCTTTTGCTCATCCAAGCTTCTTCATAACACGCACCAACTCCATTCCTTTCTTATTCATCTACCTCTGCAACGGTTCTCCCAGTATGGACATCCCAGGGAACACACCAACAGCATTCCACCATTTATATCAGAAATAGCACCAGAAACAGTGTGGCCAGCAGGGCCAGGGTACGCGGCACTGGTGGGGCTGCACCTGGAATCACAGGTTCAGTTTTGGGCCCCTCACTGCAAGAAAGACACCAAGGGGCTGGAGTGTGTCCAGAGACAGGCAGGGGGCTGGGCAAGGGGCTGGAGCACAAGGCTTATGAGAAGCAGCTGAGGGAACTGGGGGTGTTCAGCCTGGAGAAAAGGAGGCTTGGGGGAGACCTTCTCACGCTCTACAACTGCCTGACAGGAGGCTGTAGGCAGGAGGGGTTGGTCTCTGCTCCCAGGTAACAAGTAGATAGGATGAAACAGCCTCAAGTTACACCACAGGAGGTTTAGATTGGATATTGGGAAACATTTCTTCACCGAAAGGCTTGTGAAGCATTGGAACAGGCTGCCCAGGGCGGTGGTTGAGTCACCATCCCTGGAGGTGTTTAAAAGATGTCTAGATGTGGTGCTTGGGACTTAGTGGTGGACTTGGTAGTTTTAGTTTAATGGTTGGGCTTGACGATCTCAAGGGTCTTTTCCAACCTAAATGATTCCATGATTCTGTGATTCATGAACAACTGCTGAGGGAAACCTAGAACTCATGTCTCTTCCTTCTGTTCAGGAGCAATGACTGCTGTGACCCCTTGGTCAATCCTTTTTCTTCAGCCTCAACAATAACCATTTCCTGCTTCAAAAGCTGTTGGAGAACACAAAGACTAGAAACACTCCACTTTTTCTTGGAGTCTAAAATCAAATCTCAGGCAGTAGCTGAAAATTAGGAAGTTGTTAAGTGGTTAAGGAAAAGCCAGCTTGTGGCTTTACTAGTTGCTTGACAGCTTCCTAAAAGTTCGCTGGCTGTCCCTGTCTTCCCAACAATTTCTGGATGCTACCAATTTCTCCAGCTTGTCAGAGGCTACAAAAATAGTAGTTAGATGATGAACAGCAACTGCTGGAAAACAATGCTTTGCAACAGCCTTTACCTGGTATTTGCACTGCCTACAGCACAGTGCTTTTGCTACAGGCCTGCAGTTTTCTGGTGGTTTTTTTGTTTGTTTGTTTGTTTGTTTGTTTCCAGATGCAACTACAGATAAAAGCGCTTCCTCCCGCATCAGCCATGCCGCTGTGTCTGTGCCTGTTTCTCTGAGTTCCATCACATGGGAAGTTTGAACATTGATCCACAGAGGAGGTGAATTGATTGTGTCTTCCATGCACCATGGCTAATTTGTTTCCTTGTTTGTTTTGGGATTTTTTTTACAGCCTTGTTACTATTTCTTATGTCACTGCTGGGTTGTTGAACATCTGGAAAGGCGTCATCTTACCTTCTTGGCCCATACAACTACAACCGCACTACTTCCCTGAGCAGTGTGAATCTTCTTTCTGGCTCTGTCAGCAGGACTTCATGCATACCTGTGACCGGGGTGTTTGGCGGGGGAAACTCTGCCAGATATGAGAAGTTACTCACATGTTAGGCTGAGCAGAGCCTAAACCAGCCCTCACAGCATGCTGCCCAAGGATGGGGTAAGCAGTCTGTCCTGTCAGCAGGCTCGCAGCGAGCTCTCTGCGTGTTACGTCAAAGAAAGGAAAGTGGTGTGAAAGGAGAGGTGAGGGCATTAGCTCACCTTCACTGCACTCCCTGAAATTAAGAAAAGGTCATTTGGGCCATTGCCCTGTCCTCCGCTACATTCAGCATCATGGCTGAATCTCGAAAGTCTGCTTAGAGTTTCCAGGAGTGTTTCCCCATCAGGCATCTCCTTTCCGTGCCACAGCCATGGCAATTTCAGTGTGAAGGGGATAAACACGCACAAACACCAGTATAGTGACCACAGAGATGCAGAAGACAAGCTAACAATTTCATCTTCATCTGGTTTCACAAAAGACTCAAAGAGATACCGCTTGGTGCTTCTGAGGCCACATTCGATATGTGTAGCCACAGCCCTGTAGCTAGTTCTCCATGAGTGTTTGCAATAAATAATCCAATTTTAATTAACATGGGATATAATAACTCTTATTAAATCTAAATTGAAAGCATGTTAGGGAACTTTAATTTGTAGTATTGCCCAATAGGAACTGCCAGAAGTGGCAGCTTCAATCCCATTACTCCAAGTTTTATCACTATGCTAAAACTGACCTGCTAAATGACTCTCCTGGGTAATGCGTAATGCCATAAAATTAAAAACTGATTTATTACTTAAATAAAAGACATCACAGATCGTCAGGGTGTTAAACATCAGGGCTGGCTTGTTTTGCAAACCATATTTAATGGCAGATGCAGCTGGTACTCCTTAAATGGAAGTCAAACAAACAACCTTTTTTCTAAATGAAGACAAAAGCAAAGGTGGGCTACCAGCTCTTTAGAGTAGGGGAGTTCAAATTTTTTTTCACAATATGGATCATGTGATAATGGAGCAACTATATCCACTGCTGCCACTGGTGACTGAAAATACCATATCTACAGTAAAAAAACCCATTATTTAGAGATCACCTCCTGGGACCAGTGGTATACGAAAACACCCTGTCTGCAGCATCATTGCTTTCAGTTCACTGGCTGCTGTTCTTCATCACTGCTGCTTTGTGCAAGCCTTGCTAGCCAGATGTGGGACTGAGAACAATCTTTCTAAAGATTCAATTGCATCCCATTGACATCAAACAGAGCACAAGCAGGAATGACAGCACTTTTTCTTCCATGGCTGTTTTATTTTACTTCCTCCTCCTCGCGTTCATGTAGAACTGCAGCAGATCAAGCATCAATCCTCCATTAAGTCTGTGTTTGAGAAGGAAGAATAATGCATACAATACATGGTATTGCTGCAATATAATTATTTATTCTCCCAAGTGCTGGAAGTTAATGATGATAACAATCAATCAGGCTAGGTTTTCAAAAGGATTACAAGGGCAAGGTAGGTGACCTTAGAAATGTGTCGATGATGAACTTTTCTTGCATGATTGCTCAACTCCAGCATCTTGCAAGATCCAAATTTCTTTGATCTCACACCATCTAGGTACCTGCTCTATTCCACTTCTTTAAAAAATTCTCCATCAGGTGGCAGCAGGGTACAAGCTTTTGTAAAAGGCAAAGCAGGAGGACTGGAGTTTTGCCTTTGTACCTAAGGAAGTGTCAACAAACAGTTTAGCTTTTTAGATCTGCTTTTTTTCTTGTCTGTTCGCATAGCAAAAGGATAGGTAATTTACTGCTCTGTTACATCAGACCTCCCAACCTGTGTATGTCGTTCCTGGCAAACATGCTTCAAGCATCCTGCAGCTCTGGTTACTGTTGGTGCCTTGCCCGGTTTGTAGCCCCAACACTTGTCTTGCATAAGGAGGGCAGTAAGGAATGGCCAGGAACAGCCTTGGCTTCCTTGCTGCTTTGGAGTAGCATTCCCTGTGGCTATGTGACACTGTCTGCAGTACAGCTGTTGGTCCCTCTGCAGTGTGTTTACATCCCCATGGCTCTTTGGGGAACTCTTATCAGTTTCTCTTCTCTGTGCTTTAGATATGAAAGCCTGCACTCCGTGGTGCTGCCAGTCACGCTCGCAGTAGCTGCCTGCCCGTCTTTTAAAGACAAGAGGTATACCTGAAGGCTCCTAGCTGTGGGATCTGGAGCTGAGGAACTGGGCACAGCGACGTCAAAGCCTGCTGAGATGTGTCTTGTGACTGTCTGGACACCGATTACCAGGAAGCTGCACCCTTCACCCATGAGATCAGGGGGTAATTGGTGTGGCACTGTATCTGACAGGTCGCACCAAACAAATAAAGGCAGAGGGTCTGACCTACAGCACAGGGTGACAGCTGCTGTGGTGTCATCTAGTGACAATTCTTGCTCTGCTGGTAATACATCTTGACTGTCCACCTCTTGCCCTCTGCCCCGCTGCCCCATGCCAGTGCCAGGACTCAGCACTCATTCCCCGGTCTTACTTCATCATTTTTCTTTCACCCTGCTTTCCTGGTGGCTTTCAGCTGATGTGCCTCACATCGCATTGTCACTTCCCTGCAGCAAAGGCTGTGTGCAGCCCTGACAAGCACTTGTGCTTGCTGCCCCACAAGAACCACTAAACACAGGAACAATAGTTCCTACTTCCTTTGTAAACAGCAGAGATTTATTTCATAAACAAGGACAATTGATCACCTAGCACTGTGCAAAAGAAGAAAAGGGTCTGTGGGAGGTGGGTAGGAGACAGCTGGAGGGTCAGAGGCTGGCTGGAGCAGCAGGCAGTATTACCCGACAGCCTGCTCCTTTCCTGGAGCAGAAGGAAGAGCTCTGGGCAGATTTCAACTCTCAGATTCATAATCCAGGGCTTCTCCAGTGGTAGCACAGAAACACCCTGTCTGGACAATCTCTGTGTGAGACAGCGGAACGGCAGGGAATTGTGCTGCTTGGTGCATGGGTGCGCATGGGGGTACAAGTGCCAGTCTGATGTGGGAGCAAGAGTCCCAGGCTGGTAAGGTATACCTGACACAGTATCTCCTCAGGTAATATGAAGTGGAAGAGCTCAAGAGGTCTGTGCGGACCACAAGAAGCATCCAAACATAAAATACACCCTTATGGTTGTATGGGAGTAGGTTTTTTCTTTAAGCTTGATTTCTTAATGCCAACCCAACCACAAATGGAATAAAAAATCAACCCTTATATTTTGAGGCCAACAGCAGTCTACATGACTTTTCTGCACACCCTTCATTAATTTTAATGTTTCTTTGGTGGTCTCCATGTTCTATACACTTCTTTTTCAGCACTCCTCAAGAGGCAAAAACATATATTGCTATACAGACAACCACTGCCAGGAGAAGAGCTCCAATCTTTGGAAGATCCTCAGCTGCACACCTTTTTAGTTGTGCTGGGCACAGGACACCAAATTGTCCCTTTGGTCCCAGAGAGGCTGAGGGACATGGAAAAGGACAGTTCATCCCACTTTTGCTGCTGTTGAGTGCCCTAGGCAACTTGCTTTCTTTTACAGCTCTGTAAATACATACCTATGCAACAAACACCAAAAAAGCAGGTGCAAGAAAGGTACAAATCAAGGGTCTGTTATTTTCATCATTGCTCATTGCTCTTACCCATCAATAATTTAAAACTGATGGTGCCTGCTTGGGAAGTTTTCTATAAATAAAAGTTTGCTATAAATAAGCAAAAATAGTTTGGTAGACATGTCGAGTAGTATTTTCTCATGCATGCCTTCTAACACACCAAGCATATGTCACCTTCAAAGATGTGTTACTATACACTGGTTCTCTATGAACAGGGGGATCAAGAAAAAAATCCCGAACTCACAAGTCTGAATAGAGTTCCCTAACTCCTAGTCTTGGATATTTAAGGAAGTAGCCAATTTGATCAAAATGTACTAAGTGGCAGAAAATATTCTGAAATACGGGCTTGGCAGTCTAGTTTTCCTGGATTTCAACTCTGGTAAGCTCGGTGGTTTGTTTTGCTTTTTAACATGTTGAATTCAGATGAGAATTATATTCATCAATACAAAGAAGGAAAATGTTTGCATCTCAGAAAGAGATGTAGGAAAACATCCACAAACCAGCATCACATACAAAATTTTCCACAGTATTTAACATCCCACATCTTTGAGGGGAGCTGATGTGTATTTTTTGATGGTGCTGGGTTGATACACCTTCAAGCTCCAATTTGAATGAAAACCTTGGCCACAGAATTTACCTTTCTTTCAGAAGAACTTATCATTCCTTTTGAAAATTGTATCTTCCTGAATGTGCAGTGTGGTTTGCAATGGCAGGAGGAGTTTGTTTTTATCACTAGCTTTTCTCATACACAATAATTTCAGTGTACGAAAGGATATTTCTTTTCTTCTGCAGAAAACTTTCTGCATTTCAGTAACACTGAGACAAGGATTAGCAGTCTCCCAACAGAAACACTGTTCTGCTAATTCTAGCTAAATACCCATAGTGATCAGAAGCGGGAAAGACAGTGCCCTGGATTAGTGCACAAAAGCCACTGTTAATACCTACAACCTGTAGTCTGTGTTTCCTCACCTTCCCTAACGTGAGAAGAGCAGCACTGCTGCACACTGGTTATTGTGAGCAAAATCAGCATACATTTACTGTCTTGTGAGTGCCACAGAAAGCATCTGTACCATTCAAATAATCCTTAAATTAGGGAATTAGGAAGCCAACTGCTTTCATTATAACGAAAGGGCAAAAGAAAGAAATCTAGATAGATGTTTTGAGAGGTTTCAGAGTGAAAGGCAGCCACAGTCTGTGGAAATAAATACTCCTGTGAAATTACAAGCACCAGACAAAAATATCCCTCTGCATTGTAAACTGAACAGGAGATTCTATGCTGTCTGTATTTTCCCTATAGTGTTATAGTAAACATTTCCCATTTATAGTTTATTCTTTATCTCCAACAAACCATTGTGATGTTGTCCACTGGGGGCTGATGACATTTGAATATACAGAGACAAAACTGATACAATAAAAAGTGTGTAGAGAAAAATACTGCATTGTAATATGCATATCACCATGGTGGATGCACACAGCCCTATATCATACTCAAAACTAGGTTTGGTATACTCAAAACTAGGTTTGTGTAGGGTAAGCATTTTACTCAACAGTTACCCTAATTTTGCTGTTATTGCTTTATTCAAGACTGTCAGAGTGAAATGTCAGTTACAGGAAAACCCACCTATTTTCATAATACCTGTTACATTCCCACTCCCTAAGTTTTAAAGAAAGAAATCTCTCCCATAATTATTTTGCCTCTTATTCAAGCACCTTCAGTCTTTTGATTAAACCAGCAGCAATCGAGAAGGCACAGAAAGCAGAATTCTCTCTCAGACCAGAAAAGTACTTAGAGAAATTGAGGCACTAAATTCCTATGTAAGCACACAGGATCTTTTTCATTTCCATGAAATACTGCAAATCAGAGATCAGCCTCGTGCTTGAGCTAAGTAACAGCCCACGAATTGCTACTAAGTTGGATGGGTAAGTTCTTAAACAGTAATAAATTACCCAAACACCTCTGCAGACGGGAGCTGTGGAGCAGGACACAGGCCCCTTTCAGAGACTCGGTGCATTCCCAGGGAAGCATGTGGATCCCGGTGAATGCGGGGTACTAATACGGGAGCTGTATGCCTGTTCAGCTGCTCTCACGTCGTGTTCATTCCCCCTGAGAAGCAAGCTTCCAGCTGCAGGCTGTATTATCTGTTGCTCAAAATCTCTGCTGGTCTGCCTGGCTCACCACCTCCACATAGTGCCCTCCCATGATTGATTTCCTATCATCTACCCATGGCTTTCAAGCTCTCATTTCCAGCACCTGATCTTTGTTTTTTAAAACAGGAAGCCTCTTGTTCACGGACCATATGCTGCCTGCGATCATTAGCCAGATCCAGGAGCATGGCCAGGAAAGCGACAGTGGGACAAGGAGCGACGGAGTCACAGGCAGTGTCCCTCCCTCCAGCCCCAGTGCGCGCACTGGCAAAGGAGGTGATTAACACCTGAGCTGAAGGGAGGGCACCAGGGAAGGAGAAGGGAGCATGGACAGCCTCCACGAGGACTTAGATGCTGGTAGGAGAGCAATTTGCTCTATATCAACCTTTTGGGGAACTGACCATCATCTTAATAGCAGGTTTTACCATGCTGGACAGAGTAATTTCCAGCTCACATTGTTGATTTTTCCCCGAACGCCTATTCTCCTGATATTATTTTCCAGACTCTATTGAATCCTAAGCCTATTTTCATTTCTGCGTTTTGTTCCACTCAGCGTTACGCTCCTCACAGTCGATCTGGCTAACCTCTTCACAAAGTCAGGGAGCACAGAGCCTCCCATTTTCCCAAGGACTGTCCCTAGCCAGTCAGTTATCAAAAGTGAGCACACCAAACACGAACATTTACAAGACTGATACATTTACAATAAGGGTAAAAATGAATAATAGGGGGAAAGTAATTTGAGTGAGATATAGTTAAAAGGAAGGCAGTTAAAGACATTTAATTACTTCTTTATTGTCTGAAATAACATGGTGGCAATGGTTTCAGCCTATTTTTCTTGAGCTGAGAGACAGTTAGTTGTGTGCTGTGTCTCCATGACTATCTCCAGCATGCAAATAGAATGCCTTGCAACTGCAAAAGGCAATTACTCCTATAACATACGCATAATGAAATCTGACTGCATTATCTTTTTGTCCTTAATAAGACCAATTTATGTTTATGCAATTTGTGATGTGTTTTCTTCCTTTAAGTTATCTGTTTGCATGGTGCTATTTTTTAAAAAGAGGGAGGGGAAAAAAGAGGAGTAATACAGGTCAAGTAGCCAAAAAAAAAAATTCAAAAAATTTTCAGAATTATGGAATTATGGCATTGCTAATTAAACCGAAGACAAGAAGGAAGACAAGAAGGAAGCAAGCATTTATACAAGGATATGTCTTCCTCTCTAAATCATAGAGGAGACAGTTCAAGAAGTGGTCAGCTTCTGACACTTTGGGCCAGCTGTCTCTGCAGAACGGAGCTGGACGTGCTGAAGCAAGGCCAGGTACTTGTGCCTACTGCCTAACCCATGGGAGCACCCACCAGAGCCAGGGCTGAGTCTGGCAGCCTCGCCATGCTGTGGTGATGCCCTGGGAGATTAGAGAGTATCAGTGCGGTTCCCAATGAAGTCAATGGCCTGTAGAAATACATACTAAAATTTCTAAGTGCACAATTCTCTCTCCCCCTCCTGCTCTGAGCCTTCAGTGAGTCCCCTTTACCATCATGTTATACTGTAATTTTACTGACATTCTTTTACTGAATATTGTAAATAAGTATGATTGTGATATCGAACCTGGTTCAGCAGCTCTTCTGTACTGCAGTCCAATAGTGTGGACTCACACAAGGTTTTAAATGAGTTTAATGGGAGCACTGAACATTCAGACAGGGCTGTGGATGCACTTCAACATGAATAATTCCCAGGCATCTCCGAACAGACATGAGCACATTAGTTGAAATAATGCATTCCTGTTTGGTCATAAAGAATTACAGGTATTCAGATAACCCATTTAATTTAGGTAATTAGCAAACTGTCTTTATATGCTTAGGTTTTAATAGATGGATAGGTGATGGTTTATCAAAAACTTCAATCCCAGCAGCTCATGCTCATTGTTCCACTGAGTCACATTGAGCTCTGTTTCAGTATGTCAGAATGGTGGAACATGCAGCCCATCAAGCTGCCAAAAACATGAAGTGAGGAATATAAATAGATGTTTTTAGTATCACAGGTGCTGCTGAATTGTCTGGAGACATATTATTCAAATTTATAGATAATACTCTATCCATACTATCCAGAGATCATGTTCTCTGCTGTTTCTGGAAAGCACTGTCCTGGAAACCATTAAGACTGGTTTCTCATGGGAAAAGCGAAAGTTGTGCAACCTGAGACTGGTGTCTTTTGAGCCTGCTCATGCAACCCACCTGCAACCAAAAGCAGGACCTTCATGCTGTTAGATTATGCTTGGTACATTGCAGGCTTTTACTTCTCCTACTGTTGAGCCCTCTCAGGCAGAAGAGATTATTCTGGGTCATATCCATATATACACCACCATGGTGCCCGACTTCTTTGTTCAAGTGTGATACAAAACCATGGGATACTGCAAGTCAAAGAATAAATTGCAAATATAGCAACACAAAAATAATGCTAAGAAGAAATTATTGTACTCTACATTTCATTAACCTTCAGGTCCTCAAGTGTCCCCTACAAACCATGCTGGCCATAAGAAAAGGTTTAAAGCTGCCACAGTCATTCACAGAAGAATTTTCTTCAGGCTGAAGCAGCTCATGGTCTTTGCAAACAGATCTGCACTGCTTTGAAAAACTTCCATAAAGTGCTAGGACTGCTGGGTGTTTCTCCTCTTCAAGATTCTTCTCCACTCTTGAAACTAGGCAATACACAGCTCAGTTACTCCAGCCCCAGATTTAAGTCCTTGCTGCACTTCCTGAGAATCACAGCACAGTTCCCAGAGATCTGAAGTTTAATGTCTCCCAATTAAAGTTGGAAGCTAATTGAAATATTGTCAGACCAATCCCACATTGCACATAGGAGGCAACTGACATAGAAAATCAGAACTATCTGCTTTGACATCTAAGTCTGCGACAAAGCTGGGACCAGGGTCCCCCAAGACCTTATCATCAATCTTCCTGGCAATACCTCCTTTCCACCTAGCACAGCAAAAAAACACTAGCCAGTAAGAAAGGAATCTTGTTTTATGAAACATTATAAACCTTGCCATAACCTCATTATGAAAGCAAAAATCACAAATTAAAGCCACGCTGACATACTAGTCCTGAGTTGTGAAATTTTAGCTTTCATCCTAGAAACTCTTTAATGGAATTGTAGGTAAAAAAAAAAAAAAAAAAAAAAAAAAAAAAGCTACTGACATCCTCGACAGCCTTATCAACAGAGACTGTGCAAGGAGTGGAGGGATCAGACATGGATTAAATGAAAAAGCAAGAACCTGGTTATTATTTTTCTTTTCAAACTCAAAAAGAACATAGTCTTTTCATTACATTGTAATTATTGCAATGATACATTTTTTTTCAAAAGTGCTGTAGTAGCATCTAAAATCTGAATGTAGAACTGCCAGTAATGACAGAGTCTGTCTATTGCTCACAGAGAATGAAATCAAAGAGTAAATAAATGATGGATGCTGGAAAAGAGATTGCATTTTTAAAGCTGATGTTGTAGTAATAAGTGCTATTAGTAACAGAGATAGGCATCTTCTACATAATGACCCTAGCTACAAGTCCAGCTAGCACGGGCAGATGGTTACCCACATGGAAGCTGACTCCAGTTTGGATTTTCCTGGGCAAATCTGACTGCAGGACTGGGACACAGTTATCAAAGGACACAATTCAAGCTGTGACAGTTCACCGTGTTCACATACTTCGTCCATATTTTGTTTGTGTCTTTGGGTCCTAACACTTCTGTGTCATTCTTTCAGTGTATGTGGCGCAAATTGCTGTTGAAACCATTGAGTGCTACTGAAATATCAACAACTGCTCCTACTAAATAACTTTAAATCATGTTTATACTGCAACCCTGACACATGCCTGTGTGTCTAAGTAACCTTACACCAGTAATTTTCAGAGTCTGATATTGCATAAACTTCTTCTGCAATAACACTAGCTCGCTGCTACACAATCCAAAAGCCCCCAAATGCTGTATTAATAAAAGTCGACTTTTATGACATTCTTTTTAAAGCTAGATCCTTCCAAATGAAATGTTGGCTCATGTTTTAGCTCTTTGAACCCCTTACTCCTGAGGTTCTGACTTTAACCTTCCTCTCATAGATTGTAAAGGTAACTTGGAAGACATTGCTGTAACACACAGCTCCTCCGTGATTCCTCCAGATGAGGTATGATTTAGGCAGCTGTAGTTTGGTCTTTAATAACCTCCAATGGTTTTCACCCCAAATGAAAACATATTTTACCATTCCTCTGGGAGTGTGAACACTATGTACGCTGCATGTGTTCTCACTTAAATGACAGTAAATGCTTCAGATTACATGATTGTTACAAGGGTTCAAGACCTTCAGTTCCCCAGGACATTTAGTTAAAAGGCCAGATGAGGAGAGAAAATAGTGTGGAAATCCCAGATTGGATTGTTGTTCTGGCATCTATATGCCACTAGTCTTTCAATTTCTCAAAAACATTTCATACATTATTTCAGAAAGACTCTTTAGGGATTTAACTTACCTTACAACTATACCTATGTTCATTTGTTTTTCCATAGTTTTCTTCGGAGTGTGCTTCCATTCCCAACACCGACTTTAAAAATCAGGCACTTTGTTTAGTGAAAAAAACAACAACCCGCCCTTTTCTTCCTCTCCTTATCAGTCCTCTACACACAGCTCAGGGAAACAGAGGTAACGTTTCTCTCTCGCTCAAGCTCCATAAGCAGCCTGAAGCCTATGGCTGGTTAAATGCTTATCAAAGTTAGATCTGTGCCTCGCTATTCCTGCTCACTAAGTTGCTCAGGTATAATTAAGGGCCTATCCATAATTACAGAGTGGTTCTCTGTCCCTGCAGAATGGGCCACACAGATGGACACTATAATGGCAATTAGTTGGCAACCTGTCCGTGATTGATGAGTCGGTGAAAAGCCCAGTCCTGATGCTCACTGGCGGAGAGGTGCTCTCAGTCCAAGCCAGCGGAAAGAGAGCAGACAGTGCTTCAGCACTCACTCCAGCAGGTGGTCCAGACCAAGCAAATCTCCCGAGAGAAAGATGACATCCCTATATAATCAGTTTTCAGACCGTAATTGTTTTTCGGTTGAAAATCTCTGACAGAAAGATATAGCAAGAACCACTTCAGTGCTGCTTGTGGCTCCCCTTTTTGCCTCAGTAACAGACAAATTCCAGACAAATGAGCCTTCTTTAAAGCCGAGACAGCAGTCCTGTATTTACTTGACTCACATTACTAAAGATAATTTGAACATGGGGTCTGACCACGTTCATGGTTCATGATCAGACTCAGTGCGCAGTGCTGAGACTCCTATTAATTCTCTGAGAAAGCCGTCAGGCTCCATTTTGATCGCTTGCCTAATGAGAAAGGCTTGTCATGCCCTCCGAAAAACACTGGGCAAGCCTTACAGCTTTCTAAAAGCTCATTTTCGTTCCCTTCTTTTCTGACTCTGTTGCAAGGAGCTTGCTGTGCCACTGCACAGGGATGAAGGGATGATGGGGGGATGCGCGGGTGAACCGGCGGCCAGGATATCGGCCTGCAGGAGCCCGGGAAGCGCCGGTGAAGGTGCTGTGCCAAGGGACGCCAGGACAGCTGTATTAATGAAAGCCATGTAGGGATCCATCTTCTTTAAACAGAGGAAGAAAGGGAATGGGTGAAAATGAGTGGTAAAAAGAGAACAGTAATTTATATTGGCCTTTGGAGATCAAGTATGAGAAAAGGAACATACGTGCTTAACAAATGGGTGAATTTAAAGTAACATTTTTTTGGCTGTCAGTCTCTTGCCCTTTGATAGGTACGAAATGGTAATACCAAGTCTGATTGGTATGGCCTGGAACTCCTTATTGTTTGAAGTGACGTGCATGTAGTCCTGCTGCACACTAAGCAGGGAAGAGAGCTTCTGGCAATCGTGTGATCCTTTCTGCCTCATTTGAATGAGACTGTGATGAATTTTCACTATCAGTCTTAGTTTCCTCATGCAGAAAGACTAAACTTTTACTGTTTCTAGCTCTTGGGATCTTATCATCAGTCTTTTGACTGTGTAAAAGATTCAGCTCCTGGAGGTACAGGAATATGCAGAAATGTTAGCTTCCATCCCCCTCTTCTCCCCACAAAAAAACTAAAAATTGAAAAAAGAAGAAGAAAAATATAATGGTCCTAGTTTTAATGACTGCACTGGAAAATTTTTGAAAACATGAGATGCATACTCAGAAATTAGAAGGTGGTGAAAGGAATCTACCTTAAAACACCTCAGTTCCATGATATATCATAAATACCTGTAGTTGGAGCACTGCAATGTGCTAATCTGAACCAGATTAAAAGGATTTATGCTAAGTGTACGTAGAAACAAATGTCAAGAGCATACTTTCATTAAGCAGCTGTAGGTACTGTATTGCTACGCAACATCAGATCTTTGCCCTGTGGGAACCTTTAGAAGCTTTTTCTAAAGCTGCTGGTTATCCCAAATGGAATTTAATTCTTCCTATACATTGAAAAAAGTAACAAGGCATATTTGTGCTTGCTGTCATGGAACTTTCACAAGCAAATACTGCACACAAAAAAAATCCCAAACCTATAGCTAATATGCTGCTTAATGCCATAAGACTAATTAGAATGTCATTAGCACAGCTGCTGCTCCATCTACTTAGGATAAATTAATAACTGGCATTAAATTTATATTGTCAGAAATTTGGAAATAGTCTACATGATTGCTTTGGTCAGAGTTCACTATTACCATCAAAAAATAATTTAAAATGAAAATGCACAAAGGCTGTAGAAATCACTAAATTAACATTTCCTACCTACTACTCAAAAGAACACTAAATCCCTTTGTGCTGCCCAAGCCCTTTCAAAAGAATATACAATAAAATGATAAAACTTTTAAATGCCATGCAATGCAACAAGTGATGAACTATGGCTAACCACCATCGCTTTAGCAGATTAATCATATAAAAACAAATTTCTTAAGAGTTTTCGGTTGTGATTTACTTCTATTTATAATCACATAGCAAAATTAAAGGCAGAAATAATTTTTGCATTATTTCAGTGAAGAACAGGTAAATATGTTCTAATTCTGAGATATGCCCTGTGGTGAGCAGGACAGGTATGTTAAACAGGTCTGAATATCCTCTTGTGTCTCCTCAACATCGGACTGGTAGATGGGTTTGTGCACACAGTATCATAAATTAAGGCAGCTCCAGGGACTGCTGCTCACATCTCCCTGTGAAGCTCTTCCAAAGCTCCAGTTAAATCTCCTTCAATTCTGCTCCTGCCAGGCTCATTTGCAGGCTTCAGAGAGAACAGCAGGGAAGCCATACAGACCTCCTAAGATCTTCCTTCTAATACTTCTGTCCTATGGCCTTTCCTTCCAAGCACGGCCCAAAACTAAGATGCCATTATGAGAAGCAAATGTGAGTTCCCGACACTGAGAAAAGTTAACAAAGCGATAGTTCTGAGTAGAAGGCTGGGATTTAAACTGCGCTAGTCCTGAAATGTGGAGCTCATCCAGTTTTATATTGTCCAAATATTTGCTTAACATTTTGGAGTAGTATGTATCAAAAATTACTCGCGATCCACTTTACATAAACACCACATGAAATGTAGAATGTTGGAGGATTATATACATAATTCTGTGATATTTCACTTTTGCTCTACTTTAGCTGCATAATGTTCACAGGCACTTGCTCCTTGAAAGTGCTGCAGGGACTGTGACTTACAAGTTGCATTAGAATATGATTTGGAATTGCCCCATTTGATTAATGTTTCAGCAAAAATTCAAAGTGCTTCCCCCTCTGCTCCCCTGAAAAATGACTTTATAAAATGTCTGTATGGAGCCTATTTTCTTGAGAATTTCCATATCAGATGTGTTCAGCCGAGGTACATAAAAGAAAAGCATAGATTTCTTTCCCAAACAGTCAGCTCAAATCCAAACTTGAGAAATAAAGCCTTTTTCCTGCATTGCACCACAGGAGTAAGGAAGAATACAGAAATTCAGTGCATACTTAACACTGGTGCATTTCTACTGTTTTCCACTTATACTTTCACTGTTGCTGTCATAAAAAACCCCACATATTCACCAGCTTTTAATTGATTTAATTGATGTTTTACTGTAGCTGTTTGCAATTGTATCCATCCTTAGCCCTTTGCCAGGACACAAATGCTTTGGTTCCTGTGCAGCAAGCATTACTCATGCTAGTGCAATTCAGAAATGACAATTGCTACTGCCAGCAATGGAAAGAAAAGAAAGAAGATGAAGATGGCGTATCCCTAAAATGCAAAATATCTGCAATGAACGTGGTGCTAAAAGGACAAATGTACTGGATATACTGTAGTTCTTGGAAGCTGCTTGTGTTTGTGAGCAAAGAAAACTAAAATCTAGGGCAAAAATTTTAAGCTCACCTGGAAGAGAGAACCCTAAAACACTCTGAAAATGACACATTTTCATGGCAGTAAGAGAGGGAAGGTATGTCAGCAGTGCAGTTTTAGCTTGAAACACATCCACATTTCTATCCAAGAATATTTTAGAGGCAGAGTTGATAAAAGCAGCTCTGAATATACAATCTATAGATCCACCAGTGGATCACAACTCTGCAGTTTATGTTGGTAAGGGGATTGATGGTAACAGTGCTTGCTATAGCCATTAGTTTGCTCCAAAAGACAGAAAACCAGTTTGTCTCCCCTTGTTACCCTTCTTCCTCTTAGTCCAAATGAACCTCTTCATGTTTGATAGAGAGCAAAAAAATTGCTTATAAAATTAAATGTACCAGGTTCTGAATATGTTGAATGACCATCAGTTTGTAGGCTTATATAATGTATATTTATTCCCAATCAGTTTACTGTGAAACTTAACTCAAAATTGAATTTACGGCATTAATAGTTATGCAGTTTTAAATGTCCTCTAGAATAAGCAGAAAAGCTGTAGCTGTTAAAATATATCATGCTCTAATGTCATGCCAAAAAGGCTTTGAGTTCCATACAGAACTAGATAATATGCTCTATTTTGTAAATCTGAGTGCCAGTAAAATAACGGAGCCCTTCTGCAGTGGTGTTGTCTGATGCTGTGATCCTGGGAGAGACCAGCAAATGAGTCTACTCACAACTGGGGAGGGAAGGGGGGCCTCTATCAGAAACCTTTGCTGCCAAAAACTGTGAATTTGGTATTTATTTGGTAATTGACATTGTGATAGTTGTATCTTCACGAACAAATGCTTTAGGACAATATTAGAAGGTACAGTTTGAGCTGTTGCCTTTTAAATAAGATTTAATATTAAGGGCTTGATCCACTGCAATTATCAAGGTTTCAGGAAAAAAATGATCATCACATAAGCCTGTAATTAAGCCTAATTAATTCTGGACAAGGATGGGCCCAGCACACAGTTTTGTGCTTTGATCAACTAATATCTAAGACTCCTACAGTATTTCTTAAAGGAAGGGTGCTAGTTCACACATCTAAAGTGAAATGCTGGAAGCCTGTGTTCTGCCTACTGTTTTTTCCCCTCCTTCTTTTTCTAACTAATTTTTTGTGTGGCCCTCTTACGGCTCAGAGTTAAAACACTGGCAGAGGTTTTTCAGACCAGGACTGAATTCAGCAGTGACATTCCTCCTCTTATTACCTGCTCTCCTTGGATGTTAATTAAGTCAGAGTTTCTTAGGCTTTTCACAGTGCAGACTAAGAGGATGTCTTGCTGGTGAGTATTCTCCTTCCTAGGTTTATTTGCAGGGAACACATCTCCCATGCCAGCTGCATCCATGTGCCCTCTGATCTGTGACCACGTTACATCCCTTTGGCAGCTGCTGGCAATTAGCAACAATAAAAATATTTGACTGGAGAAATATTTAGAAAGTTTTTAGCCCAGTAGCAGTCAGTTTCTGAAGGGGAAAAATGAGTCAGTATCATGCCATAACTTGGGCTTCTCTGGACTGTAGGTACTGGGAGACCTCGGCTTCACCCACTGAGCAGATTAGGGGTTAGCAATCTCAGAAAGGCTGAGCAGTGACCTGCAGGGTTATCAAGTCTCATGACATTCATGGTGTACCACAGGATACTCATGTACTAAATTTAGTATATTTAGCTTTGAAGTCTCAGTTCTTGCCATTGTGAAATTAAAGGGATTTTCCTGCCATTACAATTGCAAAGAAATTGAAGTTAAGAATTTGAAAATAAGAATTTCTAAAGTTCTGCTCCCCCTCAAATTCACCAAATCAAAAGTGTGTCACATTCACTAGTTTACAATCATGAGAATTCAACTCAGTGTCATATTTTATGGGAATCATATATTTAAACCAGAGATATATAAACTTACAGTGTTATTTAAACTATGTCTATGCTCTATCCTCTCTTTTTGAGTAGTACCTGATTATTTTTTGCACGGACATATACTGCATAATTAGATCGGTGATATATTTCCAAGAGTTTGCTCAGCCAGTCTTTGACCTTTGTGTCTAATTAGTATTAATGGGTAAATCTTGACTCTGCATTCATCATCAGAAACTGCTCACTAAAAAGATGCAAAATATTATTACCCAAAATAATTCCACAATACAAAGAATTTCAAACATGTTTTTGGTCCTGATGTCAGTATCTTCCTTCAGGGAAAAGGTGAGGGAAGGAAAAGGGGTTTGAACAGAGCTTCAGAGTATGCCTGCTTAGCACAGAGCTGAATGGATAGAATTGTTTAGTTTCTAGTCAGCTTTTTTTGTCTTTGTCTGTTTTCTTTCTTTTTCTTTTCCTTTTTCTTTCTTTCCCTCTTTCTTTCCTTCCTTCTTTCTTTTATTTCTTTCTCTTCTTTTTCTTTTTTTTTTTTTCTTTCAGTGTACCAGGACCTGAACTCACTTTCTTGCATTTTTTAGGGAATACCATTTCCTAATTTTGTTTGCAGCATTATGTAGAAGCAATGGACACGTTCTTAGGATACAGTGGCTTATGACAAGAGATGAAAGCTTTTATTTTGAACTCTCCATTTGAGAGTCTTCAGATACTCTCCTCATATATGACAACCAGCAAGGTTTCCATGGATTTTTAGTTCCGTCTTTCAAAACCATAAGCAAGCTATACTCTGGTGAAATGAGAAGTGAGCAGTGGGGATGCTCAAAGAAATTATAAGGCTTGCTTTCTCCATGTGGCCCAAAAAATGATCTATTTCTTCTCTGCATGCCTGAGCCTGCAACAAATATACCACTTCCTACCTATGAAGCTGATTGCAATATATTAAATGGTTTCTCGATCATATTCGGTATTCACAAACTCACATAAAAATCTTACCATAATTTCCCAAACTGTTTTTTTCTCAGAAGCCTTTGATAAGGAAGATGCTGCTATTTTCTTTCATTACGGGGAATGATAAACTTTCACAAATTAGAATTAAATTAGAGTTTGCGGTCATTCTTTGCAAAGCATGCATTTAAATTATGATGACAACAATATCAAATTGTTTACTGCTGAGGGTGGTAATTAAGCATATGCACAAAAGCAATAACATTTAAGCATGTTAACAGCTTTAGTAACAGCAGCTTCACAACCTGTGTTTTGATCTATTAAGATTAAAATTGTATTCTAAGTTCCAATTTTAAATTCCATTATCTGATTATGCCTAGTTTATTATTAACATGAGTTAAACAAAATGCAAATTGCCCAAAGCTCAGAATCTAGGAGGTTTTGATTCAACCCATTCAAGTGCTAATGCCACTACTCAACCCAAAGTACAAGGGCAGCATGGAAAAGAACTAGAGCTGGATGCTGTGGACAGGAACTTTGCCAGGACGCATACTTAAAGAGATCCCAGAAAATGCATCCTAAACCACCAAACATCAGCACTCACCCAAGAAAACACAAAATGGTGCACTGGACTTCTATTCTCTGGAAAAGAGTATTCATTCATTCTTATCATTCTTATGCTGCTTCCATTATCTACCCTAAATTTTTGTAACTCAGACGTGTATTCTACAGTGTCAGTGGCCAGTCACTTCTCTATTGCACAGGCATGTCCTGGTTCTTTTGGCAATGAGCTCTTAAAGGCAGCAAGAGAAGAGGAAAGAAACCTCCACACCATCCTAGTACCAAAGAAATGAATGCTTAAGCTTAACTACATATCCCCAAAGAGATGCATGAAATTTACTGACTGTTCAAGCAGATAAGACCCCATAGGTTATGATGATCATAACCAAAATGCAAAGACGTAGATCTGTGTCCTGGCACAAACAGCACGTCTCCTTTTGAAACGTCTGTCCTGAATATACAGACCTCCCCTCTGAAATACCACGGCAGCCCAGGGAACAGAGCTGTCCTCCAGCTGTAGGCTGCACCCGAGCTGTATCATGACACTGCGTGCTGTTGCACAAAGAATCAACATGCCCCACTGAACACTGAAACCTGCACTGAGGTGCATACATGGCCTTCAGCAGAGAGCAGATCCAGCACATCTTCCCAGATCTGGCCTTTGTTTCACACCACCTCTGCAATAAGAATGCACCTGAGGAACCTACACCCTACATCCGATTACAAGCTTCGGTGTAACAGAGTCATGACTGACCGAGGCATCATATTTTGTTTTGCTTAGGACACAATGAGCTGAGATAGCATTGCTGCATTCTCCCAAGGGCTGCTAATGTTCACAAAGTTTCCCAAAATTGTTAGGGAACATTGGTAAGTCACAAAGTTGAATTCCAATCATTATTCTTAGCATTAGGAAAAAAAAAATTATCCTAGGACCACAAAGTTTCTGGTCATTATCAGATTCAACCAACGGATGTTGCTGGGCATTTAGTAATGACCATTGCCTCACCGCTAGAAGACAAAATCCTCAAACTCCCCAGCTACACAGCAGGAACATTAGAGCAATTGTTGTCGGCTGCGTACGAAGAAAGCTTCCTCTTCAGTTATGCCATCTCCTTACACGTGAGTTAAACATAAGTGATGTACATTTTAAATACACTGATTTCCTTGAATGTTACCCATTTCTACTCATTGAAAGTGAATAGTTAAATGTTTTTATCCATCATCAGATCACCTTACATATGTGTCATATTGTCTTATGGTGTTTAAAAATAGAAATTTCTCAAACTACGTCAACAAAAGCAGGCTTTTCCTGGCTATAGAAGTAACAGCTGTCATCAAGTTTGAATTGAAAAAGAAAACCAGTGTTGTCAGCAGGAACAGCAGAGAAAGGTAGCATGGTGCTTAATTTGGATCAAATATAGTGAGATTACTAATTAAATTGCTCTTTCAAAGCTATTGCACTATTTCTGATAGGTCACTAGAAACTGAAAGAGAGAGGTGATTTGTTTCCTTTTTCTGAATTAAAATAACAGTGAGCACAAAGTGCTAGTTCATGTCACAGAACTAATATAAATTGAGTATGTCATTTCCTTTGGAGCTAAATTAAAAGATACTCCTCCTTTGCAAAATCCTACTTTTATATAGATGTGAGGAATATCACTGAATGAGACAAAGAAATGTTACGGGCACACAGGGCGATGACTATATTTTTATTATTTATATGTTAGTGATACTTTACTAAAAATAATTAGAATAATATTAATACTATCACTTCACAAAACCATGACATTCTATTTCAGATTATGGCATTTAAGCATTTGCTTAATGTTAGAAATAGCCATTAAATGTGCTGCTGTACTGGTTCCAATATCATTAGCTCCAAGGTACTCAGTCTGGGATGACCTCTCGTGTAAGAATTTAACTATAAAATTTAAGAAGATAAGAATAGCTGCATCATGTCACACTAAAGGTCCATCCAGCTTTGCATCTTTCTTCCACTCAGGACAGCAGTGGATGCCCAGGGAAGAGTACAATGCCAGCAGAAGCCGACAGTCATACTCCCTGAGAATGCTTCCTGAGTGCTCAGAGACCTGTAGCTCAAACACTCTGTGATACAGAAGTGTCAATATATTTACTAAACCTGGGTATGGTTTTCCTCCTTGGATTTGTCAATCACTTTATGAATCATGTAAAATCCCAGCATCCATAGTGTCCTGTGGCAAGGAGTTCCCCTGCCTACTTATTATTGTGTGAGGAAATATTTTTACAGTTACCTCTGTTAAGGGTAACTGAAAATGAAAAGATGCTTTCAGGAGGAGTAGAGTTTCATCTGTAGTAAAATTATCATTTGGGCAATTACAACCTATCATCTTAAATTTCCCTAGTAATTTCATGATCCTCACCTGGCTTTAAGTTCTCCGTATGCCGTTGAACCCTGTATCCTACAGCACTCTAAGTCAGCAGCAAATAAGCTTGTTTGTATTTAAAAAATATCTTCAGAGTACTTTGGGATCAAAACTACAGCTTAAAAGTAGAAACCTATAGCTGTTATACTACTAACGGCCTAGAAATCTCATGGGCGGCATTATGGTGGATATACTTTACATTTCTATCTTATAATTAATATTGAACTTGAGAATCTGGTATGTTTCAGGGAGCTTTTGTGTGTGGAAGAAATAAAAATATTTATTAAACTACACTTTGCACAGTGCGTAATTAAGTTCATATACTACCCTGGAAAAACTTCCACAGTAGAAACAGCAGGTTTTTTTAGCATTTAATTTTTTTCCATATTAAAATAAAAATTGACAATTTACATTCTTCTAATCTCAAAGCCTGTCAATGAGAATTTTTTCATGCGTTCACCCATCCCAAACAAAAGTAAAATAATAGCATTGCACTGAGTGATTCCCATTTCCACTCAAAATTTGAATTCCAACAGGTTTTAGTGTAAAATTGTATTTAAAACATATTGTTGAGCATCAGCAACTGAAGAAAGGGATTTTGATTCCAAAAGTTCTGTGCACAGCAGGGCTAATACAGCCATCTCCAGGCAGCTCATCTCTGACGCCTGATGAACTGAAAGTCAATTTGATGAGGAAATGGTACGGCTAGACTTTGTCTCTCCTGCTGAAAACTTATGTGACAGTCCTGAAGGCGACTCCTCACCTTATGGGTGAGTCTGAGAAGGGGACAAGCTCTGGCACAATGATACAAAATGTACTTTTGAAACACATGAAGCTGGGTTTGCCCTCATCCTGCTTCCACCTCTATATTAGTGGGGTTTTTTTGTTTTGTTTTTTTTTTTCAACCAGAGGTCAGGGACTGTTCAGTTAGTACTGGTTTAGTCTTTTGTAAAAATGAAGACAATTGAGAAGCAGCATTTAAGAACTCTGCTGTAGCTGGGCTTTTTCTGCATAGATGTATGGGTCATTTGTGCCCCTGAGGTGCCCTTCTGGATGTGCTCATACACTCTGGGTGAAGGAGATAGGAAAATTAATTCAGATTATAGAAAACAGAAAACTAGAAAACGAAAAAAGAAAAACTCCAAGAGGCCAAAGGGGTAAAAAAGGGTGAAAAACTGAAAATCAGTGAAGACAGATAATATTGTAAAATATATGTGTTAGATTTTAAAATAACATAACCTTCTTGTAAGGCCTAGTATTCTCCTGTGTTATGCTTTTAGAGTTTCTTTCTTCCTGTCTTCTCTATTTCAAAGGTGCAGACAAGTCAGTGTTTTAGAAGGTGTTTTCACAGTGGTCCCTGATAACAGGGATGCAACAGAGCCTGAGATGTGTTAGTTCTGTTGTGTTGCAAATGCAAAAAACCTGGCATAGTCAATGGTCAATAAATACAGACCTCTTAATGACAGCCACATTGTTTCCTAGGTGTACAATATTTTAAGTACTTCAAAAACCGCAAAGCAGTACTCCAAGAATTACTAACTCATCAGATGTTACAGCTGGCAGTAGTTCTTTGTCGCTGCTGTGTCAATTTGATGTGAATAAAAAATCTTTGTAGCAGAAGATTTCTTTAAGTTGTTACTGGAATAGAAGAAGACTTGAAATATTCTAAGTATCAGTAAGTCACAATGCATTTAAGTGATTTTAAAAAGAAGGAAAACACTGCATGTAAATCCCAAGTATTCTTTGTGAGAGCTAGCTTTGCTGGAGCGTACCTTTTCTGTAAATTGTAGGTGCAGCTGCAGGAAGCAGTATAGTCCCGAGGTTAAACCCACAAAAATACCTCAACCAATACACCCCTAAAAGCTATGCTATTGGAAAGCCTACAATATCAACCCTAGATTTACACCTAGCAAACTTAATCTGTGTGAGGGAGTCTTAAAATAACTTCTATTTATTGCTATCCAGATCAGCTTAATGCTGAATGCTGGGGCTACATATGCCTGTCTTTCACAAATGCAGAGGTACAAGGAGTAGAGATAGAGCTTATTCGCAGGCAGCAGAGAAACAACAGGGCTTTGTGTCCACATGCCATTCAAAACTATTAAATGAAACAAAATAACCCAGAAAACACAAGCAAACAAAAGCACACGTGCTCAACTGTCCAGTTATTCATATTTTCCCTTCTGGCAATGTAATCTACGCCCTCCACTTTATGAAGCCAAATAAAACCTAAAATGTCTCCAAACTGATACTTTGGCTCTGTTTAACCTATGCCAAGTCAGGATCCTAGAAAATCTGGAATAAATATCTTGGGTAAAAGAGCTAGAATAGATCCAAGCACTGAACAGAATCACAAAATATCTTATACCTTTAGCTAGCTGCAGCCGTGGAGATTGTGGAGTTCACTGTAGAAAGCCCCCAGAAATGTCAATGACAGCAGCTACAGGGGATTCGGTGATATCTTTAAGCTATGATGATGGTTAGTAGTGCAGCCAGCTTTCTGAACTCCTGCCGAGTGGATCCCTCTGCCTCTCTGCCCTTACAGCTTTCACAGGGGCCTTAACACTCCAAGGAAAAGTAAAAGTCTAAATACCTGTCAGTACAGAAATACACTTATGTAGGTTAAACTTCATAACTGACCCTCCTGCTCCCTGACCTCATCCGTGAGAATCAAGGGGATGTAAGCTGTATTTCCCATACCAGCCACCCCCACGTTCTAATACCCGGTTGGGCATAACAGAAATGTTTAGCAATCTGTACCACCAGTGGCATGAAGAATTATCACACCAAATAGCATCATGCGTCATTGATAACACCACCAAAGTAAATGATTTGTGAACTAAGGCACAACTCATGGGTATGATCACCAGAAGGATTTCCCTGGCATGCAGAGTGACAGGGGGCAGGCGCCAACCCCTTTGCTTCTCAGGGTGGCGGTGGTCAGACTGAAACCAGCACGCAGCAGGAGTGCAATGGGCCACAGGCAGACAGAGGGAAGCAGGCAGGGAGGGGTGCAAGATATCTTGGCTCGGGTATCCTTTACCATAAACACATAGAGCAAAATAAAATGTTGACTGCAGATAGGTGGAGTGAAAGAACCCTGACTTTCTCTTGTGCCCTTATGTCTGGGTCTGCTACAGGGGGAGAGAGACAAACCCCAATGCCTCCTTTAGGGTAGGGTGTAAAATCATGTTGAAGGTTTCGGTGCTGGTACGAGCAGGAATATATTTGCAGTGGCAAACCTTCATGCTCTGTATCAGAGGCAGTTCTATGACCCTGGGTGCAGCCACTTGGGTTCTTTCTAAAGCATCCTCATAAATTCCATCAGGCTCCTAGTGTCTGGGATTTTTAAAACTGAATTCAACTTTCCATTTGGCAATAAGTATTATTATCAAACCTATCTTGAGATTAATGTTTTTCATCTAGTAATGACCATTTGAGTTCCCCTAGGAGTTCCTCTCTATCTATGTTTTCAAAGGTTGTATCTCTTTGGGCTACCATCATGTCATAAACAGTGTTTTCTCTGTTCATTTACAGACCGCTGTGCAAAACGCAGCCTCTGGAAACGGCTGGTGTGCAGCGTATCGTAGTCTACAAATCTAATACAAAAAGATACCATTAAATGTTTTAAAAGCTACAGGCAGCCCTGCTATTTGCATCTGCTCCTTGCAGGAACAATCTAATGCTCTTCAAACTGCAAAGCTAAAGGTCCACAGTGTGACCCAATGTTAATTTCCCATCACCTCTTTGGTTACCCCAAGTAGGTACTCCCTGATGCTGGTATGGGATATTAGGAGTACTGCACGGGTGACTGCCCACAGAAACATCCCTTGGCAGGAGGCACAGAGAGTGATGGGCAAAGGAAGGGGGTGCATCAAAGAAACACCACTCAAAGCCTCTTCTTCACAGGGTTGAACAGGTCTGTGCTTGTGTTCAGAGATGCGGGACATCTCAGTTCAGACTGCGCAGGCTGTGTCCCCCTTGGTGCATGAGACCCTGGCAGCAGCAGGGCGCTGCCCAAGGCTGGAGAGCTGCAGAAGGCACTGTTGCAGGTGCTCCGCTTGCTGATCCCACTGCCTGCTGTCTCACACCCAAGGACGAACTGTGCCTAAAAGCTGCAGGAGAGCTCTCACTGTTCAATTTATTTCAGCATACGTGATAATTTAATTTCCCGTCAAATATAACTGGGAGCACGCGTATTTGTCCTAGCTATTTCTACCAGCAACGTGTGTTTATTCATTACCCACTCAGCTATCAGTCTTTAATTAGTTCCTCAGCTGAGTACTTCAAGCTGTGCTGTGCACGTCTGGAATGTTTCTTCTTTTACTAATGAATTTAATTTCAGGAAGCTCCTTGATCATAGCTCAGTCACTCTGAACTACTGACTCTTCATGTGTAAATAAAAGGGAAGAGACGTGGAGGGCCCCAGGCTTGCCTTCTGTGATAAGTGATGATGTTTACTTGCCTAAGACTCTTCAAGAGAGTGAGTACAGCTAGAGAGAGGGGATGAGGAACAAGGTGGAGAGAGAAATCTACAGCATAAACCACCATTTCTCTAAAGGTCTCCAGGGAAAGGTCTAGTCTAATCATTCTTCTTACCATGCATGTTTAATACAGTCAGCAGAATTCAGAATTCCCAGAGCCCAGAAAAATAAATTTTGCAGGTGGACTGTGGAAACATCTGAATATTATTTATGAATAATTTTGTTTTTTACATACCGAGCTTACAAAGGAAAAAAAATTGTGGCAAATCCTGGAGTTATTTCCTTATTTTCATGCACAGTATTGCATAAAATAAGGCTGATATGAACAGACGCTGACATTTTCTTTCAACATCAAAAAGTATTTGTTGGAGGCAGGACACACTCTCGTTTTGTGCCTGATAAATCACTAAGCACATCAACAATTTCCTATTGGTTTAGGTCTTTCTTGGCTTGGGGTTTTATTTTTGGATGTGAGTGGAGATTACTAGCCCGAGGCCTGGATGCCTAGCAGTAGCTCTGTGGCTAATCAGAAAGGAATGGAAATGCTAGAGATGGTCTTCAGGTCAATTCTAACCTTGGCCATGTAGAAGCACAATGATCATCTTTTAGCATCTGAGTAACCTGAACGAAATGAAGGACTATGGTCAGATTTCTCTACCAGAATATATCTGGTACTTGGGGAAGTCCATCAGGATGATTAGTAAAAGGAACATGTTTTACAAAAACTGAATTAGAAGAGTTTGGCTGGGTTAGTTTAGATAAAACATTGAGAGCAGACAAAATGCACTTCATGAATGCATTTTGCAGGTACTGATTAGGAAGCAAGATGAATTTAAGCAAAAGATTAGTGTAGGTACAAGATCAAAAGGATACAGATTGGACATGAATTCATGCTGATTGCAAATTAGAAGTTGTTTTCTATCTACCTGAGGAGAGATGGACTGGAATACTTTTGCAGACAAGACACTTATACAATAGGATTTTGATAAATTTATGGAAGTGATTTGGGGAGAATTGATGGAAATAGGCAGTGCAGCTCCTGATATAAGTTCTTAGGTCTCTGGTTTCTTAGGATGTCCACAAGAGGTCAAACAGAGATTAGATTACTGTTTACAATGTACATTGCACTGCTCGCACGGTACTGAGGATCAGGAAGGAACCAGGGTTATTTTCGTGTTGATGTTCCCTTCCTCTGAACACTACAGATTTGTGATTGCTTTACAAACACAAACAGATCACGCTGAAGTCTCTCAGCTGCTTGGTGATGCTGTTGGCACCAGTTACAGAGAAGAGCCAAATGTGGAAAGACACCTTCCATGTTGGTTGGGCTACCGCATCAGTAGTAGTTACCTGTTAGTGGGATTGTCCTGTACAACCCAGGAGAAGGAAACGCCTGACTTACAGTTCTTGACTCATGAAAACCAATAAGCATGTGATCTCTGCCCTTTCCATTGATTCAGTAGATATATATTTAACAAACATTCTAGGACCGAAGTACGTGATGTGTGAGGAAGGTCTGAGGGAGCTAGGTTTGCTTCTCCTGAGAAAGGCTTGGAGGGGAGCCAACGGCTGCCTTCACTGCCTGATGGGTAGTTCTAGAGAAGACAAATCCAGGCTTTTCTCAGAAGCGCAAAGCAAAAGATCAAGAGACAACAGTCACAAATTGCAATGCAGAAAATTCCCACTGGGTATAAGGAAAATATTTTCACAATTAGAGTGTTTAAGCACTGGAACAGGTTGCCCAGAGAGACGGCAGAAAAGACATCCTCAGAAATTTGCATAAAATGAATAGAAAAGGCCATAAGCAACTTGGCTAGGGTTTGAAGTTAGCCCTGCTTTGAGCAGGAGATTGGACTGAATGATGTCCATAGGTCCCTTCCAGCCTAAATTAGCTTATGATTCTAAGCACTATTCTTCCAGCTGAGCTCAGTAACGCTTGCAAAATACCTTACATGACCCTTAAGAATTTGATGTCTTGATCTGGATGGTGAGAAAGATATAACGCAATTTGCAACAACAGAATAAAATGTTCCTTTTTTTTTTCTGTGTCATCATCCAACAGATTTTCTGACTAGAAGTTGGCATATTCTCTGCTTTTGAAATATTGCTGTATTGTTGTGTTTGATATTGTTGGCTTCCATATGTCCTCTTCATACAACTGGTGGTTCCCCCCCTCCTTTGGAAAATATTTTCAGTACAATGCAAAAGAATTGTATCAACTAAGGGCTAAAAAGAGAAAGAAATACAATAATGAAAGTCTATACGTTTTTATTATTTAAAGGTTCAAACAGCTCATGGATTAAAGCAAAACCTCAACAAAACACCGTTTCTTTCTTGTTGCCGTGGGAAGTTGTTAACAAGTTGTGAACAAAGACACATCTATCTCTTGAATTTACAGCTTCAGATGCTGTTTCCATTTTTTTCAAATCCTGCCTATTGCTTTAAGCATCTTAATTTTATTTGGTTGCATCTTGGAGTACTACAGATTTTATGAGACTGGGATAGCGGCAATGCAGTGTATGATAACAATCTTTTTATTTAATAACTGGCTGTCATTATGGGATCCCCAAGTTACCTTACGATATTACGGAGGACAATCAGATTAGCCACCTGAAATACAGTGTGTGCACAGAGAACAGGGGAGAGCTCTCTCTACATGGTGATATACAGAGATAAACTTCAGCATATGGATGGGTAGAATATCAGTTAACCATGTTATAATTAAAGCAGGACTGCAGCTACTGTAAGAATGCTTATTTTTAGTTTACGAAAGCAAAAGCTCGTAAGTCTCCATCTCAGCATAGGGAATTAATGTGCATTTCAAGAAAGGAAAGAAGGAGCGTCCCTCCCATGAAGCAAATATGTCATTTAGTTACACATTTTCTAACAAAACCTTGTCATTTTTACAAAACACTGAAGCTTTTGAAAGTTTTGAAAGAAACTGCAAGTTTTTTGGCATTGTTCATGAAATGTAACTACACTGAGCTGATTGTTTTGAAAATTTTACTCTGATTTGGACATTTCAAAAAGTCTTTTAGTTCAAAACCTATCTATTTTTTAAATATAAACAGTGATGAAAAAGGCTTTTTTGTAATATGTTGAAAGTCAAAGTCCCAATGATATCCTTCCATCAATGGGAATTGGCTTGATAACCAACCTTTTCTGTTTCAAATGACTTCTTATGTTTTTCACTGTTGGTACGGCAAGTGGTTTTGAGAATTTTCTCTCATCTTGGGATCAGAAATTAAAGTATTTCCTGGGAAAATCCCTTCTCTACCATGTTTTCAGAATCATCTTAATTTTCCTGGATGATATCTTGCAAAATAGGGATCAAGTTTACTCCTCCCTGCCTCTGAAATATGAAGACACAATATCAGTTCATAACAATAAATTGTTTTAAATTTAACCTTGTAATAGCAAATCTAAAAAAAATTATAATCAGGTGAATGGGCACAGATATATGAACTGCGCTCTGCGGCTAATAACTGATTTACACTGATTTAGTTCCTCAGTTTTCAAAAGCAGAACTATTTGCAGTGATAAGGCAAAAATTGTACATCTGCAGAAGTTCATGAAACCAAAAGTAAATAATAAAATATAGATACAGTGTGCGTGTTAGAAATTGATAAGTAGAAAAAGGCCAAAAAGAAGATCTTGAAACTGTGAGTCACTATCGCCTCTCTTTCCATAACTGCTTCCCTGAAAGCTGTTCTCATGAAAAATATTGGTCCTCTGAATTAGACCAAATCAGATGTGCGGATGATTCTTCACAAATGAGAGTTGAAATACAGGCATATAAAAATGTTAGAATTTGCTGCTTAATATTGTAAAGTTGAAAGCTTCTGAAAGCTGAAAGATTCTGCAAGCTTAGCTAAGACTTTCGAAGTACAGATTACTGTAAGCTCCTAACAGTAAATGGGTAGAACTGCCTTGAATTTCTATAATGAGAAAAAAAATACAATTTTGTAAAGTAAAGGATTTTCCACTCATCTCCTTTTAATTCTATCTGAGTTGATTCAAACGTAAAACCTTGAATAAAATTATCAGTGTTTTCAAATTTCTTCTTTTTTTGCCAAGTAGGCACCTCAAAAAGATAAGTTTTTAGCACAGAAAAGAGGAATATATGAAGGGGAATTGGAACTTTTCCTCTGAAACTTGCTTTCTAAGTACTGAATTTATGGCGCTTCACAGGCTGCAACTTTAATCTGGAATCCAGCATATTCAAACCCAGAAGTTGAATAGTGGAAGTCCTCCATGGCATCATCAATGGAAAAGGGAGTAGGTAGGCAATTCTGCGTATTTCTCTTACAGTTTTCTAGTGCTTTCCCCCCCAACATTTGCAATTTTTTCCATAGAAGAGAAAGGTCAGAAAGAAATGTTAAGAGATTAGAGAAAACAAATAGGAGGTTAATTCTTCGCATTGTATCTATTCTGCTTCTCTCAAGCTGTTGTACTAAAAGCTGCTCCTTCAGGCACCACATCATATATCTGCACAAAAAATCCAGAATGGTGTGCTGTGAGAGAAGGATCAGGATACATTCCTTTAGAAAATCCTGCGAAACACTAAGCGGGATGTTGTGCATACACCAAATACTGTAAGAGAACTTGATGATGGGAGCGTTTTGAAGAGAAGCTGCTAGAATGCAGCCCTGCAATTAAAGCATGGGGAGAAGAGCCTGTGGGATGAGAAATCGTCATGAAGCACAGCCGTGACTGTGGAATTCATACCCAACCTTCCTTCGTATTCAACCACTGGTTAGAGTAAGTTCAGCCATTTTAAAATCTTGTGTTAGACACCATTAGAGTTAACTTGGCTCCCCAGTACAGAGATCAATGCAAGTTTAACAAGCGTTGGGGGTCCCCAACTTCTTCTTCATGAGTTTCCCCATCTTGGTGGTTGGGCAGTTCTTAGTGTTAGCGAGTCACTTTGTGCTGTGTGCCAGGTGTTAGGCGCTGCAAGGTCAAACGAGATCCTGTATAACTGGCTATCCTCCATCCTGCTGCCACTCACTTAGCTATGTCTAAATGAGACTGCATTTGCATAACTTACGCATAGCAATGAACGAGACTGACCTCACTCTACCTCACCTTCAATCATTTTTTGCTTTTTTCTGTTCTTTCTGCTCTTCAAATGTCACTCAGTGCTGCAGGAATACACAGGCCAAAAGTGTTAAAGTGAGAAGGAGTTCCACCTAAAATATGAACATAGATAATTTCCTCCATTTTATACCTCATTTCTGAGATTATTCAGATATTCATGGAGTGAAATTTAAAGGTGACCGTCAATTTGTGCATGTAATTGACAGGATTCCAGCAGCTCCTCATTCCCCAGTTCAGTCTCAGGTTCCCCTAGTTCCTTACTGCTTGACCGACGTCGCCTTCTCACTGGTCCTCCACGCGCTATGGGAATTGTTTCATCTTTTCATCCTTCGATTTTGTACCCTGCATAATTGCTTTTCTTACTTTGCTATAGGTATGGTAAGATACTAATATGCATTACAATCACATAGATGGTAAAATGTTTGAAATTATAATTAAAACATAACTTTAACAGGATTTGAGTTTAATATGAACAGCTACTGTGTGTCATCTGTCAGACTAATGACTCTTTCCTTAAATTCCCGAGGAATTTAGAGACAATACTTTACATGAAATGTTTCAGATGCTTCTTTTTTGCATTAAAGATAAAATTATCCTGTAATATAATCATAATGATGAGGGGAATTTGAATAAAATTAGCTCTTAATTGCATTTGAATTCTGTATCTGTGAAACATAAAGCTCGTAACTCCCCTATGGAGTTCACCATTTTTTTTCTTTTACAATTGGTTGGAGAATTGATCATGGGCATTGATTGTCCTATGTTTTCATTACTTCCAGAAAATATGTAAAAAGAGTAAAATTTATTATTGCTTTGAAATTTCAATGAACTGCCTTCTGTAGTTTATACCAACATATACATTTAGGTAGAACTGAAGGCATGTGAAAATTAATTGATACTAGGCAGGTCCATTTCTGTCTTAAACTAGGTAAAATGTCTCTCCCACCAACCGGTTTACAGTTCATGATGAATCCGGGAAGTGTGGGGATGTAACTTGCGGCACCATGTTACTCTAAATACCTAAATTCAGAAAAAGTAACTGGCAGGCAAGTATATAGTAAAGATGACAAGGATTAAATGCATTTCCCCTCAAAAGAGATACTCAGAGCATACTGTTTTCTTGTCCTTAAGGAAAAGTCTCCAGCAATGTAAATTGTATTCATAATGAAAATATGCACTAAATGAAAGTGTAATCTATACTATTTCCATATGCCACCAGTACGGGAAGAAGCAGCAGAAGTCTCACTCTTCTGAACCACTCAGACTCTACTAGATCTTGGCAAAGCCTGAAAAGAATGAAGGGGTCAAACTACATCAAGAGTCAATGCCTGCTGTTGAAAGGATGTGCCTTCTACATGTTCTAACAAGTTCAGACCCATATAAAGGTTCCTTCTTTTTTTTAATTTTTTTTTTTTAACTTTGGATTACTGATTTTCCTATGGCACAACCTTTGTAATGTATGGGGAACTGGTTTTCCCAATATGCCAAAATTATAATTTTAACTCTACTGTTCCTTTATTCTTTTGCACTCTTTGCAGGCATCCTGCTGCTTCAGTCAGAAATAAAAAGACATGTCCTTCTAGGACGATGGTTAATTTTTATGTGATATCTACTTCTTCCTGCTCGATGAGATTAGGAGCACTCATGGCTAGCTTTTGCTTTCAGAAAGCAAACAGAAGAAAACCTGACAGTGAGCGCGATACATTAGAGAATATTCATATAAAAGTCAATATGATATCTGTTAAAACTGGGTCACTTTACAAGGATTTATTCCATGAATACACTTGTACGCCAAGTTTGAACATGGTCATGTTATAAACCTTAGAAAAAGGTGTTCTACAATAGAAATGTTGACAGCTTATAGTGAGTGCATGAACACAGAAATCTAGAATCTTACAAATGTCTTGTTGGGTTTTCAAGATTATATAAAAGGAACCTTACATTCAGGATGGTATGTATAAAGAGCTCCCAAGGAAGTCACAGTGAATTACAATTCAATGAATTACAGTGCTCTAGAGACTATTTCCTCCCAATTTTCTAGGCCAGAATGTCTGTTGTTGTACAAAAGCAAAGGAGTAGGAGAAAGGTATCTAGAATGATTAGCTCAGATGAAGTGTTGCCATGAAGAAGGAAAATAGTTTTTGGAACTTAAATAATTTTAGCCATACATATTCAAATGCTGTTGACACCACCTACCACCCCCCACCCTCCAAACCTCAACAATTCCAAGCTGATCTGCAATTCCAGAGATGTTTGGTCTTCTCGTTTTGGTACTGTCCACCATGGATCATCTAAAGGAGAGCTTATCTGGTTGAAAACTTACATAACAGTATGTTATAAATTAAACTCAAAGTTTTTTGGTTTACAACATCAGAGAATCACTTCTGAGTGTAGTTACAGTGCTGCTGAGAACTGATTGCAAACAAA
This sequence comes from Falco biarmicus, assembly GCF_023638135.1. Lineage (NCBI taxonomy): Eukaryota > Metazoa > Chordata > Aves > Falconiformes > Falconidae > Falco > Falco biarmicus. Next base: position 25,845,937 of record NC_079291.1, read on the forward strand.
AAAAGAATGACAAAACTACCAGCCAAAAACATTAGTACTTGGAGCACTTTCCTGCTTAGGAAGGATACAAGGATATGTGTAAGAGAAGCCATGAGAGGACATACTCTAGCCTATGTCCACCTTCAAATCCCTTTGTATATTTCAGGGTGAGAGAGAAATGCCCTAAATTCATGTGAACAATGGAGGTTTTCCAGCTCCTATTTTCAGGCCAGGCAAAATTTGATTCCCATGGCCAGAAATGGCCCATACTTGTACGAGACAACTGGCCAGAGCTTGAGATTTCCTGGGAGGTGAGGAAGGTAGAGTCCTCTCAGGAACACCAAGGCACTGCAGGAGGGCATTCCAGCACCACCCGCTGCAGAAAACATTTCTGCACAAATACAAAAATAAATTAACAACAGAAACAAAGTACGCAGTATGAAACAGGGTTAAAGGTGAAGAGAAAGGGATAGACTTAACTATAGGGAATGATGCAATCAGGTATTAAACAACTGTAAAAAAAGTTAATTTCTTGCCTTAGAAAGTTTGAGAGAGCTGACCTGGTGGGTAATTTTTTTTGTTGTGTCTCTGAGGAAGGTAACCACATATGAGGAATAATGACAGTAATTTGATTAACTGAACTGGATGGTCCCCACCCAAGGCAGACACTGTTATTTTATTGCTTTCAACAAAATCCACTGAAAAAATCAAACTAGTCTAAAATAGTCCTTCTTGTTTGTCAGGCTGCTTTAATTGAAAGGAAACTTTTCTTTCTCCTCTTTTGCTGGTAGCATCAGAAACACTGTCATAACCAGCGAGCACAATGTCCTGATGTTCTCTGAGTCAATCTGTATTCCACCTGAATTGCTCGAGATACAATCCACTGCAACACGTAAAGACATGCTGGGGTAATGGCTGTGGAAATTCAGCAGACAAATGTTTATGTTTATGTTAACTAAAGGCAGCTACAGCTACTGGGGAAAAAAAGTTAAATTCTTGGATGGATCAAGTTTTGACCTGGATTTAATCTACTGAATGTATCATTGGACTGCAAAGTCAAGCAATTCGTAAAAATAAATAGATATAGATATATCTAGTCATGCAAGCAAAAAATAGGGAAATGTAGAAAAATTTAATTTTTGTTAGTTTTCTAACCTGAGTAGCAGAGAAGTACACACCTCAAATGGGAATTGCCTAAACTTCAGCTATGTAATCTCATCACACAAATTTCCAGTGGAATCATTGCTTCAGAAGTTTCAAACCCCAATTTTTTTTTCACACCTATTTATACATTTAAGAGGCCAGCTGCAAACACTCGGGCTTGTCTTTTTTTGTTTGTTTTGGTTTGGTTTTTGAGTGGAGGCTATCAATAATGCTAACTTTCATTTGATACAGTGTTTTCACTTCCAGTAACTTGTAAGACAAGTCACTATATTACTGGAACATTGCCTAAAAGACAGTAGGAGTAAATTGCTTCTATTGAAATTCCAGTTGGATCTTTTACCAATTCAAATTTATTTTTTTCTGGGATACTCTCCAGCTTACTTTACCTGCATATGTAACAGTAGCGTCACTGCTGGTCTGAGTCAACACATTGTTCATCCTACTAGAGAGTTGACTTTGTTCATACATTTCATGTGTTACTGAAAAGTGCAGTGCTATTTTTTTTCTGAAACTCAGGAGGTACCATTCAAACCCAAGTTTAAGATATTGAAAATGTCCTCAATTTGGAATGTAACGAAAATGGACTAAGCATGCAGATGAAACAATAGATTTATTTTTCATGACAAGTAACAGTTCTGAGTCACCAACCTGCACATGTGATGCATAAGGGGTAACTATATATGTATTATATATATATAAATACCAGTCTGTAGGCACTGACCCTGGCAGCGGCTGTCTGATTTAGTGGGTTTAATACAAACCCAGAGCCCCCAAAAATGCCCATGTCTGCACCACTGTCTGATTAAATAAGCCAACTCTACTGGAACCTTTGATAAGAAAGTACAAGAGTAAAGCCAAAAGCAATATTTGGAAGTGAAAGAAACAAAGCATCAGGTCATGAAAGGAGTAATGACGAGCCACGGTCAAAATCACTGACTAGAATAAGATTTCAAGGTATATTTCCCCTGAGAACACACACACAGTTCCACGCACACGCACACACAAAATCAATGCACTGATGTAAGAATCGTGTTTTGATTTGTCCCTGAATTTCTGTCATCTGTCAAGGGGACTTTTTGTCTGTCACTGCAGGTCCTACATGAACAGGGCTGATACCAGTCTTTATGAGAACTTAGCTTAGAGAGAACCACAGTCAATGCAGCTGCTTCCTCCTCCACATTTTGAAGATTAAAAATAATAGAGGTAAAATACAAAGGATGATTCGTGGCTCCGGAATTGAAGTCTTACTGGGAAAGTAAAAACTATATATCAGAGGAGATGGAAAAAACATAAATTTGAGCTGTGTAAAAACCATCTCCCCCTTAAATCTGCCTTTGCTATAGCAGAAACGGGACAAAAGGAAAAGAGACTCAAGGAGAAAGGCAAATCTAGAGCAGAATAGTCAGCCTGTTCCCCTCTGCACTTATAAAGAGCAGACACGACTCAAAATCCTTGGAAGTTGTTGTGAAAAGGATACTCTTATCAGGTTACAAATATAGCAGCTTTGAGAACACCAGTATTTTCCTAAGGGGGATGAAAAGAAAGTCTTGAAAAGGTGCCAAAAGTCACAAAAGTAATTTTGACTCAATATGATTATTTACGAAATCTCTGTAGCAATAGCCCCAACACAGTAAGCTAAGCTCTTCAGTTTGGTTTCAAAACAAATTACCAGATCCATTTTTGCAGCCTTGATCTACCACCTCAGGTTGAGCTTGGACAGAAAGGAAACCCCCAACATATGTGTGTCCTTCTTTAAAGGGAAAAAGCTCAGAGTGCCCTTTTGCTTTACAGTAGAATAACATAAAGGGATAGACAAGGTCTTTCTGTTACTGGTTGGACAAGGCCAAATGCAGTGGGGCTGAGGAATCCAGGTGCTGTTGCATTAGTATTAGTAAATTGTAATATGTCTGTAAAGGGATTTTAAGTAGTCTCAAAGAACTTAACCTGAACAGTAAAGCTGATTAATTAATGTTCTATGTTGGCCCTTCTTTCTTGATCTGCACAAAACACAATCACTTGAGAAAAACAAGAGTAGTTTCCTTATCCAGTATTACTATGGAGTCTCAGGGCTGGTAAATGTCAAAGTTAGATCTGTGTTTTCCCTGTTTTCATTACAGTTCAGGTTAGAGGATCTTGAGAATCTGCTGATAAACTGCCACTGCCATTCTGTGAGCACAACGCTCATACAGCAGCGGCCAGGAAGGACGGCTTTGCTTTAAGCCTGGGTAGACTTGACATTTGATAAATTCCTTGCTTGATCTTTGGATGCAATACGATGCCAAAACGCCCACTGCACCCATATCCTGGTTATGCACCTGCTCTCCATAAAATTGGATAAGTCTGCTCTCCTGGTAGGTCACCACTTTAAAAAATCATTAAATATTTACATGGCATTCCTCAACACTAAATTATCAAATGGAAAAGAGAAATCCTCGAAATTTCATCCAAGGTACAAGGCAGCCCACAGGCAAGATTTATGGGATTTTTTCCACAATGACCAGATGAGTTTTCATCATTCTGGTAGAACACAGCAGCTTAAGTAGATCTTTAGAGGATAATAAAGGCCCTTTTTGCTGACTACTTTTCAGGATGCAAATAGTGTTTTGTGAGTGCAGTTAAATATGAAGAATACTTCTGGAACAGAAAGATGGATAATCGTGCGTGGCCAAGTTTTCTGATTTTATTTCCAACAATAGCCACCATCCAAGCTTGCCCGGAGCAGCCTTAATCAGGTCATAAATCAGGGGAATAGAAAAATGAAATTGTCATTTGTGGGACCAAAATAAAATCTATATTTCTGAACGAAGAATCTAGTGATTTTTGCAATAGGAGAACAATTACGATTCTGCAATGTGTACTACATTCCTAATGTTCCTTGGTTCATGTCAAACAAATGGCACCAAGATGAATGGTTTTCAGATTTACTTCAGTCAGTCAATAGTGTAGGAACGGTCAATTGTTATGGCCCCAATTGAATGATTTTTTAAGAATTTGATATGTATGGGAGGAAGGGAACTGCATGAGCCAACAGGCATATTTTTGCTTTCTTTAATCCTCCTTGCCCTTGAAACAGCAAGCTTTCAGCTGTCTGCTCTTGCAGACTGCAAATGCCAGTAGCTCTGAAGTACTCTTACAGTTCTCAGGTACAGCTGTGACTGGGCCTGGGTGATGTAGCAGTGTCTCTAGATGTTAGACAGAAGTAGCTGTGAAGTGCATAGCAAATTACACTGTGCTTCTGATGTGAGCATATGGCCCTTCATGTGCTGCTAATTGTCACTGGGCTGTGGGTTGATACATCACGTGCCATGGACAACCCTCAGGGCAACATGAGATAAGTTGTCACAGTACTGGCAGGCTCTACAACCACAATGAGAAATCCAATGAGAAATTTACCTATTTAGGTAAAATTTTATTTGACTGGCTAGGCACTTTGACTTTTTCCCTCTTCCTTCCAATTAGATGAAAACTCTGTATTTCTCTGCAAGTCTTCATACCTCTAACTGAATTTCATTTACCACCCTCAAAGATTAGACAATGATAACGACATACAAAACACATGCAACTGAACTCCTTGGGCTGTGATGAGAGTCAACTTCTTTAGTATTAATAATGTTGGTTTTGATGCACGTAATACACCAAACATGGATCAATTGGTTTTGAACACCCCGTTCCACAAATTCAGCAGTTTGGATTTTCCTTCCCTTTGGAACAAAAGCACAGAAACCTTGTTTTACACAAGCTGTGAGACAGTGTATAGGATCACGAAAGAATATGAAGGACAATGCTTAGTAAATGCAGCGGGAACATAAAACTGGAGCTTTTGCTAACTGCAAAGGACTGGGGTTTATATTATCTCCTCTGAGAAACCTTATAACAGCTTTTTGATAATAATATATAGCTATGGAAGTAAACTCAAATTTATTCATGGGCAAAGTTTTAAAACTACAAATCATACCTGTAATTTCAAACAAAAAATTCAATTAATCACGATATTAGGAATACATCCATTCAGTTTCCCAGATAGCTGTGTCCTCAGTCACACTCTAATAAAGGCTACTCCCTGCTCAAATAAGGTTTCATTTATACTAATATTTAGAAATGGCTCATACTTTAGAGACTGATATTTCTAGCAACACTCAGATTCAGGATATGAGGAATACAGACACAAGAACATACTATTCATTATTTCTTAGTCATCAGTTGTAAGAGCCTATTATGAGAATGTTTATCAAACACAGCTGAGTAGCAAACACAAACTGACCTGTGATTAGTCAAACACCACAAATAAGCACCAAATAGGTGATGTGAAAGTTTGCAAACATCCTATGATATTTATTTCTTCTTCTTAGGCATCAGATTCATTAACAAAAGCTGGAGGGATCACTGGCGCAATCCAGAAAGACCACAAGCAGAAAAAGAGGCTAAGTGCTTCAGCTGGGTCCCTGAGCAATGGCACTGGGTTTTGGGGCACTGGACTGGGACCCAGAAAACTCTCGTATGTCCTTGTCCTGCTGGATGACCCTGAGTATGCAATTACCTCTCAGTTGAGATTAATTGCTCTACCTCAAGGCAGGGATAATCATAGAATAATTTAAGTTGGAAAAGACCTTTAGGATAATAAAGCCCAACCGTTAACCCAGCACTGCCAAGCCCACCACTAATTGTGTCCCTAAGTCCTGCATCTACATGTTTTTTAAACACCTCCAGGGATGGTGACTCCACCACCTCCCTGGGCAGCCTGTTCCAATGCTTGGGCACCTTTTCAGTGAAGAATTTTTTTCTAACATCTGATCTAAACCTCCCCTGGTACAACTTGAGGTCATTTCCTCTTGTCCTGTCACTTGTTACCTGGAAGCAGAGACTGACCTCTGCTGCCTACAGCCCCTTTCAGGGAGCTGTAGGGAGCCATCAGGTCTCCCCTGAGCCTCCTCCTTTCCAGGCTGAACACCCCCAGTGCCCTCAGCCGCTCTCCATCAGCCTTGTGCCCCAGCCCCTTCCCCAGCCCTCTGTCCACCTCTGGACACACTGCAGCCCCTTGGTGTCTTTCTTGCAGTGAGGGGCCCAAAACTGAACACAGGATTCCAGGTGTGACCCCACCAGTGCCGGGTACAGGGGGATGGTCACTGCCCTGGCCCTGCTGGCCACGCTGTTTTGGGTACAAGCCAGGATGCTGTTGGCTGCCTTGGCCACCTGGGCACACTGCTGGCTCATGTTCAGCCCCTGACATAATTCAGTAATGCAGACCTCCTTTGTAAAGTACTTAGGAACATGCAGATGGAGAGCACTGTAAAGCTGTAAAGTGGCAGAGGAGGAAAGGCAAACCACACTCATCCCTGTTGCGCCCTGTTAGATGGTGGATCGAAGCAGGTTGTTCAACCTGCATGTACTGTGCACACCCATTCGGTATTTCTACATCACTGCATCTCATAGGCTGACTTATCGTACTCTCCACCAGCACCTGAGGATGGGTTTTGTATTCCTTATAGACCATGCAAATATTAGTTACTGGAAATTAAACCAGGCAACCTTTCCTTACAGCACCTCTTATAACAGGATGGCCTTCAAATACAGAGGACAGATCTAACGCGCATGCCAACTTCAGAGAGTTTAAGCTTTTGAACTGTGGTTTAAAAGGGCCTTAAGCAGTTGCTCTGCCTGCGGCGATGAATTTCATCTTCTGAAATATAAAATAGATTGAAGGAAGAATACAATCCTCCTCACTCCATCTGTATTTTTTTTTTTTTTTTTGCATGTGAGGTGGAAATTTATCTATTAAACTGACTTACTCTACGACCTGCTGACCACACTGGAGGATGTACACCTCCTACCAGCACGCAGCCTGGAACTCAGAGACTACCACTAAAAATCTCCCAATGTTTTACATGCAAACATCAAGCCCTGATATGGTTAACAGCTGATAACAATCTTGTCCAATTTTATACACCTGTAAACAGAATTCACGGCAACAAGTTTTGCCATCATGCTACTATTTATATCCCATAACCATATCTTACAGTCACATGCACAGCAATGACAATGACACTGACAAGAGCATTCAACAGAAGCACAGATGGTGAGAGATGTTCTTATGCAACCTGTATTACTGCTTATATCTGCATAAACTTAGCTGAATAATCAAACTTGCTGCATTTACCATAAAATAAAAACAAATATCGATATTTTAAATGCAAACACGAGCCATTATATGTGCAGTTTCATAGACAAAATTTCTCAAATCACATCAAGCTTTCACAGAAAAAAAGTCTCTGAGTAGACAGACACTTCTCTGAATTTGCATGGGGTGTGTACAAAGTTACCCATTTCCAATTTGGTTTGCTTTCTCCCCAAGAGTAAGTGGAAGAAACCCAGCCAACTTACGATCTCCTTGACAACGCACAGGCCCCACAGATATCTTGGCTTCAGACCCAGGCCGGTCAACGTCTCCAACCACTACCTGACTGACTGGTAGGTGCTCTTTGTATGACAACATCCCAGCATCTTTTCTCCTGTATCACAGAGAGAGAGAAAAACCAGAAAGCAATCGTGAAATTTATTACAATAATTTCCTCGATCATTGCTATTGTTCCATGAAATAAGCACCAAAAGAATGGGTACGCAGCAATTACACCATTACAGTGTCACCATCTAAAAACATGTCTCAAACGATATCAGTTTGAGCAATAACAGTGCCTGTTTGCTGGAACACAGATGGATAGCAGCTCCTGTCAGCCTGGAACATAGAGGAGCAGCTTGCTTTGTGGCCAGCCCAGGACTCTGCTGGGCTTATGTGAGTCTCCCTGCTTCCCAGACTGACCAGCTCCATAGTAGCAGGTAACACTTTGCCGTTGACCTCCTTGCTGATGTCTCCTGAGAGGGAAAAAGAGCCTAATGCTTCCTAGAAGTGTATCTTTTTTGCTCTGGTTGCTGCCAATTATTATCCTAATGATATGACTTCTGCATACCAAGGAAACGCTGCTGCTTTTATATTTAACATTTTTAGTATTACATTAAATAAGAGAAATTAAAGACTAATTACCCCAAAAGGCTTGTCATCTTAGTCCTGTCAGTTCTAAGTGTCTAAGTCCAAAAAAGCCTAAACTTGTGAATCTAACTATGAGCACCAGGCTCAAACCCCGATTTAGTTAGCAAGCTCACTAAAATTAAATTTAGAGTCATGCTTAAAAGCTCCTCATTTCAACTGCAGTGAGTAACCTGGTGCCTTTTCCATGCCTAGATGGAATCACTATGCACAGTTATAACATTTTTCCTTTATCACTTCAGGAGCTGATTCCAGATGGCATGTTGCATATTGTTTCTTCCAAATAGAAAATAAAAAACCCCAAATTTAATTAGGTACCTCATCTCTCAGGTGTTGTTTTGGGTTTTTTTCCATAACAACATGGAAGGCCAAAAATAGCCACACAGGAAAAACCCGCGCCATATCTATAGTGTTAGGACTGCACTTTTTCACAGAAATCAAAGTAAGAGGAAGAAAAATAATCCATGTATTGCTCTCTTTTTTCTTCTTTCTTTTTGTCAGTACCTTGTCATGTAATTGAGTACCTAAAGTAAGCAACTTTTTGATCTAAAACTCAATTCCTTTGTTCAAAAACTACCACAGAATGAAGGATGAATGTGGATAACTGGCTAGCTGAAAAGGGTCACATAGACATAGTCCAGCTGGCTGGACAAAAATGCACATTGCACTCAGCTTATCTGAAGTAAAGCAAAAATACACTGTCCTTGGCTCTTCTTGTTACACAATAACAGGAAGATCGCGGTCGGTAAAGAATGTTGCAGGTGGGAACAAATAACTATAGAAGAGAAACTAGAGGCGGGCTTGATATTTAGGCAACTAACCAATAATGAGCTTAACTTTTGTAATATGTATGAGCTAATTATAACAAGGCATAAAAGATGACTGTAAGACACAATAAAGGAAGTCTGCTGATCACTCATATTGAGTGACTGTGTCTTCCCTCTGTCGCGACAGATGAATTCAGGATCTGGAAAAGTTACTGAAGTGTGACCATGCTTGTGACTTGTAAGGATCCCAGGAAACGAAAAGTCTTTTTCATCTATAACTTGGATGACTCCGTGATCTGACTCACTAGATTGCTAACAACTGGGAAACACAGCAGGGATCTCCACAGTCTGTGGCGATGCCTGCAGTTTCCCAGTAGCATGGTACTGTTTTCCAGTAGCGTTTCCTGTCACCATCCTCACTGGGTCCGTCGCAGGAGATGGAAGGCAAACCATTCTTTTTCAAAGAAGCGCAACTGAAGTAATTAAGAAAACAACTGTCACATTTTTGAACAACAGTTCACTGGACTCAGGCCTGTTCTTTCTGATGATGAGAGTAATTGGAGATTTAACTACTAGAGTTTTTCAATCAGATGACTGTTTCCCTTAATCTGCGTGCCCCTCCCCTGCAGAGCCCTTGCCTTCCCCCAGTCCATCTCATTGGGGAGCTCATCAACCCTCTCCGGGGTGACAAAGCTCTAGCAGGTGTCGTGCAGGTGAGGCTTCTCCAGGGCATCGCTAGGAAGGAGGGAACATGGGAGAGGGGAACCGCACAGGCTGCTCCTGCCGACTGTGCTCGGCTCTAGCAAACTGCCTTTCATCCAAACTGCAACGCCCTTTACAAAGGTATCGCATTCATCAATTTGGAACCGGGCGATATAAGGAAAGGGAGATTAAAGGACTTTCCCTTTAAGAAAGAAAAGGGTGAATAACAAAGGCAGGTATGTAGATCTAATCTTCCATCTCTGCTAAAGACCTGTATCCATGGGACCCACTCCCTTCTAATAGAGGATAAATGTAGGTCATCGCTTTCCTCTTTCTGAGATTTTCCTCTGAGACTGGCTTTCCCGGCTGATTGTTACTATTTCAAAGAATGCTTTCAAGATGGACATATCTATTTAAAATAAAGGCTTCTTCAAAGAAAACTATTGGCATTTCTCTTCTTGCCTTCCCCCTCTCACAAAGAGAGCTAATATTTCAGCTCCAAACAAGGATAGCAAAGGACAGTGCTTTTCCTGTCACCAGCAGCTTCTGTGAAGGAAATAAAAAGGAGCAGCAACAATTCTCTCCCTCTTTACTAGTCAGGTTTCTACTCATGTTAATATTCTATTTATGTTTTTAGTGATACTGTCACTTTAAAGCTGTTGCCATTTTCAGACTTAGCCTTATTTTCTGATAATCGCTTATTTGTCTTGCCACTGCGGGAAATGCATTCTGCAGGCAGAAGCTGTGGAGGGCTGGGAAAACTGGACTAAGAGCTGAGAAAACTGCACTGTCTGTTCTCCACCAGAACCTGTGTAGTTCATTTGCTCTTAACAAAAAAAAAAAAAAAGAAAAAGAAAAAAAAAAAAAAAAAGGGGTAATGATAGCTTTTGGCCCAGGCACGCACCAAAAAGATGAATACACTCAGGAGATGGAGTGGCTCTGTTACGCTTTTCTAAGGTACCAGTAGCTCCTCTGGACATACTAATCAGGGCCGACAAAGTCATAAAAGTTATAAACCAAGGGCTGATTATAAAGCTTGACTTTGTACTATGCACTTAGAAATAACCACAGCTGGAACACTCAGTTCAGCAAGTGATAATGCTTCTGCCAGTATTTAAAGACTTTGCACATTAAGAGGGTGGAGAAAGTCTCTGAAGTTTTTCCTCACCAAAGAAAAACCCCTTAAGAGAATAAAGATTGAATTCAGAGTGTGTCATATTCCTATTAATAGCCAAATGGGAGATGAATGAATCTGATCAAATCCTGTAATTATTACCACGAGATATTGATGAAATCTCTATGTAATTTTCTATTTCTAATTTCTTTTCCTATATAAAACAGTCTGTGAAGTGCTTCAGGGTGCCTTTGAATGAAAGCAGTAGATATTAGTGTAGGATTTATCATTGTTTTGATTACGATCATCTACTTACTCTTTATAGCCTTCTGTGGTATGTAAAAAAGAAATGCATTATGCATATATCAGCAAATGACATACTCGAAGTAATGATAAGATTCTGTATCACTATTTGTTTATATAATGCTTTCATACAACCAGACTTCTGTTACTGGAATAATTTATTTCCTCTGATCTGGTTAGACATCACTTAATTATTGGTCCAGTCCTACACAGGAAAACAGATAAAAAACATACTACAGGTAGGAATGGTCTTAATTTTAAAAGATAGGCTTACAGGAGCTGAAGAACTGGAATTGTTTTGAGAATTCATATAAAACACCTACCGGATTGAAATTGCTGTGTTCAACGCATATTATATATTTATTAGCAGCAGTCTGAAGAATACAAACTCCCAAGTATTTCCATTTCAAAAGCATACAATTGTCCACCTCTCACAAGACCAGTCTTTTTACTATGCAAGCACCTCTAATGTAATCCCTGAATTTCCATAATATGTCTGAGGGAGGTATAAAACAGTTCAGTCCAGCTAGTATCTGCAAATGAATGTCTGTAAAAAAGATCATGAAGGGTATGGATGTGCCAAGTATTAGTATTTTCTCCCTTCCAAAAATATCTGGCAAAAATGTTATTTATATTAGAACTGTTAAGAAGAGCTAATATTACAGAGACTTTAATGAACAATGCAATTTTGGCAGCAGACTTAATAATCTGGAAGTGAGTTACTTGGAAATAAGCAAGCTTTAATTAGCAGGATTAAAACCAGGGCAAGCAAAAACTAGGATTAAAGCAGAAGTAGCAAACTTTTGAAAGGCTTTGTAAAATTTAGTTAACTTTTTTACGTACATACTATGTAGCAAAAAAGCCATACTTCTAGGTTCAGCCTGTTCCCAGGGCTCTGTCCTTCTTAGGAATTGTAAACTGCCAACAAACTCTAGGCTAAAAACATATTTACACTTCAGTTTGCTGTTCTCAGGGTTTCTTACAGATCTCGTCCCTTTCCCACAGGTGTTGTCACCTCAGTTACCCTTATACATTAAGCTGGAGCTAATGACTTACCCTTGATTTGTCTGCCAAGGGGTATTACAGAAAATTTCTCATTATTATACAGGATCATATAAACTGACAGAGTCATAACTCAATTCAAGTTTTTTTCCACGCTGCCATTGGAAGGGCTGAGGTCCTATGAAGTATGTTCTCATATTCCTAACAGCAAAAGGAGAAGTCTGAACTCTTACAATTAAGACTAATCTTAAGGCAGTGAAGCTTCTTCTCTAGCACACTGGTAAAAAAACCAAAACAATAAAGTGCCACCAACCTTGAGCAACATGCACTTCATTATGATGTATCAGGTGTTTTGGTTGGGTAAGCAAAGCTTATGTGCAGATACAACTATCAGCTATGTGCTAACAAGGGTTTGCAAGAGGTCTGTTTCCGTAGAAAATGCAGAAGTAAAACAGGGAAGCAGTCTGGTTTGGGGTTTTGTTTTTTCTGGTTTTGGTTTGGTTTTTTTTGGTTTTTGTTTTTTTTTGTGTGTGTGTGTGTGTGTTTGGGTTTTTTTGTTTTGATTTGGGTTTTTTGAGTGCGCTCACTTCCTGAAAATCTAAACTATATGATGAAAGACCACTTACCCAGCACCAAATTACTCACATAAGCAAGTCCATCCTTTGACTTCCATTAGTAAAGCTAACATACATCAAAGACATGAAACTGATGGTACAGCAGACATAAGTAATCCTTGTTCAGAAATTATGAAAGATGGACGAGATTAGATTAATTTAATACACAGCATCATATTCACAAATAGTTCCACCAGAAGAATGATCAACACATTTACAATACCCTCAATGACAATGAACCCTACAAAAGAAACGCTGGAATTTGCATTTAGCAGAAGTCACTTAAGTTACTTTCAGGAACTTCAAACCTTCTTTGAAGAGTATACCAGTTTAAAATAGCCATGCAAAGACATGTTTAATTCACGCTTTTTTCCTGGGATTGAGGCTTAGATCTCCTTTTTCACTTTACACAGTCTATCCCTTTCCTGACCTTTAAGATGAAAAAAAAAATAGAATTACATTAGGAAATTTGCTCCTTTGGACACCTCTCAAATTTTATAATCCCATAACACCAATCGTTTTAATTAAACACAGGTTAATTTGAATTATTACAAACACCCTTATGAGGATTGTATGATTTAATTGTGATTTGAAAATGAATACTTCATAAGGTATACAGTATATAATTCCAAGACTTGCTAATAAAAAGCGTATTTTTCAAAAAAAGTTAGTAACATCTTGATTATTTACTTTTGTTTACAAAAAACTTAAACCACCACACGTCTTCCAAAGACAGTGTGTAAAAAACACTTTCCAGTAGGACCAGGCATGTGGGATTACACTGAACAATTTAAGATGCCTGATGCTGAAATTGTACCACCAAGCAGTTTGGTGAGACCTTCTGAGTGAAGAAGTTGGAAGCCTGCTCCACTTCTTCCCTTTTCTCCACTTGGCAAGAGATGAGAGACAGAAATCTCTGGCAACTCAGAAGGAACCCTGAAGTCCAGAAGACGCATCAATGCTATCATGGCACTTTCTGATTCCATGTGTGCTAGAGAGATGAAGCAAGATACGTTGAGAAACTGGGGAGAAATGCCTCATTTCAAAAATCCATTGGGAAGTAGACAGGGGTGGTTTAGACTGGCTCTACAGTGCTCTTGCCTGAAAGGGCTTCTCAACTTTCCTCTCAAGCAGGAGTTTGTGAGAAATTTAATAACTACAGCAAAAGGTGAATAATGGAGATAGCAGACTGGGCTCTGCTTTCTTTTGAACAATATGGATCGATTTCAGGGGAAAATCTGCCTTCTCTGAGTATTTGCTCGTGTTCTCCTTCCAACAAAACAGTGCAGACGGAAGGTCTCTCCTTCAAGCAGAGCAGCTCCTCTTATGAACTTCATTTCTTCAGTGTTCCTTCCCAGAAAAAAAAGAAATGTGGGGCTCCTCTTCATTTTGGGTCCAGCAACTCCTCTGACCCGACTGTTTTGTTTTTTTTTTACCTCCATACAAAGATCTTTTAAGAATGGAATCTAGTAACCCTACCATGCTGTAACTGATCTCCACCACCTCTTGATCCTTGCATCTGACAATTTTCAGTTCCAGTTTGAATTTTTTTTAAGTAGGAGAGGGAAGTGTGTGGCATTTCCTTTGGGAGAAATACTGAATCTCCTATTGGGATATCCCTTCCACCTTGGGTAACTATGGAGGCACGAGTACCTGGGATGCAGCTGAGGCCAAAATAAGAAAACACTTGTGTGGACCTAGAGCTGAAATGGGATGGTACAAGGATTTCCAAGAAAAATTGACACTGGAAAGGGCAAATAGCTTGCTCAAAAAAACTTTGTTTAAAGTCAGTAAAAAATGTCACTTGGCATTTTCAAAACAGTAGGATTCTTTTATCTCAAAATATTTCAAAATTAAAAATATCTTTTGAAAAATAATAGTTGATAAAACCAAAAAAGTTTTCTAGTCATCCTCAGAAACTTTTAAATGCTTTGTTTTACAACAGAAACCTAAAAAAACCTGTTCTCAACAGGTGTAATCAAATGGACAATAAATTAAACATTCCATTCAACTATTCAGCATGCCCCAGGAAGTTATATATCTTTCTTCCTAATCACTTTGACCAAGAGAAACCTGTTTCCATGATCCATTCACACATGCTGAAGCTTCCCATTAAATAGTAGGCTACCTTAGCTCTGAGGGAAGAAAATCATGAAGGACTGTACTGCATACTACCACCTGTTTCAAAAATTCTCTAATTTAAAATCCCAAGCATTTTTAATTACATTTAATTGCATTTTTGTACATCTGAATGCACTATAGTAATGGTGACATTTGACTGTGTGTACACTAAAAGCTGTTGCCTAATGAGATGTGTGGGTTTTAATATCTGTGTTATTGAATATACTACTGCAAGATCTATGCAGATAAATGATGAATTATTTGCATTTATCTGTTCTGCTAACTCTCCACAAGCCTTTGGATCATACCCTATCAAACTATCAGACCAAATGTGCTTCTGGCTGGATTTTTAAGGCACAAGGATCTGTATTGGAGGAAATATTAAAAATCTCAGAGCTGCAGCACAGAGGCTTCATTTCTTGGAGTTCTTGACAACTTTGACAGTTTTATTTCACATGACTGAAAGAGCTAAATAAAAATAATTGAGTATGGCATGACAAAATAACAGATGGCTATATTTAATGCTGACTTCAGCCCCTATATGCCTATTGAGTTCAATAAGGTACTAAAGTGCATAACTTAGTGTTGAATGAGGTCCAGAAAACTTAATGAAGTATGGGACTTACTGCACCTAGAAAATTTCAGTGAAACCCAATTGTATAAACATCTACCATTGATCCTACCCTCTCACCAGCACTTCCTGTAGCATTCATCCTTATATCCATCACATCTATGCATATACCTCACACAGCAATGAAACAAACCTACGCTTGGCACAAAAGCACCATGGGGAACATAAAGGTGCTGTGATTCAGTTTACCTCTTCAGTTGCTTGTATAGCTGTGACAACAAATATTTGGGGAAAAAAATCTAGGTTGTTCACACCTTGGAACAGAGTGCTTGATTAGGTAACCTTACAAAATCTCCCTGATACACATGATAAGTATGCCCACAGAAGAGCAGCAAAGCTGGTGGAGGGGCTGGAGCACAAGTCTGATAAGGAGCAGCTGAGGCAACTGGGGGTGTTTACCCTGGAGAAGAGGAGGCTCAGGGGGGACCTTCTCACTCTCTACAGCTGCCTGACAGGGGCTGTAGGCAGTGGGGTCAGTCTTTTCTCCCAGGTAACAAGCAATAGGATGAGAGGAAACAGCCTTAAGCTGCACCAGGGGAGGTTTAGATTGGACATTAGGAAACACTGCTTCACTGAAAGGGTGCCCAAGCACTGGAACAGGCTGCCCAGGGAGGTGGCTGAGTCACCATCGCTGGACGTATTTAAAAGTCACGTAGATGTGGCACTTAGGGACATGGTTTAGCGGTGGATTTGGCAGTGCTGGGTTAATGGTTGGACTCGATGACCCTAAAGGTCTTTTCTAACTTAAATGATTCTATGATTCTATGCATCTGTAAGTAGGTTGTTTCGGTCTTCCAAATTTGTATCTCCTGCTAGCATTTTTGATGCTTATCCTCCCCTTTGTTTTTTTATGCCAACCTATTGCTTCATTTGGGCTTGTTTATTCTTAATGTAAATGATATCTGAGCCCTTTCAGCCTTACTTTTGGGCTTCTGTAAAACAGAATTTGTTAATAAGAATAAAGCTGACTTACGTGAAAAATGTGGTATTCAAGTACGTTGGATTCTCCTCCATGTAAGAAATTACACTTATCCTACTTCCATATCACAGGTGACATTTTGGAAGACACAGACAAATTATGTTACTTGCTAGATACCATGTGGAAAAAGAGCATACCAGCATCCTTCTTCTAAATAATAAACTAAGTAGCCAATAGAGACAGAAGATGGGAAAAGAAGTAATGTCATATATTATTAAGAGTAAAATGCCAAGCAAAGTTTCTATTCAGCTATTTATTTCCTTTCTGTAAAGGCCCCAATCACGTCTGCACTGATTTTTAAGAAAACTTAGGTATTTGAGCTTATTTTTCAGTAAGATCTTTCTATTCTGACTGACCTCAACTTTTAATAGTAACAACTACATCTTACTTTCTGTATCTATAATCAGTTCTTATTCTTGAAATACTGGGGTTTTTTATGGTGTTATACACGACCTGCTAATTATCTGCCCTCGGAAGACCTCAGCTTGCTTATGGTCCTTAGAGGTAACTATGACATCATACTTGAATTTCGTCTCCAGTCTCAGCCCCAGAAGATTGCTTCCCATTTGACTTTCTTGGAAGTATGTGGAAGAAGACAAACCCACAACAGTGATGCTTCTCTCAAGGGGGCACTTACCCCAGTAGGACAGATGACCAGTTTTTTTAGTCTATATTATGTACTGCACAGTTTGTCCATCTGTAGCTCCTTACTCAGCATAACGATTTCTTAACCTACTGCTGTTTATAGTTGGAATTGGAGACCATGCAAATTTTTTTTTTTCTTTTGGCTTACTTAATAAATAGAAAAAATGTTTCTAACTGTAAAATTATTAGTAAAACTGGTCTGAAAACAAATTCTGCATTTAAGCAATTTTCCTAATTGCTTAAAAACATCTCTCAGTACAGTGAAGTCATCAGTTTCATAGTTTTTTGATGTCATCATCTGTTTGGTTTAAACTATGAAAGGTAGATGCCTTAAATTATCCTGGAACTGGTGAGGTGAAGAGCAAACAGCTATTTCAAACATCATGCATACCAAAGCCAAATGGAAGAAGAAATTTGTAAGGGCCATTGTTAAAAAAATCTAAACAAAATACAACAAAAAATCTTAGAGGATTATCTACAAATTGTGCTATAAACACAATGCATGATATTGCTACATCTACTGAGGAAGGGGAGTGGGGCCTATTATCATGAAAGCGCTCTAGTTAGAAGAAGAATTAAATATCCCGCTACAAAATGTTTTAAATGTACCCCCATTCATCAGAAATAATTACCTAAAACTGAATGCTCCAAGATATTCAAGCACATTTAAAGCAATGGTGCAGCACAGAGGTAATTAACAGATGTCTTTTTCCATTATGCAAACACTTGGCTATAAAGCACAAGCAAACCATGGATACTTGTCACTTTCCCCCTGCTTATAAACATGCACAAATGTCTCTCAGAATTGATTTCATCTCAGTTAGGTTACTTTTTTAGTGCTTTTGCTAAAAGGACTGATCACCTTGTTTTGCAATGATAAGCAACTTTATCCACAGGTTGACTTCTTTATAGTCTTTTCAAGTTTTTATAATACCCTTAACTCTTGTCTACATGCATGTATATCCACAGACATGTATTGCAATAACAGGGGAAAGGAGAAAAGACACTAAACAAGGAAGTTTTAAAAAAATGGTATTCCTGCAATGTGTACAACTGCGGGGCTGTAGCTAGAGATTCTCTCACTGAATTTACTCACAGCATTATGAGTGGCTGAGATTAGGACCTGAGCTACAGGGAAGGTATGGCATGCTGTACTTCTTGCTAAACACTAGGCCAAATGGAGGTGCCCTTGTTTAGAAAAATCTGGTTTGCTGCACTGACTGTGGAATGTCAAGTATTTGTTTAGCATTTTGTTGACCACACTTATACAGGATTAGTGACCTATTCATTAGCCAGATCACTCCACTTTATTGGTCTGATGGATTTCCATTATTCTTCTTGTTAGCCTTTGAGCTCAACTCTCCTTACACATCACCACTTTTTCCTTCACAAAACACCGAAGCAAACTTAGCAGAACTCACCATTTATTTCCTAATGCAATTCCCTCTCAGCTGAGCCTGTCTTTTCCTGGTACAATACCCGACGAGCCCTCCCCCAAGACTTTTTACTGCATGTGCTGTCACAGCCCTGATGATGTGGACTGAAAAGGTTCTGGGCCATGGGTTTCTAACAACCTGTGACAATAAGGTCATGGTCAAAGGAGGAGGATGATGAAGTGAGTGAGAAGTCCGAATACCTGCACCCCTTACCCATAAGAACGGTGCTTTTCAGGACTGCGAGCAGTCCTGGGTAGTGCTTATGGGGAAGCTGACACTGAAGCAACTGGGTTGTGCTTCTCTGATCTCTCAGGCTGTGGCATTTTCATCAGCATTTGGTGAAGACAGAAATTAAAATGTAATACTTTAGGTATTTGCAGCTGATGCACTGAGACCCTTGACAATGTTGTGCTGCGTTTTAATGGAATAAGTATGTTAATTTGCCAAATGTTGATGCATGTTTTCCTTTCTGATGGCTTAAATGTAGTTTGCTGCAGATGCTTCTTGCCTTAAAACAGATCTATGAGATAAAAGTTGCCTAAAGGATGCAGGGATGCCAAGATGTCTATCGCTTCTACCTGTAACTACACAGGTAGACTACACAGGCAATGCGGGCAAGGCTGCAGTCACTGGGGACAGCTCACTGCTCTTGCAAGCAGCTGCAGCACCTAATCTTCTGCAGGTTTTGATCACATCTGCACTGGTTTTACCTGGGAGGGAGGTTATTTTCTTCACAGTAGCTCCTATGGTGCTATGTTTTTGACTTGTGACCAAGCCAGAATTGATAACCCAGGGATGTTTCAGTTACTGCTGAGCAGTGCTTACACAGCGTCAAGGCATTTTCAGGTGAGCGTTCTCCCCTCACCCCACCAGCAAGTAGGCTGGGGTGCACAAGCCGTTGGGAGGGGGACACCCCAACTGACCAAAGGGATATCCCGCACCACATGACATCCTACTCAGCAATGTGGGGAAGAAGAAGGAAGGGGGGGATGTTCGGAGTGATGGCGTTTGCCTTCCCGAGCAGCCATTACATGTGACACAGCCCTGCTTTCCTGGGGATGGCTGAGCACTTGCTTTGCCCATGGGAAGAAGCAAATAAATTCCTTGTTTTGCTTTGCTTCTGCATGCAGCTTTTGCTTTACCCATTAAACTGTCTTTATCTCAACCCACAAGTTTTTGCACTTTTCCACATCTCTCTTCTGTCCCAGTGAGGGGGTGTGAGCAAGCAGCTGTGTGGGGCTTAGCAGCCTACTGGGGTTAAACCACAACAACATCCCAAACGGGGAAGATTTTGTCTGTTCTCCCCCAATACTCTTATCTAAAAGCTATTCTAGTACTTCATTCTTGATGACTAGAAAACCTGGTTTCCAGGTTTAATATATTTGTAAATATTTGATTCACAGGACACTACTTTTTGTGTTCATAAATGTCTGCTAGCATAAATATTTCTTCTCACTCACGTTACCTCAATGTATTTTTAGAGAAAATGATAATGCTGCACTTTAGCACATGGGAGATGGAAGACAATGCAGAGACAAATAAGCTGCTGCTAACCCCAACTATTTCATGGCACATAACACTGTGTAAAGATTGTAGTTCCACCCTGAAAAGCAGCCTGGCTCCACAGGCAAAAACCATGGCTGAATAAATATGCCTTGCCAAAAGCCTTCTGAAGGATATAAGACTAGAAGAAATGACCTGTAGGACTGGAACAAGAGTCCACCTGCTCCACCGTCCCATTGTGGACAGCGGCAATAAGAGATGCTACTCAGGCCAGGCATGTGAGTGTGGCCACTTCTGTCCCACACTCACCTGTCACTACCTGTGACAAGTAAATTATACTGATACAGCTGACAAGTGTATCTGCAAACCTTCAGATTCTGTTGTGTGTATTGTCAGCGAGTCCTCTATAATCTTAAAACAGATTATTATTATTAATAATAATAATTTTCTTCTGAAGCCCTTAGAAAACATTTTGAACACCTTAGAAAACAATTAGCTCACACCTTTCTGTTTCTGAACTTACCTTCTTTAAAGATACATGAACATAGTTTCCTCACTGACTCGATTTCTGCTTATTTTGTGCCTTTAAGATCTTCCTTCACGCAGTGTAATACCTTGCTCAGAAGGAACTGGGTTAATTTCACTCAGTATTTACACTGGCTGTGTAAAGCAGTGCTTTTTTCCCCTATCTGTTTTAAGCTGATCCTATACCAATTAACAGGTCTGTGCTATACTTGTATGCACTATGTAGGTATGTTAACAGCATTCTACTGCATGTGAACTTCCCTTCTTGTTTTTTCTTTACCAAATGACAAAAAGTGGCCCCATGTGTGTGGAACAACAATACTGAGTGAAATTAACCCAGTTCCTTCTGAGCAAGGTATTACACTGCTTGAAGGAAGATCTTAAAGGCACAAAATAAGCAGAAATCGAGTCAGTGAGGAAACTATGTTCATGTATCTTTAAAGAAGGGAAGTTCAGAAACAGAAAGGTGTGAGCTAATTGTTTTCTAAGGTGTTCAAAATGTTTTCTAAGGGCTTCAGAAGAAAATTATTATTATTAATAATAATAACCTGTTTTAAGATTATAGAGGACTCGCTGACAATACACACAACAGAATCTGAAGGTTTGCAGATACACTTGTCAGCTGTATCAGTATAATTTATACTGAGCTTATAAGGATTTATAGAAGATTGTAAGTGATTTGCAAGCATTAATATATCAGAAGCAGAAACAGAAATCATATAAGAATCATGAGGAGGTAGGTTCTATAAATATTGGAAGTACATCGCTAGAAGGTTCTTAAGAAAGTTAAGAAAGTTAAGTATGGGCAGCTATAAAAGGTCAACTAATTTGTTGAACTCTGGAACAGCTGAAAAACTGCTTAGCTGAAGCTTCAGTAATCATTACAGAAACTTGTAAAAAACCCTAAAAAATTAATGTTACCAGAAATAACAGTTTTATGTTTCTTCAATTCAGGGACAATAGTCATTCCAGATCAATAACAGGAGTAAGCAAGACATGGTCCAGTGTCTGAATGTTTAAAAAAAATACCCCTGATATGATTAAAATAAGATTTTTCTTTATTTTGCTTTAGTTTCTGACAGAGGAAGAAAACATACGTTTAATACTATTTCAAAATACTTCCCCATTTTGTTTACAGGGGCAGCTTCCAGTTTTCATCATACAATTTATGCTGAGACAAGACTTGCATTGAGTCAATTCCCCCATCTCTGTTTTTTGTTCACTTCTTTGACTGACAAAAAAGATTTAACAAAATAGAAGATTAGATTATGTAGCACCCCCATGAAACTTGCATTTCCTTGAGAATTCTAGGGAGTTGTAATTAAAATAAAAGTCAGTATGCATTCTAGCAGTTCTACTGTGCATTATTTACATCTTCTTTCTGTGTTGAGAACCCTTGAGATACGGTTAGCCACCTTGTTTTCCAGGAAATCTTGAATGAAAGCAGACAATGAGACAACGCTTCTGAATCATTATCTATTCTGCTATACTTACAAATACCTAGTAAGTACAAATAAGTGCTGGTCCCCAGTTAAGTGCCTACCAAAAAATAATTTGTATTTTGTGAAGATGACAGGCCTTACTGTCAAAGCAGATCTTTGAGGTCTTTTTAGCAATAAAAAAATGAAGATATTTATGTGCAAAGATGACAAAGATGCCTTAACCCCTAAAGCTACGTGAAGTGTCCGGATTGATGGAGAAGGTGTATTTGACATCACAGACTAAAAAAAACTTGATGCAGTTCCCCAAGAAACACAAAATCATGATGCAGTGTCGGTTTTCATTCTTTGCAGTTTGAGTGGCCATCCCTTTTCTAATGAGGTAATAGCACGCAGCAGTGCATAAATAAAATCTCCCTCACAATCTTCAGACCTGGAGCCTGCCTCTCCACAAAGTGCTCAGTCGTGGGGAAAGGCATCCGCTATTCCCTATACTAACGATGCATTTCTATTGCCAATGATGAGAAATGGAATCAGTTTCATGTTTTATATTGTATATTATTACAGATAAATTTGAAATACAGATTTTTAATCTAAATATTTCCAGCTCAGTGTTTAGTAAGGTCCATTACAGAAAGTCCAAATATGTATTTGATTTAAACTACTCGGGGAGTTTTCTGTTGTACTTCTACCTGGCAAAACAAGCCCCTCTCAATTTGGCAATACTACCTTCTTCCTACCATGACAAAAGTGGACCAGTGAGATAAAGTGGCATTGCCACATCTGTAACTTCTGCACACGTCTGCAACTAGTCAAAGGAGACCTCCTCCGAGTCCTCCAGAAGGACGACTCTCATGCTACCGTACTGACCGGCCACAGTGGAAAACCTGACACAGCGATAAAGGCAGCGTTACTCGCCAGTAGTTTCTAGTTCCTTTTGCAGATCTAGAACTTACCTTTGGTATTCCCAACTAGAAGTGACTTGCCCAAGTACTCCTGTTCACAGGTAGCTAGTGTTTTACAGAGTGCTTAACAAATGTTTTTATCAAGATGCAACATATTTGTGGTTGAAACAGACAGTAAGATCTTCATTTAAACCAGCTGCTAATTTTTAAAAGATTTAGAGCTGATGTTGGGATCTTTGTTGTTTTAGGAGGAGAGACCCATAAAAACCAGAATATACTGCTGATACCTCTTTGGCTGAAGCCACTAACATAGCTTGTTTTAAGGTAAGTAATGAAAAATAATTTTAATATATTTCTCTAGAAAATAATCAGAAATTACAAATATTCAAAAATACAACCAGAGAACAAGTTTCTGTACAAAATTGTTTGCCTTCCTCTGAAATTGGGATGATAGTGGATGAAACCTGAAAGTTTTCTGAATCAGTCCTGAGACTTTGCTATGAAGCATTATTCTTAATTAATTATTTTTATAACAAAGATCTATTTTATGAGGTGTTGTTAGTACAACTTTCTCCTCTGAGGCAAGCATATGGTAGTTGCATTACTTATATTGACAATTATTAATTATTTTCTTTTAATGCCATACAGCCCAAGATCCCAGAGAGGATCAATGACCTATTATTATATTTGGTCTTTCATGACCACAAGGAAAGTCAGTACTGCCTCTAAATGACTACGATACCAAATTGTCTGACTAAGTTTGTCTGCTTTTTCACAGTACATGTACATAATATGATGTGATGAAACACAGAAACTGTCAAACTAATGCCAATTTTAACAGCCATTTTAGGATGGGTTTCTGCCAAAGACCCATCGCCCTGTGACCGAATTCCCACACAGGATAATCCCCAATGTCTTGCTCGTGCTCTCCCACATTCTCACAAGCCCCACATTTTTCCCTTTTCAGCTCTTCCACTTTTCACCTATCCCCTAATCAAATCATACTGTATGTTCTCAATTTTTCTAGTTTCCTTTGTTCTCCATTATAAAATGGAGATGATGATACCATTGTTAAAAAATTATCTTCATAGGAGAATTTACAAAGATGCTTCAAATTAACAATTGTGTCTGTATAGTTTAAACTCCCTTTTCATAGATTTGTTGGCTTTCTTCTCTTATTATTGGATTCCGACTACAACAGGCCAGTTACTCAACTTTTTTTTATTTTTCAGTAAACCTAGTCTTGTGAGGGAGCATAAGACAGAATCTTTTGTTGTCAACTGTTTTTGACTTCCCATAATTCTGCACACCGAGCATGAAAAACTTTGGATCATTCTTCCAAGAATAACATAAATTCCCTTTATATGAAGGTCAGATAACAAATCTCCACTAAAACAACTGCACATAAGGTCTTTTATAAAATGCAGATCATAGCAGTCTTTGTCTAGATGTTACCATACATGTTTCTGCACCGAGGTTGAACTGATAGGCTAAAAAAACAAATACATGATTTTCTTAATTGTCCAACTGAACAAATGATATAACTAGAGATACAATGATCAGTGTATCCATTTTCCCCTACAAACTGGAACTATTTCATTCACGCATTGTCATGCTTACCACCTACAAATAAGTGCTCCATACAAAAATTTCTGTTAAAAGACCGAATCAGCATAAAAATCATCAGCAATAAAATGCAAGAATGGCACACACATCCAAAAAACACGCAACTTATTTAGCAGCTGGAGCTGAACTACTACTCTGACAATGAAAGCAAGAACAAAATTGTGTTTTGGCTAAATTTTGATTCCATATAACACATGTTTCATCATGTTTTGGAGATGGCAAGAGCACAACTGACACAGAACCAGGGAAGAAACAGACCCTGAGTTTTACAAAAAAACCTGCAGCTTGTTCAGACTGCTTCCAGGCAGAAAGTGAACCAACTCATAATTCACCAGAAAACTGTTGAATTTGTCTAGGAAACAAAGCCAGCTGCCAGAGGAGTAAGTTTTTCCAGATGCCATTCTTCTTCCTATTTACTGAAGGGTTTTTTGGTGTTTTTTGGGTTTTTTGGGGTTTTTTTGTCCATCATTTTTTTACATCCTCTGATAAGTAAAAATGTATCAACAAATAAAACATACTTGGAATCAAAGTACTCTCTGCCTTGTCTCAAAATAAAGATGATCTTCGACCTGTAATTTTACAAGGACTTCATAGCCAATCATAAGACTGTTGCATATTCACCTAAGTCAAGTCCACAAATTTCAGGAATGTAAGCCAGCAACAGCTGGTTGTCATTTAACAAATAATAGTACAAAATAACTGGAAGACCCCAGAATTATGAAGCCTAACCCCTGCAGGCTCTGCAACTGGACACTTTGATATTCAGCTTGGGCAGCTTGTTATTCAAGTTATATTAGCTATATTGAGTTTAAAAGTTATTCCTTACCCATTTCCTATCAATGCAATAGGAAATGAAAATCTGAAGCCTGGGTTAGGGATGTGCAGTAACTCTTAATGCCTTCAGATTTTTTTCATCATCTCTGTAACTAATTTGCTCTTTGTGCCAACAGGGAGATACTGGTTTAGATAGAACGATGTCTCCCCAGTACAACATTTCTTCTTCATCAGCAAAATAGGAAAAAAAGCCATCTGAATCCCATCAGCAAGTTTATTCATACAGACACACTTTTAATGTAAAGAAGCCATGTAGCATTTTAACGCCAATTTAAAGACTGCTGGAAACAACACTGTGTAAAAATGCAACAAATTATCTTGGATCTGATTTACAAAGTCTCCATTGCATACTCAGACAGCTGTTATAAACTTTGAGGGATCTCCAAGGATCCTATTTTCCTACCTTTATTAATTTTCATCACTATAGAATTCTGCACATGAACAGGAGGCAGAAGAAAGAAAAATAGCTGGAGAATTGGGGGGAGGCTGTGGCTGGGACAAAATGTCTAGCCATGATTAATTACAGGTAAGCAATAATTTGGAAAGCTTGGGGCTTTCCCTGATTGTGGAACACACACACACACAAACCCCAAAACAAAACAGGAGGGAGACATGAATGGTAAGTAAGATAAAACCTCACCCAGTCCATGACATTAAAACAATTTATAGAATTTAAACTTCTTTTACAAGTCTACAGAAAAAACCAAACCAAACCAAAACAAACAAAAACAAACGAAAAGCAAAAGCAGTTTCTTCCTTTTCTCTTGGTGCTACAACCGTTGAGTTTATTGCTCAGTTTGCAGCTTTATGAGAGGTTACTGGATTGCTCTGAGTGTTTATCATAGACAGTGCAGGCAACCTTCCTCTTGAAAGTAAAATAATGCACTGTGCATAGAACAATAGTTCCCAGGCAAACAGCAATATTGCAGGTGACTTGCCTTCCCCCCCCACCCCCAACCCCCCACCCCCCGCCCCATCCTTTTTCTTTATCAGGTCTTTTGAAGTTCTAAGAATCCGCTGGGCAAAATGAGAAAAGGACAAAGAACAATTCTTCCTCTAAATGTGGAATGAACTGACACGGTATTTCAATCAGTGGCTCTAAAGAAAATATCCCCATCAAGCCTGGGAACTGATAGAAAAAATGTACTTTAAGGGCTTCTGGGGTCACTCTTCCCCGCCACCCCCCCCCACTCCCTCCACCCCGCCCCGATTACTTCCTCTCTCCCCCTTATACATATATATATATATACATATATCCTGATACACCCAAGATCACATAGCAAAACCAGATACATCTTTTGTTTACAGTGGAGGCTTAATACCTTCAGCTTGATGGACTCCTTTGTGATTGTTTCAGCTAAAATATGATTGCTAATACTAGTAACAGCCAAGCATGCACCGCAGTCTTCATCTACCCTTTAACACATGTTGTCACAGATGTCAGATGTCTTCTACATAGGACTGCACTGATTCAGAAAAAAAACCATAATTCAGGAGAGTCCTATAATTTAGGAAGAAAAGCAAAGCACTCTCTTCAAGAGCTAAGCCGTGTTAGGTACAGAGTGAAATACATTGGGCTGGTCAGCACTGGGGTGATTTCATCTTCATGGCATTGTACTGAGGGCTGAGTCATTACTTTTTAAGTTAGCACACAAATAAAAGGAGGAGGAGAAAATAATTGGCAGCTGAAAGTTCTGCAGTGCACAGTACACTGCCCTTACCTGACAAGCTGTGACAGTAAGGTCATTTACTTTAAAGTTAAGACCATACGTTTTTCATTCAGACTAAAAATTCTGTGTGTTTCTAGACAAGACATAGCAGACATTGTTGTTCCCAGTCCCTTCATTTGTCACTCACACTAATCATGACGTTTAATAACATAAAGAATACACATATGCTGGGAATTATATTTTAAATCCTCTGCATCATAGGAAAAAAAACCCATATATCCACATTTTCCTGTTCTAATTCATTAGTCTCTCAGATATTTCTTAGAATACTCCAGAAATACCAGGGTGTTTCCAACAATAGCAGGAATATCCCAGACAGTAATAACTTCAGATACCTAATTCTGATTTTTCCAGCACTGTTGTTGGGTGATTCTGTAACTTACAGAGATCTGGATGAGACCAGCTGCTTGTGACTGGCTGGAATTGAGGTCAGGTAAACACAGGGAAGCCTGAATGGCAACAGAAGTGAGGTAGGCAGCAGGATGAACACTCACATTTTGTTTCACAGTTTTTTACAGATGATATTAATAAACAAGGATAACATCTTGTCAGCACTGTCCCCTCTGAGCTCAATCATTCCTGCTAGCACTGAAAGATGAATGAACCTGAAGTCAAATGGAAATCATCTTCATCTTTAGCAGGTTGCTAGAATTCAACCATTTTTACATATGCAGCAAGGTAAAAGACACTGTTCATGATGCATGAAGAAGTACAGATTCCCATTTCCTCACCCTCAGCTGTGCGGGTTTTTGTATTGCTTGCAGGATGAAAAATCATAGCAACTGCAAAATAAGCGCATGGGACTGAATATATAACACCAAGTAAGAAGGTGTCATTTTAATAAAGATAAGGCAGGCTACCACTTATTTCATGTCAAAAAGCAATGTCCACATTTTCTTGTGTTTTCAGTTTTGGAGAAATCTAAGACTCAGCTCCTCAGCTGTTTGGTCACTGCCCTGAACCACAAGCACTAAAGGAAGTGCTTTCTTTAATGTCAACGAGTGGGATGACAGCTAAACATCAAGTGGCATCAGCGTCTTATAAACAAAGCCACAATCCAGTCCCAAAGGTGAATAGTACAGAAGCAAGAGAGAAAATAGCAGTAATGATTGCAAGTTTCAGGATTCCCCAAACTCTTAGTGCCCTCAACCTGTGTTAGTAGTTCAGGCTGCAGATCTGTCAGGTCCCATGAGCTACACAGATGTAGCCAGTTGTCAGAGCTTGCATGGAACATCTCGAAAGGAGCAGCAGCAATCTGGGAGATCCTGGGTTTGCCCAGCTGCTGGAGGAGAGCTGTCAGCTGTGGGCTATGCATTAGCAATGCAATCCAAACATTAGGGAGAGCTCCAGGGCAGCAAGTACTGTCCTCCAAAGGCTACATAAATGCAGTAGCCTGAACACTTATTGTGCAAAAGATGCTATGCCCTTCACTTGCCCTCAAATTAACTTTTAAATCACTCACATTAGTCTTATATACATATTTATAATAGTGTGAACACTGAGGAAAAAACTAGCCCTTTTGTGTTAGTAGACAACCTTATCTAATACAGCCCTAGAGTCCTATGGTAGTACTGAGGCACCAGAAAAGGCAAATTTGGAAGGTGCTACCTAGCACGTCTGTAGCATGGCCAAGTGCTGGCTGGAGCTCATCTCTCTGTTTTATCATTTCCATCTCCCAAACTCTTAATCTGTTGTTCTCAGTAACAAAAACATTCAGCCTCCTCCCGTGGGAGAAGCAGAACAGAGGAGTGCATAATGGACAAACACAAGGTGTATATAGTTTCTATAAAACAAAATATAGAGCAGGTTATAAAAAAAAGAGGACAGAATTAACTTAACGGGAAGATTCAACATTTTTTTGGCATGCAAACTCTGTTTCAATATTGCACACCAGTTACAGCTGATGAGCACAGCTGGGAAATGCAGAACAGGCAGCAGCCTATTTAATACCCACTCACTGGACCCTTTTCCCTACTAGACTAGTTTTAATGGCCAAACTATAACTAGTAGGAATGAACTTCCTGGCTTCTGGCTATTTGCTTTTCTGCTGCTGAAAGTTTCAGCTCAAATCTATCAGTCATTCAGAAAAAAAGTACAACCAGCTGTATTAAATCCAACATTTTCCAAGGTCTGAATGCCTGGCTTTCTGTCTTTAGTGTTCCTCTTCACACAGATTTTCATTCTGTGCCATTACGTACTGTCACAGCGCTAGAACTAGCTAACTTTTGATTGATTGGCATTAGCTGAATGCTAGGTGCCAATGTCAATGTACAGAGGAACTGTGAAAGGTAACCCTAAAAACCTGCAAAAGACTGCCTGCATTTGTAAGAGTACAAGAAAAACAACCACATGAAGTAATGCAAGTTGTCAGCTAAACTTGCCTGCCTTCCCCCACAAAGCTGGTTTATTAAGCATAACTAAAAAATAAGTTTTGATATTTCAACTTTTATACAGTAGACAGATGTAATTACTGCACAAAGTTATAACATAAAAAACAATTACTAATTGTGTTTTCCACTTTGTTATTTCCAAGATGGCCTTTAAGCTCTGAAGATGCTGAATTACACTTTTCAAAGTGGTGTGGCCTAATTCCACAAAATTTCCTCAATTTCTAAGAAATTGAGGCTCATCGTCTTTTTCAGATGCCATACAAAACAGCGGGACATCATGAGTCCTACTAGATTTTTCTCTATTCTTTTTTTTTCTTTTCTAGTTTCATGTAAAACAAACCAGTATGTTTTACTGTTAAACACAGGCCTCTGTATTTTAGCAAAAATTTCTGGTTTGCCAGGTACTGCTTAAACATGTGGCTACACCATATAAACACTTGGGGGGTTTTTGTGCAGTCAGTCAGTCTGGTTAAACTGGAAATTTTCCAGACATACATATATATATATATATGTATGTATCTTGGATGTTTATAGTCATGCATGTTTTTATTGCAATTTCTATAGTCCTTCCAGTTCTTTTAGTCTTTTAGGTATTCATATTTGATCCCTTTTATTTCTTTAGGATACATCTACATAACACTACAAATAGTAAGTAAATTTAATCCAAATGTAATCAAGTAAAGTCAATGCTAAATTCTCAGGGTTTTTTTTGTTGTTTTGTTGTGTTGGTTTTGGGGGTTTTGTTTTGTTTGTTTGTTTTATCTGTTTTGGGTTTGGGGTTTGTGGGGGTTTTTTGTTTGGGTTTTTTTTTCCCTACAGAGAATGTGTAACCTAGTCACTTCTGATCACATAACACCTCTATGGAAACTCCAGTTGCTGCCTAGATGAGAATGTAATGGTAAAAAAATATCCAAAGACATTGTTAGCAGCTTCTAATGAAGGACAGGAGAAGCCAGTGCCATGTAAGTGGCCAGCTGTCTTGGCATCAGCAGCTGTTACTGGCAGCACACAAGGTTAAAATCCAGATGTATTTCCCAAAGTGCCTCAGGTAGTCAGGAACGGAACCATCAGCAATTTCAATGGGAATTAGTATATATTATACTTAAGCCTTGACATCTATCAATAGCTCTGGGAGCCTCTGACATCCTGCTAAATCTGGCTGCAAATGACCTACCTGTCATTGCCACAGCCAGGGGCCAGCATTTCAATGCCCATCCATATTCCTGTCACTCAACTCATGTCAAGCTGAGCCTGTTTAATCGGCTTTTCTCAGGACCTGAAACTTTCTTCTGAAATCCCCACTGAAGTATTATGAAGGGAAGGGGTGATGTAGCCTGAAGAGCATTCTGGCAAACACCTCACAAAAATGAAGAAGTTGTGCAGGCTCTGGAGAAAGAAACTTTAATTTCCAAACTGTGACAGAGGATAAACAAGAAAATGAGGCTCCCTCCTTCTGTGTTCATTGCTGGTTTTGTCCATTTGTCCAAACCACTGTTACTTTAAATTCTCTTTAATCCCTTTTGATCATCTTTAGGGCCACGAAGTAGTTGAAAGTTTAGCAGACACACCAATAGTCAGCAGTGACATCTCTGCCCTACTTTGTAACCTGAAGTGCATCCACATCAGGAAAAAAAGCTGCTTATGTCACCTTTTCCTAGTAAATCCATGCACAGGATTGTATTATGTCTTCTCACATATTGTAGTTGCTACATAAGAAAAATTAAGGAGACTGTAGAAACTTTGAGCCTCCCCACCTCCCGCTAACAAAACCTTGGCTTACGGGGCCAATCTCAGTGTTAACTGACTTTACAATCAAAAGACAGCAGCAACCATTTGTTTGGTTTTTTTTTTCTTTTTTTTCCCCCCCAAAACCTTACATTTTATCTAAAATTACTCATTTGAAGAAGATTTTGTTTACCAGTAACCCAGAGAATTTCTTGCTACTAATAACAGCAGCCTCAGTAGAGTTTGTTTTCTCAAGACTGAGGCAACTTGACTTTGAATGTCAGCTGTACACCCTTTAATGAGCGATTTTTATTACCAAGCAAAACTAATCTTTTTCTTTATAATCTTATTCACTTACCTCTGAATTAATTTCATTTTGGACAGAAATCATGGTTAATTTGGGACTAAGGTTCATTTTGGTATATTGCTCTTGGTGAAGCTCTTCCTGCCCGTGGTTTTATTTCTTTATCATGACAAAATGGTTACTTAATATTTAAATTGCAGCAGCAACAGGGGCTTCTCTTAAAAATCAGGTTATATTTTAGATGATGTGTGCAAATACACATACATTTGAATTTCATCTCTCATATTCCCTGCCAGTATCTACTGTTTGGCTTCTCTACCATCTGAGCCTGAACCGACACTTTAGGCATGCACTAAATAGCTCTACAACTTGCAGAATGCTTTTTTTCTATTTTACTCAGACAGACAAGGTGTAAAGTTGCTCAGTGAACTTTTTAAAAGCATTAACAGAAAAACCATCCAGGTTTATCAAGCCTACAGTGTGAGCAAGTCTCTGGGAAAAATTACTTTGTAACTGAGTCCATTATTACAACAGCTGGTTCTGTACAAAATCACTGATATAGTTGGTTAAATAAAATCAAATCAAACACAGAATTTAGGAAAGACAAATACTTCAAGCCACTTAAAAATCTTTAATTTGTCCCCTGTACCTATCATCATGATACAGTCCTTGACTGGTCGCTGATTATTATTTTTTCCAGAGGGCTCCAGTATAATTCAATACAGGAGGCAGACAATACTCATTTAGTAAAACAGAGCTCACTGTCCTAATCTACTCTCATGCTTCAATATGTGGACCCTATTTTATATTTAATGTGTATTTCAACACTTTCTATAAAGACTGCATTTTCTCTTTGGCTTTTCTATAATCCTCATTACTAGAGTAGATGATTGCTTCATAAATCTACCTATCTTTGCAATACCTCCACGAGGTGGGTATCTGGCATCACTTCCTTTCTACAGATTGGATGTTAAGGCTGAAAGATGTTATAGTTAAAAGCAGACATACATTTTTAGTGCTCAATTGCAGATGCCTACAGGCATTTTTTGTTGGTGGTGCTTTGGAGGACAGCATTAGATACATTCAGAAAGAATGATCACTTACCCCGGTGGCAGCTCTGAATGTTTAGTATTTCCACAAACTGGACCTCTGGGTTTCCAGTTAGGTATCCAGAAAATTAGGATCAAACTGACTGCTCTGTGAAGAAAAACCTTATGCAACTTGGCAGGCATCACACAGGAATGTGGTTTCAGAGGCAGTTAGAATCTAGTTCTCCAGGGAAGCATTCTCCTGCCTTTGCTCTAGATCATTCCTCAAACTGCAATTCCCTTCTTAATTTCTAAATTATTTCAATCTTCTATGATAAAAATTGTATACAATATTCTACTTACACTACATCATTCTGATTTGGCCTGAGTCGCCCTTCAATGACTCCCCAATCTTCTTTCAAGAGTGCTTCAAAATCTGAATCTCTGCTCTGAATCTCTTTTCTTCACCTTTCCCACAATTTCCACTTAGCAGACTTCATTTCCCATTCTACTCTACCTTTTCTAGTGTAGCTGTTGTTCTAGCTTGCCAGCTACTGCCCACCGCCCCCTGTGCCAGCGCCTCTCCCTCCACCAAAGAAAAAAATCAGACAAAACCTTTTCCCACATTGTCTGGGCAGGAGCAGGAAATCCCTGCAGGCATACCACAATGAAATGCTGTGCTCCCAGCTATGGCCAAGATGTGCAGTTACTGCAGAAGTCCCACCTGGCCTCTCAGCCCTAGTATGGCATTTACACAGCTCTTCTGTTCTAGGGGACTGTAAGTTCTTGGAAAATAAGTTGTGCTGATGAGCTAGTGACAGCTGTGGCAAGCTGCTTTGTTGGTCTGTGAGCTGAGATGCGTCTGCTCATCAGAAGCTGCAAAGATCCCTCTCTAATAGTAATTCCCACACTGTGCTGGCATAGCCATATAAGTCTGTTACAAAGGCTTATGAGTGTCCATGTCATGATGCCTGGATTTTAGTCCTGGTTCTCTCAGTTAGTCCTTGCCTGGGGATCCTTGCATCCTGCTCCCCTATGTACTACAGTAATGCTCCCAATATTCCTAAGCTAACACTTTTTTACCTCTAAGGATGAGAAGACATACTATAGTTTATGCAAGAGTTGGAATATGTGAAGTTGTACACGCGAAAGCAAGGTTTGAATGGATGTGAAGGATGCAGGCCTCATCACCGACTGGATGCCTCTCCGAGCCTCCTATAGTGGCCTCTGTTCTCTTCAGGCTCCCCTTGCTGCCACTGGCTGAAGCCACCTACTCATGGCAACTCTCCAAAAGCGCTGCTGCAGATACCGTGCTCCAAACCAGGAGCTGTCTTGCTGTCACCAGAGTGGAGCACAGACATGTTGGTGGCCCTGGTTAACATCCTGCCCCCAGTAAGGGGGAACCTTTGGGGGAACCTCCGAAGCCAGTGAGGTCTCCTCACCTCTGGAGCTCACTTGCTTTTTATCCATCCATCAACCTGGCTACAGAAAACTCTCAGCTACGGTTCCTCAAAATAATTCCAAATGCCAAAAGGTATGGGTTTGGAATGGGCTAGATTCTGCCAAAACTAAACTGCAAAAATGAATATTGAACAAAGTGTTCTTAAAGACTATAATGAGGCTTTCACTTCTTGTGATTTACACACACCAGAGACTAAAACTGTTGTATAACTATTTTTCATAAATTGTCCTGTGATATACAGTATTTTTCCTGAAAAAATCAGATACATATCCAGAGAAATACCATATAAATCCCTTCTTGTTTGAAGTTCTGAGAAAAATGTTGTATATCTATTTAGGCAGTAATTTTATTTTAGATTTTTTAAAATCTTATAATTACATTAATCTGCTTATTAATAGATTCCATATAATCTCTGCGCTTATAGGGGGTGTAAAGATTACAGAGAAAGACCACTGAGTGAACACCACTTATTACATTATCATCTCTGACTCTTAGAGAAGCCACAACAAGAGATCAAAAGTCAATGCGATTTCCCCCCATGCTTTTCCCTTGGCGTAAAAGAAAACAGTCAACATATGGTAAAGACTATCATTCATGGATACGCATCCAGTGCCTCAAGCAATGAAAAACATAAGTGCTCCTAATTCTGCCATTATTGTAATTATCATTACAAAACCTTCCTTTTATCGTTACCATTTTGACACAGAACCAAACCTCCCTCCTGCCACACTGCTCTAGTGCCTATGTTTGAGTGATTGTCTTCTGACTTCATATCCTTCACTCTCTAGATAATTCTAGTTCTGAAGTTTGGCACCACGTCCGATTCCTCTGACTTCTCTACCTCTATAGTATTCTATGGTTCACCCCATACCATTGCTAACAGCGTACTGGCATGACAATTTCAAAGCTAAGGGTGGCAATATCTGTGGCAATGTTTGATTTCTCATGTCCCAATCTATCATTTTTGCAGGGCCTGTAAGATTCCCTTTGTTACTCTAAATTTTTTATTTTCCATACTTTCTTCTTGCAGATGACACGAGACTGGGAGGAGTGGCTGCTATGCCTGAGGGTTTTGCTGCCATCCAAAGGGACCCTGACAAGCTGGATAGATGGGCTTACAGAAAGATCATGAAGTTCAACAGGGAGAAGTGTGAAATCTTGCACCTGGTGAGGAAACCCCCCATGTGTCAGTGCGTGCTGGGGCTGCCCAGCTGGGACACAACTTGGCAGAAAAGGCCCTTGGGGTCCTGGTGGCTGCCAGGTTGAACACGAGCCAGCAATGTGCCCTTGCGGCCAACAAGGCTAATGGTATCCTGAGCTGCCTTAGGCAAAGTATTGCCAGTGGACAGAGGGAGGTGATCCTTCCCCTCTACTCAGCACTGCTGAGGCCACACCTGGCGTGCAGTGTCCACTTGTGGGCTCCCCAGTACAAGAGAGGGGTGGACATACTGGAGAGTCTAATGAAGAGCCACTAAGACGATTACGGGACTGGAGCATCTCTCTGTGAAGTGAAGCTGAGAGAGCTGGGACTGTTCAGCCTGGAGAAGAGAAGGCTCAAGGGGCAGTCTCATCAATGTGTATAAATAACTGCTGGGAGGGTGCAAAAATAACAGAGCCAGGCTCTTTTCAGTGGTGCCCAGTGGCAGGACCAGAGGCAATGGACACCAACTGAAACACAGGAGGTTCTCTCTGAACAGGGAAAACTTCTTTACTATGAGGGTGACCAAGCACTGGCACAGGTTGCCTGGGGAAGCTGCAGAGTCTCCATCCTTGGAGATATTCGGAAGCCCTCCAGACAAAGCACTGGGCAACTGTCTGTAGGTGTCCCTGCTTCAGCAGGGGGTTTGCACTAGATGAGTTCTAAGTCCCTTCCAGACTCAACTACGCTGTGATTCTATGGCTCTGTGATTCTCCCTACTCTTTTTTTTTTAAAATCTCTGACATATCATTAAAGTTCTGTAGCTCTATATTCATTAGTAGATGTATGAATTTCTCAATTATCACAAACTGGTTTATGAGCCACTATTGATTCAGTTACCAACAGGTTGCTATTAATGGGAAGAGTGTTCATAAAAGTATGGTCCCCACTGGTCACCGAATATTGCATACCATATGAAATATGATGCTGCCTGTTGTGACAGACAGAAACAGTTAAAGCTTACAAACGAAGTGCTCTAAGAGCACAGAGAGTGTCTCACAAAATGATGATGAGCTTTACGAAGTAGTTTCATTGTCAGAGTATTTATGGGCAATATCAGAAACACAAGTTTAATTCTCTGTTCTGCCTGAAGGGATTTAAACCCACATCAATTACCTCGCAGCACACTGCCCCTTACCCAGACGTAAAAGGGGTAGGACTTCCTCAGTCCCTCTGTTAAAATTTTTCCACCTGGGATGAATTAATAACTATTTATTAGGGAAGAAACTAGGACCAATTCTCCCTGTCTCATCCCAAAAGGCCTATAGGTTTGTATTCTCAATCAACAGGCCAATGAATATTTAATTGTCTCATGCAAAGTGCAATACCTTCCTCTGAAATACAGAGCCTCATTCCATATTACACTTTAAGCCTCGCTCTTAACACATTTTTCTCATGAATATGTATAATGGGGGTTGGAGTCACTAGATGAATGATTTCAACTCTCTCTCTCTCACTCTGTAAGTAAATGCAGCAATAGTACTCCGAAAGAGAAAGGAAAAAAAAAAAAAAGAAGTTGCAGAGATAAAATTAAATACTGTACTGTAATGTAACTGAATATGACAGAGGCAAAGTTGCACAGGCAGTCAACATGCTGCCCTTTTCTATAAGGACTTGCAAGTTTAGCATCCTTTTCTATAGCTCAGTTAACTTGAAAATGTAAATAATCTCCTTATATTTGACAGTCACAGATACCATGGACAAAATGGAAATGAAGAGATAGGTAGACACTTTGCAGGAGGGACCATAATTATTTTTGCCCTTGTTCTTTGGTAAGAAAGGAAATACACAAACAGAAGACATTCAACGTAAGGGCAGTGCTGTAAAAGTTACGAGATTCTGGTCATTCTTACCCTGCCTTCTTGCAAACCACTCACCATTGCTTATAATCGGCGTCACAGTTGCAGTAGTACTTGGGATCTGTACAGTTGCGTTCGATGCCGCAGGCACATTTTTGAATGCCGGGTCCTGATCCGCCCCAGTAGTAGTGCTTCTCATTGGCTTTTCCAACCCACCAGGTATATGGATTCCCTTCTGCAAGAAATTAAAATGCAAGGTTACAATGCATCAGAGAGGTAGGGCTCCAGAATGCATTAATTGAGCTCAGATGTTTAATATGCAGATGTTAACAACACATAACTGGACAGCCGTCCTACAATTTTGTCAAACACACACTTTCATTATTATTGAGAAATTCAAAGGACTCTGCCAGGTAAACAAAACATCTTTTCTGTATTCACATGATTCATAATGATTGAAATTAATTAATCTTTTTATCTTGTATGCTTGTTGTTTAGCTTTTTAATTGTTCTCAGTTTATATAATGAAAATACATGGGCAGGTTCCATAATTATTTTCAATTAATTTCAAGTTTATATAGCAGGCTATCAGATGGATTATTCAATATTTGACCACATATGCTGCACATAAAGATTAATTCATTTTATCTTTTATTTTTTCATAAAAACTTTGAATTGGAAATTAATCTGTCTTCAATAGAAAACAAACATGATCATC
This sequence comes from Falco biarmicus, assembly GCF_023638135.1. Taxonomy (NCBI): domain Eukaryota; kingdom Metazoa; phylum Chordata; class Aves; order Falconiformes; family Falconidae; genus Falco; species Falco biarmicus. Next base: position 25,883,619 of record NC_079291.1, read on the forward strand.
ATGCTCTCTCCAGCTGGTCCAAAGCAAAGTGTAAAGAGATATTATACAACTCCTAAAGCATCTTAACTATTTCTTAAAAATCTATGTATTTTTTTTTATTTAATACTTGAGCAAAGGTGATTTGAACTTTGATATAATCACATTTCTTGGCATTGGGTCTGTAATTTGATATTTTCATATACTGCTCCAAGTTTATTTCTAATACTTTTTGGACTAACTAAGCCTCTTATGTATAAATAAATAAATGAACTCCCTCTACTTTAATTTCTAATTTGAAAAAACACCCTTACTGAAAAGTTTTTTATTCCTCCAGTTCAGCAAAGCACTTAAATATGTGCTTAACCTCATACCCATGTAAATAACTCAATCATTCTCAATGTACTTGTCTTCATGATTTTTCACATTCAGAAAACATGACTGAACTCAGCCTATAAACGTGTTTCCTTAAAAATGTCTTTTTCCCTCATCCAACCTGCTGCTGGTATTGCCTCATTTAATCAAACAAAGATATTTGCATGGAATTCACTTATTAATCATTTTTACAAGTAAAATCCTACATAATAGATATTCTTCTTTTCATAATTTTCTATTAGTGCATCTCACTTGTACATCTCCAAAAACTACATCCATAATCCTAAAAATAGCCATTTCAAAATTACATTTGATCATCTAGACCATAAATCTACTTATCCCAGACATATGTTTGAAGTAATTCATACGGAATGCTAAAAAAAAAAAAAATCCCAGACACGGAGAGAACAACTAAATAACTGCATACGTTAAAAAACTGCCCAACCCACAAAAGACACAGCTCTCTGAAAACATGTGCTTTGTTCAATGCTTTTGAATTGTTAAACATTGTGTAAATAACGCTACTGAAAATAGGATAATGTGAAAAATTCGTGGTGGCTGAAGCTTTTATTAGATGTTACGATGCTGCACAGTATGACCATTCAGCTCTGGTGCTAATGCAATGGGTATGATAACAGTGTGCCGTGATTCTGGACTTTAAATTGGTCATTTTAGTTTCTGTGACTCAACCACCACAGAACTGAGTGCTGCCTGTTGAAGTGTGTGCCATGTGAACGCTGCAGCAGCATCGCCAACCTGCAACACAATCTATTAGATACGGGAGTACGTACCCCTGGCTTCCAAAAGATTATTTGAAAAGCATTTAAGGGTAAATGTTACCTTTCCACAGTGAGTGATAGAAGGGCTTTTATTGATACAGGATCCAACTACAGCATTAATGATATTTGAAGCTCCTATTGTAATTCTCGCCCCCCCCCCCCCCCCCCCCCCCCCCCCCCCCATCTTTGAAGTTAGTGTTTATGCTGCAGTGGAAATACCGTAGTTTTGACTGTTACTCAAAATTCTCTTTGTTTACACCTTTCCTGTCAAGTGAAGGATTGCACGATCCAGTCAGCAAGCACTCCACCAGGAAGCTAAACTGCTAATTAAAGCACCAGAGGAAAATGAATGACTTAGAATTGTCAAAAGGAGGATAAAAAATTCAGAAGCAGGTAGAAATGATTAAAGCAGATGACGGTGATAGCAGAATTATGGACTATGGCAATGGGTGTCACAGACCGCTATGACAGACACAAACAGGGCATGTTTTAACTCATTTAAATGGCAAATGGCATACAGTTTTAAACCCAGAATGCATTCTAGCGTAGCCAGAGCCATTTTTCACATCTATTGTTTTCCACATGCACATACACTAGTTAGGGATCTGGCCCCATTTGGATGCATGCCTCCTCACTCTGAAGACAAGACCTATCCATAGGCCTGGGAACACAAATTAATTGAGGAAGATAGTAACATGCGTGATTAAATTTCCAGAAAGCTCAAGGAAGGAACATAGGATTTTAGTGGGTTTACATTCAATACCAATTCTGCCAGCCACCCCCACAACCAGCAATTCCTTTGTGGACACCTCCAGCAGTCTGTATCTGCCCAGCATGTTGTGCCAGGGCTTGCACCAGAGGGGTTCTTGGCAGACAGCTCTCATTAGCTGGTTTTCCATTAGCACATAATGCCATGCACTGGAATAGGATGAGCCTCATGCCAGACCATCGTGCACCACAGTGGCCGTACAAGAGGTTCTGGAGGTCCTTGATAGCCTATGGTTAATAAAAGAAAAAGGTGAGGAGACGCAGTTGTGCCTCATTTGCTCTGTGCCAGCCAAATGACAACAGCCCTTTGGGGCCTGCCTTCCTCTCCATGTCAGCCAAGAAAAAGATGAGCAGCATTTTGCCTAGAGTTCATAAGCTCCAAATCAGGAGTGCTATGCAGATACACTGCAGACACTGCTGTGGCTGGGCATAACAAACAGCAAAACCCTGCACTGGGGAGACTTGAAGAATAGAAAAAAAAAAAAAAAAAAAAGCTAGGAGAGAGAAGGATGCATCAGGCAGGTAAAAAAATATTTAGCAATAGGACCACTCTTTCCCTCTTGTGCTTCACCCTCTTTTATAGACTCCTTTTGAGGATGTGAACCCTTCTGCTTTTCTGCTTCAGAGCCCTTTGCTTTTTTTTTTTTTTTTTTCTCTGGAAGCTGTTGGAAAGGGCTGATCCAAGTAGAAGTAGTAGTACACTCCAACACGAAGATGGATCATTAACATATGTAATTCTAAGCATCAGGCTATTTTATCATATATGATTATTCTGCAAAAAATATCACTACTAGTGGTCTTATGACGTTAAAGGTATATAAATTTAGTTTAAGGACAAAAACCTGTGGAGGGCAAAAGTTATACATAAAAGTTATCAAGTGTATTGTGATGACAAGTAATACCAGAAGATATTTCCTCTGGTTTTGAAGTTTTGTTTACCATAGGAACAAATTTTCAGTCACAGGATAGCTTTTTTGTTGTCATTGACTGATTGGTTTCCTCCTCCCAAGCTTTTGTGGACAAATTGCATTAAGAGAAGAAGGAGTGGAAGGGATACTCTCCCGCCTGCCTTGGGATTTTGGTTAGAATCAAGTTTTGATGCCGAACTGCTCTTTGGGCACAAACCAGCTTTCTTTCGAGGGCTGCTGTGGGAAGTGTTTAAGTTTATGTGTACTCAGTTACGACCAGGATGCCTTTCTGTTTCCCTTCTTGAAAAGAAGCCATTTGCAAGGTGTTGTGTGGTTATTACTCAGTCACTCAGCAGAAAAGTCATGATGGTATCAGAGTATGATATGGATACCAAGAAAACGGACAAAGATATTCAGCTTTTAGGAGGTTCATTACCCTGACAAAGTTAATAGCTGTGGGGTGAGAACAATCTTCTAAGGGTGAAATGACTGATCTTATTTTAACAGGGCATGTAGACATAGGAGAAGAGCCAGAACATCAAACCGTATTTTTAGTGATTCAGGTCTCTGTCTGACATACACACACACTAGCCTGTAACACTTACATGCAATACAGTTAACAGTGGTTGCAAGGGATTAGCAGTGGTGGACTTTCATTATAGTTAAAGCAAAATATGAGTTCTTATTTAAATCAATGTGCGATGGTAGCTCAGATCTGCAGTTATTAAATCAAAGCAGGTAAAGAATCTGCTCATCATTGTTTTCTATCAAGAAGACATCCCTCTCTACAGAATATTCAGAAAAAAGTAAAGGACTAAGGGAACATCTTTGTAAGCTCACAGATCTCTGAGTGTCATAAAATAGATTCTTTTTCATCTCATAAACATATCTTTGTGTTTTCATTTCATTTGATAGAAAAACATATCCAACCAAAGTTAATGTAGTATGAACAGAACTCTTTAACAGTCAATAATGTATTTCTAACATATCCAAAGTGTCTCAAAATGTGTAACTTTTGAAACACACTTTGTACTGAGTATTTAGGAAAACCAATTGGTTTTGTTATTTTTAAATGCAACTGATTAATTACAATGGTGTTACTTCCAACATTTTAGGGCTGCTGTTTCCCAGCAGTAGGGTGCTGGTAGCTGAAGCTGCAATGCTGAGAGACCTGAGGCTAGGGAACAGGATGGAGCGGCCAGATGCTGCCCCGCACTGGGTGCTCAGCCGGACCCGCCCACCACACAGCCCCCAGCAGAATAATGATGTTATTTCGTATTTGCAAACTACCTGGAGAAGGTAAATGCTTCTCTTTCATTCACCATCTCCTCCCCGTAGCAGATTTTCATCCAGTCTCTTCGTTCTCCCATGGTTCTCAAGGAGGCCATTCAGGGCCCAGTGGAGGCCCGTGGGCAGTGGAGGCCACCCGGCAGCATTTCTGCTGAACCAAGGCAGCTCTCCTCCGTTCCAGCAATTACTCTTAACCACCTTTTGTAGCCTCTGGAAACAAAGGAGTGATAGCAGTGATTATCCAAGGTTCTTCCCTTGGTTCTCTGCCCCAGCTCTTTCCCATTCCCTGCACTTTATTCCGGGAAGGACAGGATCAGCAATGGATACTGGCAGCACTGCGAAGAGCACAGCCCGTCTCACCTGGATTCCCTGCCTGGCAGGGGCAACAGCAGGCAGGATTTACAGAAAAGATCTAAGCTTTGCTGTCACTTCTGGCTGATTATTTGGCACTCCCCCAGCACCCCTTCACTGTGTTAAAGATGCTAGAGGGTGTATTTCTGCCTGTTCTGCTCAGGGTCTGCTTACAGCTCCACTGCCTGTGAATTTACCTAATTCCTTCCCAAATCCTCTCCAGGTGCAGCCTCCTGCGGTGAGCCGCAGCACACTGCCACGGGCTCCGGGTGAGGATTAACCTGCTTCTGCCTGTCAGGAAATGCTCCTGACCTCTGTCTGATCCTTAAAATCAAAGAGAACGGTTTATAAAGGAAGGCTAGGAACACTGCCAAACTGAAGCCTATGCCTCAGAACCTCCCAAAAATGAGACTGGTGAAAACTGCTCATTGGGGACCCTGCCTAACTTTAACGACTCCATTTAGCTGTTCCCCTGCAAACAATTAGGTATTAATTTACTGGATTGGATAGCTTTGAAATGATTTTTTTTTTTAAATGGGACCATTCCAGTTATCCATTAATATTACAGACTCCCTAATAAATACTAAGAAATGTCAACAATCACACCATGTGTGTAATTGTTATTACTTTCAGAAAAGATTATTCTGTTCACTTCTTCACTTCTTTGTTAATGGAACAGATTAAAAAACCACAGGTTAAATAATTTGCCCTATTCTTGTATTGGCAGAATAAGCCCAAAGATATCTTTCAAAAATGTACTACAATTTTGGAAGCCCAAATTAATCACAGGTGTAGAAATGAAAGCTATTTCCCAGGGATAATATACAATGATGAAATTAATGACAGAACTTCAAAAAAAGTCAATCTGCCCATGTGGAAAGGCAGGTATAATTCTTTTATTTTTGAACGGAATTACATTCTTTGCACGTGCATTTTGTCTCAAGCTACACTGTAACTTATCTTAAATTTAGCCTCACACAACGGTAACTTGATTTTAGGTCATGGTTCATTACAGCCTGTGCAGGAATTCTATCTGATATTGCACTGCAGAAGCAGGCACTGAAAGGATAATTTTGCCACTGTTTGAAAAGTTCAGCACGCTAGTATGGCTGAGCGCTTCATGGCTTTCTCTTTGCTGCTTATCACCATCTTTTTCCTTACACCATCAGTGGTATTTATTCCACTCAGGTCAAATCATTTTTATGAACATTGTGAGCCATTTATTCTCAGCTTTTGAAGAGTTAATATTTGGAAAAAAAAAGCAAACATGGTTTGATGTCTCTCATGCATCTAGTACATCCACATGTTCCAATGCAGGATCATTAAAGCCAAGGCTGCAAAAGATAGGTAGGTCTTGCTGACCCGGTTTATTCTGTGCTGATTTGGTTTTGCTCATCTTTATTATTATGTGTATGCTTAGGACCAATATGAAGCTGATTAGACACTTTGCAGGTTTGCTGGCCCTGCCTTGTGTCTCAGATGTGGCCACCTAGACTGAAGGTGCAGCTGCCGAGGAGTTTCATGGCAACAGCAAAACCTCCTAACAGAAGATACTCAACTGTAGAGCAGATTTGGCTCCTGCGTGCACCCCAGGTGGCCTGTGAGCAAGCTGTCAGTTTAAGTGATCACCCGGGAGGCCAAAATGTTTGAAACTGAGACAACAGAGCTGAGAGAAGAGCCTGGCTGGTGGGTACACTTCCAGACTTCAGTGAAAGTGCCTGTGCAGAAAGTGACTTCTTAAGTGAACCATCTAAGATAAAATGACAATTCATATATAATACCTACGTGTGATTTTACTGAGATTGTTTTTCTTTTAATATTTCCTCAGTTTTCCATTTTTTTTCAGTAATAATTCTTGCCCTCTACTGCATTGTGCAATATATACATAAGTTTAATATGTCATTTTAAAGTTAAGTCAGTTCTTATATTGCTATTGCCATTTTGTTAACCGATAAATCATTTTCCTTTGCAATTAACTAGGAAAGGTATAAGGAGTGTTTAGGATTGATGAAAAGAGTTTGCATCAGTGGTCACCATTCTACTAATAGCCAAGAATTAGCTTAGTCAAGCCCTCACAGCAACACAAATGGGGCATCTGAGCATATCGGAAACTTGGGGTAGAAGGCAGAGATTCAAAACCAAACCCACAAAAGGAAAACAATGAAAAAGAACCCTTGGCCACTTCAGAAAACTAGGCTGCCTAATTCATAGCTGCTTGTATGTTTAATAGAAATATGACCTGAAACTTTTCGTTTGTTATTTATGATAACATTCATCTGCAGGTACTTGTGTCTCTTTTAGTTCTTTTTTCATGGTGCTAGTACCCAATAAATATTTTTTTTCTTTTTTCTTTTACTGTGACTAGCCTGGAGCATTCATTTTCTTTATAAGGTCACTGAGGCGGTTGGTCTATTTGACAGTATATTTATTTGCAAAAGCTGTGTAAACTGTGTGAAAATTAAAGATTTAAAGTCTGCCCAGAAACAGAACCCTGACATACATTATTCCTCAGCCTGCTTGTTAATATAAAAATTGATATGATTTGATGTCTAAATTCATGGTCAAGGCATTTTAATGCGAAAACACTTAGAAAGAGGTGGTGGGTTTTTTTGGTTTGTTTGTTTGTTTTCCTTTTTATGATATTCAGAAATATATCATACTTCAAAAGTATTCTATAAATGAAAAAATATTGTTAAGGTTTTAATAGAAAATGAAGAAAAATATTTGAAAATATTTGTGAAAAGCATGAAAAATGCTCTTGATGATTTTACCTTTAAATATTCAAAAGAACATTTTCAATTAAGTAGGGCTTTTTGAGAACTATTGACCAGCTGTATCTGCAACATACAATGGAGCCTACCTTTTTTTTGTCCCAGATCTCAGTAATATTAATATATCACACCCTGTTCACTGTTTTCTTAAGGGCACCTAGGAATTCATTCTTGTCCTTTTCCTCCACATCCATAAAGCACTGCATTTTGCAGTGGAGGCAAGGATGAGCATCTCCATAATGCAAAGTAGAAGAACCTCCATGATCTTCAATAACAGGAACTAGATCAGATGTTTAGATGCCCAGCCAGGAGCCCTGGCTCTCCCACGTGTCTGGGAAGAGAAGCCTGAGATCATAGACTCGCCATGCTACTCAGACTTCAATCATGTTTTGGTACGTAAGGACTGGCCTACCTGAGAAGAGCCTAATTTTTCTCACCTGTGCCCAGTAAAGACAGAGAGAAAGGGAACCTATTTATATGCTTGGGAAACAAAATTACTGCCTGCATACTGGTGCCCATGCCTCCCACTAATGGCCATGGTTGCCAGTGCATAAAAGTGTTCTCATGTGCCCGTATATTTGCCTGCTAGCTTTTCAGAGAACTTTGATCATACATTTTTATATCAATTTCAAAACATATAGCAGCAAATACAGAATACTATCCAAGATAGTAGAAATTTCATTAAAGCATCTTTTCAGTAAGGCAACAGGGGTACTCCTGGTTATTGAATCTGTTTTTGTTCTAGTATCACAACTGCTTCTTAAAATTTCATTACCTGGATCCACAAAAATGTTGGCAAAGATGACTTTTCTTTCAGAATTAGCAATTTATAAAAAAGATCAGGAGAGAGAAATGTCATATTGCTGTCCAATGGCATCTTATGAAAAAGCTGTCTGACAGCTTTATTTTGCCATTGGAGAGATTTACTCTTCGCCCTAGCTCATGAAAAGCTAGTACAGTACAAATGATTTTTCCCCTTGTCAAGACTCGTATTCCAAGCTGCAGCACTACTAACCAAGCCTGACTTGTTATTTTTCTTGGAATTAAGTCTCAGTGGTGAGATTTGGCTGGGGAAAGCAGCTGTCAGATGTCCTTGTATCCTACTATTTGCTGCATTTTAAAGCGAGTTCATTATAAAATCACAACGGTCCCTACTACCCTTAACAACGTAGTGTGCCAGGCTTGCCGGTGTTGGAATTAATTGTGTACTGTCAATTCCCTGGATCATTTAAGGCCAAAGACCAGTGTCTTTGCTTAAGGTAACGCTAAAGGGAAAAGGAAAAGTACATACTTTTCAACAATAACAAGTCATTCCAAGGATGAAAAGAACATTTACTCACAGAAGTACGCTACAAAAAGAGTTCACTACGATTCGTACTATGCGTGCTGAAAAAACGGGCTTACCTCTACCCAACCTTGATGATAAACAGCATGCATACATACATGTACCCATTACCACTGACACTCTGAGGGTTAATGCAGCTGAAGCCATAATATATTTAACTCCTTTAAAAGCCAAAAAAAAAAGCCCAGAAACTCACTGATGATATTTCAACAGCAGGAGATGCATTCTGAAGTTTTCTGTAGACACAGACTCATTTTACAGCAGAGATCCACTGGGAAGATTTCAGAAATCGTGGTTAGTAGAGCAACAATGACTACTATTATAAGCAGTATGATTTATAGGGGACTGTAAAATCAAACCCAAATTATTATACCAGACCGAGTGTAAAAAAAGGGCCATTTAAACTGGCGTGCAATACATTATGTAGCAACAGGGCAAATGCAAAAGTAAATTCTGTAAAAAATGCAGTCGATACTGGTATCACAGAATTGCATACTGTGATCACATTTTCATATGAGATCCCTTGCTGTTAATATAAAATGAAGAAAACTAAAACATTCCTTAAATAAATTAAAAAGAGCCAAATAATTTTTGGGGTCTTGCTTCGCATACCACATAGGAGTGCCTTTAACCTCTACGAAGAAGAAAATAGGTTCCATTCTTACATGTACCTCCACCATTCAGCACAGAGTGCTTTGCTAGTCCATTTTATCTGATTTGCAGTAATCACAGCCTACACGGAACTAAATATGACAACTCCTTAAGAGCTGATGCCATTATTTTGCTAACAAATGAACTAAGACTAACAAGATCCCAAGGTAAATTAAACTACACTCTGTGTGAGCAGAACTGATTAAAGCTTTTTCTGCAAGTGATCTTTCCTCAGCGGTCCCATACCTCTCTTGAGCATTTCTCTCGAACTGTTGCTCCCTGCCCCCAAGCACAACCCAGCAGTAGTCCAAGTTGAATGAAAAAAGCCATTATGAGAGCCAGAAGGACTTCAGGCTTCTCTCCACCCATGAGAACTTAATATCTGGCACTTCATATGGAACATGGACTGTGGCACAATTGGAAATTGGTTTCGGGGAGCACAAGGGCTTTCTTTTGTTGATGAGACTGTTGCAGCAGCTGCTGTTGCTGTTGATTTTCTTTCCCCACTGACCCTTGAGGAACCTCAGAACAATCAGCTTTACTTCTTTCTTTCCATTGTGCCTCCACTGCTGCACAGAGAGCCATAAATTCTTGATAAGAACACTGATATTCCTATGTCAGATCACACTATCTCAGAAAATTTGTCTCTTTTTTAGGTTTTTTTTGGTTTGGTTTTATTTTTTTCAATTACACACTGTGCATGCACGGTTTTGAAGCCACAACCAGCACTAACATATGAATAGACATCAGCCAGTTTGCATGGTAGCCATACCACTCCCAAACTGCCCACTATTCCGAATCTGGAACCTATCTGATCCTTTGGAAAGAAAAACGACACAAAACATGTATTACAGTGACTTGTTATGAGCTGTGTTCCATACAACAGCAATGGATTTCAAATGAGGAAAAAATGAGGCAACGAGCCTCAGCACCAAGGCTTACAGCAGGCCGGCTATCCAGCATATTCAAATTGAAATAAAGGAAGCTACACTACACAAAAAACATCATTCTGGGACCAATAAAGATTAAAGCTGGAGGTCCAAAACCAAGCCATCTGTTAAGTGAGGGCTATTTAGACAGAAATGGAACATGCAGAAGAATAACACTCCCAAACAAGACCTCCCATCAGAATTCATTTTCATTCTTTTCACATTTCTACAGTCCAAAATCCTTCATTCCACAAGGTTTTTGCTGTGTGAGATTAACCTGTGAATTATTACAATTACATCCTCATATTAAAAATAACAGAAATGTATGAATAACCTTTTAAAGGGTATACTTAGTATGCACAGGCTTTAGAATTTGTATGATATATCAACAATGATGGTGTTGCCACAGAGAAGTTGTCCTGGCTTCAGCTGGGGTAGGGTTAATTTTCTTCTCAGTAGCTGGTGCAGTGCTGTGTTTTGGATCTGATGTGAGAAACGGTGTTGCTAGCACTGATGGGCTTGGTTGTGGCTAAGTATTACTTATACTAAGCCAAGGACTTTTCAGTTCCTTGGACCCTGCCAGTGAGAGGGCAGGAGAGGCACAGGAAACTGGGAGGGGACACAGCCAGGGCAGCTGACCCCAACTAGCCAAAGGCTATTCCATACCATGGGACAGCATGCTGAGCATATATAAGCTGGGGGAAGAAGAAGGAAATGGGGGGACACATTTGGTGTCATGGCATTTGTCTTCTCAAGTAACCGTGACACGTGCTGGAGCCCTGCGCTCCTGGGGATGGCAGAGCTGCTGCCTGCCCATGGAAGCGGTGAATGAATGCCTGGTTTGGCTTTGCTTGCATGTGCAGCTTTTGCTTTACCCATCAAAATGATGAGAGCCCTTTTTAGCTGATCATTTGTCAGACTTGATGACGGGCTTGTGTTTTGCTGTTTAGATGGTTTCTCTTCTAAGTCAGGTTGGGTCTAGTGGCCACCATGTCTCTATTGATTTCTGAGACACAGACACGCACGTTGATCACGATGGACAGCTGGAAATGTTAGGTGATGTGTTTTATGTTGCAGAGCTACCACCTCCTACAGTTGGAGCTCAGGGGACTCTTTTTTATTGCCAAAGTTTGTTTCATCAGTCCATTCAAGCGCATTAATTCTCACACACGGGTTTCAGATTTCTCTATGGGAAAATAGAAATTGGCTAATGATGCACTTTATTGAAGACCTAATAGGATATTATGATAATCTCTTATTCTATGAGTTGAAAATGGCATTTCTTAACTATCATTATAGATTCACAAGGCAGAGGAATTACACTGATGAAGTGTATGGAGTAGTAGTTGCAGTACTAACAGTAGAAACAGAACTCCAATTTCACCAGCTGCTGCAAAACTTGATCTCAAACTCCTACATTACTGCCCTGACACAAATAATGATTTCCCTGCTTTGTCTGACAGAGTTTAAGTCCCAGACTCTAGAGAGATAATGACATATTGGTGAAGATATCAATATTTTTTTCTCTGGGTCAATCCTTTGGACTCCTTTTGCTCCAACATGCAGTTTTCTTTTGTCGGGACCAGGGGTCTCCCTCCCTGCCTGCATGGCCAGCTTGCTAAGAAAGCTCTTCAAGAAGCCTCAGCTGACTCCAAAGCTTCTCCAGAAAAAGCTGGAGGAAGCTTCAGCAGAGAGTCTCCCCCTAACAGCTCAACTGGGAATCCTCACTAGGGGCTTCCCCCTTTCCTTGGCAGCTCCTTTGAGGATGATGCTGTCTCGTGCGTTCCCACCTGAGTGACACCGCGGTTGCGTCGCACCCACGGAGCTATCTGATTCAGAGCCAGCCCCAGCAGACTGCCTTCCTGGCCTGACCTCGGACCTGCCGTGTCATCACGGACCTGTCCAGCTATCACTGGTCTTCCTCTGAACCTGGCAATTGTCTCTGGACCTGGTAGTAACCATGACTTGATATGGAAAAGCCTTCTTCAGTTACCAATGTTAATGAGAAAAAACTGGATAACCCTTGATTCACGCAATATGGAAGTAATTTCACAGGGAGAAGTGTTTGAATGTTTTGAACTAGGTGCGGCACACACTTTTTCTCTAATTAATGAATGTCTCTTACACATAAACTCCATATTCTCAGCATACTCCTGTACTTAATATTTTTACATTGTCTACATAAAATACATATTTTCCTAAACTACCTTCCAAGATTACTGTGGTCAGGTCTCCTTACAGCCACTTTTATCTTTCTGAGCAATGAGTACACATTATTACAGAAAACAGATCTCAACAAACACAGCATTTGAATGCATTTTCTAATTTAGCTGGGGAAAAAAAAAGAATAAAAGGTTAAGTTATTTTACATTATGGGATTCCTACAATGCAAAACTGATATGGGTGCTCACTAAATGGATATCACATCAATTGATGAATCTCAAAATAGAACTGTAAACAGAAAAACATCAGTGAACAAGCTGTAAACAACATGAAGTAAGAAAAAATGTCAGATATCACAGAGGAGAAACTACTGATACAGACCGACCAAGTTAGATCACTTCATCAGCTCAGCATTATGCAATGGACAATGCTGTCCAACTATGTGGACAAATGAAAGGTCAGATACTTGGAAACAAAGGATTCAAACCACACTGCTCAGGTGGGGACAGCAGACCTGACTCTGAAAGCAACAACTCTTAGGCAGGTTCTAAACACAAACTCTTCCGTGGGACTGAGAGTCTAAAAACCTCTGAGTATTAGTAGATAATCCACTCTGTTAAAACAAACAGACAAATCCACCCCATCCAAACTGGACAGGAGCCAGCCTGAAGCAGATATTGTGTCACATATTTTTAAATGCTTTTGGCCTGTTATGTGACTGTCACTGAAACAGTATGCCCACCCCTCCTTAACACAGAGGAAGCTGAAACACAGAGGGAGATGCAAAATAACGGACTGGAAAAGATTTTTTAGAATGAGCATTTTGAAGGGCCTGAATCTTTAGTTTGTCAGATGGAGCCCTTCTCAACCTGTGAGTCAAAAGCATTTCACAAGCGGGCTGTCCTGCTGAGCCCTAGCTACTGCGGGAAGCCTCTCCTGCAGCGACCTGGCAGAGCGCTGCCAACACTACAACTGTTGTTTGGTATAAGAGTTTGTAAACCCTGGAGTAAAATGGCCAAAAGCAAACTTGGTTACACTCTCTAAACACCTAGGGGGAAAGCAGAAATTTTAGAAGTTACGAAATTTCTCTCTGTGGCAGGCAAAGCATAAAATCAGCGGAAGACGGAGCCAGACATTTTTAAGCTAGAAATAAAGTTCAGTCAAGTTCATTAACCTTTGGCACAAACTCAGGCACAATTTGCTGAGAGTTATGTTAGATTCTTTACCACTACAAATTTGTGTACTGAAAAATAAGAACATTTCTAAAACATATACTCTATATAAAGAGAAAATGCTATGCATGTTTTAGATAGGAGGTCAGATTAAATGATTGCAGAAATCCCTTCTGGCTTTGTAATCTACTTTGCAAATAAAAGAAAAGATATTGGCTACCCTTGAAAACTACTTGGAAGCTTTTGTGATGCAGAACACGACTGATTTTCCACTTCTACTTGCTATGTAATTTATACGATGGATACTCCATCATTTCTCTGCAAACAGAACTGGATTCTTGTTTACTTTTGGAAGTGGATCTTAGGGCTGCTATTTTCGTGCTGTGCCATCTTACTGGAGTTTTGCCTCCAAGTGGCTCTTTTCCCTCTCCTGTTTCACTACCATAATTGTATCGCTGTCCAGTGACCACAGATGCTCCAACAGCACATGGTACCCCCGAGCCCTGCAGCTGCACAAAGCCCTCTCCCCAGCCTTAGGTTGCATCTAGCCATCAATTCCCGGTCAAAATTTGCTTGTCCCAAAGAAACAGAATGATTTAGGCTGGAAGGGACACCTGGAGGTCATTTACTTCAAATGGCTGCTCAAAGCAGTGCAAACCTCAGATCGGAGCACTCACAGACGTGAACTCTCTGGAGCGCGGGGCTCAGCAGCCCCACCAGGCGGGTTGCTGCCCTGGCTGCCCGCTCACACAACAAAGTGCTTTTTCCGTATGGTCAGCTGGGATTCCCTGCGCTGTAATTTGTGCCCATTGCCTCCTAGACTTCCACCGCTCATCTTAAAGAAAAGTCTGTCCCTGCTGCCTCTAAACCTACCCCTTAGGTAATGGAAGACAGCAGTTAGATCCCCCACTTAGCTTTCTCTTCTTCAGCCCGAACAAGCCTACATTTCTCTGCTTCTACTCATACATTAACTGCCCCACGCTCCAAACCATTGTCATGGCCCTACCACTGTACTTGCTCCACTTTGTAAGCAACTTCTTGTGCTAAGGAGCCCCAAACTGGATCATTAAACTATATGAAGATGCTGCCAGCCCACTTGTCCAGCCTCTAAAGCTTTGTCTGAGTGACAGCCGTACTCAAGTTTATTGACCACTGGTTTTGGCTGGGATAGAGGAAATTTTCTTCTTGGTGGCTCATGTAGTGCTGTGTTTTGGGGTTGGTATGGGGTTTGGAACGGTGGGCTCAGGGCCTTTTTGGTTTCTCAGGACCTGTTGGCGGGAGGGCTGGAGGGGCACAGGACATTGGGAAGGGACACAGCCAGGGCAGCTGACCCCAACTAGCCAAAGCGCTTTTCCATACCATGGGACAGCATGCTCTGTATATAAAGTGGGGAGGTGGGGAGTGGCTGGGGCTGCCGATCACTGCTCAGGGTCTGGCTGGGCACCGCTCAGCAGTGGCTGAGCAATTGTATTGTGCATCACTCAGTTTCTTTTCTTCCTTCCCTTTGGATTTCATTCCTCTGCCCTTCTCCCTCCTTTTCATTGCAACTATTATTGTTCTTTTGCTTTTATTTTATTTAAATTATTAAATTGTTCTTATCTCAAGTCTCAAGTTTTACATTCCTTTCCTGTTCTCCTCCCCATCTCTGTGGGTGAGGGGCGAGTGAGCCAGCAGTTGCGTGACACTGAATTACTGGCCGGGGCCAAACCACAACAACCGCTCTGCTATTACCTGTGAAATAGCTGAGTGTCCATTCTGTCCCACTGCTTTTAACATAAACTTTAATTAGCTCTGATACCTGTCCCTGCAGAGTACCACTGACCACCAGGTGACCCCTGGACCACTGGCTGTCACTCTTTCAGCCTGGCTGTCCAGCCAGTTTCCCACTCACCTCATAGACCAAAAGCCTGATGATTTTCAGGCAAGAAAGGCTGGTATGAGACAAATCCCCCTTTTTCAGTTTTAGATATTTAGAACTGAGCTGACAGATTCTTTGGTGTTTGAGGAGTCCTAGGGTTTTATATGTAATGTTTTCTCCCGTTTTACTTTTCTTGTGACTATTACCATGTTCTGTTTGCCAGAATTAATCCTATAAATCCGAGTAGATTATGAACATATAACTTTCAAATTTACGTTATGTGAGTGCCTTTTTCCAGTACATTTTTCCTACAAGGGAATGACTTCACCAAAAGTTTTGTGTCACTCATGTTATTATCGAGGTTTTGAGGTTTTTCCATTAATATGAACTTAGATAGACCTACTGGTATCTAGATTTTAACTTTCCATCTGAACTAAAAGTCGAGAAAAGACCACTAACATTATTTTAAAGCCTTTGTGGAGTATACTGTACTTGAAGGATTTTTCCCAGGTATTCATGTTATACAAATAAAGACATTTAGCATTCACTTAAACCTATTTTTTTTTTTTTTACCTTGATATTAATGGAAATATTTTTAAAATATGTTCAGTTTGTGCTAAATAACACAAAGACTTGATAATTCTCTGTCTGGGTTACAGATGATCTCCAAATTATATGCAATTGCATCCACAGAACTGCTGTTTACACTAGAATTAGGCTACAACATATCCCATTCTACCACAAACCAGGATGCAATTTGAAAAAAATTTTAATATTTTGGACTGGCTGTGCACAATTCACTACTAGTTTTTAGATAGTGATCAACCTTTAGGGAGAAACTGGAAAAAAAACCAATACTGACACCCAGAGAGAAACACTAAAACTAAAGTACAGTGTGGACTGGGTGAGGTCCAGAACAATCTGAAAGCTGCAAGCCTTTTAATGAGTAACTTAGAAAACAGACTGCAAGTTCTGTAACAAATGTATATTTTATTTATGAGCTACTGTGGCCACCTGTGTCTTATCAGCAAGGACCATGCCCCCAGCTTCTGTCTCTGCCAGTCTGGGAGAACGGAGGTATTGTACAATCAGACATAACTGCACTGGCAGCTGCACGTCTGCTTTATTGATGAATGATCTGAACAAACTACTACCAGGAAAATCCTGGCTTCAGAGTGGACGTATTTATTTCAGAAAGAGAAACAGACTGGAGGATGGGCATGGTGTGAAGCAGTAAAAAGCAGTTTTGCATCATAATGCAGAATTTTTCAGTTATTCCCAAGAAATAACCTGTTACTCCAGCAGTCAGTTCAGTGTTTCTCCAGCTGGGAATCACTTACTTTTTCTTAAGATATTTGAGGCTGAGTATGAAGCAGAATACACTCTTACCTGTGAGCTATCCTGTGACAGTAAAACTGTGAATGAGCTGGAAACTAAACTCATCGAGAAGAACTTTATTTGCAGTTTTGTATATAATCCATTATAAACTGTGCAGCTCTATCATACAGTAAGACTAGCTTTAAGATTCCTAGTACCAGATCAGGAGCAGTGCAAACACATGATGGAAAAGGTACTAATTTGGTATGAACTCACTCTGCTGGTTCAGATTTGTTCCAAAGACAACGATGGATTAACTTTATATAGGCTTTATGTTACATCCAGTATTGTTTGTCTGTGCGATGCTAACTTTGCACTAAGGTACCACCTGACATCCATTCTCTTGCAGGTGACATCAAACCAGCGTAAGTGCATAAAACCGTTACCTTATTATCATCTTCTCCAAAAAATTCAAAAGAGATTCAGTGATGTTCACCTGCCTGAACTAGACCAAATAGAACTTTCTGGCTCATCCAGATCTGATATCAATGACTGTGAAACAGCTACAGGCTTACTCTTTGCTGAGTTTGCAAAACTCTATTCCTTGGTCAGAAACAGACAGCAGCATTGATTATGGTAAACTAGTAGGTTTGATCAATGATCTAAGACACAAAGTATACTTAAAGTTCATGTCTATACCTCCAGAAGCATGCCAGAGATCTATTGAAACTTTTGACTGAAAATAGAGCAAGAAGAATGAGAGGACTATTTAAGCCAGCGCTTTTCTAGGAAGATGCTACGGCATATTCTCTCTACCGTGTGAGATGCCAAACAGTAATTCTATACTACAATATCAGAACTTTACATCTTGCTTTTGAGAGCTAATACTTGGAAATATGCGCTCAGTTTGTTGTGTTGCAATATTTTCTTAGAGACCTGTAACAAGCAGCAATTATTTTGCTCTTTGCCTTAATCTTTCAATATGACATTTACTTTTTGTGTAGAGGTGTTCCAAACACGAACACCGTCACTTCAGTTAGTGAGAAATGTGCCCAATACTTGCCATTGTGGGGAGGAAACACTGCAGGTGAAATCCAGATTTTATTTCTGGGGAAAGGGCAGGGGCAGAATACACACATGCACAACTGATGCCTTTTATAAAAGGGATCAGAATTATTTTTCTCTGCGATCCCTACAGCCAGCTATTCACAATGGGGTTTCTGCAAATGGAATTTCAAGGCATTTCAGATGAGGCACTAGTTCCCTCCATGCTTCATGGGAGATGACACAAATATCTGCACGATAAATTATGGGTGTTTCTGATATCTGATGAATTCCACCAGACTGAACAAATCTCTGCCTCACTGAAGCATTCAAGGTAGGTGATAGCAAAAGATCAAGCTCTTTGGAGGAGTCAATATTTTCTTCTGTGTGATACAATGCAGAATACAGATAGAATATAACATATATATTCTTCTGTACACTTCATGTCCAGTAAATTGGCAAAATATTAGAGTTAAAGCACTACACTGTTATTCATAAAAATAGTAGGAAATAAAAAATTTGATTAAGGGGCACAGTGAGTGAAACATGAAAACATACATTTGAATATGCAACTACTAAAAATACCGTAGCTTGAACAATAATGCACTGACAATTGACATATGGATTACTGTTACATTAATGTTTGCTGGACAGTTATTGCCCTAGCTGCTCAGTGCTTTGGTCATGACATTTCAGGATTCACAGAAGTTAGTTATTAGAGTTGTCACCACTTGCTATGATGCAGCTGTGAAGAGAGTTATAATGGGCTCACACCAATCTTGAAACAATAGAAAAATTTTATCAAACAAAATTATGATCGATATGGTGCTAGGTTTGTTGGGGAATCATCTGATTATGAAGTTCTCTCTGATAAGACTGAGCATTCCTTCAAACCTTTGTCAAAAAAGTGTGTATTTTATTTTATTTTCTAATTCTACATTTAACTTCCAAATAACTTATTTTCTACTATTTTTATATGCCTTATCTCACTTTTATCTTTCCACACACCCCCCCCCCCACACCCCCCGTAAAGTAGGGGATTTTTTTAGTCAGAGAGAGATGAGCAGTGAAGAGGAAAAAGGTGGTGCATAAAAATAAGGGAGTCTCAAATTGTCATTGCTCTGCCTATCTATTTGGGAAACCTTACAAGGGTGAAGGAATCAACACCAAAATGAATTCATTCCATAATGAAATGCCCTGTGTCTTATTAAATTTATGTATGGCATAGTACCACATTCAGAAACAAGGCAGAGAAAACAAGAATCCAAAATGGATTGCTTCATGGATTCCAATGTGTAGGTCTGTGTAGGTATTGTATGCATATATATACCATGTATACATGCAGATAAATATGTGTATTCAGACACTTATCTTTTCAGTATATGCACATTTCTGATTTATTTTATTTTGCTCTCTCAGCTAACACGTGGTCTGTTTTATTAGGCAAGAAATATTTTTTTCATTCTGGCAGTTCTGCACTGTACAGTAGCATCTGTCTGTCTGTGTTCTGACATTCCCGTAGTGACCTGTACCAAAGGCGTCAGTGCAATGAATGGCATTTCAGTTACAACGTTCAGCATGAATAACAGAAGAGTGAAACAATTTTCTGAAAACTTGTCCCAGCACAACTCCACCGGCCTAGCTTGGTGGCCACCTGGACCACTTGCTTGACAGAGGAGAGAAATGCTTGTACTTCAATGAGTTCATTTTAAACATGTTTCACGAAGCTGCCCAGAAAGAACTGAAAATCAATACGTGATAGCTCTGCAGCAGGTATTACGAGCTCTGTCTCCAATTACTTTTAATACCTTAAATAACAGCAGCAACGAGGAAACACAAAAATCTCTCTTAACAATTCCCAGGCCTCTCAAACTGAGGACTTGCTTTTGTGCATTGAGGCTGAGCACAATGTGATTTTAATGCTGGTGCTCGGAAGGGCTCAGTATTTTGATAAACTTCTTTCACACATGTGCTGTGCTGGCTATCACATGCACAAACCCTATCACTTAGCTGATTTAAAAGTCCACTACAAATTAAGCTTCTGAAAAACATGAAACAGCATGCCTATCTTACACATGGCTGAATAGGGATGGATGCAAAGCACAAATACAAGCCAGAAAGCTTGCTGTATTACGATTTTTCAGGAAAAGCTGGAATAGTCGGCAGGACCACAAAAGAAATCTGCGTCAACAATGCCATGAAAAAGACAAACACACTACATGTAGGTGTAAACAAAAGTGAGCTTCCAGGAAATGTGTAGCAATTTTTTTCTGTTGCAACATTTGGATGCTTCATTACAAAATCCCTCCCAAAACCAACAGCTGGCCAAAGGAGAGAAAGGAGGCAAGAGGGAAGGGATGGGTCAACTGGAGAGGGACCAGTGGACAGCAATGAGAATAATCAGAGGTCCAGAGTACACGACTTGCACAGAAGAATGAATTCTTCGTCAGTGTTTAGCTTAAGGAAGAAAAGACTATGGGACACGGTAACAGTATTTGCTTGTAAAACAAATTTCTGCAAAGCCCAGGAGCACAGTCTTTGTGGCGTTCCTGCAGCAGGCAGGCAAAAAATTGAACTGGAGCAAGGAAAATCCAGAGGAGACCTCGGTGAAACTGTCCTAATGGTAAGTACAGTGAAGTCCTGGAACAGGCGACCTGAGGAGGCTGTGGGGGCCCCCACGCCTGTGGTGACGTCTAGTATCAGGCCAGAGAAATAGCTGTCAGGAAAGACAAAGGAGCAGCTGTCACGAGAAGAATGAGATGAGCTCTTAAAGGTCTTTCCAACATTTCTGCTCTGTACCTTGTTACCATATTGTGTCACGAAACAAAGTGGGGAAAACACATAATTCATTAAACTAGTGAAATTCTTGCCTGCTTGTTTTTTTCTTGCATAAATCCTGACTGACTGATAACAGACAAAAGTACGTTGATTTGAATGATAGATGGTGACTTTTACATAGCCACAAATAAAGTTTTCCAGCTGGGTTTTACACCCGGATCTCACTAGCAGGCCAATCACATAACCCCTCGGTTCAGTGGTGTTACACAGGCTTGAAGCAGATCGAGAGCTATTTCGTCTTGAGGCTTCAGCCCCTTCCTGCAAAGCCTGAGACACACTGGCTTGTTTGTGGCTTTGCTTTCTTTGCTAATTGTCATTTGATACCTCTCATTAGCCTTCTAGTCATTATTTACTGATGATAGATGGGTGAGCTTTGACCAAACACAGCCACTTTAAATACCAGCATTGTGACAGAGCTGCATATTTAATGACGCCTGGTCTTTGCGCCACTTAACATGCTGCCACAAGAAAGGCAAAACTCTTTTCAGTCATGAGAAATCAGGTTTTAGCATAAAACCTCCTTCCCAACTCACGCGATGTCAGGGAGTAGAAGGACCTATGGCATGCACTAAGCTCCTCCTCTTTCATCCACTGGTATGTTGGTGACAGCAATTCAAAAGGCAATACCTGATTTCACATGAATATCTGAGTCAATGAGGGTTCATGAGAACAGCCTCCGAGACTGTGCTCATGGATGTTCATTATTCACCTGGGAGATCATCCTCTTTGCCAGGGCCCAGCAACACCTGGCCGCTCAGTGATCCCAGCACTGGTTGGAAACATTTTTGTAACCTGACTCTTATTAAGCCATGAGAATTAGAGGCTACCTGATCAATGTACCTTTCCTTCCCCTAAAAAACCTCAAAAGCAAATCTTTAAGAGTCCTATTAAGGATTCAGAGAAAACAAGACAGTTTTTCAATTAATGCATTATGCATTGAACAGCACATGAAAATTCTATTACATTTCTAGCATCTTATTTAGGTTTCAGCAGCTGAAAAATGTACTCCTAGAAAAGATACAATAAACATAAACATGCACACATATTTATATGTGCATTGTTACCGTTGCCTTGGGGTCTAGCATTTATAATGCTGAGTCTCTCTCTCCTAACAGCCACTGAAATTACTGTAAGACTAAACCCAACAGCTGTGCTGTGAGCTTTGATTTAGCAAGTGCTGATGCTGAGATTTAGAGGTGACAGAAGGGCTCCTGCTGGCTTGGATGAGCTTTGACTCAGTACCTGGCATCGGCTGTCCTTACAAAACAGGGAAAGTGGCTGGGCAGAAATGACTGAAGTGATCTCACCCATATTTCTTGTTCTATGGCGAGCTGCTCTGTGGAATTCCTCAGTTTCATTACTTGGATGGCCAGGTGGTCTGAGACAAACCGCCCCTAACAGAGTGTTTTTACAGCACCTAGAACAACAGTTTTCAATGTATTATTGCAGAACAAGCTGTGGTTCATCATTTAGCAGAAGACTGGACCAGATGACCAACCCAAACTATCCTTGAGGCCTATGATACCAGCAGAATTGACCTTATATATTGACCTTGGAATGCTGTAATACTTCTTGCTGCAAACTTTTCCATGTAATTCTTGTGCTGTTTATCACTAATGGTTTGTGATTACTGAATGACATAGCATAGACAGGTATCATTTGCTGTGTGTTTCCTTTCTGTATTCTTGGTTCATCATTCCTAAAATACTGTATTTTGCTTCACCAAAGACTGACTATTCAGATTTATTCTTTATGCAGAAATTCCTAGACTACCTTCTTCTCTTGCTAATTAATTACCAAATTTAATTATCACATTTCTGAACGTGACACATTTTAAGACTCTCTTTCCCGGTCTTTCCCCTCAATATTTTAAAATTAATCATTTATAAAGGCCATTGCAATGTTTAAGTCTTAACAGAACAAAATCTACTACAATTTTAGGTTTTATAACATGTATTAAAAATAAATTATGTTGATCAGAATGACAGGAACATGCAGTTATCTGTGCCCTCAGGATACAATACTCTCCAAACAATCAGTGACCACACCGTAGAGAGATCACACAGGGACTGGGTAAAAGAATGAAATTCACATTCCCTTGCCCTCGACCAAACATTAAAATTAATACTGTTGTATAAAGATAAAAACAAACCAAAACCCAAGACAGAATCAAAGAGAACAGAAACAAACAAGGGCTTACACGACAAGTGGAAATATGAAAGGTTGGAGAGGAAAAGACAACTTAGAAATGGATCATACGTTCTAGTCATTTGACCTGTAAAAATGTTAAAAACAACCATCAGCCAACTCCAATGCTCCCAATTCTGCATCTCATATTAGTGGAGGAAAACATTATATCACCCAGTTTGTAGTAAAGTGCTGAATGCTTTGGACAAAGCATTTTCCTACATCAACTGTGTGCATCGGGAGTATGCATACTATTCCAGTCCTCACACCCTACTTTAAAGGAGAGTTCATGCTTACGATCTTGAACAGGTGACACGATGGTCTTCAAAGATGGATTTTGGTCCATTCTTTGTCCCTAAACTGCTATGGATGTTCACATTTATTTGTGAAAAGGACTATCACAACTCTTAAACCTTTCTCTTAGTCTTACTCAAGTCCTACTGTGGACGAGCTGCACTTGCTCTCAGCGGCGTCACCCTGGACTGCTGCAGAGGGGTGAATTTCACCATCGTGATACCTTAATAATGGATTCCTGCCCTGTCTGAGAACAGCTGCAAAAGTAGGCAAGCTGCTGGTCCAAAATGAGAGATAAGTCCTTATAAAGCTGTGCAATGTATTTATTTCTTTGTGTTTCCAGTACCCTTGTTCATTCAGGTGGGCACAGCACCAGTCAGTGTGCAGGATGACTGAATATGCAGAAACTACAAAGGCTTCAGAGTTCTTTCTGAGTGAAAG
This sequence comes from Falco biarmicus, assembly GCF_023638135.1. Taxonomy (NCBI): domain Eukaryota; kingdom Metazoa; phylum Chordata; class Aves; order Falconiformes; family Falconidae; genus Falco; species Falco biarmicus. The sequence goes on from NC_079291.1 coordinate 25,907,076, forward strand.
ACAATTAACACAGAAAAATCAAAGCATTGCTAACTGAATATGCAAATGCTTTCTGAGGAAGAAATTAGTGTACACTACTCTCACAACATGCAAATTGTTATTGTTTGAAATGTCTACAGACTTTCTGCTGGTGTGAAGATAATCTTTTCTCTCTGGTATTTAGAAGAAATAGAAATAATTTGCTTCATTTATAACTATAAAAGATTTAAAACTAAGTGGATCAACTTCTTTTGTTTTGTAAAACTTTGCTAACTTTTTTCCCCTTGTTTTATTATCTTGCTTCTTAAAATATGTGCAGAGTGTATTACACTCTTTTCCCCTTTTCCAGTTCAGTAATTCCATCTGGCATTTTTAGTGATCAGTCTAGCATGTCCACTGAAAAATGGACCCTTGCAACATTTTAATCAATGGATATTTGAATATATCAACATATATTGCACATAACTGAATTGTTTTCTGGTACTTTATGTTTCAGTAACTGCAAAGATTTTATTGTACTTGATGTTCAACTCAGATGGATGCTGAGATGTGGGTAAAACGACCTAGATTCTGCTAGACACTTACCCCAGCATTAATATGGAATAATCTTTCAGAAGATCTGAATGTAACTGACTGCAGACTCTTCTCAGATAATTTTATGACAGAATTCTGCCATGAAGGAAGTGCTCCTGAAAGAGCAATAAACCTTGAGGAATGAATAATAAAATCTCTAAATACGACACATGCCATTAGCTCTTTGCTTCGCGTTTATCAGGTTTGGTTCCAAAATATTATTGTGAGTACTACTGAAATTACTGTCAGATGCAAAATATTATTGCAGTGTTTCCATTTTATAAGCACAGTTGAACCACTGATTGACTCATTTTTTCTTTTTCTGGGGCTACTCTTTTTCCAGTACTAGAAAACACCTACAGATCTTTTCACGAAGTGGTTAGAATTCCTCTTTCTCTCTCTCTTTTTGGTTGCAACTGCTTTAATAAGCATGATACTGTTCTTTTCACTTGCAGTTGTTTTTTTGTCTTTCACTACACTGAGCTGAGTTTCACGTTTCTCTACACATTTGCTATTAGAAGTATTAGAAGGGCTATTGTCTAATTCTTTGATCTATGCAGAAAAATGTTTCACAGATCTAGATGATATTTAAAGCAGCTTTGTATGGAAATTGTCATGACTAGCACAGTCTCATTTTCTCATTTTCAATCATTTAGCTGATTTCTCTTTATCAACAGTAAAACTTTGCGATCCATCATCAGCCAGTGTTGAAGAGGGCTCAATTTTCCAACAGCTGAGGTACTACAAGTTTTGTGAAACCAAAGCAGGAGAAGACTTATGCCTGTATCGGGGAAAGAAGTAATGGGCCATTATGCCTTCTATTGGGAATCAAGCATCTTTCAAATCAGTAGATGCTTAGCAGCATATTACTAGTACTGTGCTTGCCTCTGGATTATTAGATTTATCACAGGAAATGTGGTGAGAAGATAGACCTGTAATAGACCGATAATATATGATACAATCCTGTCCATTAATTCCATCATTCACAGAACTGTTTATTAATTACTATTCATCTATTATAGACTCATTCATTTCTCATTCTTTGGAAATCGGACCAGAAAACCCTGACTAACATTTCGCCTGAGGAACGACAGATGATGTCATTGTCACCTGAAGGACAACGGGGCTACTTGGACAGCATGGCACTGAGCTCTGATGTAGCAGAACCCATCACACAAGAGAGGCAAGGAACAGGATGCAATCTGGACATATTTTTGCTTCTGCTATGGACATGTACTCTCTTATCCACACAGATAAAGTGTACAAGCTTTTACAAAAAATGAATTTTCAGCATAATAATTATCTGGAAAGTTATCTTTAATAAAAATGAATATTGCAGAGAAAGCTATTGACAAAGAACACCGCAGAATGTACATACAATATTTTAGGTCTCGCAAAGGCAACCTGCATTGTAGCTGCTAGTAAGCTCTTACAGGAATTAAAACACAAATGTTGATTCTCACTACTGACAAAATCTATTTCACCTTGGCTTCTAAAACCATCCTAGACTTTCACTGATGCAACAGCCTTATTCAAAGCCACGTACTTTTGTCTGAAGTATTACAAAGGCAGAGATTTGCTCCAAAACATGGTTTTCCTCACTTGCTTCCCCCCATGTGGCCCAGGCTTTGTGTCAACCTGACAGAACAAGCTCTTGGGAATTGTCTGGGGTTGTCTGGGCCTGAGCTGGTTGTATATTGGTTGACGGTCACCAGTGGCCACCTGGCTGGTGCCCAACCTGGATGAACTTCAGCTCAGTGTATCCCACGGACAATGAAAGGCTGACAGGCTTTGTAGTTCCTGCAAAACAAGCAGTGGCCCTTTGGGTTACAGAGCAGGGGGAAGAGGTAGTTGTGCAATTTTTAATGTTTACTTGTAGACTGATGAGACAGAAGCAGGTTGTGATGAGATAATAAAATATTAGGGCTCCAAATAAATGGAGCCCTAGGTGGACCCAAGACTGATGAGGAAGAAATCCTCATCATGAGCATTCTACTTTATCTAGAGAAGGGCTTGGGATACTGATGACCATTGTGAGTTTCTCTACTGGGCAACATTGAAAAGTTCAAAGGAAGAAAAGGGTAGACAACAGGAAGATTTCTTAGATAATGATTGTATTATCAATAGAGCTTTTTTCATTAGTTTTTTAGACTGTAACACTCTGTGCATGGGATGGGTTGCCTTTTGCGTCCAACAAGAGTGCAGTGAGTGCTTCGAGTGAAACATCTACCTCTCATGCGGTAAGAACATACTGCTGCCATCACGGCACCAGCTCAAACACTGTGCACTGCAAGCTGAGTTGGGGGCCACAGGCACTGACCATTTTATCCTTCACTGTGTCTTAACTGCACAAGGGTATTTTATGTAGAAAGAAAAGATGAGGCTTCTTATTCCAATGTATGAAATGTACTCCTAATTAAGATAGACCTCTTTAGCTACAGTCCTTTGTCTGTAGCTAGCTGACTTTTCTATGTCTGCCCTCCAACAAGGAGACCACAGACATGCATCTGAAACCTAAATCATTACTCGCTGAGGTTTTCCACCTCCCCCTGGATCAAATGTCAAACCTCTACCTCATTCTTTTTTATTTTTCAATTTTCTTCTTTAATTATAGCTGTTATCATTTCCTTGCAGGATAAAATTATTACTTTTATTTTAGCATCTGGCTTCCTACTCTGTGATCTACTAATGAACTATTTTTTCACTTTGTTCCCCTATTTTTTCCTTCCTGTCTGCACAAGGTGGGCCTCTTCACCATCTTGTTTTTAAAGACTAATTTAGGTCTAATTTATGCTCTCTTTTAATTTACCCTTTCACTTTCCATTCACCTCTACCTTCCTTCCCCATCTAACCTTTCTCCATTTCTATCCTACTTTTCAAGGAAGACTATGTGATCAAGCTATAACTTTTCATCTGACATCTGACACTATTTCTGATGTGCTATTTAATAGCCTTGTTTCCCTTTTGAAACCTACATGCTGATGCAGAACTTATCTTCCAATATACTGTATACACATTAAATTTCCATTAGGTCATTTTTGTAGGAAGAATTATTAAAAGCTTTGCTCATTTTCAGTGCCATCAAGCTGCTCCTCTGGACATTTGATGAGACCCACCAGAGCAACAAGATTAGTGAATGGCAGAGGATTTTCTCAGTATGAAAGAACCTTGTCAAATTAAATATACATAATTTATAAGAAAGATTTTCTTTCTTGCTCAGAACTAACAATTTCATGCATCTACAAAGTTTCCATTCCTACATTATCAGAATATGCATTCAAGATACATGAGTGATTAGAGCTTGAATAACAGTTTGTCTCAAACAAAGATATTTTGTATGCACAGTTGGTGACAAGTTCTGAAAGAAATGAATCCCTAAATCTGCTAGATAGGCACAGTGGATACAGTCATCTAAAATTTTCTTATAAATTAAATAAAGACTAGGATTTCATGCTGGAATAGGAAAGGTTCCCAGGATTTGGATGCACAGACCAAGCTGGGAGAGGAAATAATGCGGAACATAATTTTTTGTGGGTATGACTGACCAAGAACTTCTAATAACCTCTAGCAATAAAGATGATGAGTTATTTTGGAAAACTTCTATCTTTTCATGAGGCAGAGTTTCTCTTTTGTGCTGCATGAAATGATACGTTGATACCTTGCTTTTCACTGGCCCAGGAAGGTAAAATTACCGTCTCACTCTACGGGGAGCTGTTAGTAAGGAACTATTTTGTGAGCATCTAACTTATTTCTTGTTAACAGTACAGGTTTTCTAGTTCCCCAGAAATTAGGGATATTCTAAGTGGTCCCAGGAGGCAGATATTAGAGTAAAAGCAGGGCAGGAGCACCGCCTCCTACTTGATGTTATATTTCAAAGCCTGTAATTACACTATTTTAACATGTGGGCTTTTAAAGCTGAAATTAGATCACACCAAAATCTGACTTTCCCAGAACTCGGCTTCCTAATAGCTTCTTCTCATGCTCCTTCTCCTTCCTTCACACTACATTGGTATGATTTGAGAAAGAAACCAATGGGACTTCAACTTTTTCCCTGGGTCCTGAGTGTTTTCTCCTGCAATGCAATACAGAGTCTAGAGATTTTTTCAATGAAAGGGTTTCTTTTGGGAAGGGAGGGAAAGGGAAACAAATGTTTCTTTGATCAGTGTTATGTGCAGTTTTAGCTGGGCAGATTCTGGAGAACCTATTTAGAATCGAATACTAGTGCTTAAATAACATACCAGGAAAACGCTAGGGTTTTCATCATATGCTAAGCTTTAACAGACCTAAACCCCTATGATCTTACTGTGACAAGTTTAAATGTGGCTGGTGAGGACGATGCAGGCTCCCCCTCTCTCATTTGATACTGTCTGCACAAATGCAATGCTGGCTATCCAAGGGCGGGCCACGAGGCAGGGCCACAGCAGGAGTTTTTAGGCTCTTTTGTTGCACACACCACCGTATAACAGTATGTAGACTGTATTCATGTTATCAACAAAAATAAAAATGCCAAAGCTCCCCAGGTCTTTCAGAAGTACTGTATAAATTCATTGCAGGAATGGATGAGGGGACTGTGGTTAAGGGGATGCTGTGCAGTTATCCTTTGCCATATGTTCACATCCCGAGGGAGCTACAGTCAAATCAGTACTTGATCCAGACTCAGGATATTTTTGCTTTTTATCAACTCTGTCCCCTTGTGCTTATGTCTTTAATCCACTTATTTTTTTTTGCTGACATCTGCTCTTGGACCTGCTCAATCCACCACTAGTAGTATGTTAAGACAAATGTTTAGGGGGAGTTCAGTTTGCAACTTTGAGGCAGTTTTGCCTCTTACTGCTCTCACGGGGCTACAAATTATAATGTAAGATAAGTCATGACTAAGGCTTGGCAGGTATGCTATTCTAATATTTTCCTGACTTCCATGGAGATGCTACCAGTTCCTAACAGCACTATAAGCAGATGGTTAATTGTTACAAAGCTGCATACTGTTAATTTTGAAACTTGCATATGTTACCATTTTCAAGGTAACATATGGCTTAAAGGAATCATACAGCATTTATAATAATGTAAGGACAAGAACAGCAAAAAAAAAAAAAAGTTCTTAAAATGCACTGGGCTACTGTGAGTCACATTTCTGCTTTTTGTGGCACAGCTTTTCAAAGATGATAAACCAGAATGAAGCTTTCCAGCAGATGAACGCAGTCCCATAGGGTAGCATGAGGTGCTGCTGAATATTTAAAGAGCTGGCATTCTCCTACTAGGAATTTTTTCACATTCTTTTCTCAGAGAAATGAGCCACCAATGTGCAGCTCCTCACTTCTTCCTTTAACATCCTGAGGGTTTTTGGCTTTTAATACTGTACAATCTGCCTATTAAGATTATCCAATACCATAATTCACCATCCTAAACCACCATTAGAAAGGTAAGATTTTTTTTTCTTTTTTTCAGCCATGCTACTAATGGCAAGTTAAAAAAAAATTGTTTGTAAGCCCTCCAAATTTCAGACGCTATATTTTCAAGAACTAAACACTGTTTTCCTTATTTCCATCTTTTCTTCTTTTTTTTTTTTTTAACTAATTAAGTACTCACCATGGGAAGAATGGCTTGACAAACTCAATTGGTAAAACTCTTTTGGGTCAGTATTTACAGTTCTTCAAATCATATGAATAACCTCAGATTTTCTTTACCTCTCAACTTGGTGTTTCAGTCTACCAGTTTCATTTTAATTCCTCACAACTGTAACAACCCACACTAACGTATCACTGCCAAATTATTTCAGGAATAATAACAACTCTCCACTTTGGTTTTCCAAGAATCACTCAGTGATACAATTTCAAATTCTAAACTCAGCTCACAAGCCTATACTTTGCTGTATTTGTTTTACAGCTGAAGTCATGAGTACTTTCCAAGATAATTAAAACTGATGGCAAACAAATGACACTAGGAATTACTGCTTTAAAATCAAAAAGAGAGAGTCCCACACAGATTTGTACTACATAGATTTCTGATAAAAAAATTTTTGCTGTGTAAGAGAAATAGAATAAAAATTGAGTGTTGAAGCACTTCTGTTTGCCCATCTATTTGATGTTATGCCTAGCCTAGAGATGCTGAGGGCTGCCTGAATACAATGTGAGTTTTATCAAGTGCTTTGCTCTTCACGTAATTATAACCTTACATGCTGAGCATGGGAGTTTATGATGGTGAACCACACAGCGTTCATCATTATTTTCTTACAGATCCTGTAACTATATTAGTCCATGTTATAGCCTGCCTATATTGATAGAAACAGTGTTTACATACAATGAGATTATTTAATGTAGGACTTGAGCTTTTAAAATAGCTATTTCTCCTCAGTTCATAGAAACAAAAAGGAAGCCTCACAGAAAGCATATTTTTGAGTTCCCCAGAATTATATGGAACTTCGTTGGCTTGTACCATATCAATATCATAAAAGAAAACTATCTCCCAAGGAGGGAAAATAAGTTCTCTTAGTTGCTGGTTTTTTGGTAGTACATTCATGCTTCTCTTTGTCCCTTGACAGGCCACAGGTATAAAAAGATACATATATCTTCAAAGAAAAAACATGAAAAAATGATCTTTGACTTCTGAACAGCTGTATCTGTTGTATAAAATATATATATGTAAAAGATGATTAATTACTTATCTGACCTTATCCACACTACCAAAGCACATGGTAGGTGTTGGAAATTTTTGTTTGGTTGTTTGGTTGTTTTTTACACAAAGACACTTTAAAAAAATGCATAGCTTGGAAAAACTACAAAGTAAATTTGCAACAGATACAGAGAATTAGTTTTGGAAAAACTCCACTGGAGGGATGGGACAACAGTTAGTTTTTACCAAAGAAAAAAAAAAAAAAGTATTTGTCTACCCAAGCAGAAATGGAATGAAACCAAATATTTATGTGTGTGTGGAATAAATCTTAAAAGTATGTAGAAAAGAGTAAACAAAAGGGGAAAATGTTTCACCCTCATCCAGAAAGCTTGAATCAGTTGCTCAAAACAGACACAGCTTGCAACACTTCAAAAAGATATTGCTGTATGTCTGAGCAGCTGGCTTGCATTTTTCCTCCATGTACATGCCTGCTGTCCTCATGTCCTTGCTGGATTTATATTTCCATCCCTGTAGAATAAATGCTTGGACATTTTATGTACAAAATCTAACTTGTGTGATGACATCTATTCCCAGGTCCTTGAATCCAAAGTATTCATTAGGAATGTGATGGAAATCTCCCCTGAATGATGAATTTAAAAGATCTGCTCTTGAAGCATCATTAATCTTTCCAGGCATAGAAATCAGTGTACTGTCACCATCCATTCACTATGACAGGTAAAATTAGCTTTTCCCCCAGACTTATGGAAAACAAAAATGCTTTTAGAAAATGCACTGTGGTCATGATTCTGATCAAGAAAGGGAGCATAATTCATATGTTGTCTAAAGAAGGCTTGGGAAACTCTACACCTTCAGATTTCATTCTGCGCTCATCTCCATGAACCTCCTCTCTATTCTCAGCACACTTAGAAGAACAGCTACTTTCTTGGAAGGAAAAGCCATTGCTGTCTGTATCCTGCCAATGTAAAGTCAAATAATGACCAGCAGGATTTGGAAGCTGTTGACTAGACTACAAAAATAAAAAGATATTTCCTCAAAAAATTAAATTGAGACTGATGTTAGCTGGAATAGTTCATAAATCATTTTCCTCCTTCTTCCCAACAGTGAGTGTCAGAGAAACTTAAGAGATAGAATACATCTAAGGCAGGGAAAAAAGTTTCAAAGAAGATGTCCTGTTGATTAGTTACAGCTGCCATTAATAGAAATGTACCTGTTTTCAGCTGATATTTGCCTTCTTTACAAACAAACAGAAAAGATGTATATCTGCTATAAATGCAAAAAAACCCCAATAGTAAAGCCATCATACGTCAGTCTCATTGGGTTTTTAGGGGCATTTCTAGTAATCTGAGTAAATTATTTATTTTAAAGTAAAGTAGGAAGAGTATAAGGAAAGCAGGAAAATAGAAATAGTAAGATGAGAAACATGAAAAAGATATTTAACTATTTACGATTCACTGTCCCATAAAAAGGTCTTGAACATCCTAAAATGTTGCCTTCTGGCCTCTACCCACATTATCAGGCCCCATATTAATGACTACTACAAAGAAAATGAACTGATTACTTGATAAATTTCCCTCAGTTACACATAATCACAGACATATTAAAAGTTACAGCTGAAATAAAAAATAAGCATAAGTAGAAACATACTTCAGCTCTTTTTCTCTATTTCCTCCTACCTTCTTACTCCAAAAATGCTCTTTGAAACAAACAAACAAAAAATTGTGTTATATATTTGAGGCTAACTTTCTCCACCGCCCACACCAGCTCCAGCTGTGTGGTCCTGCTCCAGCTGCAGCTCTGTCCCTTGACCTGGCTTGACTCAGTTTGACTGGTGGCCAATGTACACCAGAACACAAGAATAACTTTAGATAAAAATAACTATCATCTCCACTGCAAAGAGCTGCTGTTTAACCTGGGGTTATTTCAGTGATAATAAGTCAACAATAACTGACTATGTAATTATCACAAAGATGTAGGAACCAGAGTTATGGAACACAGTCTTCCCAATGAGACTGCTGCTGTAGGCAGCACTCCTCGGTGAACAGGGCGGTTAGGAGGTCTCACCACAGCCACACACTGCATCTACAGTTCTCTGTATCAATAGGTGTGTGTCTTCTGCAAACATAATTTTTCCACTAATTTCTCAGGAACTTGGAGGTGCAAAATTTCTATGGCTGTTCAAATAACACATTTAGTAACATATTCTACAAATTCATAACCTCCCCCCCAGCTCCAGAATATGTGAGGGGTGGGACTTTTAATACTTCGCAAGTTAAAACCAAACCCTTAACTTTTTAATGGACTTTAAAATCTGTCAGCTGGGACTGCAACTGCTACCATATTTTCCACCCATTTCCATCTGGATCCAGAACGCACCTACCCACACAGCAGTAAAAGCTCTATCTAGCGTTATTGTGTCTGATGCAAAGCAACACTGCGGAGTAAGTCAAGATTAATTGAAGGATCTATGAGATTTAAAGCCAAGCATGTACCATTGCAATTCAGTAATAATGAAAAACAAAGCCAGTAGTATTTTTGTGGATGACACAATCTTGCTGAGAAAAATGTCTGCCAGGTAAAAAAGCTTGCTGCCAGTCCACACTTATATATAACATGAAACTTCCAGAGCAAAGCTTTGTATTATCTTTATAAAAAAACCCACACAAGATAAACCAGGTACATTTATTGCAACAGAAATCCAGACACCTAGGGTTAAAGGGAAATAATAGGAAAATATAAAAATCTAAAAAAACTATACTAGAGAGGAGCATCGATCCAGAGAACATGAAAGAATTCATAATTCCACAGTTGTAGTGTTAGTCTGTGTCTATGATAAAAAAATTAAGAATGTAGTTGAAGTCTAATCTTGTTTAAACTTCATGATGTCATCACATGTGGATCTTGAAGATCGGTAAAATGAATAAAAAATAAATGGTAAGTTAGAAACTGCCTTGAGAAACAATACACAAGCCTTCAGTCAGTGCTAAGGGTGAAGACAGGAAACAGCATACAACATACCATAGCAAAAATAAACCCAAGGAATAAGAGCATCATTACATCTGTTGACAATTTTTGTAAATAGAACATGTAGTAATTCAGATATACTCCTACCACAGTGCACTGTGTGATTCATTTAGCTCTATGAATGGCTACCAGTCTGATGCTCTTCGGTCCTTATTTTCTGAACTACATTTGCTGTGGAAGAGTTTAGAGTGCAAATGCCACTTCAGTAAACACTGTTACTGAAAAATAACCTTCCTTCAGATTCCTGACCTGACACGTGGAATCAGTGTGAATAACAACTTCAAGAAAAAAAACCCAGAAGTATGGTCTGTTAAGCTAGGTTCAGCACTCTTTGCATGAAGGTGGCTTACCAGTAGCAAGTACATTTTTCTTATGCAGAATTACCTACAGATAGAAGTTTTGTTCTCAGTTGTGGCAGTTTTAAATATATACATCTCCTTCACCATGTTTAAACCTGTAACTTTTTGCATGATTGAGCAAGAAAATTATTCCAGATTTAGCAGCTAAAATGAAACTTTATGAGTTTCAAACTTAGCATGACACTTTTCAGAAAGAGTACTAATATGATAATTTAGGAGATTTTTTTCTACTGATGGTATCCAGGTGTCCTGCAAAGCGAGCTCAAGAAAGCAAAAGAATGACAGAACCTAAGAAACTCTATGAATGAAAAAATAAGACTTATATATTAATTACTAGCAACAACTTTTAGAGAAGAGATGAGATTTGAGAGAAATTTTTTGACAAGACCACTATCAAAAAAATAGTGCGTGTGTGTGGAAGCTGAAATTTATGAAGAATCAAGTTGTCCCGATTGCTTAATAATCTTGACTCAACATTTGGCACCCATCACCTCCAACCCAAAAGATGTATGTGGATTTGATGGAATGAGATTTGAATACTTTTTGGAAAAAAGAAAATTTAATGTCTTGACATTTAAAGATGCATAAGTTTTTTAATATGTTTTTTTTTTTCTTCATATTTAGAATCCTCAGGAATTTTGGAAAGAAACTGTAGTTAATTAAACATATGGAATGATACTGTTTCTTTCAAATAGCATAGCTGAAGTTTCATATCAGCTCTTTTTCCCTAGAGCTTTTATAAGTTTTATAAGTAGCTTTTATAAGGTTTATAAGTAGCTTCCGATTCTAAAATATAGTGATTTGTGAAGACAAGCTCACATAGTCTCTCTGTAGACAGGTAACAGTGATCTGTGGCTTTCTGTGGGGTAGAAAGACAGTGCAAAATAATTATGAATCCCAGAATCATGGAATCATTTAGGTTGGAAAAGACCTACAAGATCATCAAGTCCAGCTGTGACAGTCCCCAAGTGACTGCCTGTTGAGTGAAACTATCTTGTCATAAGGGTCCACATCAAGGTTTGCAGTCACAACAATTAGCATCCTCCCCTCATCAAAAGCTTATGAAAAGCTACCATACAGAAGGGCTCATGGGGAATCCTGGGTTCAGCTCTGGGCTCTCTACTTCAAGAAGGGCATTAGAGCACGGGCAGAGTAAAGCAGTGATAAAGATTGGGAATCTGGAAAGTATTAAGTATAAAAAAAACATTGAAAGGACTGGTGTAGAGGAATGAAGCTGGGTTAATTAGCACTGATAATATACAACTGTGGGCTGGCTTCGGGGGTGGTGGATTGGCTGATGTAGATAAGGTGCAGCTGTGGCTGGTTCTGTTAAGAGGTTGGGCAGCCAAGGAAGAGAGAGGAGGGAGAAGCAGAGAGAAGAGAGAGTGCGTCCTGGGTGAGGAGAAGGCAGCAGAGGGACTGTATGAAGAGTATGTTGGTATGAGATGGTAAAAGACCTTGCTGCAGCTTGATAGTTTGGAGAGTGCTGCGACAGACTGGGACTGTTTATCTTGAGAAAGAGAAAACTGAGGTGTAAGGGCATTGCACAGTGTCATCAAGTGCTTAAGGAGCTGTTGGAAAGAGAGACTAACTTTGCCTGGGGACACCTGGCCACAGACTCACACTTCAAAAAGGAAGATTCAGATTAGTATAGAATCTACCAAAAAAGATGGTGCACTGCTGGGTTATATTGCTTGGAAAGGTCATGGAAATCATTGGAGTTTATTTATAAAAGTGTGAGAGGTAAATTTCTGTCAGGGATGACACTGGCAGAACTACCCTGCTTTGGCAGGGCTATGGATTAAGTGACGTATGCAATTCCCTTCCAGCCCCCTTCTTCTATAACTTCAAGCATCAGACTGGTTGAGTCTCTCCAGAGACTGTACACTCAGCCGTAGGAAGATAAGATAAAAATTAACAAATAATTATTGGCTGATAAAAAGTAACAAAAATCAGGACTTTATGACATCACATCAGTGGTCACTAGCTTAGAGTGCTGTCTGTATCTGTAAGCTAGAAACAACAAATTGATGGGTTCAAGGACTGAGCAAACCTGCTGTGGCAGAAGCATTGCATTTCTCTGTGCCTGAAGTACAAAGCCATCTGCATAATGATGCACTCAAACCGTAGCTGTGAACACTCCTGTTCTGCTGCAAACAGTGCAAGATTAACAAAAATACAGAGGGGAAAAAAAAAAAAGTATTTCAGCTTTACATTTATTACCACAAGTAACCGTGCTTTTGCAGAGAGCGAAATGGCTGCACGCTAAGCCAGCCTTCCTGGCCAGCTACGGCCACCCTGCGCCACTGCACTAGCCACACCAAACTGTTTGCAGGCCACGGCGAGCTGGTGACTTCAGGGGAATTCACAAAGCTTTGCTTCAGCACAGCAGTGACAGCATCACTGTGCAGGGGGAGATGGGCACGCTATTTTTAAATTCTGCTGCCTGATGTGCAGCTCCCACTTCAGAGGAAGGTGATTGCTGCTGCTCTAGCTCCTGTGAAGGAGTAATTGTCTCGCACCATCCTTGAATCTTCCAAGAGATAATAAGAAAATCCCATCTTTGTTAAGCAATATGCTAAGTTCTCCTTCCCAGTACATCACAGAAAAAGAGGCTGTCAAAATGTGATTCTTTGTCATTTCTGACCTTCAAGTATCAGTTTTGTCATTAGGACTGACGTGTTAATTATGGCCACATAAAAAGCAAGGTACAAAACCCTAGCTGTATCACAGCAGGTGCCACAACCATCGCATTGTGTGTTTCATCGCTAGTACGTGCAGTTCTCCTACTACACGCCTGATGCCGAGGACATATATTCCACCATAGCCCATTTCAAATCACAGGAAATAGTATCTCTAGGGAAGGCTTTTACACCGGAAAGGTACACCCCAACCCTCCCAACCCCTTCCCCAGTGATACAGCATTAGTGCAGCTCACCTACAAGGCTGGAATGCAGCAATTACTCCTACACATCTGACCTCCCCTCCAGCAAGGGGCTGCTCCCCTGCCTCGGTAAGCCCCCCGCTCCCCCTTTCCATCACCGTGATGCCAGGGTTATTTGCCAACGTGAGGGCAAAAGCGCCAGGCCACCAGGTTCCTGGGGAAGACAGGAGTGGGGCAGCACCACAAGCGATGGATTGCCTAAAGATGTGAATTCTCAGTTAAGTCCAGCGTTTTTAAAGGGATGGTGGTGTCCTGAGGATCAGGTGATTGGGGGGGGGGGGGGCGCGCGGGGGGAGGGATGTACAGCCATGCTTTCCCAGGTCAGGAGAACCCTTGTCATTTATCATTAATAACTTGCCAGTGAGAATACTTTAAACTGTGAATCCTCAGTGGATCTGCAGTGGTTTACAAGCAGTGGATGCTTCTTTCCTCCTGCCCCCCCTCGCTGAACAGTGACGGATGCTCACTGGGTTCAAAATCCTGAACCAGTGGTCTTTACCTCCAGGAACAGCAACAGAGCTTCTTCTCCTGCCTATGGCAGTTTGATGTGAAGTGCTAGTGAGTATAAATAGGGACGTTTGACATGGCCACCTTTAAATGGATCAGTGTCTCCAAGCAGTGATCTGTGACACACACACACACACACCAGCTAGCACTAGGAGTGGAGAGGGAGGGAGAGAGATTTCTTCTGACTGGGAGACTGAGGTGCTGAAAGCAAAATATTGCTGGCAAGAATAGGCACTGAACAGAAGGGTATGCTGTTTTATGTAGGGAAGGCCATCTGTAAAGCAACCAAATACCTCCTTATTTACTTGGGAGACAAAGACAAACCTCATGCACCTAGGGCAGCTGGATATTTGAAAGCTACACCCATTATTCAAACATTTATGTCTGGTTTCTTACTGGTTTTGGTTCGCATTTTTCTATCATTGCAGGGTGTCATAAATTATTACAAAAATTTCTAAAACCATGAAAAGAAAGATGTTTTCTTGAAAAAGGTGGAAGCTACTTTGTGCACTTGCCTATAGTTTTAAATTGCAAGTGAATTTTGTATTTAAAATCTCTGTACCCTTTGCTCTTACTGATTTCCCTGGTAACAGGTGGCCTTTCATTTCAAGTCCTGCTATTTTCCAGCTCCTACAGAGTCAGGACAGAGCTCTCATGCCACTGATGGCAGCAAAGACCATCCTTTTTTATCCAGTGTAGGTAGGATTGGGTCTTCAGCCTACAGAACCAAAAGCTCTTCAGCTCAAATACACAGAAACTGGCACCGGCCAAAGAGTGAGCTCCAGCAGTGACATCTCCTGGGACACACACAGTTCTTGTGCCACCTTTTAGTGGAAAGACTACCCTCTTATCCCGTGCTACTGCATTACTCGAACATAATGGATGACATTACTTAGGAGCTGAAGTACTTGGTTACCAAAACTCCTTGTGCTGTAGGATAAAAAGGCAGCAAAAAAATCATAAAAGGACAAAAAGAAGCAGGCAGCATTTTTAAGAAATAGCCCTCAGGAGAACCTGAGAGCAGTCCTCTGCCACTAAATCAGCATATCCAACTAGATCAGTAATTAACAATATTGGCACTAATAACCTTCGGCAGTATGGCAGCATGCTGATACCAGTTGGGATTCCTGTGATCATTATTGCAGAAGCAAGGAAGGAGGACTGGAATTTGCACAGATGGAGGAAATGGGAGGAAATAAGTGGTTTTTTTGAGAGAGAATATAAAGTTTATGGGCTAGAAAAAGTGACAGATTTTGAACTAGCTCAAGTTTTAAGCTTTGGTTCCAAATGTACTGCTTCTCAAGCATACCACTACTTAAAAAAGGAAGTAAAAATGCATTTTATTTCATAGCTTGAAAATAACTGACCATTTTAAAGCAGAGGGAAATTATTGCTTATGAACAGCATCTTCAAATCTAAAAAGTATCTAGGGCATAGTTGGAGCAGGTCTTGGAATATTCTGATCATTCATTTTCAATTAACCCAGATGATTATGTTCTGAATCAAGTATAACAATCCTTCTGGTTGCTCATAAGAGAAAAAATGAGCATGTATTAAGTGGAAAGAAGATGTGGGTGAGAAACCTTGTGAAAGACAAGGCCTTCCACAGAAGCCTGTGGAAAACTGAATGGCTGGTGATCAGCTGTGGTAAAAGTGAACTAAGTTGTTGTATACAATGTCCTGGTGCCATTTTTTGGGGAGGGAACCTAATCCACCGGCTTTTCATAGCACCTACCCCTAAGCGCTGCTGAAATAGCTTTCACATAATTCTGGAAACATCACCCAAAAGAAGGTATTGGCAAAAGGATTCCACAGATGCCTTGAGACTAGAGAGGAGACAGCCACTGAGAATGGAGCCCATGTGCTGACATTTTTTGGAGGTACTATGCTACAGCCATCCTTTCCTCTGGGCAAGGTGAGACTTTGGTGCGGCTGCTTAGTTATTTGGGTTAGTAAAAATTAAAAATTACTCAGGAGTCTTAGGAGACTGTTCAGCTGGGAAATAAAATGAAATTAAGTCTTGAAATATATAAAGCAATGTTTGTGGGGGAAATTCCTAATGCACAACAGTAGGCTTTGAATGAACTTAAAACACCCAGGAAAGAGATAGTGGTATTGTAAGAGCTTGTTCTACAAAAACTTCAGTAAAGCATTTTGAGTACTAGGAATTGTTAAGGAAAAACTGGAGAGCAAATCTGAAGACATTATTCTGCTACTATATAAATACATCTACATTTGAAAAACTATCTGCAGTCCTAGTGTTTGAACCAGCTCACAAACATTATAGAAGAATTAGAAAAGGCATTGAGCAAGATGGGGAGGATGATATAAGGAATGTGACGGCACATGTACAAGGAGAAACTGATTATAGAGTATTGCTAAAGTGGCATTTCTCTACGTTGAAAAATGATTAAAACAACCAGAATATTAGTTACGCATAAATGACATGAGAAATACAAATATGGATCTGTTTGGGACAATATGAAAACATCAAGTCTTCAAATGAAATTATCAGGTGAGAGACTGGAAACAAAAGGACCTGTCTTTTACATGCAACACAGTATACTGTGAAGCTTACTGTATGATGACATTATGGATATTCAGAAGAAAAGAAGAAAAAAAAAAAGCAAGGCTGTTTTTCAAAAAAAGTACAGCCTAAATCATGGATGAAACGATCCATTTAAATGTTACTAGTACAACAATACCTCCTGCAATTCAGTAAGTCACGAAGTCACAGACTGAGGAAAGCTTCCCTCGAACACTTGCTCTATTTTATACTCTTGTCTGGGCAAATGATACTTTTGGTAGACATAGGATGCAAATCTGGCTATTTGGTTTGACTCAGTGTGTCATTCTATTTTTTTATGCCACTCAGTATTTCAAATTCATGTATTAAAACAACAAAGTGGGGGGGAAAAAATCACATTTGCAGCTGTGTCTCCTGGATGGATGTACTTTCGTCAGCTTAGAAGCCAGTCTTATAAACTGTCTGGACTAAGAGAAACAATGGATCAAGTTAGCCAGTGCAACTCTGTAGGTTGTCAGTTGTAAACCATGGTCAAACTGTTGATATACTTTATACACAGTATATAGATATACACACCAGAGATATCCTTCATAGGACTGTGCCATAAACAGATCTTTCCTGAGCCATTCTGCAAGTGTTCTGCATGAAGCAAGGATCACCTTGACAAGAACAGCATTTATAACCTCCCTGCAAAGAGATGATTCATATCTTTGCTCTTCAGAAAAACCAGTTCAGACTCATTTTAGAGAAATATGTGAAATCACCTGTAGTTATTCTTATCCCTGGCCAAATACTACCTGTATTCAGCTTTTTAAGCTCTACTTATAAATAACTAGCACAGACCACTGTCTAGCCCTTTCACATACAAGATTTAGAATCTTCTATATAAAGTACAGTCTTTGAATGACAATCTACAGAAAGAAGCACAGCATATTCTTTCATATTAAGAACAGGTAAAAAACCTGTCATCAAGAGGATAAAAGTTAGAAAGGATCTGTGCAGAGAAAGAAGTCCTTTCATTTACTTCTTAAACTGTTTTGTTAATTGCTTTCCGTCATAAGGTGTGTCCTGGGAAAATGAAACTTAATAAGGGGAAAGAATAATAATTAAGCATCTAAAACTGAACAAAGGTTTGGATTAGCATATCAAGGACTTTGACAGTACAGAAAATTGGAGGTGATGAACAAGAATACAAAGATCAGAAAAATCAGAGCAGAAAGACTTAGAATAGAACATCATGATAACAGCTGATTATTTGAACCTCCAGCCTTTTTCACTCCCAATCATATAAAATGATTTTATAGAAACTGTACCACTCCTGTCTATAAATAAAGCAACTATTTATATTTTGATACCAAAAGCATCCATATTTTTAGCAAATTTTTGCCTGTTCATTGACCTAAAATTAAATTAATACAATTCCTGCTGGGATGCTCTGAGATACCCCAAACAAAGCATCTATGAACACGTTATCATCTCAGCCTTCTACAGACAGTGCCATTACATTTCCCCCCTACTCTCGCACTAAAGGGTTAGTTTCATAGCTTCACTTCTCTGATTTGAAGTGCAATGGATGTAAATGAACAATGCTTACTGCAATCACAGTTCACTGCAATCATGTCATATTAAAGGAAAAGAAGAAAGATTTAAGATTATTGAAGAGAAATGGATTCAGCAAATCACATTAGAAATGAAAAACATCTTTAGTGAAAACTCTAATTTTCTGAAATAGTCCTCAAATATTTGTCTGAAACCAAACACAAAAATCATAGCACAGATCATGTACGACAGAAAGAAGGTTTAAGTCAGGGAAGGGCAAACACTGTCTGGTTATTACAATAACACATAAACATTTTGTAGCTGTGAAGTTAACAGCAAAATACAGATAACATTTTACTCAAATGTACTAACCTTAATAATAAAATAAATTTGGTCAGCTACAGATCTGTAAAGACAATGTGCATAATTTTCTTTTGAGCTCATGAGGCAAGTCTCTGTATAATGCACATATATTCAGATGCATAGCATACTCTGACACTAGTGGCAGTTTTGTGCCCATCCTAAAAACATGCTACCTTTCATCTTTGGGATTTGCGGGTAACATATATATACCCAGTTGTCTCTAAAATAGTCAGTCAAATGGCTTTTTCGGCCTCCCTCTAAGGCTTTATGCTCAAGTTATTTGTCTGGACTCAGATCATCTTGGCCATCAAACACAGACCCAGGTAACAGTTTTGAGCCATGTCATGCATTTCGTGATACGCAGCTACTCTGCAGATGCACCCGCTATGGCACAAGAATACTCAATGGACTGGAAAGGACTGGGAGGTCAAAGGTCTTCTGGCATACAAGTGAAAACATGCCATTACTAGTAAAACAAATTATGTGACTCAACTCAAGAAGAAATCAAAGCTCACTTACAGCACTGGGCTGTTTAATTGTGATTTCACCACTTAAAACATCAGCACGAGAAGGATCCCTGTGGGACTGCTCAGCTGCTGCCAGGGAAAGTCCATTTGAACCTGAAAAGTTACCAAAGCCCAGGAAAGCCCCAGCTTCACAGCAAGGCTGAGGAAGGCAAAAAGTAGCTAAATGAGACTTGGAGCAACTACATATGTGCAGGGCTAAAGGGCTGCTTGCATGGGAAGTGAGTGAAGATTTCTATACAGGCTTGGTGAGCTTCAGACTAGAAAATATGAAGAAATGACCTGGAGGACACTGAAGTCAGTAACTGGTGCATTGAGCTGGGTTTTGATCCCATTTACGGTGGTTTCTCTGTGGTGTTTTTTACCTACTTTCATAATTTACCCTTTAGTAGTTTTGGCATCAGAATGAAGACCCCATGTGCAGAAGCAAATTAGAAGGACACATATCCCCCTGAACATGCCATTGCACTCTTTACCACTGCAAAGTAGACTTGATAACTTAAGAGCTGAAAACAGATCACTTTAAGAAGCAATACACTGTATCTTTGGCCTTAACTTATAGACTAAACTCAGGTAAAATTCCTCATGAAAACCAGTGGTGATTCTGCCCACACAGAGGTTGCCAAGCAAGGATAAAATTACCGTAGTAGTAAGGAGCAATCCCACAGGGAACGATCACCCTGTGAAGCAGCCAATAATCCCGTTACAGGAAGCATGTATTACAGAGGCAGACTGACACTGACTCACCACATTTGGCATGTTAAAGAATATTTTAAATATGACTGCAAAATTACAATCACAAAAACTAACAGTTAAGAAAATGACACCCTGGGACATACTCAGGGTTGTGATTAGAAATTGTGGAATTACTCTCCGTGATTGATAGTAGTGGGTTTTGTCTCTCCTTCTGTTCAAAGGGTTTTGATGACAGAGTAGCAGTGCTCCAGATTTGCTTATATTTGCAATGTATGTGTTATTCAAATACCGTTCCTCTCTAGTGTGGGACTAGAAAACTGAATCTTGCACTTGTGTGACAGCACGTGCTTGAGCTACCAAAAATATATATATATATATATAAAAATTAATATGAAAAATAAAAGAGGAGAAAATGAAAGCTGAATACTGAGAAGGAGATAAATATAATTTGGTAACCAATTATAAAAAATATTTGCCATATTAGAATTCCAAAGATATTCAAGGTTAGTAAACTTTCAAAAATAATCATGAACAGCTCACTACTCAAAGAATTAAATGAAGTTGAGAGAACTCAGTCTTTACATTAAAAAGATATTAATTAAAAAAAAATCTAATCCTCTAAAATGTATTCAATCAAACTAACTGGAGACTTTTGCAGAAACATTATTTACTGCCAGGATATCCTTCAGCAAAGTTTAACATTCCTGTAGGCTGTACTTGCACTCCAATTCTCTTCTAAGAATGTGGAAGCTTCAGGCACCATAAAAATAACAAAAAAATTACTAAACAGCAGAAATCATATTAGAACAAACTTTTCTATATTTTATCACATTTTCACTAGTATATGTAAAATTTTCATGTTACAGGCATACATTTTATGTCTACGTCCAGCAGATTTTTTCAGACTGATATTAAATTCAGTTGTCACTCATTCTATCAGAATACAGAGCGATTCCCAGCTGTGCAATTACCAGCAAATTTTGCAGGCTCAAGACTCATCACACGGAATAACAAATATCTCCTTTCTGAATAACTAAGATAATCCCCAAAATGTGTTTCAGAAGAAAACTCTTAACTCAGAAAAGGTTTTCAGGGTAAATAGAGAAGGCATAACAGATACTAATCGTTGTCCCTCCCAGCACTTGTTCCAACCACCACCACGTCCTCCTCCTGTCCTTGTGAAGAGCAGCTGTGGCAGAACAGCACATCCCAGCTCATCAGGTTGAATCCCACCATGTCTTCCACCACCCCTGCCGACTTGCATGACCAAGGTAAATCTCCACGGCTTTCTACTCTGGGCATGATAAAACTGGCACAGAAACAAGAGATGGAGCAGCATTCTTTTTAGTAGGCTACAGAGAGCTCTGCTGCTGAGATCCCATTCAGTGGCACGCCTGCAGGTCCACAGCCAGCAACAGGGGTACAAGACACCCCAGGAGTCGGCGCCTGAAGAGGACCGAGCTGCTGAGCTATGGCTGATGGTCAACTGAATTTTCCTATGAGTGATGGTGGTGGCGAAAGAAAAAGACTATTTGACTTTCTTACTCTGGGTTGAATTCATCAGACTCCATTACGAGAACAGAGCTGACACCTCAGCAACTGGCTTCTTGTGGAACAACTCTGTGCAGCCATCACCCTGCACACCACGATACGTGCCACCACAACTGCTCCACCTGCGGCAATTCTCCTTCCACATCAGCTGCTAACCAACCCCTCACAAACAGCACCTACCAGTGGTGCCAGCTAGCCATTTTTAACACGTTTCAAACTTAGCTCACACAGTGCCCAGCATCTGAAATTATGTTTTCTACAATTATAAGTCCCCACGATCCAACAGCACAGATTATACTGGTCCTTTGCTGTTATGCTCATCCAAATGGATTCGGTAGCTGCTGCTTCGCAGAATACTCTGGCTGCAGATCTTCAGCGTACAGACAAGAATATGAATAAACACCCCGGTTTTGTTGAATTTCTTTGATCTCATTTGAATGACCAATGCTTGCTGAACAAATTCCTTAATCCTGCTTCCAGGTATAACTAAAGAAAAAGAAACTTCAACAGAAGCCTGACTAGAACAGAAATATTTTGATTTAATCAGATGAACAAACTGATTCATGGGAATGCCACTCGCAATTCAAAAATGAGATTTGTCGGTTGTTGTATTTTGTAAAGAACACCTACAGAGCTGTTAAAGATTGGCAAGCACATAAGCAGAATGCATTTTTCATTCCTAACTCCACTGCCACAAGTATTTCCCTACAGAAGGAAAGAGCAAGCCTGGGGTTCTAAAATGCTGCCATGTTTTTACAGACAAAATTTAAGACTCTCAAATCTGCATATGCAAACTTTAATAAGAAATAATATGGTTGTCTTCTGCCTGTTTTTGACCTTATTGTGATGACTCACATTTAATGAACACAGAATGTGGGCCTAAGCGTCTTTTTGACAAACCTGTAGAACTTATTCTACCATTTCACATAGTTATAGTCACTTTATTTGTTGAGTAGAAAACCAAGTATTGTATTTGTTCAGACAGAATGTTCCCACTGCTTTTTTAGGATATTTTCAGGACCAGGCTTTAAGGATGATATTATCAAAAGCACTGATAAACTCTTCACAAACTTTATTGGGGTAGCCAAGTGGAGTTAAATTCTACTATATTCACATACTTATGAAGAGCTTAAAAACAAAAAAAAAGATGAGACACATGTTCTGTATAGAGGGCATTTTCAGACTTTTCTCAGAGCAATGGCTGAGGGGTCCTTGTCAGCCTGCATCTACCAGGCTGGGCTAAGATAAACAACATACTGCTGTACATCATGTTCAGACTGTAAATAATGTTACATTTATTTTGTGTTTTCTGCTTTCACAAACTTCAGACATACTGTAGTAATTGGATGCACTAGACAGAAGGAAATTTAGCAGAAGTACAACCTATGTATCAAATGCCACCAAAAATCAACATAATCTGATGATGACATCATCTATTTGAAAAAATAAAATCTTGTAATCCTGATCTGTGTAACTGCTTTTGTCTGGAAGACCATGTTTAGATATAAACTAGCGTTCCTCCAAAATCAGGAATTAATAACATACAGTTGAGTAGTGGACAATGCACATTTATAAAATACACTTTGATAAATTTCAATTTAGTATGACAGTAAAAACAGACTGGGGGAAAGGCCTAGCAATACATGATACTCCATTCACAAGAAGGCTTTATAACCATCGGCAGTAGAGAGGTTATCCTAACTTTAAACCTACTTGCTACTTAGCAGAGATGAGATAACTTTGATGAACTGGGCCAGTGCCACTAAAAGCAAAGCGCATTCAGAAAATGGAAGAAAAAATTCAGGTTGCAAATATTCGGTAGCAATCGCTTTCTCCATAAAAATACTCATATATATTGAAGATACTTTTGTCATTCAGGGCTCCTTAGTTATCAAAATCAAAATGTAATTTAGAACATTTAGTATAATAAGGGATTGGGCAATATAGTCTGGCAAATTCAAGTTCTGTATTCATTAAATGCACTGGGAAGAATCTTGGTATTACTGAGAACTGCAGAGGTGAGTCAATTAATAGCCTCCCTTAAACTCCTAAAGGCTTGATTTAAATCAGTCCTGAGACATCACACCAAATAAGTGAGGGGAAATGAGTTGAGGCTTATGTCTACCAAGGCTGCCGGAGGTGTACCACAGAATGCTAAAACCACTGAAAGCCTTTGCCTACCTTAATATGTGTTGACTGGCCACAATTTGCCTTCATTAGCTTTGGCCTGTGGTTGGCAAGAACTCTGCTAACACCATGCAGTTCTGCTCAGCTTCTTTACAAGGTAAGACAAGTACTGTATTTCTAAACACAGACATAGAATGAGCATAATACTATCTAAATCACTGGAGGTGCAGTACAAGGGACTGACTTACAGGCACTGTACAATAATGTAAATTTGTTGGTTGGTTGGGGGTTTTTTTTGGCAGGTTTGGTGTATGAATACTTTGCCTTAATTAATGGGAGATTGCTTGGAAAAACAATCAGGCGTAAGAGAGTAGCTCAAGCTGAGCCACCATTCAATGAATCCTACCCAGGGTGCTGCTACAGAACATTTTTTGCTTCCATGCTTTTGCCTTCCCTCCAGCTAGCTGATAAAACTGGTTGAAGACCAATAGCTCTGTAATGAAGCTTTAAAATGATCTCCCCAGCAGATGACTTCAGGAGTAGCTATCAGGGAGGAGGCCAACGCATTCCTCAGTTCAGCATCTTTGAAGAAGCTAGATCTGCCTAAATCGGAAAGCCTACCTTAGAAAATATATGCAGAAATTGGAGTTTTGTTTTACACTTTTATTTTAAAAGCTTTTTCTGCATCTCATTGAAGAAAGCTAACGACTGCTGTACACTAGACTACTGACTGCACATTCACAAAGGGCTGAAGAGCCCTCTCCTGGTCTCATTGGAACTAGCCAAGGGGTGATGCAACCCGGAATGCTGGTGAAGAATGGAAGAATTCTGTCATTGAGCTGAGAATCCAGCTCAATACTGTTTAAAGGTGGCTGAGGCTAGAGATAACACACAGAATTTGGTCTGACTTCATTATTAAGAGGTCCTGTGTTTTACACAGCAGATGAAGGGCATTGCTTGAAAAGGTACTTACTGGAAAGAGCATTCTGGATGACACAAATACAGGAACAACAGCTTCAGTCATGGAGGCACCGCTTCTAGGGCATAGGGAATGGTTACACTATGGTTGTGCTCACTGGTTCCTACCAGGAGAATCACATCTCCTGCCAAGTGTCAGCACTGGCTACCTAACCAGCTCAGGGAATCACACTCCTGAAAAGTGTCTTAGCTACATGTGCCTTCCCTCCAGTAATTCCTGCATACACAGTTCTGAGCCGCTAAAGGTGTGCAGCATTTCTTGTCCAGGTAGGCTCAAGTGACACTGCATGGTCTGAGCATCAGTTTATGAAGGTTTTGGGATCCTTTGAGATCCCAAAGGCTGTAGATTAACATACAAGCAGCATGCAAATATTTTCAGTCTTTCATACTCCAAACTGCACTGGCATTTCTAAGCAGTGAGCTCATTCATTTCAGTAACACACAGTCCCACATACGATTCTGCTGAAAGAACTGAACGCTACAGTGCCACCACAATCACTTCCCATTGCATTCATCATCAGTTTCAAGCCACAGAATTATCCCAAGCCACAGAATTATCCCAACAAGAAAAAAAAAAAAATTATATGTCACTTCTAGGGACCCTAAGGCCAGGGCATCTGTAGCATCTATATAAATCCAGCTTCCTCCACTACATATTATTTACTCCTAGATAGCAAAAGGAGATAGGAACTTTGCCCTTATACGCTTGTGAATTTTTTTTATATTATTATTTGGTTTATCATTATTCTTTAGACAGGCTTCTCAAAGATCTTGTATCAAAAACGCATATCAAAGATCTTGAGCTTATCAAAATCGATCAGTAATTTCCTTCATTCTGCACACCAAACTGAGTCCTCTGGAGACACCAGCAGGATGCTGTCACACTTTATGCGTGCCCAAGGAGAAGCGGGGAAAGAACTGTTCTATAGAACTTCTTGCATAACAGTCAAGACATAGTAATTATCTTTTGTTTGCAGACTACATTTGGTTTTGCGCATAACTTTTACCTTTTACATATTCATTAAGCTGTTTGTATTAAATGTTGTTTTAGAATGAATTCAGGCTAATTTTGCTGATAAAAAAATGATTACTAGCTCTCATTATTGTTTAATGTGGTTGGCTAATTGCTTGTTATTTAGACTAAAAATGCTACCACTAATGTTCTGTTAATAGCCAGCACTCTTGGCTAGGCTTTTGGGAAGAAATCTATGTTTATGTATGTACTTGGCAATATCTCTGTTCTGAATGCCCTTGCAAATTATTGCTTTGTCTTGCCCCACTTATTAAATATTTTCAGCTAGAGAAATCTATGCTCATGGATGTGCCTCATGGCAGAACTGGAAGCCTCCTGTACCTACACACACTTGTATGGACTGCATGTGAACAGTTGCCCAATACAGATTCCTGAGAGATAAATGCCACAAAGTGAAGTTTGTTCCCAGAAACAAATCTCACTATATTTTAGTGAAACAAGTTCCAACAGTGGCTGGGGTTAGTTCAGCTCAGATTTATGCCAGCTCCTGAAAGCTGAAGTCTGGAACAGGTCTGCTACAGAGAAAGCTGGCTAAAGGGGAACCAGCTCGACCTTCCACCTGTGGGTCACAATGATTATGAAAACAGTGCGGGCTCCGGTGAGGAGATAGCCAAGATGGCCCATCCGGCTGCTCTCACTCTTATTTGCTAGCTGGTTTCCTACGTTATTCAGGAAAAATAAATGACATCATATTTGGATGAGCAAGTAGGATTGTGAAGGATCATTCACACCATCCTTTGTCACATGCAATGAATTTAACATTCTTCCTGTAAACTTACTTGTCTTATTTCTGTGCTATGGTCATAAATAAGATGATTTTTTAATAGAAAAATAAATCAAGTACTGGACCACTGTTGAACACAGCCAGTCTGTAGAACAGCTGATTGTATACAGTTCATATAGGTTTTAGAGTAGAGTGGTAATGTTTCAGGTATGACAAAGCAATGATAAGGTTACTTCTGTGAAGAATACATTTAAAAACTAATTTGTATTTTTGAGAAATATAGTTACATGCACAGTTGGTGAATGCAAAATAATCCAGACTTCATACAGATAATGGTTTATCTTATTTTTCTTTTGATCTGTTTTATAATTGAACGGTTATTTTCCATCATTTCAAAACAACCATGGGAATCTTTAGAGACTCAAAATTTAATATTATTCTCTAGTAAAAATTTTAACATATGTTATTGGCAGAAATATTTTTTGAAAAGGGATTTCTATATTTTTTTTGCAGTCTCTATTACTACAATGAGGACTATCTTCCTCTCTCATTTTTCAGAAACAATCTCATAGGACAGAGGTGGCAGATGCACAAGAAAAAATTATTTTACTTAAGGTATGACAGAGCTTTTAAGAGATGTGCAGTAGTCGTTTGGCCAACACAGACCAACACTTCAGTTGTGAATACTGACAAAGTCCAGGTGAGTGGAGATTGAGACTCATCCTGTAACAAGCAAAACCACCAATCCATTAAAACAAATGAAAAGTTCACATTTACTATCACACTGAGACTTCCTTTCTTTCTTACGTGTGTGTTAGCTTACATAAGTGAACTGCAAAATTCTGCCTTTGGCCACACATTTCCTGGACAGAATAATTTAGATAACTTCATAGTAGGTTTCTTCCTTCAGCTCCTTACCGTTTGCAAGGCTGTTGGATTTTTCTCACACAAAAGTTGCCAAAGAATAGGGCAACTGTTTAAGGTTTTTTTAAGAGAAGCTCTGAAAACTTTTGGGACTTTTATATTGTCCTTAATTTTCAAGCAGATATGTAATACAGTAAAGTTTCTGCTGTTGGACATTTTGGCTAGGTTGATCCATGCTCATCTGAATATATGTATTAGGTATTAAAATAATATTTCATCATTTTCCCTTTAAAGAGCCCACTGCTAAGCTCCTAAGTATTCTAAGATTTAGAAATAAAAATGCAATCATAGGATTTTCAAACAAGAGGAATAATTGAGTTTGTAATTTCTTACTGCCCAGTACTTTGGAATATTCCACTTGAGTGTTGATTCAAAATATGAAGATCCTGACAACCTTAGCTATGGCTAGAATGACACTATTTCCTTGGAAATCATCTTTTTAAACAAGAGACTCGAGAGCTTTTCTGTACCACAGAAATAAAAACAAGCACTTTGAAACCTCACCATAAATTATGCATGTGTCTCAGATAGATGTAAAGCAGTCAACCAGTCAGTTTAATAGAAAAACAAACAAAAAGCTAATGAATGCCATTTTAAAAGTGCTTGTTTAATATAAAACTAAGTGATGTTGATAGGAATAAGTATGTTTGTAGCATAGCAACTGAGACTAATTTTCCTCACCATGTGTCTCTACTGACAGTTCTCTTTGGGTTTGGATACTAGCTCAGGTTTTCAAGCTGAGAAAGGCAATTTTCTGAAACTAGCATTTATCTCCTTAATGGTGTTTAGTGATTTGCTATGTTGTTTGGCTTCTTATGAATTGTCCACACTGTTCCTTCTCCTTGGTTGATGTTTAGAAGTATGGCACTATAAATCAGTACTTGCCCATGTGCATGGACAGCTGTCTGTAAACTGCTGCAAACTACGTACAAGATAAAGCTATAAAAGTATGATTTGATCAAGAAGTCACTCCAGATTAAAGAAAAAAACTTTTTTTTTCCTCCGCAATGCTGAGTTCTTCAAATTTGTTTTTATACTTGAAGATTCAGAATAAAAGAGTTTCATCAGCATACGATTTATCTCCTAAGTTCAGACAGAACGTGAAATCACAGTAGCATGAAAAACAGATTTCAGTCTTAAGGTTGCTAGCAAAATGGACTGTGATTCATAGATGCAATGTCATTTGGCTCTATAAAGTCATAAAATCTGTGTGACACCTGTAAGTTGTAAGAATCCATTACACAGACAAAATGGAATACAACGAACACCTGCTATAGCTACTCTGAAAACATGAAAAATTGACTCATATTTCTACTGTTAGTAATAACATGTAAGTTTTTTAATTAATAAAATGAAATCTAGAAACAGGTCATTGATAGGATTCCAGTATTGTAACAATACCAGCTGCCAGCTATGCGTGAATTAACTCACAGTGCATGGCTGAAAGACCTGCAGAGACACCACAGACTGAACGTAGGGCTTGGGTATTTGCAGGAGCTGGAGAGCTATGGTCTGCATAGTTACACGTGAATGGTCTCTGGCATGTCTCTAGTCTGAGGTAATTCATGTTCTCCTGAACAATTTGGGAACATGAGTCAGTAGGAAGGGAGTCAGAGATGGTTCCCCAAAAGTGTATGGCTCCCTTGTTCTGTGCGAAGACACAGCGGTTCAGGTATGGGTGTTATGGGTATCAGCTTGCCTCACCAAAGAACTTGGCTATATTCACTATTGATTGGCCTCCATACTATATCCTGCTTTTAAAACTCAACTCTAAGTCAATTCAGAGCAATAAAGTTACACAGATGTAAATCGAATCAAGTTAAGAGAGAGTCAGAATCTACTGCTCCCCCTGAAGAGCCTACAACGACATCAGGAATACATTGTGGCAATCTCTTTTAACTGATCATGCAAATGCTTGCCACCTTGTATCTAAACAAACAAATAAAAAAGAATTGACTAGGTAAGCAGAGTTGTGTTTCCAAACTATTGCTTATGGAAGATAGTTTGTTGAAAGTAACACAAGAATGTATGGCACAAGGGACTAACTAAAGGACCTGGAGGAAAGCCAGATGAAAATAAACGGAGACACGGGGACAACTAACCACCATGGAGAGTTGCTGGTTACTGAAAGCATCAGTCAGAAGGCAAAGGGTGATTATAGCTTTTCTTCTTATTTGTGACTTTTATTTGAGTGTTTTTTTATTATTATTTGATGCACAGTAGTGCAATCTGCATGGAGCTTTGGAATTTCATCTGCTAATAGCTGATCACATAACAGCTGTTTGTACAAACATTTTATTTTCTTAATACCATCTCCATCTGGCCTAAACAATGGGACTTTTGGGGTGGGAATGTGGACCTCGTTAATGAAATTTACAGTGTTCTCAACTGAAGATTGGATTGCTGCAATACAATCTACAGGAAAAACCCTTCAATTAGTTTGTAAACTGAAGCTGATGTTCTGTGCAACACCCTTTTACTAATTAGCATCTCATAATGTGCAGTGCTTGAAGATTTATGCTGTCTTGAGCTAATGGTAATTAAAATGTAAGTACATAGGGCAACAATAGTAAACTGGTGGTTTATGCACTTAAGTCAGCATATTGTCTTTTCCTCTAATTGATTCAATCTGTCTTCAGCACTGCTTTTTCTTCTAACGTCAAGCTGGAAAATCTCCTGTTTTCTCAACAGTGGGACAGCTCATCTCTGGTTCAGCCCCCCAACCTCCCCCCAATAACCAGATGAAAGACAAAAACAAGTGGAAGCGCTGCATTAGGGAGCAGGAGACAAACAGCTAATGCTCATCATTATGAATCGGCCACAAAGATGTGCCTTCAGAGTATGAAAGTTAGTAGTATTTGGGAAATATCACACCAAAAAAAGTTTGTCTTGACAGTTGCTAAGTATGAAGTTGCTCGAGAGCTACCTAAAGATTGTCCCTGCACCAGCTTTATGTTGACATGGCTGTGTTAAAGGCAGTGTTATCTATTCCTTCAGTATATAGATAATTACCGCAGTAATCTGTAGTCTCAACTCAAGATTCTTTGGGGGGGAAAGGGGAGACAGAATGTGAGTGCACAAACTAGTGTGCACATCTGGACTCTGAGAACTCTAGATCTACAGGACATACAAACAGTCGAAGAGAGCAGCTGGAGTTGGAATATGCTGTTACAAAACAATTGTTAAAAAAATGAAGTTGCAAAAGAGGAAAGCCTGAGGAATATCTATGAAACACTTTGGCAGTGATATCATGGAGGAAGGAATACAACTTGGGTTCCTCAAAGGGCTAGAATCCTACCTCAAGCATCCAGAATTTACAGAAAGACTTGGTTAATTTCAGGAAACCTACAGACACTCCTGGTTGTACAGTAGCATGGAAAGTCCCTTACCCCTCCCTGAGTCCATTAGCAAATAGTGGAGCACAGTCAAGAGCAGACTTGGAGTGAAACAGTTAATGGTGAGCACCTGAAGTCCACCATTTGGGGGGGGGGGGGTGGCGCAGGGCTCGGTATTTTGGATGAACTGTAGTCTAGTCCTGTGGACTGAACGCTCATTAGTTGTTGGGATGCAGCAGGGCTGCTCCCAGAGCGCAGTTTCTGCTGTGCTTCATTCTAGAGGCACTAAATGTGTGCTCCAGAATTGTTTCATGACACGAACCAGAATGCAGGAAGAGCAGTGACTGGCAATTCCCTTTGAAAGCGCATGGCTGATCTGTACTATAATCATACAGATGCATCCGATATCTCAGTCAGTTCTCCTTGTAACCAAAATGAGATTAATGATGCTGTCTAGCATTGCTTTTGAAGTACATCAGGTCTACTAACATGAAAGCTGCCTAATATGGTACATACCAGGTGCCTTCATTTAAAGCATAAATTTGCTGGTGCAAAGTCACTAGATGAATGCAGTTTTGAGAGGATCTCTGTGAGACAGTTGTCAGTCGTACAATGGTATTTTATATCATGCCAGCAATTTAGGGCCAGATACATCGGCAATGCACTCCAGCTGTTTTGCAAAATTCCAACAGCCCAAAGAGGCCATAAACCCAATTTAACTGGTCTGTTAAGTCAGGTTCATGGCTGCTTTGTGCCACCAGGCTGGCACAAAGCTGCTGAAACTTACTGGTGAATTTGTCCTGTACTTTGTCTACAAAACAGTAGAAAACCTTTAATAGTCACATGTGAAGTGTGAGGAGTATGATATATGCCAAAATAACAACCTACCTGGAAATTTTGTGGCAAAGTGGAAACACATACAAAAGGAAATTGCTCATTCAGTACAAAGAATGAAAATACCATTAAAAAACCCCAAACAAACAAACACAAAAACAAGGCTAACTCTCTGTCTCCAGTTCACCTACCGCTGGTGTTCAACAAGAGAGAGAACACTCCCAGCTGCCACAAAGGCATGGGCAGCCAGCAGCAAAGACAGACTTTCCCCATTCCTCCATGAAGCACTTACTGACGCTATTAGAAATCAAGCAGGCTCTGCTCAGCACTGAGTTTTATTCCTACTCTTTTAAAAGAATACAGCGGGCTGCCTTGAAAACAGATACTTCAACACTATCAGAGACCTTTCCTGAAATCTACTTTTTTCCCCAAGGAAGATGAAGAATGCTGTTTCATTGACTGAGAGAACTTTATATTTTATGCATCTAGCATTATGATATCTGGGGGTCTGTACTGTAAGCGCAACAATAAAGTCCACTAAAATAATAATTTCTTCAATTGCCTCTAAAAAAAAATAATGAGGTCATATAACCACAAAAGCTCTTTGCCACTGAGGTAATTCAATCTTCTTCCCTTAACACCCACCTAGGCTAAAACAGGCTATTTCTGAGATGTTAACCATGTTGTTTCTAACCCCTACAAAGCTGCTGACAAAAGTAGTGCATTTACTGGGATGTTACAGGCTCACTGAAAGCTTAGCACTACTCACAAGACAAATTTAAAGATACACATAGTACAGACAATTCTTTATTATATGGTAGCTTTCCGAAGACAATAGTTGTATATATTTATGTAGCTATACGCCTGCATTCCACCAAACAATTATTGTCCTTAGTTGTACTCAAATGACAGCCAAAGCCTGCAAAAGAAACTTGAAGAGAACAGTTCTCATGATTTCACTTTTTATTCTCTGTCTTCTTCCTGACTCCCTACCCACTTATCTTAAGTTAATGATCTGTTAGTAGAGAGGCAACAGAAAATGAAATAATCTGCGCTGTTCTACCTGGCTGCCTGGATCTCACAGACAACTGAACAGCTACAGTCGGTAGCAATAACTGTAGCAGCCTTAAGCCACTTTCACATGTGTATATAAACCTAGATGCAGAGAAATGACAGAAAGAGAAGCTGGTCTTTATCTTTAAAATAATGAGACTGGTGACATATGATGCTAGATTTAAATAAATAAAAAATTCTAGTCTCCGACTTGGATGATGCAAACCCTTCCTTCAATAATCACAGACAGTGATAAAGCCAAACGATATTGAAAAGATGTTGCTGGTTTTGGCATTTTATAGCACTTGATAATTAATGGACAGTATCTGATCATGGGTAACTGTTATTAAGCCCCTGTGATGCCATCTGGAAACTAACTCTTTTGATTGTACAATGTAAAATTAAACTGCCTTTACATTTTAGTCCTTTTAAATATTTTTCTGTCTAATTGGCAGACACCCAGGGAGCACACAGCTTATGTGCAAGTTTGGATATTACATATGGCCTCTAATTAATGTAGCTTTTAGTTCTGAAAATACCATTTCCTGACAAAGTGTTTGGAAGATTAAAGGTTCTATTTACTGTGGATCCCAAGGAAACTGTACTTTAGCCAGGAGTAAGACCCCAGTTGGAAATGGTGCATCAGAGCTCAGGTTTTAGAAATGCAAATCGCAACAGGAGGGCACAACCCAGAGATAAATATTGACAATCATAGACAAAAGGTTGTATACAGCCTTTAGGTGAATGCCTGACACTCAGAGCTGTGGGTACAGACATCTAAACTGGATCTCATTTTCAGTTACAAAAGATGGGTACATAAAATTAATTTCTTCACTACACTGAAAGAAAAAAAAAAGTTATGTTAATGAGGAAAGGATCCCTGTCCTTTAAAAAAATGTTTAAATTATCTTTATGAGGAAAGGATCCCTGTCCTTTCCATATGAGGCTATATTTAAGCTACCTAGTTAATGATTGAGTAAACAGTATATATAGTGCTTACAAAGCAAAAGGCTGCGAGACATGCCACAAGGTTATATTCCATTCACTTGTGCTGTGTGAGAGACTTGGAAAAATTGCTGGGACCCTTAAATCTCAATATTTATCCCATCAGTTGGATAAGTTTTCAACAAAGTCACATGGTCTTAGCTTAGATAAGGGAAGCCTTTAGTTAACTATGCTTAAAAAAGTACAAACCTAGAGAAAATCAACCACCCAGAACTGCACAGAAACAAGCAACACTCTTCCAGTAGTGAAGTGGTTAAAACTGTCCTCTGGTGACCAGTTTCAAAATATAGAAAATGACAAAGTAGCAGAAATTGAAGGACAATGTATTAGGTTGTTATCAACTCTTCCACCAAATGAAACAAAACCTGCCTCTCCCTCTTTCTCCATCTCTATCCCACACATCAACACATTTCATTTTCACATTATATATGGCCTCCTGGTTCTTACATTTCTATGTTTTTAAATCACTCTCATTTAGATTCTGCATTAATTGATTTAAACCAGTTTCACAACAGGTGAAACGTTGGTTATTACTTGATCAATAGACATCTACTTCCCTGTTGCTTCCTCTCCAGTTTAAATAGTGACTTCCCATTTCTCTGCTTCCTGTGATTGTTCAAAACCCAAAGGTTATCCTTCTTAACACTTGTTTTATGCATGCTTCTATAATTTATATGATTCATATTGTTATGAATAGTTTATTTAAGAGATGGGAGCACACTTTTTTTAAAGGCACTGGTGGTTAAATGAGGAGCATTTCGGGAAGGAAGACACCATCTTAGTGTGGAAATACATGTTTAGGGTTGTATATCTCCAGATACAACCACATGAAAGGCAGTTAACCCTGTCTTTGAAGTAAAATTAGAAATTACAAAATATAAACTCAACAAAGTATGTACTCTTACTCTCGAGGTAACAAACTCATTCCAAGCCTTTATGCAGTTGCTTTTTGAGAACCCTGTTAATAACACTGAATTTCCTCAGTACTTAGGAAGGATATTTCATCATAATGGAATGAGGGAAGAAAATAATGGAAGTATTTAAACCAGCCATTAAATCTGTAGTCATTCAGGCTTTTATTTTATAAGTCAAGACATTCCATGTTTCTAGGTGAAGCCTTTTGAAATATTTTTAATAGACAATCATCAATGACAAGATGATATAGTGACTAAAAATATGGCTATGTAAACTTCAGGATAAATTTAAGAATAAAAGCTGTACTCTGAACCCCACTTTAGTAGCAAATGGAACAGGAAGGAGGAAATTCTGTTCTTGGGACCACAACCTTAAACTAATCTTAAACTACAATATAAGATGTTTTGTAAAAAATAATAATAATATAGATGTATATCTACAAAAAATACAATAATCCTCAGACTTCTAAAGTATAAATATAAATACTTTCCATTTGAATGAAGGACAACAAGATATGTCACTCCCATACAGTCAAATCTGGGTCCTGAATCAATGAGAATGAGGTCACTAAAGCCTTTTGGCAATCTAGGTCCTAGGTTTTCTGTGCCCCAGTTTTTGTTTGCAAGAATGTGCATTAGCCAATTATGGGAGAATGCTTCGATGCTGCAACAAATGGTGGTCAAATAAATACGTAGAATGTATAGAAGACAGGAGAATTTTGGAAAAAAAAAACCAAACCAAAAACTATAGAAGAACAGATGGAAAGAAACAAATGTTTTTTATTATTAGACTGATTTAAAGATGTAGAGAGCAAAACACTGAAATCAAACAACCTCCCCAAGGAAAGACAAAATTCTCCAGGCTTTTGCCTTCGTCTACAGAGTTTTGTTTTGCTAGGCCAGCTGTGAAAAACCAAAAAGCTATCATGAAGCTGACCATGATCATGTACCTGAGGCAGACAACCAACCATGTTTTACACTTTGTGAGCTGAATTATGACAAATTTCTGATCCAAATTCACATTACCTTTGACTGATGTAGCCTGTCCTAGTCTATAACGATCTCAAAATTCTGGTCGGTGTTACATTAGCTAGCTTAACTTTACAGATGTGGTTTAGCATGATATTAATTTGTACTGAAAATAAGGTCTAGGTATTCTGGAAGCAAGGGCTAATTAATCTGTGGATTGGTGTTTCAGCTACATGGAATTGCTTGCCTGAAGTTCTTTTCCTGATAAAATGAGTGACAACAGGATTGAAAACAGTGCGTGAATATAGTAGCGTTGTGGAGTGTTAGTCTGAATTCCTGTTTAGCCCTGGATTGATTTTAAGCTTTGTATGCTTTCTGCCTAATCTTCCAGGAGTGTAATAAAATATTATTCAGGGTCAACATGAAGTTGAAAGCAGCATTTGAGTCCCCAGGATTATCAAACCTCTGCCATTAGGCTCCCTTTTTCATATTCTCAAATATAATTGACACTCCTTTGAAGTTGAGATTAACCAGTGGAGAAATGGATTATAACCTTCTGTGGCCATCAATATAAAGAAATAAAAATAAAAGATGATATATCAGCAGGAAAAGAATGGCAAGCAGTCTGTTGGCTCAGGTGATAACAATTAGCCAGCTGGTATAACACAGTGTGCCTGGGTTTATAACTGGTAGAAATTTGTGTGTAAAACGGGAAATACTGAATTTCTAAATTACTTGCCTCATTATTGCTTGACTAACCTGATCTCTTTCTATGACAAGGTGACCCGCTTAGTGGATGAGGGAAAGGCTGTGGATGTTGTCTACCTGGACTTCAGTAAAGCTTTTCACACTGCTTCCTACGGCATCCTTCTGGAGACACCAGCTGCTCAGGGCTGGGATGGGTATGCTCTGTTCTGGGCGAAAAATTGGCCAAGCCTAAAGAGTAAACTGAGTTACATGCAACTGGTGACCGGGCACAGGGGGTGTCCCCAGGGTTTGGTGGCAGGGCCAGTCCTGTTCAACATCTTCACCGACGATGCGTACGAGGAGATGGGGCGCACTCTCCATCAGTTGGCAGAGGACACCAAGCTGGGCAGGAGCGTTGATCTGCTGGGGGGCAGGGGGCTCTGCAGGGGCTGGGCAGGCCAGGCCGAGGGGCCGAGGCCACTTGGATGGGGTTCAACAGGGCTCTGTGCCGGGCCCTGCCCTGGGTCACACCAGGCGGGGGGCAGGGGCTGGGGAGCTGCTGGCGGGAAAGGGCCTGGGGGGTGGCCAGTGGCCGGCTGGCCATGAGCCCCCACTGTGCCCAGGCCAGCAGCAGCCTGGCCTGTATCAGGAACAGTGTGGCCAGCAGGGCCAGGGCAGTGACCGTCCCCCTGTACCCAGCACTGGTGGGGCCGCACCTGGAATCCCATGTTCAGTTTTGGGCCCCTCACTGCAAGAAAGCCACTGAGGGGCTGGAGCATGTCCAGGGATGGGCAACAGAGCTGGAGAAGGGGCTGGGGCACAAGGCTGATGGGGAGCAGCTGAGGGAGCTGGGGGCAGTTAGTCAGGGGGGGGAGGCACTCAAGGGAGACCTTCTCACTCCCTACAGCTGCCTGACAGGGGCTGTAGGGGAGGCGGGGGTGGGGATCGGTCTCTGCTCCCAGGTAACAAGTGACAGGACAACAGCAAATGGCCTCAAGCTGCACCAGGGGAGGCTTAGACTGGACATTTAGGAGACATCTCTTCACTGAAAGGGTGCTCAAGCACTGAGACAGGCTGCCCAGGGAGGTGGTTGAGTGACCATCACTGGAACTATTTAAAAGACATATAGATGTGGCACTCAGGGACATGGATTAGTGGTGGCCTTGGCAGTGCTATCTTAATGGTCTGACTTGATGATCCTAAAGGTCTTTTTCCAACCTAAATGATTCTATGTTTCTATTCTATAATGCAAATATCAAGAAGGAAATGTCTGCTACAAATCTCTGAATCTAGTTTAGAAGAGTAATAATCCCTCCAAACACTTTCATTACTGCATTTAATGACCGGCTCACTGGAACATTATTGACTTTCAACATCATATTGTTTCATTAGCTGTCAAATCGGCCATCGGTGCTGGCACTGACCAACCCTGTAATGATCATTGGTTATCCTTTCTACATTATCCCAACAGAAGCCATTAATATAAAGAAGTAGGTATAATTTGGAAATATATATTTAAAATATATACTTCAAGTTTAAACAAATGTTTTGTTTGGAACATAGACACATAACATGTAAGATCTCTTCTGCATTCCTGCAAGGGTAATTTTCAGCTGTGTGAAGATGCATCCCTTAGTTTCAGAGAGGTAACAGGGTAATGAAACCTGCTGCAATCCGCAGAGTTCAGTGAAAGCTGCAAGACCCATCTGGGCTCCACAAATGCTGATCCCGGTATCCTGTCAAGAACTTTGTCTTGCCACAGTTACACTGTTACCAGTATTCATGACAGCTAACTTTGAGCCAGGTCTGCTCTATCTAGATGATACAGCAGTATAAACTTTGGCTTGAAAAATGAGAACAATAAAAATAACAGTAGAAGTAATAAACACAATATAGAATAAAACCTAAAAATCACACTAATTACAAACAAGCTGAGACCACCCCTGCAAAATTTTACACAAGCAGTTGAAAGTCCAATTATTTTTTTTTCTCAAGTGTCTTTGTTTAATGAATAAAACATACTGTTCTTTTAGTCAATATAAATATCAAGGGAAAGAGTAGGAATGTTAGTCTTTTACTTAGGTTAACAATTCTTTTCTTGGCTGCTTTCAGGAGAATGAAGAACGTTTTCAACTTACACAATTAGCTCGATATAAACAGGCCGCTACACAAGTACTGTAAAATTATGTGTTTAGATATAAACTAGCAAACAAACAACTCCCTTAATAACTAAGAGGTGGGAAAGGTTGGCACGCTAAAACGTGGAGCTGTAGGTTTGAATGCATAATATCCACATATTCAGATGTGGAGTATCAGAGTTACACTCAAAGAAATTGGAAGCTTGTGACTGAGCAATAAACCCCTAAAATGGCAGAAGACTCAGTGGGGATGGGCAAGGGCAATTTCCCCTTGAAGCTCATGGAATAATGCAGGGTGTGACTTGCCACAGCTTTGTTAAAAAGCTGATTTTGGCTCACTACAAACTGGGAAGGTCACCTTTGTTTTAGATAAAAGCTATCAACAGCTGAGTGGATCAACTGAACTGGATCTGCCCAAGTTCACCAAAGAGTGGGAATGTCTCCCTGAGCTAGCCACACCAGCACGGGGCAGGGAGCGAATACTTGGCTCAGTCCAACATAAGGGTATAAAAACTGAACGACTATAAAAAAATTTTAAAGACAGCGATGGGTTTGAGCTGGCTTTGACCCACTTTGATTTGGGACACCCAGCGTTGTGATGGTGAGCATATTAGAGAGACTCCTAACGGGAACCATACTGGTTTTGTCACACTGGTTTTGCCATTGAACTGTATATTGCAATTGCTATATGTATTTTGTCAAATGTAACATACATTTGCATTGTGTTCTCAGATGTACTAACAGACTGCTAAATCAGAAATTATTTGTAACATCAAGTATATTTAAATAAGTAATTCTGATACTAACCATTACATCTTCCACATGTGGAATATCTAAAAGAACCTAGTCAGAGAGTATCGGACACAGAAGAAATAAGAGACTATGTCCATCTTTTATACTAGGGATATGAAAAAAATTTAGTGAGTACGTCCATTTCAGTCCACTACAAATCTATGGCAAAGACAAAGAACATGTGCTGTGGAAATCTGGTCTTTGCTCTGCCTCAGTTGTATTTCTGTGCTCCTGGTTGCAATTGTTGTTAAAATAGCAGTTTACTTGGTAACACTAGTAGTATATCTCATAACCCCACTTCCACAGAACTGTAAATGTTTTCTATATTTTTTCAGTGATTCTTACAACACTTTAATTAAAGCACAACAATTAAACTCATAGGTCAGAACACTGAAAAAAAATTATGAACTCAACATTGGTGAACTTTATTACAGAAAGAAAATACCTGACCTAAAAATAAGGGCTATTGAGTCACTTTCTCTTTGGAAAAAGTAAGAAAAGGACACCACTTGCTATACAGTGCTATTAATAGCTTAATTGCAGTCTCTTCATATTGGTAGCCCTTAAAAATGGGGAGTTTGGTAAGATTGCAAATATAACTCTGAAGGAATATTATTATATAATTATATCCCTGGGGACAGTGGATGAGAGATGGAAAAATCGTTGGTTTTTTTTTTTTTTTAAAAAAAAAAAGAGCACAAGAACAAATGAAAGGTGATTATTTCATTACATCCATAACCTCCATTATTTACTTATTCTTATTACTTCAGAAGCAAGACCTCAATAAATTAAACATATTATAATAATAGTAGAGTAATTATCTAAAAGTCGCTCCAGAGCTGCTGGAAGTGGTAAAGTGAACACAATCATCTTATCTTGAATTGCTATACATGAGTCTCTTATCTACAAATTATAGTCAAAATAGTAATTTATTTAAGACTCACTGTCATTAGCTTGGAAAATAAACATTAGTAATATATATGGCAGAAAAATGGAATTTTAACATTTATACTATTTGCATTCCCGTGGCAATTCCTTCCATATTCTAACAAAGGATTTCAGCAACTTCATTAACGTGTTGAAAATAGGACTGTAGGGTTGTTATGTGCCCTAGTGTTCTCAAAGTATATGAAAACAAATATGATAACTATTTCTTTTGATGGGATCTGATTTTGGATGCGTCACTTGGGATCCCCTTTACAGCCTCCTTTTTAAGAATTCTAATGCCAAGTGTTTGGTGTGACCTCGTGTTGCCCAATAATAACTGCAGTATCAAAACACCCTTCTGAAAAGTCAGACCACACCATGCAAGGTAAGGTCACATTGGAAACTTGCTAGGGACAGGGAAATAAAATTTAGGACCACTTCACATTTAGGTGTCTTTGAAGCATGATCTCAAAAAATTATGAAAGTAAAATGGAAGTTAGGTTTAGGAAAACCTGAGTAAAAACAACTTGAGTTTCAGATGTGGCAAACACATAAAGTTCCTACTTTTTTAATACGACAAGCAGCTGCTAAATTGTTTTGAAAATGAGGGGACTTAAAGTATTTGCTTTGAAATTGGCTAAGCCTAGGTGAGGAAGTAGTTTTATAATCTTCAGCCTGGGTGTCCCACATTCCTAACCACTTCTCAACCACTTTCCTTAATGCATTGCAACAAACTAGATTTTGGCAAGTTTTAATCCCCATCCTTTATTTTAGTGCTCACAGCTAAAACTGTAGACCGCCTGTGCTCCACAACAAAAATTCAGCATGACTCGACATAAAATTCTGATTCTTGCATCATAATGTGCCCCCCCCCCCCCCCCCAATAGGTTCTGTGCTGTTCTCAAGCCTCTTGGCATTTGTCCGTTGTCTGCTGGCTGGGCACAAGCTGGCACACCAGAGCGATGCCTTAGTGACTTCACCCAGGAGACAGACAGCAAACTTCCCTGGGCTTCGTACAGCTTGGCAAATGTCAGAGCACACCGAGCTGTCTCAGGTGGGAAGAGCCGCAAGCGATAGGAAAGGTCAGGCAGCAATGATGCTGGATGTACTGCCAACAACAGTAAAGAATTGTTTAAAAATTAATCCTTGCACTTTTTTGGTATGTTAAAAATTCGACATTTTTTGGCTTATTCTTTGTATTTTAATAGGTATGCATTATTTATAAAATATATATTTTAATATAAACCAATGTTATTTTCCTAATATACCATTGCAGACCATTTCAGAATTCTAATTTAATGTGAGTGATCTTTACTAAAAGATTTACAACTTACAAAACCCTGTGATCTGAAGCCTGATTTATAACTCCCTGATACACCGCAATGGAGAGTATCAGCTGCTATTTGAACATGAAAGTGCAGTGCAGGAGGAGCCTCTCCCAGCCACCCATACAGAAGTTAAAACAGGCAATATGCTCCATCGTACCAAAAGTCTGCCATTATCTAGCATTCCATAAATTAAAGCAGATAAAAAGGTGACACTTCTTAAAACTTTACAGCATAATGTACAAGTCGAGGATAAAAATGTCACTTGGCCAAGGCCAAAAAAAGACACTTTAATATACAATAACTGTGGTTCAAATTTCACCGCTTCAGTGGCTACAACCTATATACCCCCTCCACTAGAACAACCTGCCTCCCAAAACCCAGGCAGCAGGCAACGCTGTATCTAACTGAAAAAGGGATATAAGTAATCAGAAAATAACATTTACTCAAATAGCAGTAATTTATTCCAAGATGGGTTTGATCAAGGAGATATATTGTCCGTGGATAAAAATGAACTGACTGCCAGACAAGTAAAATGTATGAGAAGTGTAATTTGGGGGAGTTTTTTGCAGTCCTGCCACGAAAGATTTTGAGAATTTTAATTCAAGTTTAAAGTAAAACACTCACACTGTTTTTTTCTATATTAATGTATATGCATTTTATACATTTATTTTGCATTATACTATGAAGTAGGAAAAAGAACAGTCATTCCACAGATATTCCAAGAGTATTTTTATATGCACTTATAAGAATTACTCTGAAATTCAAATGGTTGTTCAAAAATATTCTATCAGTGGTAGTATTCTGCTGACACACTATTAATAAATTATTAATTAAATTTTAAACGATTGCTATTAATTTCACATGCTGGCTTCTGTTTTTTTCCCCTTCAAGATGTAACTCACTATGAACTATGCCTCACTATGAAGTAAAAAAATGAAAAAAATAAATTCTTTGTTTATGGAAAATGTCTTTGGCTTGGGTTTGCCTGGCGAGGTGGTGGTGGGCTACTGGGGTGGCTGCTGTGAGAAGCTGCTGGAAGCTGCCCCCGTGCCCGATGGAGCCCGTGCCCACCGGCCCCGGGGGGGACCCAGGGCTGAGCCCACCAGCCGCGGGGGCAGCGGATTTAAGGGGATAACACACACCCCCCACCCCCACCCCCCCAGACCTGCACAACTGCAGCTGGAGAGAGGAGTGAGGAGGTGCGAGAGGCGCAGCCCGGCAGCCCCCCGGGGCTGGGCCGCAGGGGGCCGGGGGGGGTCCCGGCGCCGCCGCAGAGGCTCCCCCCAGGCCCGGGAGCCCCCGGCCGGGCAGCTCCCCCCCCGCACCGGGGGCAGGGGGTGCCCCAGGGGTCCGTGACCCGCGGGCAGCCCGCGCTGGGGCAGCTGCCGGCAGGGCCGGGGCCCCGCGGGGAGAGGGGCCGGGCCGGGGTTGCGATGTTTTGAGTTTTTATTTCTCATTATCCTACGCTGATTTTTTACGGAATAAATTAAATTCCCCAAGTCAAACCCTGACGTTAATTGGCAGGTGATCTCTCCTGGTCTGTATCTTCAGCCAAAACTCTTTAATGATAAAAAAAAGGAGGGGAATGGCGGAGCGGCTGTCAGGGCATCAGGCGTCCAGCCAGGGTCAGCCTACCACAACAGACACATCGTTATGATCTCGACAGAAAACACCTGTGATTTATGCCACGGTAAAGAGGATAATCTGGTTTTATCTCTTTAATGGTACTCCATGTGAAGAAATAATTGTTTATTTTCTGCTATTCTGGCTGGACTTTATTCACTGTCTGATTTTAAGTGAATAAGACTGTAAAAAACATTTGGCTAAATAAAAGCTCTTTTACATCAGCCCTTAAAAAAAGAAAAAAAGACAGCACTGTCATCCTTCCTTGTCTACAGTGTTCTGCTTTTGTCTACATCAAGGTATCAGGACTCAGTACATGGCACCTACTTTCAAATCAGGTGTTTAAGCATATATATATTTTGAAGTACTTCAGGGACATAAAGTTAAGCAAATGCTTACGGAAATGAAGCTTTACTTTCACCTCTTCCATAACATTTCATTTTAGAAGAGGCTTTTCAACACAATATTCTCACTGGACATAGGGCATGCTCCGTATTACTTTAAGTAAATGTTCCCCTTCAGGTAATTGCTTAACACTTACCAATAGTCATGTGTGAAGCATTTCACATGCATGCACAGAACACCTTAGCATTACTGGGTTTGGCTGCTTGTGAAAGCTCTGGTTATGCTTCTTATGTTACTACTGCACAAGAGTAAGAAAAGATGGAAAATTAGGTAAAATG
This sequence comes from Falco biarmicus, assembly GCF_023638135.1. Taxonomy (NCBI): domain Eukaryota; kingdom Metazoa; phylum Chordata; class Aves; order Falconiformes; family Falconidae; genus Falco; species Falco biarmicus. The sequence continues at coordinate 25,950,363 of NC_079291.1, forward strand.
ATAAATATTCCATATTAATCACTAAGAAAATAGTGGAAGTCAACAGTATGACCACACTGGTTGGGAAAATAATAATCAACTCTGAAGATAAGCCAGAAAGTCACCCAGGACTGCAGCATTTAAAATTTCACTTGCCCTTCAGGAGATCTCCTGTCCAGAAAGATAAACCTCATTGAGTTAGTGCTTGCTCTTGGTAAGAAAAGCCAAGTAAACAAACTATACTCCCATCGGGAGGGAGTGAAAAATAAGGCTCCAGAACCTGTAGCTCTGAATGACTTTCCATGCTCTGTTTGTTCTTTGCTTTACAAGGCATTAACCTTTAAGTACAATAGTGACCTGAAAACACTTAATCTGGATCAGCAGCTGCTGTGGGTTCATGAAATCCTTACCTCCTCCTTACACCTGCAGTCCCACACCAACCTTGTTATTTCTTCTCCTTTCAGAGACAGGTGGGGTGACCACGTACAATCTTTTGGCAAACACTGAGAAGGAGATTTACTGTCCCTTCAATTCATAGAGCTTATCTTTTGGGACATATTTGAGATACGCTCTGTGCGAATGATTTTGTCTTTTCCTGCAAAGATCCCTGCCTTTGTGCTCTGTCAGTGATCTAAGGTGCCTGCAGTAAGCACTCAATGCTCTGCCACTTAGGAAAATTATATAATCTACTGAATGGATAGTCCATTGATCCATGGACTGTGTCATCAGATTTAAGCGAGGAAAGCAATCCATTCTTACAGCTGTTGGCTGCTTTGTCTCCCTTAAATTCCATGGGGTTTTGATGGATAGTCTTTGCTCAGGTAAGCAGGAATGTGAGCTCAATAAGGAGTGGAAAATTCAATGGTAGTTCAAATGAACCCTTCAACTTGTTTGCTCCTGCTGACTCAAAAAAACCCAAACAACTTTTTATAGGAGACGTATCTTGGAAGCACAGTGAATCACACACCAACATACTTTCTTTTCTCTGGACAGTCTCAGGTATTTTGGTATTTATCACTAATACAACAGTATGGGTGTGTCTGAGTACACTCACTTGATTAAGAGTTGCCCATGTAAAAAATCAAATAATAAATAAATAAATAAATAAATAGATAAATAAATAAATGGAATCTGCTTGCATTATAAAATCACATTCAAACCACAAACAAGACACTGCTCAAGACTGCTCCTGTTTAATATTTGAGAGTTTATAAATTATTCAAAACATCTATTTTTTCCCAAGATGTGCCCTTCAAGTTTCTTTTTAAAATCCATTTTTATTAGAGATTAATTTCTTTATTTCTTGCCATTTTTTTCTCAGTATGTCCTTGAAATTCTGATTTTATCTGGCATGGTATCAAGAGCTAGATCTTCAAAATCCTTGCCAAGCAAGAGCCACTGACTGCCTCCATGGCATAAGTGTATTTTTGGGTACCACTCTTGTGGATTTTCAGAGAACTGAATCACTGAGCAATGCAGGGTGGAATGGAGGAACCTTAGGATTACATCTTGTCCAACTCCTCGCTCAAATCGAAAGTTTTTGTTAAGTCTCATCATTGTTATTAATGTGCCCAGCTTTTTGAAAAGCAATATGCGATCCAGAACTAAGCACTTTAAAACACGGGCAATATACTTCCAATAACTGAATATATATTTTCAGTGCAAGCACTTCTGTTTCACCTGCAGCATGAAGCACTGACACATGTACACTGAAACACAGAACAGGTGCAAAATCTGTGGAAGCTGGTTAAGCTCAAAGAGAAAGCTTTTAGTTTTGTTAAAAGACGGAGAATATGTTGAAAAGCCAACAAGCGGATATGCGCAGAGTGGCAGGAGCGCGGCCAGCAAGACAACCTTTCATCTCACCTCCACTCTTTTGCCAAGGAAAAAACCTCTACAATCCAGATGCCAATTGAGGCACAACTAATTTTGCAAGACTGTGAGTACAGAAAAACATGCCTGTTGTAAGTATGCCATAATTTCAGTGAAAATTCATAAGTTTTCAGTTGTTAGTTGTTAACCTCTACAGAATACAGCACATGCTGCGTTTCCGGCAGCCTGAACAACCCAGCTGTCCATGCCCTAGGTTTTTATTTTTCCATGCAAGACTTGAGGACTCATAATTCACTAATGGGAAGGAAATTATCCAGGCAATCTTGTATCAGCTTATACCCAACAGAACAGAAAAAATAAATTAAATAACATTTTTCTTGGCAAATACAATACTTGCTAATGTTATTAAACACAGCTTTTACCGACTTTACCAGAAAAATTGAGACTTAAAGGGATTACTTTCTTTAGTAGTTTGCTTCATGTATTTGACTGTTTCCAGGTCTTTATTTTCTACTATGAAGAAAGATGAGGCTGTGAGAAATGATCTGCCTCTTCCTACTTCTGTGAACTCATATACATTGACACTTAGAAATCACAGAAAGTCTGCTAGCACCACTAGTAAACAGAAAGGTATGAAAACTTGATTGGTTGCATGTTTTTTCTCATGCTCACACACATATTTCTTACTAGGACAAAAAGTGATTTTAAGTCCACTTAGACCACTATTAATGTTGCTAGCCAGAACAGAATCGACTGTTGTCTCTGCTGTATTTTTTACCAATTAACTTTTTAAAAAATTTGAAAAAAATAATTGCTTTATTGTTAGAAGTTCTCATTGAGCTGGAAGGGGAAAAAGCCTAAGAGGAATGAATATTCAGTTCCTATTTTTGACATTATTCAAGTAAGATAACTTTCAATCAGGAACAAGAGTCTCTCAAAAGGGTCCAGAATGGTTTTCTCTAACAATAGAAATAAAATACTCTAAAAAAAGTTTAAAAAAGAGTTCCTTTAAAGAACATAGTTACCAGAAACATTCCTCTAATCATCTCAAAAAGTTTAAATATCCCCATTTTAAGAAACATGAACAGAATTTGGATTGGAAATCCAACTGTCATAAATCTTGTGTTTAGTTCATCCCAGTACCTCTCTTTCTTCAGTGCAAGGAAAACACTGAAGTTAGGTCAAAACATAACTAAATTATCAAAAGCAACACTGATGATAATATTTTACTTGTAGAGAACTACCACTTGCAAGGACATCAGAAGATTCCAAGTTACATTTCTCTTTGTCTACAAGACTTTCCTGTTAATATTAATTTACTAGAACAAGCAATTATCCAATTATCTTCATGCTTAAATTACCTAAATGTCCAGGTTATAATTGCATTCATTAGTTACTGAAATTGCACCTGCAAATGCTATATCACAAATATGGCTATGAAACATTTATGTTGTTTTTCTGTAATGGATATTTAATAATTTAATTTCATTATTAATACTTCCTAGAATGTTGTAAGCAGCTTCGTAAAAATAGTCATTGCTAGTGGGAGTGATTTTATTTGTGAAGGAAAGCAACCAAGGAAAATATCATTAGGGGTTTTTTTTCTCTCTCTTTAGTCAATGACAAAAGTAGTAGTATGGCAATACTGTTATCAACAGTAGTTGGTTTTTGCCAAAGAGCTGCTACAGTTCCATTTGGCAACTGTATGAACACTATGAAAAACTGGCAGTCTTAAAAATAATCTTTTGTGGTGAATTTTCATGTTTGTTTTCAGTACAGAATGTGTTTTTTATACTTTCTTACCAAAATCTGGCTACTTCACTTTGACAAGAAGTATTTAGAGTTTAAGACCACTATGTTACTACTACTCTACTCCTAGAATTTAGGTCAGAAAAAGAAACTGGATTACAAAAAAAACCCCAAAACACCCCAAAAACCAACCAAAAAACTCTCCCAAAACTCACGTTAGAAGTTAATAGATATGCCTATGCAGCATGTATAAAAACTTCTTCAAAGTATAAAATTCTGACTGAACTGGTTTTAGTGACTGGGGCTTTGTCTTTTGGGGTGGTTTTTTTGGCTGGTTTTTGGTTGTTTTGTTTTGGTTGGTTTTTGTTTTGGTTTTTTTTGGTACAAAAATCACCAAACTCTTTCAGAAATAAATTAACAAAATATGTGTATCTAGGTATGAAGATGAGCTACAAGGAAATTAAATGATTTTGCAAGTACATGCATTCAAAATTTCTCAAACACATTTTAACAAAAGGGGACAATGAGTGAAGTACAAATAAAAGAAAGTAACCTCTTCCCCAAAGCAAAAATTGTCTTTGGAGTCCAGATTTGAAAATAAGAACAGGTAACAGCTTTGACAAATTCCACAGCATGTGCCTATGCACTGGTATAATCACACGCTCATTACTGAAGGACCACTCTCCAGGTGACATCCCTGCCCCCTCCTGCTTGCCACTGCACGGAAACAACTGCTCAGAACAAAACCGAAACATAAGACAACTACTGAAAAAGAACTGACAAACTCTCCACTGTGAGAGACACATGATATTTTTCAAAAGCTTTTCATTACACTGTGGTGATCACATCTGGAATTGAACTGCTATGAGGATTGACACCGCTGACCTACCTAATTACACAGCAGCCTGATGCATCTTGAAACGTCTACTTTCCAAAACCCAGATGGACATTTAAGGCCTATTTTTTCTCTTACACACAGTGTTTCAAGATGAATTGGCTGCCTGCTACAATTATCTAAAAGCCCTAACTCTACAGATCAGACACCAGAGAAAGCCCCAAGTGAACTCGGCCCCAGCTGATGGACTGACTGGTCCATTTCTGTAGAGGAAATGGGAATGGGATTGTACATTGGCTGATGCAATTAAACTGGCTTTGCTGTCATAATAACTTCTAGCAAGAGCACTTCATCTCAGTCATTCTGGAGTCTTTAGAGCTTGCAGAGGGTCAATGGAAACATGTCTGTACTGAGGCAGGTTTTCAAATGTGTTTAAAGTCATGCTTGTTTAATCCCAATCACCATCATGCTCACTGTGTTTTTACTTCAAACCTTTTGGGTGGTTTTACTTCCACATCACGTCCAAATCTCTACCTCCTCATAAAATTAAGTTCTGTTCATGGAAATTACAAAAAAAAAAAAAAAAAAGAAGTCATCCCAAGATTGTATCCCCAGTTTAGTGATCCCAAATTGAGAACGGATAGTCAAAGATGAGGTATTGGGTGTCTGGTAACAAAATACTTTCCAAGAAGATGAGGATATTTGCCAAAATTGAGTCTCTAGAGATTCATTCATAGCCTTCTTCATAAGACAGAGTTAGTCCTGATTTATTTCCGTATAAATAGAAGGCAGGTGAAGTACTGGAGAAGCTGACCTAGCCTTCCATAAAGCTGTAGCTATAACACATTAGGACAGTAGCAAAAAAAACCGTGCGCTGTTGAGAGAAGTAAAAATTCATCTGTACTACTCACTTCAAGCATTGCCCAAGTACATTGCTTGCTACTATAATACGATCATCTAGACCATTTCAGCTAGCACTTGAACCAAACAATTCCTAACACACTTTGGCAGCTGGAACAGTCCAAATGCCATTAGCAATAAGCTGTTTACAAGCAACCTTCCCGATTTGAAGGCTAAGACAGTTTACTAGCAAAGATGAGGACTGTTTCATGTCAGAAGGCATCAGAGCTAGACAATCTGTCAAGGTGTTTGGCGTATCAGCGAAGCTGGTGCCCTAAGAGGACTCGATTCTTTGTGTTGCTTTCAGAATACAACACTAAAAAGCCTGGTTTCTTTGTGCTTCTCAGTATCATAAAGTACAGAAATTCTGTGAGTGTAAAAGAACAATCTAAAATATTTATTTGATCATTCTAAAAATGAAAAAAATATCACTCATGGCACATTTTTAACTATTAGATTTTAAACAACGCAATTGGCACATGGCATATCTGTAGACAGCACTATTCTAAGTGTAGTCAGTCCACTTACTGCAGACTCTGTGCAAGTCTAAAATGTGTGTGTGCATCATGCACCATCATGAAATGAAATTGCAGTGATTAAGCTGAAGAATTCTGAGGGCACAAGGCACTGCTGTGCAGGAATGGCCTTGCGCCACAGTGGCTGCGTAGCTGCACGTGCTGTGTGCCTGTGCTGCTGGGCTGGGTCCTCAATGGGACTGAGCTGCTCTGGCCACAATGCTGAGGCAACAAGGCCGTGCACCCCCAATATGAAAAGCGGGTTGTACCACCTCACATTAGGATGGCATAAAAACCAATGGGACACTGCAACTCCGTTTAGGAATTCAGCACTTCCAGGCAGGAGCAGGATAATGGTGAACAGGTGATGGCACTAGACCCTCAGTAAAGCATGCTCTGACTACCATAGCGTTCCTATTTTGGAGGCAGACTTTTTTCTCATTAGAAGATTTTTCTGCACTATACTCCACTGAGCAGTCTAGTCAAGCTCTGCACTTTTTATTTTTTCTCCTCTACTAAGCATAGCCAAAAATCAGTGAGAAATAGAAAACTATCAGCAACAAGCCCCTGAGGTAAGAAGTGTGCTCCCATCTGTACACTCCCCGCCAAACAAACAAAACAAAAGAAAGAAAACACACACCACCACCCCCACCACCCCCCCAAAAAAAAAAATCTTCAAAGGGGATGAGAAAGGCTAAAAAGAAATACATATCTGGTTATCTCTATCCAATCTGGAACTGTTCATCCTTCTCAGAACAAAACTTAGTATTCAAAGCAATGAAACCTTTCATGGGATTATGTACAAATTTCAGAAGAATGCAGCTAGTGTGCAAATTAAGGAAAATCAGGAACTGGAGCAAGGTGACCAGCTTACCCAGTTAGGACTAGCTTGTAAAAGGTATAAATCTCACAGCAAGCAAGTTTATGATTGTGTTTTATTGTAATAACTATATAGGTTTATGCCTATGGAAAGATCAGTAAACTCTTAGGATTTCTCCAAACATGGATAAACCAGAACTAGAATTTCACTGACTTTTGAAGTGTCTCTGTGATCTGCTGGTATGCAGTTTTCTGTCAATGTCACAGGCCTCAAAGTGTCAAAAGAAGATAACGCATTTTTTGCTATAAGCCTAATTTCAAATCCAAGTGTGATAAGAGCCTCAAAACATAAGGATTTCTTGCTGAGAATGCAAAAGGTGTGGTCCCTAGGAAGTGTTATCAGAAACTACAGAAAATATGATTCTCTTCTTTGCAAAAACAAATTTCTGGTAGAGTAACATGGGATGCCCACTGAGAGTAGCTGCTCTAGCAGGGATGGCTCCTGAGCATTCATTTCCAGGCCGATATGCAGCCAGTCACTGGGAACCGAGGGACTACTCGCTCTTCCTCATCTTCCCAAAGCAACTGGTACTACTGGGGTCTTCCTTAAAGGTGATGTAACTTTAAAGGTGGAATTTAAAGAAGATTAAAGTGTGGACAGACTATTTTGATAACTAAAAGAATTCTCATTTCACACACGATATGTTGCCTGACACAGGCATGCTCACACTGATGAAGAGATTGCAGTTCCTACTAAAATGCGATGAAACTAAAAGTTTATCTCCAAAAGCAGACTGAATACAGAACACAGTTCAAACTGAAACACTCCTGATGAGCAGAATTTTTCACTGCAAGAACGAAGACAGCTAAAACTCAGCTGTGGATGCACTGAGACTATGCATATCTATGTCCTAGAGGTGTTACTAAGACCAATTCAAAAAGATGTTTAGCATCTGAAAATCCTCCAGTGGCTAATAACCTTGCTGAAATTTGAAAGAGGCCTACCTTCCTTATTCAGTGAAGCTTTAGGAGTAAATTACTATATTTTGCTCCAAACAGAGACAGCAGCCACAGCTACAGGCAACTCACAGAATCATAGAATTGTTTATGTTGGAAAAAAACCTTTAAGAACATCGAGTCCAACCAGTAACCCAGCACTGCCAAGTCCACCGCCAAACCACTTCCCTAAGTGCCACAATTGTCTTACCCCATATAAAAAAAAAAAAAAAAAAACCAAACAAAAAAACCACAAGAAAAACCCCCACAACCCACCCAAAAAACCTGCCCCAAACTTCCTTGAAATGGTAACAGACAATCTTATGAAAATATCAGCTTGCTAGTGGTCACAAAAAAGCAATTTGTTAGCAGCTAGTGAGAAAGAAAGACAAGAAAAAATTGTCTTTTTCTCTAGGGCACTCTTATCAGTAGCATTGTACCCAGTTTTGTCCTGAACCTCAGCCTGCGACCACATCTAAAGATGGCAAAACTGCACAGTCATTAGACAGTGATAGGATGGGTAAGTTAGAGAACAATTTCCTGGAGCTAAATGCCTACATAGTCTGGGGTTCTTCAGCCTTGAAGTTGGTAAGTGAGAGTAAATAAAATGAAGGTATACAAAAGCCATGATTAGCGAAAAGGATTAATTAAGTACCATTAGTTTATTAAAATAACATCCTGATTCTTGTCATACAAGAGCTAACATATTAGATAGCAAGTTCAATGCACGCACACACACAAACAGATAAATTTTCCTATACAGCAAAACATGAAATCTTGCAGCTTACTGCCACAGCTTGTTCTGGATTTCAAAAGTTGCAATAGATTCAAAAAGCACTTATTACAAATTGACAGAAGTCCACCAAAGACCATTAAGCTGAAAGATACAGACTGTGTCTCAGCACGTCTACTCCAAATTGCTTAAAATCAGGTGGAAAAACCCCTCCATGACATCCCCATTCTTGAAATCATCAAGATATTCAAAGCCTCCATATTCAAACACTGAAAATTTTCTAATCAGTTTTTCCATGTCCATGCCAGCTGAAACATCTGTTAATCTAATTTATGTTCTCTAAAACACTTCACTCAAAAGACAAATGGTGGAGACTCTCTGAGATGAATGAGGTCCCAGAGGCAGCTACGAGGTCCTGCTTCAATGTGTGTTATTTACAGTGAATCAAGTATGTCAAGAGGACTTCAGAGAAATCTCCAGCCAGCACCAATGGCTGGGACAGAGTCCTGTAATATAAGGGAGCTCATCTTCAGTTCAGGCTCCAAATTAGGTGTGTAAAGAGAAGGAGCATGAAACCTGATTTCACAGGCTGTAAGCAAGTAGCAGATATTTCAGTTGATTTTCCTCTTATTTACTGAGAAAAAAATAATGTTCTTGTGAGAGGTTTGCCTTCACGGGACTTGGGAAACGTAGGCAAAGAAACTGTTTTTCCATCACCTCTCTTGGAACATGTTCCGCTGGCTGCCTTGGCTTAGCTACTGGCTTCATGTTTACCTTGCTTTGTCTCTGAATTCTGTTCTTGAAAGCCCTTTGCAAACTCAGCCTTTGGGAATAATAAACTTCAATAGACAATAAACTAAATAATTTTCTTCTATGAAGACATCCATTTTAGAGTAAATTCAGAGACTTGACTGCAGTAACTATTCTTTATGATTTTTTCTTTGCTTTCCTGTCCTGCCATATTTAAGTAATAAAGCAAAACACTGTGTTCCACTTCATGAACACTAACACTCAAACTATCTTGTCCGCTGTACTCATTTCTACCACCCCCTACCCCACCTTTAGAAGCATGAAGAATATGGGACTTTTCTTGATTGGCAAACCAAAGTGGCAAAGATAAACTGAATTTTGGTGTAAAATGACTTTGAGAACATGAGTCCTGTCTCTAGTGTGCAATTTACTATAATGACATTATTGGCATAGCATGACTCCACTTACTTAGCAATGGCTAAGGATGAGCCATGTCAGGGCAATTAATTATCTTGTTTCTATGTGTGGGTATTTTAAGATGGACTAATTCTCTTGGCAAGATAATGTGGCAAAGGTTACAGTATGGCTGCTATTGCAGTCTGTTACATTTGATCTGAAACTCCAGAATTCCGGGAAGTCCCAGGCAAGAAGAAACCCAGGATGAAATTTGGACCCAAATCAAATTATTGACAATATTCCCATTGACCACTTCAGTGCCAGGATTCCACTCCACAAATCAGTATCACCTGGTTGAGGTTTGCCAGCATCTCTGGTATGGTCTCACTAGAGCCCTTAGTAGAACTCTGTTCAGTGTCCCAAAATATGTCACTGTGATCAGCAGCTTACTTTGTAGTATAAGGCAGATTGCAAGAACTGTAAATGGTCATAAATTGACCAAAACCTTCTTTTTCTAGAAGACCGATCCTATAGCAAGACAACAAATAGGAACAGTCGCTTTGGGGTTGCATTTAGCTTTTGTGTAAGTAAACTAAAACCCTCTAGGTGTGTCATTTTGATACATTTCAGAACATTTGGGACCTGTGATATAACCAGCCTGTAAATACTTGCTATTTTTAAAAATAAAATTCTGCAATGATGATAGAAACTGTCTATTTTAGGTATGTAGTCACTGCCTAAAATACCAAGACAAAGTACTTTTGATGAAGCTTGAGAGGAACCAATACTGCAGGACAGATATATCTTGAATCCAAACAGGTCCTGTTCAAAAAGGAACACTAAAACTCCTTTTTTCTTAGTCATGGTTAAAATATGGCCATTACATTTTGTGCACACTTTAACATGTGCAAAGTGAGGACATGCTTGCTGGGCTGTATTTCTAACATCCAATGGACAGTTCAGAGATGAAGAATATGTGAAAGAGCCTGGATTCTGCCAGGGAGCTTTCTTAGGTGAGCAGAAAAAGAATGAGTGAAGCCCCAGGATGATGTTAATCAGGGTCAGAAGTCCACGGGACCTTTAAGAATTGGATATTTCAAGGATATTTGATTGGCTTGTACTAGGATACTTAAGCTTGGCTGTGTCGGTTCAAACCTAAGCTGTTTCTCATCTAACCTGCTACTAAGAAGAAACTGATGGAGAAGAGACTAACACATAGCAAAGGAATCTATGTAATTAGTCATTTGTGTTAATGCACTGACCGTAATTCCAACATCATCCTACTTTGATACCGAACTATTAAATAATCATAATTTGTGATTCCTGTCCAAAATCCCCCCTCATGCCAATATATAAGTACTGCTTGACATACTTGACTACAATTGATTGTTAAAGTTATATTGGGCCAACAGATGTTGAAGCACTGACAGATGTTTTCTTGACACTATGCAATGTCCCTAATGTGCAGAGACCTAATCTCTTTCTCTACTAGTTGCTTGTGTCACAAAAACACAACCAATGTACCTTCAACTTTTAAAAGAAAATAAGCTCTGTAGCCTCAGGAGGTTTTAAGATTAATTATATGAGAATTTACATAAAGATAAAAATTATCACTATGATTTCAAAACAATTCTAAGTTTACTAAAACGTTCCCAGAAGAATGTTCGATCAGTCCTTGGTCTTTCTAAAATTCAAATTAATCCATTAGATCTCATGAATAATTTTATTAGATTGTTACAGGAAGAGGTGGGAAAATCTCCATTGGCTTTGTATCCTGAAAGTACAGTCTGTCTAGGGCTGGAAACTCAGCTTAAGCATAAAAGACATAAATCAATGCCAGCTTTGAGAAAAAAAAAAAAAGGAAAAGAAATTAAAAAAACATATGGCTATGGTATTAGTTAGAAGGTAGCTGTGGCAGGTTAGCCTTGGCTGGCTGCAAGGTGCCCACCAAGCCACTCTTTCACTGTCCCCGCTCAACAGGACAGGGGGAGGAAATACAATAAAAAAGCTCATGGATCGAGATAAGGACAGGGAGATTGCTGAGCAATTACCATCATGGGCAAAACAGACTGACTTTGTGAAATTGATTTAATTTATTGTCAATTAATAACAAAGTGCAATAGCGAGAAATAAAAAAACCAAACCACCACCTACAAACACCTTCTTCTCCTCTCCCTTTTTCTTCCAAGGTTCAGCTTCATTCCTGACTCTTCTATCTCTTGCTCCCCCAGGCCGTGCAGGGGGGTGGGCAACAGGGAGCTGTGGAACAGGGACAGCACAGCGGTGCTACCAGCACTGCTGGTGGACTCAGCTTCAGCCAGTGGCAGGTATGTCTCACAGCCAGCTGAAACAGGCTTTGGCCGACATGGGGACAGCTCCTGCTGTCTTCTCAAAGCCCCCCTGCAGCCCCTCTCCACTACTAAAACTTTGCCACATAAACCAAATACAGTAGCTTACGGAATTTGAATACAAGTAGGAAACCAGATTAAACAGCAACACTTTTGATCTCACCACTAATGTTCTAGAAAGTGCCTTTGTTGTAGCCTGCAATTTGTACTTCTTCGTCTACTACACAGTCTTTACAGATTGTACCCATTACCCCACCACATCTAACTCCAGCTCTTAGAATGCCATCACCCTTTCAGATGGACGCAAGTCCTCATTTAAGCAAAACCAAGCTCATTTGTTTATATTCTCACTTTACAGTTTTGTGTGAACACTCACAAGATTGGTTTGTCCAGGACCTTACTATGCATTGTGAAGAAAGGTGGAAGTGAAGGTCCCATATTTCCTTACTCCCTTTTTGATCTGGAAGTTTACAATACGTTTATCATGAGAATGTGGCTTATTATTTCACATTTTTATGTATATTTTAGATTCCACATTCTGCCAAATATTTACTGATTTGGTGGAAACCTTTTATTGAATAAGGCAGAACTTTTCTGTTTCTTTCAGCCTTGCTGTATTAATATTTACAGCTGATCTTCCATTCATTTTCATGATGCATAAGATAGGCTAATGATTTGTTCCGTAAATTTTTTAGTTCAGCACTGTTTATTTAATTTAAAGCACAGATATATCATATTCAACTACACTCAAAGAGGTACATAAAATGTTTCCACCAAAACAGAAGGATATAACTTTCAGAAAGGGTGATTATCCATGCATCCGATTGGCTGAGACCTGAGCTGTGTGTTCAGACTTCAGCTTTGCTTTATTCTGGAGCATGTTTTCAACACACTTTGTGTAAGCTGTATTGGCTTGAAAACTGTTCTTTCTATCTGCAGTGATTTTATATTGGCTGCCTTTAAGTAACCCAGTGTTAGTCTAAAAAAAAAAAAATAAAAAAAAAATTATGATTCCACTACAACGTAGTAAAAGATTCCAGATACACCTGAAGATTTCCAAATACCTGGAGGGAGGGCACAAAGAAGAGCGAGCCAGGGGTGCCCAGTGACAGGACCAGAAGCAATGAGCACACACTGAAACACTGGAGGTGTTTCCCTCTGAACATCAGGAAAACATTTGCACTGTGAGGGTGACCAAGCACTGGCACAGGTTGCCTGCAGGGATCTTTAAAAGACGCCTGGACGTGGTCCTGGGCAATCAGGTGTAGGTGGCCCTGCTTGAGCAGGGCTGGCTGACCTCCAGCAGTCCCTTCCAGACTCAACCCTTATGTGATTCTGCAATAGCATACACTGCAGAAATGTACACATCACTGTAAGTGGCTGTTGCCTAAGTACATTTGTGATTACGCTTTAATTAATCAAATTAACTATGGCCTTTGACTCGTTCATTTATTTTTTTGCTTGGTAATTTCCCTCTTCATGTTATTACTTCTGTATTCTAACAGTGTTAGTAAGATTACATTCAAATTTTACAGCAGCGTGGGTATACATGCCCATTTAAAATAAACTGATAAAAAATACTGTGTTCCTGACAGATAGTATCTCATACATGCAGTAATAGACTTTCAGAATCTTAATAGTTTTTCCTTTTTAGCTTCAGCAAACGATTTAAAACTGTACACAACTCTCAACAGAAAGCTCACAATATTCCACTTCCCCAGGATTTTCTGTGGTTAAATGAATGTGAAGACAAGTGAGATAATAAAATTGAGGCTGCTGGTATGTTGGATGCTTAAGACAGTCCCACTGCCCTCCAGAGCCCAGCCGACCATCAGATGTTTCCAATCTCCTGCTAAACCAAATGATTTATTAATTGAATGTATAGCGATTACACACTATACGTATTTTATCACTGTTTCATTTGCATCTAGTGCTTTGAATCTTCAGGGCCTGCCCTGTGCCAACTAACACCATTTAAATGGGGCCCTTAAGGGATTTTATCAAACATGGAGCTGCAGGTGGCTCTCACCTCAGCAGGGTGGCGGGCGTGCAGCGTGAGCGCTGGCATCCAGTGGAGCCAAGTGGCCTTTGCAGCATGCTGGGCCAGAGCTGCCTCCCCACACACAGCAAATCACAATGCCAGAGGCAAGACCCAAGGATCTCAGACCTTGTGGAATCACTCCTGTGATCGAGAACAACTGTGAACGGAAGAAGTTTCTAAATCTGGGCAAAATTCTCAATGTCTTCTCTGGGATCAAGCTCAGAATATATTGACTGATGAACCCTCACATAGACTTTTAAAGTTCCCTCTTTGGATAGATGCATTAAATAGTAAATGAAAAAACCAAAAATTTTGAAATTTTTTTCCTATTTAGTATTTTCTCCAGTTAAAGCAGACACTTGATGATGATGATGATGAAGGTACTTGCCTCGGGAGACTCATTCAGCTCTTCTGAATTGAAAAATATTTAGTTAAAGCCAATATATTCTGTCTAAGGAGATATTTTGAATTTACACCAGACAATGGTCCAATATGTAATCTGTTTCTAACGAAAAATATAAAATTTCACAAATACGATTGAGCTCTTGTCAATAACCAGAATGCTACGCAAATGGACAAAACCAGGTACAAGATCCCAAGGTTTCCTGCTAAACCCATTGAATGGGATTACAAGGTGAGTAAACGGAGGGAGTGCATTTGGAAAAGAAAATAACTGTGGTGCCATTAGTGGATTGTAGCACAGCAATATTAATGAAAATGGAAGTATGTAAATAAAAAATTAAAAGTATAACGTTACAAACACAGATGTGAAGAATCTCAATTTGTGCACAAAGAAAAGAAGCATAAAGGATGAGGATGCCTCAGTTAAAGCATGGGAAGCAGGGACAGGGAAGATGAAGTGTCGCAATTAGGCATCTGTGATGACAAAAGTATGTCTTTCAGAACAGACAGATCTTCTGTCCCCCATGACCCTTGACTGTCCTGTTGATGCAGTGTGAAAGAAATCCTGCAGCCTGTCTTAATGCATACTGGGCACAGAAGCAGCTAATCGTGAAGATGCTGTGCATTATCTTCCAGAGACAATGCTCAATTGAAATAAAAACCAGTATCAACAGAGAAAATAAGAAAGTCCAAAGCAAAAGCTAAATAAGCACAAATACACCTGCATGACTAACAAGGAAGATGTCTTAGGACTGGTACTTAGCACACACATTTGAGTGCAGCAATATTACTGAAACAGTTTAAAATAATGCCTGATCTGTGGAAAAACAGTAAGAAAAGCCTTGAGGGCGGGTTTCCCTAGAATGCCTGAATCCAAGACTAGACTTGGTCATAATTGTTTTCTTCATTAATTTGTATTTTTCAGGATGGGGTGCAGTTTTAATAAGTAGCAAGTAGTATGTCTCCTAAGTATTTTCAGTGGCCTTACTGGTTTGTGTACTTTACCCATTGCACATGACTTCCTGCTTTGTTGTTTCCATATTCTCTCTGTGCTTCCAATACGCTCTTTCTTACTTCACAACCCCACATCTGTGTTTCCCTGTTCACGTAATGCCTTGGTTTGTTTTTTATTTGTTGTGTATTTTGTTTTGTTGTTGTGGTTTGTTGTTTTTTTTTTCTTCAAGAATATTGCATTTAAAATATCCAGCCATTTTCCAGAGTTAGGAACCCTCCAGTATCATCCATAACAAAATGGTGAATACCTCATCTTAGGGTAAATGATTAAAACAAGTAATTCTTCAAAACCCAAAAAATCTAACAATTAACACTAAGTCATTTTGCATTTAAATTACTACTTTGGAGGCTCTTTTTGTTGCCAAATATTCCCCTATCAGTATCTAAGACATGTTTAACTGGTATACATGAACATTAATAGTAATATTGTATTACAACTTCTCTGCCTTTGGCTTATTCATAAAATATATTAGTTGCCTAAATTATTTATAATGAGTAACTTGTCATGAATTTATTGCTTTTTGTGGTTATAAAATCATGCGGGAGCCAATTTCTGCAAATACATTAATTTCCATAAAATTCACTATTTCAGATGCAAAAAGAAGTGGCTTGTGCGTGAATTTTTCTCTGAGTCTAGTACTGAATGTATTACACAATATCATAATACACAATATATTGCTGAATCCATCTCCCTGATAAAGGTGCACACATTCTGAACATAAGCCTAACAAACACTGCTAGTTTGGGGGAGAACATTTGTTATTATATACTGTATCATAAGATACTTTACAATATGAGCAGATACATCCATTTTATGAATGTATCTTTGAGGACTTGTGGGCAGTAAGATCAATGAATCTGAACACATTTATGAATCGCTGAAATTAATCATTTCTATACAGTGTACCATTTGCAATTCAGGGTTTTTTTTTACTATCTAACTATCTAAAAGTTATAATAAAGGCACAATCATCCTCCACCTCCTGCCCTAAATCTCTCCACATTTACCTGCTCTTGCAGTACGTCAGTCTTTGGCAGTTGATGATGCTATTATTTATTTATGCAACAAGTCCTGTAGGTCCCATGGAAGATCAGTGTCACAAGTGTTGAGTGCAGGTCCTTACACAAAAAAAGTGAAAAAGAGTTCCTGATCTAAACCTTCAAATTTTAAATAGCACGGTAAAAAGTGGTATTTTCACAAGTAATTTCTACATGGCAGGAAGTATCCGATAAATTAAATGGCTTTGCATGAAATCTGTGACAGAACTACAATTAATTTGACTTGCCACCTTGACAAGACAAACTGGTTAATAAAAATGCTTTTAGACACACTTCACTGTATTTTGGCGCAGTATGAATGCTATTTTTGAATTTATTTTGAGGTAACGTAAAATCTAACTGCTGAAAACCACAGAAAATGAAAATATCTGCTTCTGTATTACACTCTGCCCTTTCTGAGTTCTCCAAACTTTTCTTATAGCTGCCACAACACTTTTTGCTTTTTACCAAATAAGACCACCATGCATAATCTTGGTTCAAAGTATTTTTGAGAAACACTGGAAAAACAGCAGGAAGGTAACCAGACAGTATTAAACAATAAACGCCCAAATCAAACAAGTCTAAGGTCACGGTAGGCTAATGAGATCTGCATAAGAACTGAGACCACAGATCTGCTTACTCTTATGCTTAGTACTAAGCTATTTTTGTTAGGGATCTCTTCTCACTTTTGAAAATTTATTGAAAATACTGCAATTTGAGACTGATTTTGTCTATGTCTAGCACCCTGTTTCTTGAAGGACTGTGGCAAGAAACCTGTGGCATTATTCTAAGCAGCAGCATGTGTTCTGCTCTGAAAAATTCATCCCATCCTGCTATACAACTGCAATGGCAGCAGATTTACAAGGGAAGGAAGGGTCCTTCATTTTTAACTAATGTCATACATCCAAGCCACCATACAAGAAGCCAACCAATTCCATGAGAACGTTGAGTGAATATTACTACTTTTTGAAGCATAAGCATAGACATGGATAACTCAAAGTGCTATTTTATTTGGATCACTGATCTGACATCAATATGAAGCACCTGCTTTCCTAACAAAAGACAGAACCCTGCTCTTAGTAGCCTAAATTCAATGGGAACTGCATCTGTATCACAGGAGCCAGAACCAAGCTCACACTGCTGCAGAAGAGGGTAATGCAGTTGCTCGCTGTTGTACAATCCAAATCTTATTTATCATAGGATTATAGGGCTATGTTATGATCAGATATGACAATTCACCATAAGGATAATAACCTATCCATTTATAATCTGTTTTCCTCAATCCCGAAATGCAGACTTCTTTGACAGGATGTATACATATATATACTAATATAAATGCACACGGTACCCCCCTGATGTTGGCAACAGTCCTTCAGAGACTACAGTAAGACAAATAGACTCATTCTGTCTGTGACAGTAGTGCTGGACTCATATGTAAACACTCCAGTAAGGCAAAGTCAGCATATGTTAATCACATACAACAACTCGTTTCCCTTTTCTTCTAAAATCAATTAAAAAGCTTTACTGTTTCTATTCAGTTCTATTCATTCTATTCAGAAAGAACAAAAAGTGATTTTTATTTTAGCAGTGGATTATTTTTTCCTCTTTATGTGCTGTCCTTAAGACCAGCCTCTCATGTAATCTGTTATTTGAGAACTGAAATTGATTGTCACTACTGGTTTATTCATATATCCTTATGACATGACATCATAAATAGAATTTGTCACTCCCGAGCTTGCTTCTCACAGCAGTTGTCTTTAATGTCATTTATTCAAGTGGCTCAAGGTCTTCATGAATAATTAATGTTTGGCAATCCACTACAGTGCTGCAAGATAACCACTTTTCAGCCTCTGATTGCAAATAAGTCTTGACACTTTTGTTCAATGAAGGAAATACAAGCATCTTTACACCTATGAAATTGTAAAAGCATCTCCAGTATGAATATAACAAAGGAAAGTCTTACTATTATACAGAAACATCCGTCCGAGCAACTATTTTGCTAACTTGTCCTCAATATAAATTAGAGTACGGAAAGAAAGGCTGTTTTCTATGTTCTGCAGGGCAAACAAATTTATCTATCTGAATAAACAGAAAGTTAAGAAAGTATCATGGCATCCTCTCCTGAAAAAGACATTAGTTAATTACAAATCACCAATACTGACCTGAAAAAAAGTGGTTTTATTTGGGTCATGGTGGAATCCATTTTACTGAAGCTTAAGGCAGACTTAGTAACTATGTTCAGCTGCAATTGTAATTTAGTCACTAGGACCTTCTATCTGGAATATGTTGCAAGTCACCCAGGCTGCTGATAGCATTATTTATTATTTGCATCATGTAGTGCTTAGAGTATCCAGTAAAGGCTCCCCATTGTGCTAGGTAATTATTGTAACACTAACATGGCATGATAAAATCCTAGAGTGCTGTACTTAGAAAAGAAACAACTAGAAAATAAATGTGAGTGATACAGATGTATGATTAGGAAACAGTAGCGATTGCAGACAAAAGTCACTATTCAAATTTTAAGCGTGGGTCTTCACAAATTTCCAGAACTACTGCTTTGTAGATTGCCGTCAGTGATCCACATCTGACCAGCCAAGACTCTGAAGCTGTATGGAGTAGGTCTCAATAATATTCCCTACCGAAATACACACTGAAAATGAATGGGAAAAAAAAATCAACAGGAAAAGTATTTCAATTTTCCAGATTTGAGATTCTCTAAAATGTACACGCAATCATTTATGAGGGCTGGCAGGATTGTGACCTTACATACTGATTTAACAAGGTGTTCAAAACACAGCTAAACCCCCCCACCCTCCTGTGTTGCACAGAAAGGAATGTGAGCACAGAACACAGCTGCATCATCCACTAGGGGATATGTGTTCAGAGCTTTTTATTTTTGAAAACTGGGACTTGGTTCAGAAAAAGACTGTACTTTCAATAAATGAACAAAGTGACCTTGAAACACAAACCCCACTTATTGCCCTCATGGTGGACAATTCTTTCCGTGCTTGTTGTGCCAAACTGATCAAAATTTCTTTTAAAATGAGTTTGTCTATCAGCTTGGCTCTTCAAGAAAACAGGTGCTGCTCTACTTATTTCAAAATAAAAATTTCCAAGCCTATAAAATTAATCTCCAGTCCAAGAGCAGTCTTGGATTAAATCCATCACCTAAGCAACACAAATAAACAATTAGTGCTAGAAGAAATTCTGCAGTTACTGAGAGGTCTACGTGACCAATGCAGGACCACACAGAAGGCACCCAAAGTACCATGAAGACCAAAAGCACGATGTGTATATTGTGCTGTTTGACTGCAAGCATTCTCAGGAGCTTGGAACTGATGTTCTGCTTTATACAGAACCCTACAGAGATATAAGAAAAGAATCAAATACAAGATAAAACAGAATACTTAATTGCTTTTGTGCAGAGAGTAAATCTGACTCGGATGTAATGTAAGCACAGACAATTTCCTTAGGATCTGGTATTATCCATATTAGATGCTAACATTTGAGCACTATTAGAGCATTTATATGAAAGACTACTTTATACAGAGTGATATTTGTCATATTTCACCCAAAGGTAAAAAAAAAAAATTATGAACGCCACTTAAGTTGTAGTGTTTTAGACATCTTTCATGATAGAGTCCAGTTTTCACACTGTAAAATAAATCATAGTGAAGTAGCTTGCTGAAACAAAGGTGTTCTGAGGAATTTGTGAAGGGAATATTGCTTCTGAAATCATCCAACAAAACCTTAAGGCAGGCAGTAAAAGCAAACTGTTTTCTCTCTATTTTTTTTCTCAACAATTTACTGGAGCTTGAAAAGATCCCTTTGTTCCAACTCAGATTGTGGCCCAGGTTTTAAACTTCATAGGCATTGTCCTGAATTGTACACTCCATAGGCATTGTCCTGAGTTTTAAACATCATAGGCATTGTCTCGAGTATGCAAGGTGTCAGGACTGAGGCTTGTCAGACCTTGTTTGAATGCATGTTGACCTGACTTCTGCTCTGTTTTTACTTGGTTTTCTTGTAATACCTTTTTTTATTTTTTCTTTTTTTTTAATGATGAGGTGGCTATGCCTAATTTGCTTTACTTCTGCTTATATTTGTAAATTATAACTCTAGTTTTTTAGAAGTAGTAGAAATTAGTTATTCTGTGTGGAATGAAGTAGTTACAATTAATGCAGAGTGCAGAGGAATACAGGTGGGGTATGATTACAGGCATCTTGAAGAGTAGGGACACGGGTTGCAGGGCACAGGAGTACAGGATGATTGCAGTCAGGGGGCAGGCTGCCCCTGGAGACACCAGGCCTATAAACCAGATGTCAGCTAAAGAAATGCATACCAGGGAGCTGGGAAAAAGTGGCTTTAGGAGTACCAAAGAGAAAAAATGACAAGCAGCTAACCTACCTAAAACATCACAGGTAGTGAATTCAGAACTAATGTGGGGTTGTAGATGAAGATGAAGACAGAAAGACATAAGAACAAGTTGAAAACACAAAGAGTCCCAAGAAAATCTTAGAGAAGGAAGAAAGAAGAAACCCCACCAGCATCCCACTTTTCCCAGTAAAGAACCTGGGAGTGATGACCTGGTGCATCCTGCTGCTGCATGAGGAAGGTTGGCAGTGTCAGTGGTGGGACCTAGAGTGGAGGTGGAAGGGTGAGCACGACACCAAAGAAAGGGGTAGGCAGCAGGACGTGTGTGTGTAACAATTCAAATTGTTTACTTGTATTGAGTAGTACTAATATTATTATTATTGAGATTGTTGTTTTCTGTGACAGAACTCTTTGTTTTCCTTGTCTTTAATAATTAGATCTGGACTAATAAAAATTCTCTGGTCAGGCTGTTAAGATTTCAACCATGCTGACAACAAACCCTTGACTTTAGGTATAGTTGTGTTTCCTTTATCCCCCATAACAAGAATTGGAGTTTTACAAAGCATATCCAGCCGTATATTGAATTTTTTTCATTTACATGTTGGTGTACAGTTGATAAATAAGTGGTATTATTTGTACATATTACCTGAATAACTGTATTTCTCTACCTGATTTACTACAAGTGCATCTGATAGCATCAACTACTAGTGAGGCTACTTACTACTCCTTATTAGGATACAAAGAGGAAAGATCTGATGGAAGATTCAAAAAGACTGTGTTTGGGGTTGAAGAGAGTAGAGATTGGGACTGGCTGGATATGTAAGAATCTACAAGGATGCAGAGGTAAAACAGGATGGAAACACATTAACAGGGAATTTAAGCAGGGAACCAGGAGCTATCGAAACAGAATGAGCATAAACAAAAGAGCGAGGTAAGAGGGGCTGAAGTGGTATGGCTAGCAAGGAAACTAAGGGAAAAGACAGAGAAATTGAATGCAAAATGTTGAGAAGGTCAAAGGAAAAGGGTGAGGGTGTGGAAACCAAAACAGAAAACTCAGGTTGGGAGAATGGCACTTCATGAACAGACAAGATTAACAGGAAAGATCTAAGAAGTTGAAGCTGTACCTGTGTGAGAAATAAACGATCATGGTACTCGGGAATCGGTATGTACCCAAGCATTTGTTGAGTGTGTTGGCCAGCACATCTTTCATTCACCTCTCCTACCCTGCCCACCAATACGGAGGCTGATGCTGCATATATTATTTTATAAAATACCTCTGACTGTATTTTTGTTACCGATCTAGCATGATTATCTTACTTGATGCATTAGGCATCTGGCATAGGTTCTATATTCTTCTCAAAAGACCATTAACATGAGGGCCAAACATGGGCCACAGAGATTTCTGCAAAACACATAAAATTTAGTGAAAAATACTTTGTTATCCTAAAAAAAAAAAAAAAAAAACAAAAACCAAAACACCACCACCACCAACAAAAACCCCAAAACAAAACAAAACAAAAAACACCACAAACAAAAGCAACCAAAACCTGAACTTGCTATTCAGCTGGCGGAAAACACATCTCAAAGATATTAGTAATGGAACTACTGAATTTCAGTTAAGACCTTTCTTGGCAGCTTATAAAAGAAAAGAAGTGAGGAAAAAATTAGAACAGTGTTTTCCTATATTGAAACTCCTCCTAGGAATATGATGGACACGGTTTCATCTTTCTTCTGTCCTTAACACAGTAGTCATGTGTGTCACCACATAACAACCAGCACCCTGAAATCAGCATGTTGTAGGGAGCTGTTCTGAAGATGATGCATAAAACAGACACAACAGCAGATGTGCTATAGTGCTAAACAAACATATTAAATGCTAACAGGAGTTCTGGGAAGTATCAAGCACAATTGCATGAAAGAAAACCCAGGCAAAATATTATAGCTTTCTTCTTTGCTCTTTTCATGTTGTAGTAGTAGTTTAGCCTCCAAATTTGTACAACGTTATGGTAGCAACTGGATCATCTTTTTCAGTTTCCAGTTCTTCTCACTTGTCTATCATGTTTCTATCTTTAGAACTGTAGTACAATAAGTGCTTTCTTTAGGAGCAAAATTAATCAGTTTATTGCAGAAAATAATACTGAGTGCTTGGCAGATAACCAACCCCATACATCATAAACATTTCAAACATAATGAAAAATAAAGCTATGCTAGCTGTTACATCTCCTACATGTTGTCAGAGAAGTAAAAAATGGTGGGCTTATATCTGCTTGGTTACAAATCCTAAATGTCAGTGGGTCAATTCCTTCATATCTGCTAAGCACTGAACTTCTGACTACTCACAGAACACCCTCTCCCTGCCCCAGTTAGATGCAATGTAAAGAGCTCTACTGAACTTTTCCTGGATTATGTAATTAGTCAGTGGTAATTGGCCAACCCGAAAATTAGTGTACAATATAGACAGTGCATGTCTGTATTTTTGTCTCCTGGCTGTTTAAAATGGTCTGTTTGCATCTTAAGAGAGTGTCAACACTGCTCAGCTTCAATTTGAATCTACTCTAACCTGAGTAACGACAAGATTTTCTTAAATAGCCTGCAGGAAGAGGAGCTGTAATGGAAGCCCATATGCTTGCAACTACCTCATTTAAAACTGCTATCCTTATTTTCGTGGTGAAACAGATCCAATGCGAGAATTCCGATTTGTTGAATTCAGCACTTCCTATTAAAACATAAGATAAAACAGACCCAGGGTATTTTCTGTGAGATCGATATTCGAGAGTATCCTCAAAGACACGTGTGTGGATAGGGGACAGATGCCTGAAATTCCAACAGCAAAGGCTGACATTTACTAGTTACATCAAAGACGTCAGCATCCTTACCCTTTCGCTTCTTGTCAGTCCTATGAACCAAGTAATGCTCTGCCTTGCTTTGAAAATACGGAACTAATGTAAACATCCAGCTAAGACTTAGTTTTGAAAGACGGATCAACAATAATCAGATACATCCATCCATTGTAAATAATAAGAGAAAAACAAATGTTATTAGTCTTTTACATTAGAAATATTTTAACTTGTAGGCATCCATTTACCGGTCAGCTGAACAGGCACACCAGTTCCATTTTACCCTGACTTTCAAGGTAAGATACTGGCTTTAATGAAGGTGTTGAACATTTTGCCACTGAGAAAAAGACCATTTTAACCCTTGTGTCTCCTACGAGATGAGGGAGAGGAGCATTTACTAGAAGCAAAATATTGTAGGCCATGGCTGGTAATAAAATCAGGAAAGAGGAGATAAACATGTCAAAACCAAGAAAGTTTTTGAAATGGTTTTGGGTTTTTTTCTCTTAAACAGAAGCGATATGTATTTCCTGTATTGTGTAGAAAGTCTCTTTCCCTTCTTCATTTGTAGCAACACCTGAACAAGCCTCTGTATTAAGCCATTTAATGGATGAAGAACAAGCTCTCCAGTGACAGGGTGAGTAGGTGCTCTGTATCACACTCACTGGAATGAGTGAAACCAGGGGTTAACAGCAGCACCATTTTCATTGCAAGTAGAAGATGGCCACCTTGGTTAGTCTTTGAGAAAAGAGCTAATTTGTTGATAAATTGCTCCTGTCACATTCTTTAACGAGGTTGGTCGACTGAAATAATAGACCGACCTTGTTATTCTTTCAGTAATTTTACATTTAGAGACCAAAGGGCAATACATCTTAGATATATAAACAAAATAGATATGTGTTCATATAACTCTATCTAACAGCTATCAAAATGTTTTATGGTTTATTGAAAACACTTTAGTATAAATGTGTTGCCTTAGAGCTCTAAAATATTTTTAAAGCTTTTAAAGGTGCTTTCAATGAGGCAGGATTTAACCTGAAAATTTTTAATTGTGCTAAAATATTCCAATTTACAAATGGTTTTGAAAACTTCATCCAGTTTAATTCACATTTTACCTCCTTCCTTTGTCTTTCCAACTTCTCATTTCAGGAAGGACTGATCTTTGAAATCCACAGGGTGGTACTTCATTCCTGTTGGACACTGGCATCCTATTGCATCCTTCTCAAAGCAGAAATGGCAGGTACTAGCAAAAACTGCACTATTGCTCTTTGGAGTCAGGAAGGCTTGAACTGAGTCCTGGGTTCCTTATTCATGAAGTTTTTTGGAGAAGCCCGTTATGTTGGAGCTCCAAAGTACTGTTGCTTCTAAGTGGCCAAATATAAAGGCCGCTTTTTCTAGATGCAGTGATGATTTCTGTGTGAATCTGACTCATAAATAGCCACGAGGTTGGTTTTACACTCTACTTAAAGAGTGAGAACGCTGGTAATTTGAATAAAAATAGAAAGAAACTGCACATAATCCTCCTGCTCTTCTGTTTAGATTCAGCTGCTGGCAAAACAGCATGTTCTCAGATGGTGCTTGCTGTAAACCGTGTGACAGGAGGTGACTGAAAATGTGTCCTTCCTGATACTATCGTTTGTAACCACTGTTAATACGACTCGCAGTTCAACCTTTGCACGGCATATTAAATTGAAGATAATAAATGTTTAATTCTCTCAATTCACAGGTTAAAAACTATGGGTCGTGCTGTGTGTGCTAACACAGTTGCCAAATGCTGTTTTCTCTCACAAAGTGAAATATGTAATGCAACCCACACACAAACACCCTGAGATACAGGCTCAGAAATGCTTCCACCCTGAAAAGGAAAGCTCTGATTCACAGGAATTACAGCAATGTAAGTTTTATAAATTGTAGCCATTATGTTTATAGGAATATAAGTACCTTGTTGATGGAAACAATAAAATGGGGATTTGTCTATTACTACTAACTGCCTCACAGAATGAGATGACTTACATCTGAAGGTAAAGTTTTCACTTCTTCCCACATAGCAACTTTGTCCAAGTAACTTTACAAACACTTCAGCTGTACGCTTCCCTGCTAGACTTTATCCAATTGTTAGAAAGCAAAAAGCCATACCAAAGCCTTTTGAAAGAGAACATCTACATTAGAAGCAAACCAGATCTTGGAATTCCCCATGCAACTGAAAGGCACCAGGATTGCTCATCAGAGCTCACTCTTTGCTTGTCTTTTCTCCCTTTTCCCTCCTTCAGGTCTGCTCTATTAATGGCCACATGGCTTCTGCCATCAGTGACACCTAACAGTGGACCTCACGCTGCTTTTACCTTTTTCATCAACTTGCTGTCCTCTCTATAAGGCCAGCTTGCTTTCTGGCATTGGTGATTACTGATGGATTTAGCCCCCAGAATTCAGAAATCTAAAATTCTGTACAATGCACTACTATAAAAGACAGCTACTGATTCACGGTATTATTTCAGAAGAATAACTTAAAATTTCTACATTCTTGTCATATTACTTCTACCTCAAGTCAGTAGCAGTATTTCTCAAGATCAATTTTCTTTCATCTTACTAAAGCAAATACATGCTATAATTACTTTCTTCTTACTTGCATATTAGGTTCATAATACTATATTACGAAATTCCATACACATGTAAATTAGACCTAATTGGACTGGCTCATCAATCTGTTCCCCAATTACATAACAAAAATACATTAACTGAATGTGATTTATGTATAAGGTACTTGTGAATGTTTGTGATGGAATTCATAAAGCCCTCATTTGCATATCCTAATTAGCAGTTTATTAATCTTAAATGCATACAGAAATTAACAGCGCTTTAATCTTCTAAAATGTAGCTTTTTTTATCCTTTCATTAACAACCATCAGTCTTGGCATGAGACAATTTTTAATAGCTTATGGATAGAGATTATGAGTGCCTATGTACATATAAAAATATGCACAGATACCTGCAAGCAATTTTGCCTTCCCTTCACCCTGGAGAATTGCCACAGGAGACAGTATGGCTTTGTCGAGTAAGAGTTCAGTAAAAATAAATGATGAATCCTTTCCAAGTATAGATATATATATGTATGTGTGTGTGTGTATATCTATCTATCTATCTATCTATATCTTGCCTTTGCTACATGGTGTCATGTTCTAGAGCACTACAGGTTAGTTCTCCTTTTGGAACAGAGACTGATTACATGAAATAAAATTTAGATTTTTATTTGCATCTTATTTATTTCATGTTTATGAAATGTACACAACATATTTAACTGAATAGGGAAGCCCCATTAATTACAAGTCCTAAAAAACCGATACCAAACGGAATATATATTTCATCACAGTGGAATTTTAGACAACACTGAGAAAGAATTTTATTCGATTTCCTCTGGATCCCAGCAGAACACAGAATAACAGCTCTGCTTAACTAAGTATCAGGCAGGTGTGCTTTCTAATTTTAGCTTTAGTAACAGGTCATTACTGATCACTGGGTAATGATTCACAACTTTAAAATTCTGCAGGTTGCAATTTGCTTCTGTAAATACACTAATTTTTATTCCACATTTTGCATTAACAGTTTAATGTTCACATTCCTATTTCTTTTTTCCCCTTGTTTAAACCCTAGTACAGACCAATAAATGACCTGATTTACTTATATATTGAATTGTACCACTTGCAAACTACACACAACATCTAGCGAGAAACCTATCTATGTACCTTAGGACAAGAGTCTAGATTCCTTATTACCATGTAATGGGTGTTCATTGACTGTACAGTCACGTAATCTGCCTAGGGAGGAAGACTAAGGTCATTGCAATGGCAGTGACAATGTTACTTCATTCTGTAGGGTCATTCTTAATGGACTGCCACAAGGACAAGGTAAAAATATTTTAGTGTTCTTTAGGGTAGAAACAATCTTTCCATTCCTCTTCTGCTCCTGCTTATTTATCCATCAGCAGCTATGCTAGTCATCCTGCAGGGCAGTGGAAGGTGGACGCTCTTCCCCTGTTACAGAAACAGGCATGGTGACTTACACCCACAGCTCCTAGACTCGCTTTTTTTAGTGAGGTCTTCAGACTATTACACCCAGATCTTATTTTCATTAAGAAGCCAAATTAGTGATCACAATGACCAAAGAACAGCAACAGCACCTTTAGGGAAAGCCCTGAAAAGATTGCTTGTGTAATGCTGTGTCACTGTTCTACCACAAGAAAACTACAGGAGATAAGCCCCTGTTGCCTCCCCCATTTAAAAAATTCATGCAAAGGGTAAGTGGTTTTTTTCAGCTGTATTGTTCAAGATATTTCACCAAAATTAAGACCTTGAAATACAGGTGATTGACAGGTATGAAAACAATAAAAAGAATTTCAAGACCCAGATGCTATTTTGATTGTGTCTCATTTGAGGTAGCTCACATATAATGTCAATGTCTTAGGGGTGGTGGCGAGGGAAGGAAGTAATATTTTCAGATTTTCAGAAACTGCTCACCTTTCAATCTGGAAATCAGCTTCTTTTCAAATGATGCCTCAAAAATGGAGGTACTAAAATACACAAGTTTTTTTTAAGAAATCTTGTATGGACCTTTAAGTGATCTGAAGCTGATACAATGCCGGAAACAGAACCTTGGACTTCAGACTACCAGTCCAGAGCTAAGTTGAGAAGATGCAGCTCAGTGTAACACAGAACAAACCAGCACATAACAAGGGAAGCAGATGCTGTCCTTGAAATCAGAATGTTGTTTTTTTCAGTGTTTTTGAAAGAGATCGTCTAAGAAGTAGATTTCATGTCATGCTGCATATAAAAAGAGAAATTTCTAGTTCCCAGTTAAGATATTCTGCTCGGTCTTACCCCTTCTCCTTTAAAATACATTGTGCTTACATAAAGAATATTCACTGTGTGTATATGTACATGTTTAGTTCTTACTTTATAAATGCCTGAAAACATAGAAATTTTACTTAAAGTACATGGTGATTTGACACCTAAGGTTGAACTTGTTTGGTTTAATTATTTACAGATAAATAACTACCAGTCAGAAGAGATGCAAATGGTGAAAACAGTACTGAATTTTAGTCTGAAGGATATTAAAAAAAAACAGTACGAATAACTAACTGAACTTGTGATCTATGCCTGGCTGTCCTGACAAAATAATATGAGTGTACAAATGTTTATCCGTGCATAATACATCATATTGAATACAATTGGCTAAATTTCATGCAGATATGATTAACTATATTTGTCTAGTGTGTGTGCACACTAACTTCCAGTCCATTTTGTTACTTACCCTGCATTTGTCTTCTATTGACTGGACAGAAAAAAATTAAATCAAAACAGCATTTTAAAATGCTATTTTAGTGTAACTAAGTGTTTTCTTGTCTACTGTTTGGAATTGTAATATGCAATAAGACAAAGCAAATGCAATTCAGTAAGTTAAGAAGTTTTAAAAATTGCCAGAGTCATAGATGAGATACAAAGTAATCTATCAGTCTGAAATGAATAGTTTGCAGTGTGTATTGGCTTGGGGGTAGCAATCCATAACTAAATCCTTTGACAACTATCCATCAGTGAAAAACAGGCAATGTAACATGGTCTAAACAGTTAAAGTGCAATCATATCTAATTTGATGCAATATCGTATCCACACAGGGATGCTGTGCTCATTAGAGTGAATGTAAGGCAGATAAATAAAAAAAAAAGGCAAAGTCTGTGCTACCCAGCTTCTTCAGGAATTACAACTGTTATAAAATGTGCCTAGCTTGATTTCTAAAGATATATGTTAAGCTTCTATTAAGCAGATCCACAAAAAGAATGTCTAGTTTGGTTTCAGAATATACCTATTATCTTTGTCCTAATTTTTGATCTGCATGAGTTTGAAATCTCTTCAGTTTTCCTTGAAAAAACAGAATCTTGAGGCAAAGCTTGAGCTGAGTACAAGCTCAAAGATTTCAGTTAATTTTATAGTGATCATTTTTCATTTTATTATTTCGTAAACATTTCATAAATTCTCTCATAATTTTTAACATTTGAAAGGACAGAAAATTAAAAAAATCAGTGCATTCCAAAGTTAATAATGAAAACCATTGGTATTCACCAGCCAAAGCTGAAATTCAGCCTTTGGCTAGCTGAGAATAGTTTAAAAAAAAAAAAAAAAAGAAGTTAACCATTCCTGATTTGGATTTGTCATTAAGCCTAAAGTAGAAGAAGGGGAAACACAGGCCTTAGATACTAAATCTAATCAATTTTTACAGGATTCCATTGGCTTTCTTAAAGGATTTTTCCTTGCAATGGAAGGGGAGTCATACTTTGTGCAAAGTGAACAGAAATGATGAGGGTAACTTGTGGGTTTGTGGATCACCGCTTATTAGCCATTAGACTTTGCAAGATTTGCTGGTAACATCTGAGTTAAACATTATGTGCCTACGTAACAGACTAGCACAAAGCATAGTGCTGAGTACAGATGGGATTCTTTTGACCCGAGTACGTTTGC
Source organism: Falco biarmicus (assembly GCF_023638135.1). Lineage (NCBI taxonomy): Eukaryota > Metazoa > Chordata > Aves > Falconiformes > Falconidae > Falco > Falco biarmicus. The sequence goes on from NC_079291.1 coordinate 25,980,425, forward strand.
TATGTGAATTGGTTAGAGATTTTTCATTTCCTGCATCATTCACCATGAGCCAAAGCGATTCCCCAAAGCTCATTCATTCATTACTCTTGAAAACAATAAAATCAAAAGAACATAGAAAGAAAAATATTGTGTTGATTATGAATGCCTATAAAAAACCTGGGATTTTCATTTAGAAGTGCAAGTTGTTTTGACAGGCATATATTCTAAGGTTAGAGCATCAGGAATAGAAACAGTTACTTTCTGTATGCTTGAAGACTTCAGCACCAAAATAAAAAGCGATTAGAACCTCAGTTGCTCCTATCCTTCCTATGGGTATTTCAAGCCATAGCAAATGCAAACCACTTGCTGCAGACTTATCCTCAAAGTACGAGTAAATAAACCCTTCTCCCTGGCTTCAACCTGCAAACACTCCCTCCCAAACTGCAGCCCTGCGCGGTGCTTATCTACACGATACAGCCCGAGATACAGCTTCTGCTACAGGAAAAATGCAAATATCTTAAACACCTAATCACCAGCGTGGCCTGCTATCTTAAGGCTCAGGAAGAATCAGAGAAGTCTTTTAGCAGCAGCAGAACTAGGACTGCCCTTGCTTTGCTGGCCACGGGGCCCCACGTAACAGTGAAAAGAGCAGAGCCCAGGTTTGCATGCCAGCTATGGAACCAGATGCATGGTACTTCTCTGGCACCATCGAGCAATTAAATCCTAGTTGTGGGCAGGACCAGGTGGCTTCCAGAGATCCCTTACAAATAAATTATTGTATGATTCTAATTACAACTTCTGTAGTAGTAAAACCATACATTTTTAACTTGATTAATTACTGCAACTCAGTAATAAAAACTATACTAATAGCCCAAGCCCAACTCCCCCACTGCAGATTAAAGGCTCCAGCATTATGGTGCCGGAATAGAACGATTATTAAAGCTAAGAAAATGTTAGTATTAATTAGGTAGTATCTAATTAAAAGATGAAAAAAATGAAATAAAATATGAAAGCTGTGATTTCAATAGAAACTACAGTGGCCCTATCCTGTGAGACTAAAAAAACCCAGAGGCCCTGAGCTTTTGGAAGGAAAAAGCATGAAGAGAGCATCTACGGATTTTCAGGTTCTGTATCTAAACCAGAAATCTTCGAACGCATCTGGAATGCCTCTATTTTCAATATAATTCCTTTCCCACAGAATACTGGATATTTTTGTGAAATGTCCTGTTTGCGAAATGCCTTGATACACAGACTAAAGAATCACCTTTTACAATCACAACATTTCAAAGCATCTGTGAATTCTCTCAATTTGCGTGAACCAAACTTTCTGTAGATTTTGATACTTTCCTCTTACTGAAATCCACCTATCTGTCTGCATGTCTGAATCTACTAGATGGGTAGATCTGAATGGTTAATTACCAATGATATTTGAAGATGTCAACATGCTTATGTAATTAGCAGAGACAGGAATGATACATAACTGATCAGGAGCACATGCATGAACGCATGACAATGCTGAACAAGAAAGCCAATACGGGCAGCTGCAGGTTTGTGTCTAACCTCTCAAAGGTTGACAAAAAGTGAATCAGATAGATGGGGAGGTAAGCTTGCCAGAAAAATTGCTTTATCTGTGAGAAAACAATTGCACTAGGCAAAAAGAAATACTTAGCTACACCAACCTCAAGAACGTGAATTATTTAGGACAACTTAGATGGGATATCACATTTAAGCTGTGAAACTACAACAGTGCTGAATGACTTCCATCTTAGGCCAGTATGTTAATTGAACCTTGAGAGCATGCATGTGGACCAATGCATGGACCATCAGTAAGTCAAGCCTTTTGCCTCTTATGCATGCTCCAAAACCTCCCTGGTACTGGCCAGCCACAGGGAAGACCCCACAGCAAACTTGTGGGAACAGTGAATACTTGCACAGGCAAATGTACACTTCTGGGCAAGATCTACGTTCTGATGCTCAAAAGGTCCTGATCCTCAAAAGTTCACCCTGGGGTTTGGTCAGGGTGCAGTACTCACCTCCTCCAGACAATCTACCCTGATTCTTTTTCCTGAAGCAGGGGGCAATGAAGCACTGCATGTGACCACAGCACATACCTGAATCCGCAAGTCTGGAAGTGGTCCCAGGTCTTGCAGTTTCATATTTAGCCAGACACTAACTTAAAGAATCCAGTTAGTGATCCGTTTGCTCAGTCATCCTAACAGCCTCATTCAGTCAAGCTGATGTATAACTACTGCAGGTTTGTAGTCTTTATTTCTGGAATGATGCCAAAACCATGGTGCAGAAGGGTAGGTCTTGAACAATCATAGTGAATATACCTCTGTAGATACACACTTTTGAGATATATATACACGTGCATGATTTTCATTAAAAAATACCTTCCAATGTTTTCAAAAGCAATATCCAGTGCGCAGCACATCTTAAAATTAATTTCATAGGCTCTAGACCATTAAGATGAAGCAAGGAATGAACTCCCAGTTAATTATCTGGGAATTTCCATTACACATCTGGTGGGTGATCCCATACACTAAACACTCATACACGTTTGTCTCTTCACAGCTTGTACAGTGCAAAGGATCTGTTCCACCACAGCCATATGCAAGGAGTAAATACCTTTTTCTAATTGGTTCCATCTATCTCATGTTTGTAAAAGTCTCCTATTAATTAAGAGACCAAAGATGATAAAAAAATTAACAGGCTTTACAGACACCTACAGAATGGTATCATACAGATAAGACTGAACAGCCAGAAACAGTGCTGCAGACACCAAAGAAGAGAGGAAGAATCTTGGGTTTTGTATGGTTTGCTGTGTTGTTTACTGATTGCTCTAACTCCCCCTTAACTTAAAAGCACACTGTAAACTGGATCCCCTAAAAATTAGAGGCCCTGCCTGAAATTATTTTCATTCTTTCTTCTAGGTCAGAAATGGTAAAAGTGATTATTTTTTTTTTTAGCATCTCTTTTTCATTTCCATTTCAATAGAAAACATTTTGACAGATCATAACAGTCTTGTAAGTAAATCTTTATAGCATGCTCGCTCAAAATGGGTATCTCATAAAATAATGAATGACAAGGCAAATGGGTCACTTTTATGCCTCTCAGTATTTTATTGAGGAGTTATAGCTACTGGTAGCTGGATTTTGAAAAAAAAAAAAAAATCCATGAACTTTTAAGACAACAGTTAAGTTCAAGGTTACTACAGAGATGCAGCACCATTCTGTAGTCTGAATGAATTTCGTTGAGCCAGTTGGTGGAGCCATCTCTGTAAACTCATCAGTACCAGCTTCCCAATGATAAACCTCATTTTCATTTCAGAAAAAGAGCATGGCATGCAGCTCCAGACATTCAGTTACTCTTGCATACAGTCATCAGACATAAGTGTGAGCTTGCACTGCTTTCCCATTCTGTAAAAGCTGCCCTGGGTCACACAGTTCCACATTGTTGGTTGTTCCCCCTGGGCATGCTTCCTGAGTACACTCAGGAATAGTTCAGGTAATCCCTCCTGGATGTGCAGCACAGTTAAATACAAACGTATTTTTGGTAAAGGGATAAAAAGGTTGTGTTCCATGCATGACAACTCAGGTTTGAGATCAGGTACCCTTTCTTCTGCCTTTCAACCTCAATGAACACAAGTTACCCTTCCAGAGGAATGGTCGTATGTGTAGCCTAAGTACAGCAAGTACACAGGCTGCGCTAACACAGGTTCAAATGCAAAGTGACGAGGGAGCTGTTACAGCCGCCACGCCAGGGACCACTTGCTGTACACTGGCTTCCAGCGCTCCCAGAAGTGAGCCAGCACTGCTTGCAATGGTCTTCCAGTGTTCCTGCCAAAAATTATTTGTGCTTTCAATTATAAGTAAGAAGAAGAAAACCTGGCTCCAGGTAGTCATTTATGTTGTATTCATTGCCTTCTAAGAGCAAATACTGGATTAAATTGTGGGGAATTTCTCTTTTCTTCTTTCTTTTTCAAAACTAGCTTAGGAACAACTGCATCTGAAGATATTGTAAAAGAAAAATTGCATAAATTTTACAGATGGGCACTTGTTGCTTTTTCTTACAAGTAATAAAATCATTATCATTCTAATCACCCTTTCAATTTAATAAAAATGGCAACATATGGCTGTTTACTGAGATATAATCAGCCTATTTCCCTAACTATGCTTTTACACTTCAAAATATTAAAATTGAAATGCAAATTGTAACATGCATACGAAAATTAAGAAGAAATCATTTCTACTTAACTGCCTGAAGACAGCCAAATCCTTCTCCTGACTATCTTTCACCCTCCCCTTCGACTTAGCTGAAAGGTATGTTGAATAAAGATGATGTTACTGTCAAACAACCCCCTTGTTTCCTTCTGAAGCCTTCTTTGCATACATGTTCCATCATCAAACCACGAGCTACCTATGATATCTGTAACAATGGAAAAGGGTGAAAAAACCCCACAAAACAGTATGTACCACCCAACAGTTCACCTGCTCAGCTCTGGAAGGACTCCAGACCCATACAAGAAACATTTTTCCTGCAGATTTAGAACAGTAAGGTTAGCAACATTCAAATGCCTTACATATGGCTGGCTAGCTGCATGGAATACTGTATGTGACCTTCTGCAGCACAGAAGCTGCTATGTTACACACACACATACACCACCCCCCCCAATGGTCTCCTATGGGCTGCACTTCCAGTCTATAGCAGTCACTGACACCAGATGTTTTAGAAGAAATGGTGGAAAGTGATAAAAAGTGATCATGTATTTATATACCACAGTGGCGTATAACTGCAGATGATACTTGCACTAATTTACAAGATAATGTGGCAGATTGTAATTTTTACTCTAGCTAGTACAATTGCCAACAGTTTTTATTCATGCTATTTAAATGACTGAATCACTGTCTCATTGTAGAAGTTCTCCTGAGAGAGAGTAGAAGTTCTCTCATGCTGCTTTGGTATGAACTCAAGGTCTGTTTCCCTACAAGACAGTAACATGTTTTCTGGGAAATATCAAATTATCATGACACATGCACTATTTCTTTTTCTTCTATATAGAGGAACAAATGAAGCTCACATGATGAAATTAAAAATATCACCAAGATTTGTCATAGTAAACTCACTCTGCCACTAGCCTAACAAAACAAATGGCCATACTGGGGACAACAAAAGCCTCACAAAGCTGAACCAGACATTAGTCAAGCTGAAGACACTCCATTTTAAACAAAAAGAAGTGAAATGACATGTATAAATGCACAGATACAACAGATGTAACAATCCAAGGAGACTGAAGTTACACACAGAAACACACAAAGACCACCAGTGTGTTACTGGCTCCTCTTCTGCCTGAAGAGAAATAGCTGCTGTCAAAGAGCGGTAATGAAGTCTCCAAGACTCATTGTTCTGGGAGATGTCAATACAGATATGGACAGTGCCTCTAAAACTTTCAATTAACTCATGCCCATCATCAGAATCACAGAATTGCTCAAGGTCTGACTCATGCTGTTAATCTGGTTTGTAAGCAGATATAATGGATTTAATAATTAGAATCTTACTACACCTTCCAAATGGAGATTAAGGCTCTTTCACATATTTGTCTAAGAGGTGAAGCCTAAGGAACAATAACATTGATCCAGTAAGTGTCCAAAATGCTTTGTATGAAAATTCCACTGCTAGTTGACAGTTTGGAGAAAAGATAAATTACTTTCTTCCAAAGCTGTTTCTGCTTTTCCTCTAACACCTGGGTTTTCATAACTGCTCTATCTGAATGGAACTTGAGGAGTTTCGGTTGCGTGCAGCTTAATGTCATGCAACAAAATTCTGTGTACCTGTGCTAGGCAGACAGGGCACCAGGGAGGACAAAGCCTTTGTGGTAACGTTAAAAATGTTACATCGGTTGGGCGCAATTATCTTAAGGGTCTTTTCCCACCTAAATAATTCTATGATTATCACAAAAAGTGCAGACAGGTGTACAAACTGTCTCTGTTATCAGCCCACTCTTGCCCTGTTTAGGAACTGTAAGCTTAGGATGGTGCACAACATATGATGCTTCCCTGATAAGAGTGAGCAAATGAGTCTGCATGACAGGATTGCCCTGCACCTTGACAGAACATCATATCCCAGAAACGAGATAAGGGGTGTGAGGTAGGATGTCCCCAGGTGCTGCAGGGCACTTCTGTAACCTGCCTGCTGGGTAGAAACCTGGCATATCTAATCAGATGCAAGCAGAGAAAGAGATTCTTGTGAGAAAGCAACAATAGACAGCGAATCCACCCTCAGCCAACTAGAAATTTCTTGCTTGATCTGTAATGATGGCAAACACAGAACAGAAGTATAAGCACAATAATAGAAATCACACTGCAATGATGTTGATGAAACTAATTAGCACTTGCACGTTGGTGGTTTGGTTTTTTTTTTTTTTTTTTTTTTTTTTTAACAGATATCAAAATGTATTTCTAAGGGATACGGTCTCACCATTTCCAGCCTTGTAGATGGAAAAAAAGAAGTACAGAACCATGACGGGTACTCGATAACATACCATGAATCAATGGCAGTGTTGAAAGCAGAAATCCCAGTCATCCAATTCCTGCATTTATTCTATAATCATTATACTCTCAAGCTCTCTAGACAGGATGTAAGCAATCCTTTAGATGACAGAAAAAGGAAGGTCTCTTTACAAAAGAAACCCTATCTTTTCTTATATGAAAGGTTTAAACAATTTCACAGACAAATTATGATAACAGATTGCAAATGAAATCATGCTCCTTATTTAAACTGTAATTTCCTTTAAACCACTAAACAAAATACCCTCTCAAAGGAGAAACTAAACAGTATAAAGATTCCTAATCAGTATGCAAATGCTGTTGGCTTCAGCTGCTAATAGATAAATACTTTAAAGAGGTGTTTCTGCTCATCAACAAGCATAAGTAATCAAAACTCTGTCTTCCTGTCCTCTTTGCACTTTGGTTCCTCCTCTGGACTTGGTATCTAATTTTATTCCTTGATTTATCAAAGATTAAGGTGTGTGTGGGTTACTTCTTATTGGCTAGGGAAAAATATTAAAAAAATTGCACACATAATTACCAGCAGTGGTTTACTCATTAGTATTATCTACTTCATCAAAGTAGGTCTAGTCATGTTAGTAATACATTCAAGTGTTCTACTTAGCTGAGGCTTTATTTTTTTTGGTTTTGTTTCCTTTCACGAAAACCAGGCACTTCTAGATGTTGTAGGGAATTCTGTACTTTTGGGTACATAAAAGCAAAAAAAAATTCTGAAGAAAACAAATAATACTTCACTCGGCATACATTGGAAACAGTAGGCTATGTTAACCAGAGATTAATTTCAATCATACTTTTAATTTCATAAAGGTCATTAAAGATCTGTTTGTGACTTGACCTGTGTGTTGAGCATCAAGGCTGAAACATGCACAGAACCACCTCTGCACAGCCTTACATCTTTGCTTTGAAGGAGAGAGATGCAAAATCGATTAAGTGCTGCCTTCACTGTCTAAACAACTGAGCCAAACTTGAGTGCCTCTTTGGCTTCCTTTGAAAACTCTAGGTGGCTCAGCTGAATAAACTCAACTGCGCGTGGTGACAGGCTTCTCCTTGGGAAAAATAAGCACCCCTGGCTGCCCCGCCACACTGCACAGAACATACTGCCCTCTGGGGCATCCACCTCCTGCTGAGGCACTGTCCTCTACTGACAGACAACCTAGTCCTTTAAGGAGTTAATGTTGCCAGCAATATGCATCCCAAGCCTAAATACTTGAAAGCTATCTGTATTGCCTCAAACAGCTGTGATACACTTTTAATTTTATTAGGAATTTAATAATGTTTCCACATACTTGGTGATATAGAGTCCTAATGACTAATCAATATGCTCAAATAAATGTTTTTAAAATGCCTAAAACAAAGTGACAGTTCATTTATCAAAGGAATTTCGATGACATGCAGCCTCCAAACAGATTTTTAAATTCATAAAAAATACAGGAATTAAAAGGAAATCCACACTGTTGGTGTTCCTGAACAGGTTCAGCTGTACCGCCCTTGCATTGTTAGCTATCATTATTATAGGCTTTCATCTAAATGTTGAAGTACCATAAATTCTTCATAAATATCAAATCCATAATTATATATGCTACATTCCTGACAATCTGCTTGAGTTTTGACATGAAAACACTGTGCTATCAAACAACCCCCACTGCCTCCCCTTTATAGTTCACAGAGTGATAGGTATTTGTTTTAAAAAATTAGCCAGCTGGAAGGTAGGGTGATGGGGATTGAACTACTCGTGAAGCTATAATCATTGATTTTGAAGCACTTTTTATACAGAGTACATCTATGGAATTTGTTTATCTTCTGTCACAGAAAGCACACAGAAGAGTAGGAAAGTAGCATGATCATAACTTACTACTCATACATCAATGCCAAAGTTACAAAGGATGCTAGATGAAGAAAATCACCTTTGACTTTTCATTGAGAGTGCTAAGTCCAGATAAAATAACACTGCTAATATTTTTTCATTTTGCTGTGAATATCCCAATAAAAAAAAACCCCTGATCTGTTTGCAGATAAATACTACTACATTTTGTACATGTGCAATTGATGGATCTACAAAGTTAAGGCCATTTTTTCCGTGATCTATAGTTTCAGCTGCCCATTTTGTGCACTCAGGCTACAGCTCTCAATCAGCTTCTGAAAATTAAGTCCAAAGTAACTCAATAGCACTGTGTACCATTCAACCAGAAGTAGTTGGCATCCTACTCATTAACTGTAAAATGCAACTTTATAAATAGTATTTCAGAAACATATGTCTGATATAAATAGGGAAATGAATTTCTACCCATATATTTGTTTATGCACACGCAGAAGCATAAACAGGAAGCATTATCACAAGATAATGCTTTCTGAAAACCAAAGAGAATTCAGAAAAAGAGCAGACATTTATACAGCATCTACATTACATTTAGATGGAGTATTTTATTCTACAGCTAACGCATATGCAAGATTAATTTCCTCCTTGCCAAGTTATTCCACTGTGCAATTTTTTCTATTATCTCCAAAGAATTTGGTACTAGTCAAGGTCTCAGAACAGACACTGAACCTGACCTATGTGGGCTGTTTTCAAGGAACACATTTCTCTCTGAAAGGCATAGCATGGCCGTCTGAAACGACTCCATGATTTCACTGGATGATCACAGGCAGTGAGAGCTGAGGCCAGTTTCAAGAAGTCACAGGAGGGTTTGTGCTTTAAGGCACTTGTCTGGATATGCGTTCAAGTCCCCCCACCTGGCTCATCCTTGCCAAATAGAAAGGAAGAACTCCTACATCTGGGTGCATGCAAGGAAAAGGCCACAGACTGAACAAGCTGCTGAACTGCTCTGGAAATTCAGTTACGAGCAGAGACCTCTACTAGAAAATATGCTTGGATGAGTCAATCACTCTCTTTTCCCAATGCTGCTCATTAAAGTAGGGTCTGGATCCCATCTGTCCCACCTCCAGATGTCCAACTGCCATAAAATTTTTTTTCATCTCTGTTATGACTTCATACAAAATGTTATACACATTGGAGAATCTCTAAGAGGAGACTTTGACAAGGTCTCGGTCAGCCTTGACTTGAACTGGGGACTTTTAGTTGGATTTCTCTTTTCAGAAGCCTTCCTAAATGATGATGCTGTATTGTATTTAGTAAAAGTCTTTATTAATTTTCTTTATTTACCTGTCCTTTTGGAACTGGCTTCTCTGCAACACCTCACTGGTTACAGCTCTATGAGCTTAGTGATGACTTGCATGGGAGACAAAACTCTGCCCCAGTGGATACTCACACATTAAATGTTAAATGGAACATGAAATATTAAGGAAAATTTTCTACAACACCTCTCTAAAGTAACTTTCAGCAAGGTATAGAACTCAGGTTCCTAGAGGGCCACAATGGACCCTGCACCTTTGGTGGTCACTTTGATTACGATGCTGTTAAATGGAAGAAGGACACTAGAACTACCCGCCTCCTTTAGTCAGTCAATCTCTCCTGTGTCTTCTATGCTGTGGGCTTTCTTATTACAGCAATCCAAAACTGAAGTGTACCATTCTATGTTTGAATGATGTGAATAAAAACATGAACAAGGAAACATTTCAGATGCTTTATTATATTTTTCTTGATGTTTAAATTCAATCTGTCAAGCTAAAAGGGGGTATTTAAAACTCGGCAAAATTCCATATGGAACTAGTCATCAACTTACAACCCAGATGTATAAGAAAGGCAGCACCAGGATCATTTATGTTGTGAAAAGAAGTTTGTGATCCTAACCGGTATGTTGTTTATTAATCTATATCATGTGCATAAATTACACTAATCTCTCACATGACTGAGAAAATTATACAGAAACCCCAATGAGAATTACAAAGTTCCGATCATTTACACAGTAAAAAAAATAATGAATTATTTCTTACAATGCACAGTGTGTTTTCTGTTTCACCCACTTCCTGAGATCTCTTTAAAAACTTCCCTACTGAAATACTCATGCTCTTCCCTGCCATCACCCTGTTCTTGCCAGCTGGGGAGTTAGTTCAGATTTGGCCCAGTTGGGAGGAACTTTCCGGATCAGACTGGTTACAATCAGCATCCACAGGGAGCATCCTCTCTGCCTGTTTGCTCTTTCCACCTAAGTGCAGTTGTGGTGGCCAGTCACAGATAAATAAGATCTTCTTGTGGCATTTTTATCCCAGATCAACTTGTTTTTAGCTTTGCTATAAAACTGTTTGAAGAGACTAGTACTATCACTAACAATGCCAGAAGTCATACAGTGACAGGAAAGTCATAGGTGAGCACCAGTTTTGGAAGAACTCGAATACAGTAATTCTGGTAGAAAAATGCATTTCCTTGTTACCAATATTTTAGTGTTGAAATACTCCCTTCTAGGTTTTGTTTGTTACAAGTGCCAAAAGCAACATGAAGGCAAAATTATTAGAGGCAATAGCAGATGTCGCAAGTTGTGGTAGAAGCAAAAGAAATAAAGGATTAAAGGCAGTTACAGTAATAACAGATCAGCAGCCAAGTCAGACAGCAAGAACTGCAACAAGGAAAGAAGAAAAAATAACAATTATGAATTTCTTCCCTTCTCACTAAACAGATGTTCACGAAGCAACCGTTTAACCTCCAGCCAATTGAATCAATGTCCCCTATTAGTAACCACCCATGGATAACACTCAGCAGAAGAAGCCTATGCATAGAAGGAATCATGCAAACCTGAAGTCATTTTTTGGTAGTGGATCCCCTAGCCAGGAGTTGTTTTCCTTCTGCCTTTAACATAGCTTCTCACTTCAGTATCGCTACCATGGGTGAAGTAAGCTTGGGCTATGAATCAAAAAGGCAAAATAATCAATATGTTTTATGTATGACAGGTTCAAGCATTCCTTGCACTAAATTGAAAACACAATTGGAAAGTTAAAATCATGTAATTCAACATACTGAGCTGAAAATGTATTAATGTTGAATGTTGGAGAGGCGGTTCCATAGGACTTCCACATGCTCACCCACTGAAAAGTCACTGTTCTTTTCCTTTAACCTCTGTGTAATGCCTCAGTGTTTCATAGTTAAGGTCTGTTGTGTTTCACTGCACTGTCCACAGCTACACCTTCTCCTAGGCTGAGGCTGGTGAGTACCTGTTCTCTCCTTTTCACCTCTCCAGGGCAAACATATGAGGGTATAACCATCTCTTGAGTGTTTAAGGAATTCTTACGTTAGGGATGAAAAAAATTAGTTGGTGTGGTGTAAAAAAAACAAGAAAAAGAAAAAGGACAAATTAAGTCAACAAAAATTAAGGCAGAATATAATTACAATACTAATTAGAATAGTTTTCCAGTAGGGATGGATCATTTAAATATGAACAAAACATAATAATGAAATACTCTACTGTTGGGATATCTCTTTTACTTGCCTGGCTGTGTTCTGAGAATAGAACTGATAACATCACCAGATTTTTTTCCCTATCTATAATTCCAATTATTTTAGTGCATTTTCAAGTTTTATTTGAAGAATAATCTTTCATGACATTACCAATCTCCCTTTCATCTTAAATCCCAGTACTATTGCTTTGCAAATCAGAAAGGGTGTTTTGTTTTTAATTTATCCTTGAAAATGTCCCAAAAAATAACTAAAAGCCATGTAAGTTATTAACTCATACATTAAACAGGTACTAACTCATTTACTAGAAGATCTGCACGCTTCCTAGTTTTAATGAGGTATGTCTAAGGCAACAACAGCAAATGTTGTAATAACAACTCTTTGTACAAAAGATTAAGTCAAGGCTACTTTGAATAACTCTGATACCTTGTATTTGCACTCCCCCAAAATCAGCATATTGTGCTACCACACACTTGGGGTCTTCCAAGTAAAATCAATTAAAGATGTTACAGAAAGATATCATGATACTGTTTTAACAATTAACATGTAGAGGCCGTCAGTCTTTTCAAAGAAAGAGAGAAATAAAGTAATTTAAAATTGAAGTTTAGGCATTTTCACAGATTTTTTGCCCCTTAGATTTTCTATTCTCACAACCAATTGGACAGAATAATTAAAGACTCTGTTTTTCAATATAATTTATTTAGGAAGGAAAGAATATAAAGTAGTACAGCATTACCATACCGAATCTAAACAGAAAAGCTGCTGAAAACACTGATCTGAGCACCAACACAATACTCAGTGAATTTTGGAATTCATGCAAATAGGAGAAAAATACCTGCCTCCAGACTGGCAGCAGACTCCCCAGAGCGCTCACCTAATCCTATTTGACTATCTGATGCCTACAAATGCAGCATTATTTCTGTCTTTATTTTAATATATATATATGTGCAAATTTAGCCAAAATACTGCACACTGCTTCAGCTGAATGTTTCCTTAACTACACTCTGGAAGCCAAATGGCTAGGAGGTGAGCAAGCATCCTTCTGGGTAGCCTTTGAAACCTGACCAAGCCCCCACTATACGCCTCATCTCCTCCACATGGCCAGTGCTGCCAGCATCCCGGTGGAGGGATGAGCAGTGCCGAGAGGAAAGGGCTGCTCCTTTCCACTGCTACCACATGATACCAGCTACTCAGCCACCTCAAATCGTGCAACAGACTGCAGTTATCACTTCATCCTGGCTTAGTCTTTTGCGATACCAGAGCTCATTACTAAAAACAGGAATACGGAAAAATGGCATAGCTGAAATGGGTCTGCAGTATGGTCATTAACTCAATTTTTAAAAATAGACTGAAACAGAAGCAGCAAACTATCTTAATCCTTGAAAGAAATAAAAATAAACACATCCTAAAACAGAAAGCTTTTGGCATAGTCTTGCATCGTCTTACAACATGGGAAAGTAAATATTTCTGAAAATTTAATTTGTGATTGCTTTAAGATAGTTTTACTTATCAAATTGCCTATATGCAAAAGGGAAATGCAAGCTATAATTATGACCACAGAAGAACTGGAATTCTACTGCATGGATTTAATTAAAGTGGATGGTTCATATGAAGAGATTTTTTTCAAAATTCATAATGATGGCATTAGCAAGTTATTAGCTATGAAAATAAATGGAGAATATGATTCTTTTTGTAGGGTTATAGGGTTGACTAATCATTGTTAATGATTTCCTGACTAATGCTCTGCTGCAATTGTAGCCATTGCATCACATATACTCTTCAGCTATGTTTTTGGCTTTGACCAAATACTATTTCTTCTTATTCAGTATCTGCTCAAATACTACAATCAGACAAATCAGTCCTCTGTTGGCAAACAATTTCTTGGCAAATAAAACCTACAGATTTCTCCTCCTCGATTAACTACTGTTTGAAATTCCTCAGCACTTCACTTGTATTGAAACATAACAATAATTTTGCACCATTTAGCAGCAGTTATGCGTTGATTTCAAATTCCCAGACTCAACGCCCTGTGGGTTGACCTGGCCTCTAAGCACACACATCGCTGCTCACTCACTCCCCTGTGACGGACCAGGAGAGAGAATAGGAAGAGCAAGAGTGAGATTAAGGCTCTTAATGGCTTAAGAAAAAGGTCAGTTTAGTAAGTGAAGGAAAGAGAAAGAAATAAAAAAAAAAAAAAAAAAAAAAAAAGAGGCAATCACTCACTCATGATCCCTCTCAAGCAGACCATTGCCCAGCCATACCCCAAGCAACTGCTAACTGGGAAGTCAAACTCCACTCTTTCTTCCTCTACCTCAATTTTTATGCATGATGTTATATGGTACAGAATATGCCTTTGGTCATTTCAGGTATACATTTCAATGTATACAAATACCTGAAGGAAGGACATAAAGAAGAGAGCCAGGGTCTTTGCAGTGATGCCCAGAGGGAGGATGAGAGGCAATGGGCACAAATTGAAGCACAGGAGGTTCCCTCTGAATGTCACAAAATGCTGTTTTACTGTGAGGGTGACCAAGCACTGGTGCAGGTTGCCCAGAGCAGTTGTGGAGTCTCCCACCCTGGATACTTCCAAAAAGCTGTCCGAAAACGGTCCTGGGCAACTGGCTCTAGGCAGCCTTACTTGAGCATGAGGGCTGGACCAGATGAGCTCCAGAGATCACTTCCATATTCCATGAATATTTACTTCTTCCCATCATATCTTTTCTATTTGGTTTCAATTCTTTAATTGATATTTTTATAAATATATCTTAAAAACCCCCAAAACTTCCCAAACTCACAGTGCATACGGAAAGGTATATCACATGATTTCATACTGCGTCATATCTCTAAGCATTATTCTGTGCATCATGATGTTTTTCGTACAGTATGCTTTTTTATTCTCCGAAGCAATGATGAACATGATTCTGAAAATGTGTACTGATCTGAGGCAAGGATATTGCTCACTGATCACTGCTTCACTTAGTATTTCATATATTTTCATTTTCCCATAAATTACCTGTGGCTGTGCTCTATGTTAATGCACACTACAGTAGCAATCAACCATTTGCATGAACCCATACAAAGAGCATCGTACCAATGTTTTTGGCACTATCATTAACATAAATTACAACCTTTCTAATACCAGTTCTTATTTACAGATGACAGGATGGAGGAATTAGCCATGTATAGAGTAATTTCTGATTTAAATCTCCATACTTTATACTTTTTAAAAAACATTTTCCAGCCAAAGTATGCTGACCCATGACTCTGGTCCAGCATCAAATTCAAATAACAAACTAAAACATTGATATCAAATAAATTGGAAGGAAAGACTGTGTAACACAGACACTGAAATGCCTGTACATGTGAAAGAATCATGTTGACTATCATACACTTAGTTATTGTACTGAGAGATTGGAAAATATTATCTCCTCGTGACAGAAATATTTTTGTAAAACCACCAAACATCACAGCAATTAAGATAACAGGTTACTGTCCATCCCTGTCATCACATGTGTTAAGATATGACAGCACTTCCGTCTCCAAACTTGAAAAATAAGCCAAGAGGAAAACGTAGTTCCTGGTGCCTAAAATCCAGGTAAGTTCCCATCAGAGTTGATGAAAGGACAGTAAAATAACTGGCAAATAAACAAGATCTGTACTTTGTTACTTAGTGTAAAAAGCATAATGTTACCAAATGACAGTAACATTTCTGGGTGACCGCAGGATGAGAATGGCTGTGCTTGTTCACTATGGGAAACCGTTTTCTTCTGAAATGTGGTATAATTTAGTATGTCCTACAGACAGAAACATACTATATAAAAGTATATCGTAAAGTATAACTGTACCCATTTCACCTGCTCATTCCTTCATCAAAAATAAATGCCAATAATATTTGCTAGATGCATTAATAATTCCAATAAATGTTGTCCATTTTAGAAATAAATACAAATCAAGTAGCAACTATGCACATGTGCTAACTTGGCATGAGTCTGACCACTGCAATGTAACGCAACTTGGACCTAATTAATTTTGGTGTCAAAACATCTTTCCTTTTCTGAAAACATGGGGTTTAGGTGAAGAAACTTCATTGTTAAACTCAGCACACTGTTAAACCAAAAACAACTGAGGTGAAAAAAATTATGAAAATTTTAATTTATTGTTTTATATTTTGCAAAACAATAATTTATTAATGCATATTGATTAGCTGTAATAGGTGAAACATATCATAATTCGATCTGAAGAAGCTGACTTTTTAAAACCAGATTTTTTAAAACATTTGTTCTATTTTTCTTCACTTATTTTCCTGCCACTTTCAGCCAACAAAAATTAAATTGCTCACACAGCCCCGTATCAGCTGCTGTTGTAGGATACTAGTGGGCTGGCCAGTTGGTAGCCTTAGCTAAGGCAGCCTGGAAAGTGCCAGGAATGATGATGATTATATGACATGCAGCTTATGCCCAGCAGGAAGGAGACGGAGACTATCCATTTTATCTTGATAGCTGAGCAGCCACACAATAAAAAAATCTCAGGCACTACTGTTTTGTGTGGGATCTGAAGTAGTCAGACTTGGATGAAGAACTCAGCATTCCAACATTTTGAAAATTTCCTTTGCATGCTGGTTTTCAATTAATAAAAACAATGGTACTACAAATGTTCAAACTTTTTATCTCTTTCTGTCACAAACTTTGCATTAAATTGGTACATGCATTTAAATTAGAGTTAATACTTAAATAGATCAGCTGTCCTTGGTTGAATCCTTTAGGGAAGCTCTAGGAAAGTCACTTCTGTGTGCTAGCTTTTTAACTGTTTTATTTGGATAATTTCATGTCGGAGAGTGAAAAGAGTACCGGTCCCCGATAGCGTATGAAGAGATTTTTCATTGCACCCCAAAGCAGAACTCAGGAGTTCATAGCTGGGTAAGCGGCGAGTCCAATTTCAAAACCACTTTAGTTTAGGACGTATTTCTACAAGTGGCATGTGGTGGCATGGATTTCTATGCTGATCAAAGCGAACGTGGGCTTACTGTACCGTAGAAGTCCTGTGGTGTTTTCTATGAAACTGTAAAGCATTTAGCTCTAAAATACTGTTGTATGAAAGCTACAGCAGCTCTTTTTTTACCCTATAGTCTAGGACACATCCAGATACTAAAAGCCATTTTGTTCCTTGCTTCACCTACAGCTTGCTCTGTATTTTTAAAAGGCTTCACTTTTTTAAGACAGAGCAAATCCCATTAAAACTAACCAAAACCTGAAAACAGCTTATGTGGCAAATTGACTTTTCATTACTCTACTGATTTCAAGGAAGTTACATGAGATGTGGCTTTACTCAACTTGGAACTCTGAAGTACTGTCTAATTTTTCAAACTGCATAAAGCTGTTCAACCATTTTCAATATTTCACATTTTATTATTCTGCACCACCTCCAAACTTTCCAGAAGCCTTCCATAGCACTTTTATCTGAATTTCCCAAACCTAGTTAATATTAGCACATTAGTTTAAATTAAACCAACTCCAATTTGACAGTGAAGTAATTAAGCTCAACGATTGCCGTAAGGCTGCCATAAGCCTTTCAGCTACCATATACAGAGTGGTTTGCATTCTCCATCATCTGCTAAAAATTGCACTATTATGTTACCCTCTTCCCAAGCAGCTTTCCAATTCCACAATCTCTCCACAGCCCTGCTGGTATATCATTCCTTTATCTGCACCTGCTAAACTCTGATTGTCTCACTGCCCGCAGAATCCTTTAAACCCTTGCCCATCTTCTCCTGAAGAGTATGAAAATGATTTGAAGAAGAGGGATGTAAACAGAGAGAAGCGGCATCTCAAAAGACATTTTCATAGCTTGAAAAAATGATCAGTGGAAACAACAAGCCTTCCACATGTATCAATGAGAACAGGTCAGTTAAAAAAAGCAACAGAGGAAGAAAGAAGTATTCAAAACCATGAAAGAATAGACTTAAAAGAGAATGAAGGAATAAAAGCAGAGAAATTAAAAAGTTAAAAATTAATTAAATTAAAAGCAATTGTACTAAGAAGGATATTTTTCCCTTTGCATTTTTTCTTTACAAAGTTACTATTTAAATACTCAGCTACAGTTGAAAATGTATAATGTATATTGTAAACATTCTGAATCCTGCTGACCTCCTGAAATGCCCCTTTTGGGGAAGAAATAGCTCTTAGAAATATTTGAACAAGTTTTACTAGCAAATTGTATATACAAAGGAGTACGCTGATCTGCTTGCAAGTCCTAGTGATAATAGAACATATGAGTAAAGCATAGTAACAAAGTACGAGGGGAAAAGCATGAAATAAATGTTAGGTTAAGTTCATTTCTAGAAAGAACATCACACAATAAGACAACAGACAAAGCACTTCCCTTAAATGTTAAAATGAGCTATTTGTGTTAATATCTCTTTCACAATAAAACTCAGTCAATCAGAAAGAAACAAGAATTTGTGGTGTCACTAATCCAGGGATTGTAATCTGTATTTAAATTTGATACCCGTTTTTTGTAGGTTAGGATTTTATTATAGATTAATAATGTTGCATTTTGATTAAAACACAGTAAAACTTAAAATTACAGCAATGACAAGGTTATTCATTAATATAGGAGGAGTGTGGGGAAGTTCCTGTGCAGAATTTATTATAAAACTCTTCACCTTAGACTCTGGCCAAGTGTGACTTGTTACTGCAGCCCTGTGCACAGGCAGGTACAAGCCTTACTACCCCTCTGGCCATCAGTGACAATACCAAGTTTGATATATTTTTTCAGCGTTTTGTCACATTATTTTTGCACAACAGAACGAGGCCTAGTTTTTCCAGAATGACAGTAATCCCAGTCATTACTGTTTCTTAAATTCTTCTTTAAATAATAAATAATCCCTTAAAGTGGATTATTTAAAAGCCAGAGAGAGACAGAAAAGGTTGCTTACTGTAACTCCCCTTTAACTGCATTCCAGAAACATATTTCTTACTAATTACAGATTTTTCCTTTTGATACAGACCTACAGACCTAGCAAGAGCAAGCTATTGCTTCCTCGCTGGGATAAACGATTGTATGAGGAATACAGTTGCAAGATGTTCTGTGACTTGCAAACCTGCTACTCCTTTAGTCTGTAGAATCATGAGTGATTTACTAAAAGCTCCTGTAAAACGAAATATATTCTTCCTACAAGAATTATGCCTTTATTTCCATTCTAAGCCACTTGCATGTGAAAGTGAGGATACACTCAACCATGCATGTCATTTTCTCTGTTACTCCTGTTGCACAATGCAAGGACATCTTCTGTGGTTTTAAAGAGGGCTCATACCACTCTTCAGCAGCGCTGAAGGGAGCTAAGGGCTTCCAGTGTCCCCCACAGTCTTGATCCTAGGGCATGCAAGTCTCAGGAGCCCTGACTGCAAAGGAAGGATACTTTCTGGAGTGCTCTTTCACTCTGGCCCTTCTCTAATTCCCGTCAGAGATTCTATCATAATTACTATGCCTCATTGCCTACCCATGTCCATCCATTTACCCTGGAAGGATACCCAGACTTGAAGGGAACAGGGTGATCAGATTCCTCAGGACACGTCCAGGCTGTATGTGGAGGTCAAGTCCCTGACAAGCGATGCAAATGTTCATGCCTTCAGCTGAATACTCAGTGTTACTTTCCCTTTGCTCCCAAACAGATCAAACCCAGTGCCATGTGCCTAGTGTTTGAAAAGTATTCATTTTGATTGAAAGCAATATATTTTATGAATCAATGAATGAGTAGGAGAGCGGGCAGGTTTATGAACATGAGAAAAAGACAGCTTGAAGATGCCACTGTTTTTACTGATGAAACACAAAGGCACTAGGAATAAAAAAGCAGCTAAAAAGATGCTGACCATCCCACTCCAGTGAAATGTCATTAATAATCAGTCTTAATACAGGAGATAGGACTTCAGCAAGTTCCATGCTGCTGCCAATAGTGTTGCACTGCAATTAATTTGAGAGAAATCTCAAATAATACCCTGCAGTAGAAGAGAAATTATTTTAAAGTTTGTTTTGATTATGCTCAACCTATTTATTCAAGATTTTGTCAGCAAGCAAGCATTGCTGTTTTTCAGTCTTTGACAAAGCGGAGCTCTCCTATTACCATTCCTCTGTCAGAACTCCAAGCAAGGATTACAAAGTTTGGGAGAGAAAAAATCCTTTAATAGACTGAATTGACAGGATTTTTTGTGTGTACGTTTTCTCTTAAAATATAGATATACAGTGAATGCCTAATGAAAAGGCATATAATAAAAGGATTACCAAAGTTAGCATGACATTCAAAAAACAATCAAACTCTTTTCTCTTTCTCTAAGCATTAGTTCATATAGTTGCACTACTTTGAATAAAAATGAATCTTGACAATAGTAATGCTATAAACACTAGAAATGCTTATTATTTTTCTTGTGTTCACTGGAATCCGTATATAATACAAAACACTAACAGTCAGACCACAGAGGATGCCAAGTGATTTGACATAATGAGTAACTGCTTTATCTATCTTTATCCAGGTGTTACTGTACAATACAAAATTTGCATGTGAGTCCAAAGAACAGCAGACATTGATGTTGGGATGCTGCATATTCAGTTGTTCCACTTCAATAATGAGCTAAATGCATGTCAGGAAGAATTTCTCCGGATAAAACCTTAAATTTATCAGAGGAGGGACCTAACTTGGCAGACTTTTAGTTACCACTCCTTATCCTTTGTTTTTCCTGTGCTCCCAAAGCCTTGCTGATGTTACAGATTTTTTGTACTTGAACATGATTGTGAACAAGAGTTGGCCATCAGGCCACAAATCAATAGGCAGTACTAATCAGAGCAAGAGTCAAGTTGATGTTGGTTCAGTCAGATTAAGCTTGCTCTTTGCTTAGTATGGTAAATGTTGGTCTGCATCGATCATCAAGTTGTGTCCAGCAATCCTCTCAATTCCTCAGGACCGCTACATTCAAACAGACTTTGTGCAGAAATCTTCAAACAAAAAAAACCCAAAACGTCCAATCCAAACAAAACAAAACTTTCATCAGTTCCAACTCCCCAACGTTTGGAGATTGTGTTAAGATATTTTTAGATCTGTGAGTGAAAAATTGGCACAGTGGCGCAGAGCGTCATCAAAGATGAATTATCTTATATGTCTGATTTTTATTTTTTTTTTTTTTTTTTGTCTGCTTGCAATTTCAGATTTTCCGGAAAGGAAATTGGTTCAGTATCTCTTCCAAACATTCTTGCTACTTGACACAGTGCTTTGCCAAGAATGATGAAAACACAGTCTATGCCACAGGGGACAGATGATTAAAAAGAAAAGAAGCTTTGATCTGTTACTTCTGTGTCACTCAAGAGTAATACCACTGTAAATACTACTAAGATTTTACAAAAGTCTATATGAAATCAGAATATGTTACAAATATCAGAGGTAGAGACACAATAAAACATCAAAGAGCAATGAGAAAAAGGGAAAGAGATAAATGTAAAAAGAACTTTTGAGATAGACTAATGTTAGCACAAAGCAGATTAGTAGTTCTTAAGGTGGTGGGAGAAAAGATTTTAGTAGTATAGCATGTTCCAAAATAGAAATATTTTTGTGGCTACAATTTAAACTCAGTAAAATAGATTCATTAGAGCTATTTGTTCATCTAGTAAGGGCTTTGTGAGCCACGTAATTTTTAAAAAAGCTTGATAGATATTAAATATATCTTGAACCTATGAGTTAGTAAGATCTATCCTATAAGTTACGTATACCTAATTGCATACCTGTAGTTTAAACCAAGCCTCATCATTGCTGTTGGGGCAATGCATAGGACCTTAACAAGCTGCAGGTGAAAACCCAGGATGAGTTGTGGAGTTTATGTTTGCTTTATGGAGTCCATGCTGACTACCCAAACATACCAGCTATTTCTGCAAAGCAGTGTTGGGGTACGCTTCCAAGAGAAACTAGTGTAATGGGTATTTTCTAGGGTAACAGAGAGAGCAGTGTGTATTAATCAGCTGCCACTTTCTGAAACTCATTATATTTTAACAGCTACATTGGTAACTGATTCCAAATCTTTAGCTGCTGCTTCTGAAATGCTGAACTGCATTTCAATCTTTTGCATCTTGTTAGCAGCACCATCTTCATCATGGCACAGGCCAACAAATGCCCAGATACAAAGTTTAATTTCCACTAGTAGATGTGCAAAGTATCCTTTCTTTTTCTTTTTTAAATCTGCAGATCCATTTTTCCAGAAAATATGGTTCTTGATTTTTTTATTCCTAATCGTATTAATCAAGTGAAATATCTTTCCCACTCCTTATTCCAACAATTTAAGGAAATGATCATGAATAATTTTTGCTGGCAACACACATTCCTTGAAAACAGAAGTTACTGTCCATATGCCTTTGCAGTAAAATATGTCTACCTTACAGAAAATAGGAAATTAATCTTTTTCATCCTCTCACATTGAGCAAATCCCACATAACAAAATATTTAAAGAGGTACATTGCAAAAGGATCTTGTTGAAGTAATCCCTTCCAGGAGGAAGTGATCATTACCTGGAGGCCACCCTCTGTATAGAAATACCTATATAGATTTCCACATATATATATATGTGGAGTATATACATATATATTACACACACACATATATATTTCCACAAAGAAATCTACAGGTACATATGGCTTATGTCACAAGCACATATAGGCACAAAAGTTCAAGGGGACAATGCAGTCCCCCAGATTCTAATGGCAATGATGGTAGTGAACCTGATTCTAAATATGTTATACTTTCTGCATACTCTAACTTTTCGTAAAACTCCATCCTCGTACACGCTTAGGCAATGTTGGCTGCTCTAAGCGACATAGTTTAATATTAGCAAACGTATACAGGCAGAGTATGAAATTAATGAAGGGGATTCAAGGAAAGAATGGGCTGTACTATACAGAAAGTGTGGAGAAGTAGGGGAAACATGCAGAATTATTCACAAGGTGAAAAGGGGAAGCTATTTCAGGCACTCCGTTTCAGAGACAATTCAGAGAAATATTTTAACAGTCTGATTTGATAAATAACATCAAGCATACACACATAAAAAGCACACTAAAAAAAACCATACTCAAACATACTCCTGGAAGAAGATGTATTTTGGACTGTTCATACCTCAAACAGCCACACATACATTAGTAATTACATATGCATTCTCAAGTTCATACACATTCTGCTGTGTTTTGGATGTTTATCTGATGAACTCACTATGAAAAAAAGGTATCATATAGGGGCTGGGATCTGATAACATTACTAACAACAAAAAGTAGTTCTTACAAAGCAGTTCCAGTACTTCTGAGCTCCAAAAATTAACTAAAGACTGTTTAAAGAGGCTCCTGAGAAGCAGAAATTCTTTCCAGATGTAAAATCTAATATAGAAGATACAGCTCAATGCCCCACGCTGTCAGCTGGGAAAGCTCAGGTCAGAGTTCAGGAAAGCCTAACCATAACCTTCAGATAATCCGTAAAAGTCACAGCTTCAAGAAACGAACAGAATCATCTCATCAATGCAAACAGGGCAGGCAATGCTTCAATAGTAGCTGAACACTTGTCTCCTAAGGCAACACAGAGCAACGAAGGAAAGGCCAAGGAAGTCCCTGACACAGGAGGGAATGAGGTTTGTTGTGATTCTTTTGTTCTGTGCATTGGAAAGTACCATCTTCTTCTAATTGCATACATTTAGCTTGATTCTTCATACAGTTGTTTATGACAAACATTCATCTCAGGAATGGGAATGAAAAAAGAAACACCGGATATTTGTACTGCAAATTTGCTTAAGAAAAAATACTCAAGTGTAATGTATTTAGGATACGGGTGAAAGAGAAATTCTTGTCAAGATCTGCAGTGACATAACATCTAGATTAATTTTGCCTAAGAAATTAATAAACTAATCTGTTTTGGTTATTCAGCAAGAAAGATGACTTTTCCCCAAGACAACCTGGGTTCTTGAAGAAGCAATGTCTGTGACTCTTTCTGTGAAAACAATAACCATGAATAGTTTTACAGTTTTTATAAAAGAGGATTCAGCACAAACAGTGGAGTAATTATTGCCTTCCTCTATCTGTCTTTTAAAAAATAAAGATAGTCAATCTTATCCTGTAATAGGTAAAGCACATTTTCAGAGTGGGACTGAGAAACAGCCAGTTTGGAACATTCTGCTATAACTGCAAAATTAAAACACAAATGCACCAGTTTTTCTTTAAAAAACATAGGAAAGAAACTAGGGCTTACAGCACTGCAGTTACATTTTCCGTACAGGATTTTTAATACCCACAAAGCTCTTACCAACTACTATTATTTCTAACAAACACCAAAGCATCATGTAGCCTTTTTCACTTAGTGATAATGGATTAAGTCTAATTCCTACACAACAGCAAAGATAATTGGGAAAATCACCACATACAGCTCACCAGCTCAAAGAATGATGAAGGTAAGGTGAAACTAAGAGACTCTGATCACAGTATCAAAAAACCTCAAACGAATCGCTAAAAGACAAGCGAAGGTGCAGAGTGAAACAAAGACATGATTAAAGGGTGTATTAACAATGGACAAGAAAAAAATGGCCTATTAACTAACCATTTACCTACCTAACATTTACCTAGAAGACTGATACCGATTTCATGAGAAACATTTAACCTATTAATTAATGCCTGCTTCCGTTCTATGGCAACATGATGACAACTAAGGAAAAAAAGATATTTCAAAAAGCTGTTGGTTTCCACTTCTAGGACATGGGGATGTAGATCAGAGCAGAGCAGGTACATTGTTCCTGCTACCCTTCTGCTTGAAAAATCACTAGAAGTTGAAATCAGCTTTTCTAGAACACTGACAGAGAAGAAAGGATTGATCAATAAATTTCTTAAGGCAAGGCTGGACAAGATACATGAAAGCTTATGGGCATGTTTTGTGAAAGAACAGAATAGAATGCTGAAGCTTGAGCAAGTTTTGGAGCAACTTCTATTCGTCTGTGTAGGACTGCAGAAAACCCACTCCTCTCTCAGACTCTTTCTGAAAAATTTTTATTAAGTAGGAATTTTAACTGCAACTAACATTCTTGATCTGTTACTGTATAGCAATGTGAAAGTTTATATATAAAGTTCTGATTCGGATAGCTACTTAGGAAAAATAGCATATTTCCATATTGCAATGTTTAACTTTGTTTTTTCTCCATCTACTCATAAATATTGTTTACTACTGGTATTATAATTGCTTTATTGTAACTAAACCAACCAAACAGCAAATAAAGTTTTCTATTTCGCTTGTTAAACTCCTGAATTCATGAAGCTGCTGTCTGATTTCCTCCAAAGACAAACAGGCTTGAAACAGTAATTCATGTACTGTAGTAACTCTGCTTTATGCTTTTCATATGCTGCCTGCAGGCACAGTGAATAGGGATAAAAATTGGAACACAACACCAACAGATCTTGTTCTGTTCTCTGTATCTATGCTTTTAGCTCCCACATTCTGATTATTTGTTACAGCTCCTACAGCTCTGGGAAATGAGAGACTCACAAATGTGCTGAAAACAGCAGCCCTCCTCCCTTCAGGCTCTCGTTCTCAGGGCGAAGGGAAGAATTGCAGAACCAGCATGCCGTTCCCTTCTCACTTCAGAGGCTGAGATCAGTGGCCCATGGAAAATTTCATACCAAGGAGGTCACAGGCAGGAGTTACTAGGAAGTCTAATGACAACAGTGGATGAAGATACATAATTTTGTCAACTAACTTTTGGCATTCTATTAGTATATTGTATTACTGTCCTCTATATCACTTCGTTTCTTACAGCAAAGAAGGAAAGATCCTTCCTATAAAAGCAAAGTGATTCTATATCCTGCATTGCCTTTTTCCCTCTTACTAACCAGTGGGCATGAAAGTTCTCCAAGTTCCTTTCTGCAAATGAGGGAAAAGTCCCATCATCTCCCATACCAACTGGAAACTGTATGGACATCGAGAATGCAGAAAACAGCCAGCTTTCTGCATATACTTAATACTGAACACATCATTATCTTCTCAAAATGGAAGTTTCCAAGGAAACAAGAAGAAAAGAGGATATGAGAAATGTAAATGTGAAAGAGCAAAAAATAATTTAAAAAAAGGTATTATTTTTTAATTTACATATACATGTACACTTATTAAATTTCAATTATGATCCATAGGCTTATCATTTCATTCATTCCTTGACAGTAATAGCTACTTGGATTACTAAGATCAAGCTTCAGTCATGCTAACAACTGCATATTCACAGAGGAATTCCTGTTCTACAAGATGTATTATCTAAATAAATAAATTTAAATAAATCTCCTTCTACGACAAGATGACCCACCCAATGGAAAAGAGAAATGCTGTGGGTGGTGTCTACCTGGGCACTGACACCATCTCCCACAGCATCTCCTGGAGAACCTGGCTGCTCCTGGCCGGGCCAGGGCACTCTGCACGGGGTTAGGAGCTGCCTGGAGGGCCGAGCCCAGAGCGCAGTGGGGAATGGAGCTCCATCCCACTGGCGCCGGGCACAGGGGGTGTCCCCAGGGCTCGGTGGCAGGGCCAGTCCTGATCAACATCTTCACTGAAGGTGCAGACGAGGGGATGGAGCACACCCTCCATCAGTTGGCAGAGGACACCAAGCTGGGCAGGAGCGTTGATCTGCCGGGGGGCAGGGGGCTCTGCAGGGGCTGGGCAGGCTGGAGCTTGGGGCCAAGGCCACTTGGATGGGGTTCAACACAGCTCCATGCTGGGCCCTGCCCTGGGTCACACCAGCCCCAGGCAGCTGCAAGCAGGGGGCAGGGGAGCTGCTGATGGGAAAGGGCCTGGGGGGTGGCCAGTGGCCGGCTGGCTGTGAGCCCCCACTGTGCCCAGGCCAGCAGCAGCCTGGCCTGTATCAGGAACAGTGTGGCCAGCAGGGCCAGGGCAGTGACCGTCCCCCTGTACTCAGCACTGGTGGGGCCGCACCTGGAATCCCATGTTCAGCTTGCAGCCCCTCACTGCAAGACAGTCACAAAGGGGCTGGAGTGTGTCCAGAGATGAGTAGGGGGCTGGGGAAGGGGCTGGGGTACAAGGCTGATGGGGAGCATCTGAGGGCACTGGGGGTGTTGAGTCTGGGGGGGTGCTCAGGGAGGACCTTCTCACTCCCTACAGCTGCCTGACAGAGGCTGTGGGCAGCGGGGGTTGTTCTCTTCTCCCAGGTTACAAGCAACAGGACAAGAGCAAATGGCCTCAAGTTTCACTAGAGGAAATTTAGATTGGATGTTAGGAGACATTTCTTCACTGAAAGGATGCCCAAGCATTGGAACAGGCTGCCCAGGGAGGTGGTGGAATCGCCATCCCTGGAGGCGTTTAGAAAACACATAGATGCTGCGCTTAAGCAACATGGTTAGTGGTGGGCTTGGCAGTGCTGGGTTAATGGTTGGGCTTGATGATCTTAAAGGTCTTTTCCAACCTAAATGATTCTAAATAGACAATATAGACAATAAGAAGCATAAGCCCCATATTGACCTAACTGAAAAAGATAATGATAATAAAATCAAACAAATTGTTAAAATCATAGACAAAATCTGTATCAGTCAGGAAAAGGACACAGATCTCCTTAGACTGTAGTTAACTGGCATAAAGACTGTGAGACAACTGCACGAACTGCAGGGTCCCTCCCTGCTTGAAAACAGCTTCCCCAGAAATTTACAGTGTACCTATAGCTTTATTGTTTATTGTGATAACATAGTGTATTTTCACAGAGGTGTCTGGGTTTGCACTTTCTTAAGAAAGTCTCCAAACTATTTCGACTAATTTTGTTTTTCTAATCATCCTTTGTAAAGGCTTGTAAACAGATCCCTAGCTCCAAACATAATTTAAATATATTGGGCTGCAAATTCAAAATAATAATAATAAAACACCAAAAAACCAAAAACCCCCAAAACTGTAAGGAAGGAAAATTGAATTTCAGATAGTCTTTACTTACTACTAGACAAGGACTGTTCATCCAGCTTTGAGCAGAACAGTGGAGTAGATGACCTACTGCAGTTCCTTCAAACCTGAATTATCCTATAGTCTTACAAGATTCTTGGTTTTGGGTATGTTTTCAGAAGTCCCTTATGATTTAATTTACATGGAATATCTTATTACTGGCTTCCTTCAGACTGAGTGGAAAGCCAATGGCTTTGTGACCTGTAAAATCACTCTCAATGTATTGTTGGAAATGATTTTAATCAGTTCTCTGGGATATACATCTTATTTTTCTTGGATGAAAGCCCATGATTAAAAAAAAAAAAAAAAAAAAGGACATGGACCTGGAGGAATAAAAACTCAAAGTCTAAAACTCATAATAGAAGAATGAGAATTCTTAGCCTGTACAAACTACTCTTCGTGTGTGGCTCTCAAAGTACATGGCAATGAGAATTCTTTAACCACTGTGCCTGAAGCCAAAAAACCCCACAACAAAACAGGTTTATTAATATGAAGACTACCCTCAAACACTGCATTTTGAAGCAGTTTACACTGTATACAAAAAAGTTATTTAAGCTATTATTAGCAGCAGAACATATATTAGTGCAACTGTATATGACTTTACCTTATCAGGAAATGCATAACTAAAAGCAGCAAAAGCTATAGTTCAGATGGCTACTTAATTACTTGCTATGAATAGATCAATAAACAGCTTTGAATTCTGATTTGTCTAAATATGTTAATTGAGCAATTTCTCCCTGAGCAGAGATGATTTTGCAAAATGCCATGATCCCCAAGAGAGAAAAATTTGCAAAAAGTTGAGTTGCTGCACTATTTTCTGAATTTTCTGTTCTCTCTGATGCAATTTTATACAAAAGGGCTAGTCTATTCTAAGTGGTTGATTGAGCATCTGAAAGTTGTAACAGAAATGTTTCAACCTAGAAAAGCACCGGTGGTCAGGGCCACAAATGTTATCCTGATCGCAGGAAATCTATAGAGGTTTTACCACTGGCTTCAATACAACCAGGATTCCGCTTCCTGAGGAATACAGAAATGTAGATTTTTTTAAAAATTTTTTTTTCATTTGCTTGTGTGGGCACCATAATGCAAAAATTTATATAGAAAGCTCTGTGGTGGAAGAAGCCGTACAAGCACTTGGACTGGTGCTGTGAGATGAATAAGATGTCATATTTAGCAAATAAGGCAATCCTCTGGGGTGGGGAAAAAAAACCAAAACCAAAACCAGAAAGGTATGAAAAATTAGTTCCTTAGCTTAGAAGCATAGCTGAAACCAAGAATACATAGCTTAGAAAAAAAATGTATCGGTCTCTTCCTTATGAACACACAAGTCATTGCTATACTATATGTACAAACTATTACAGGTGTTATGCAAACACTACGGTGCAATTTTTTGTCACTGTCTAGCTTAAAATGCTTTGTTGTTTCTTTCTCTCACTTAAAGGAAAAAAAAAAGAAAATACAAAAAAAACCCCACCCCCCCCCTCCACAAACAACCCATCTCAGAATATTTCCAGAAACCTACTTTCCAGACCAAAAAGCTGGCTTAGAAGGAGTTTCTAAGACAATTTGTCTTTCCATATAAAAGGTGAAAATGTGGAAAGGTATCTGCAAAATACACCCAACCTTTTCTAAGAAGCTTAAAAATGCAAATATCTGAACTGACTATTCCTTAAAGAAATCTTCAGTAAGTTATTATTTTGTGTGCTGCTTAATTGGTCTTTTAAATCTAGAAGCTAGGGCAAACACCTGCAGTTACAGTATGTATTTCTTTTATTATAATATAAATACATACTAACAAGTACAATTTGGTCCTGAAATAATAGTCTTATACATTTAGAGGAGAATCTAGAATCTAACCCTGTACTCTGTGCAAACGATGAGCTTTCTGTGAAAATTATCTCCAGCTCTGTTCCCAGGTGAATTCAACTTCTAAATACCTGCCAAAGATACATCCATATACTACCTTTTTGAAACATGCAAGAGGGGAGCTTGTATCCATCAGCAGAATCTAATCACAATACTTCTAGTTTATTAACATGATTCAGGATCCTATATGTTAAGGCCCAAGAAAGAAGAAATAATTTTCCACTTGCAGAGTCTCTGTGCTATGCTAAATTAAGCAAAATAATAGCAACAGAGACAAACCATGCATTAGAAATAGTCCATAAACAGCAGGGAGGAGGGAGAGGAGTAACAAGCATTACAGTATCTATTAACTAACGGAATGCTTATGGAAATAGGGATAAGATGCACATGCATGCCAAATGAATCCTTATCTGTAGCACCATAAGAAAATATACCAAAATAAATTCATGAGGGGAAGCAGTTTAAAGTATAAGACTGTAAGCATCCAGCCATTAGTTTCATCTGAAATGCATTCTAATTGCTCCTATCACAATGAACTCATTTCACAACCATGAAAATGTGTTCTATGTTTCCACTTATAACCCAGTCTTTGTTCAGTACCGTTAAGTATTTATATAACATCAAATGCTATCATACACAAGTAGAGCATAGAAGAAATACTGGGTGCATATTAAAAGATTTTCTAAAACGGAATTCCATCTTTATGTGCTGTTTTACTGATTCTGGAACAACTAATACTTTTGTCTTTATCAGTTAGAGGTAAGAGTTGTTGAGGAGGCGCATCCAGCAAGCGAGGATTAGTTCTAGGACTGTTCTCTTCCAGTAGAGTTACACAACAAAAGGAGAAACTAAAAATCAACCTACTTGTAGGCAACAGCACATCATATGTCTCACACAACCACATTACTGACCATGCCAATCTCTGCAATGTGTAAGGCAACCCACAAATACTCAGCGTCTGAGAAACCGTTTCAGAAATATTAGTTGGAAAATTCCAACCCTCACTCAGCCAGTGCCCTTGCTGACTGTAGCATACAAAACCTGACAACCGGAAAACCAGGATAAAATTCAAAGCAATTTTTCAATGCCTCTATTGATTAAACTTTCAAAGTTACCCTTATTTACCAAAAGCACCCTTCCTGAAGGAGCAACAGATCTGAGAGAAGAACACAGATTTGCACTGCAACAAAATTCCTTTCAGTACTAAGCAAACAGCAAAATTTCCCAAGAAAACAATTTCTTCTGCATATTCAATTATTTCCCTCTTTGTGAACTTTATAGAGGAGAACAAAGACGTATGTTTACTGAACGGACTGGTCTAACAGCAATACCTGCCGAATTGTTCAGATGAATGCCTTTAACACCGCGTTTAATTGATATGCCATTCTCAGCCTACCTGGTGTGTTCAGCAGCCGGGACATCTTGCAAGAATAGGAGACAAACTGCTCGCAGTATTCAGCGCTGCTGGTAATGGCAGAAATCTGGTCCATTGTTGCACTGTAGTTGAGCTGCAGCACAGATAACTTCTCCAGGCTGTTGCCTCCCACAGAAGTCTGCATTTGCAGATCATGGTACACAGTTGTCCATACTTTGTCCTCTGAAAGAGAGGGGAAAAAGACAAAAATTGGTAGAAGACAGACAGTGGAACTGAGTTAAAATAAATCTAGGCCTTTGACAAAAGATAAAAATATTCCGCGAGATGTCTTTTTAGGGGGTAGTGTGGATGAAGGGCACTGCACAGGAAAAGTTACCGCGTGAGAGCACAGTTCCAACCACCATGAGCCAATGAAAATAAGAAACCCTGATTGCCCTTGTAGTTTTGATAACCAATATACCGTGTGAAGAGACTTCCTTGTACAACTGGTGCTAATAGTGACATATGAAACTAATAAGGATTAACTTTGATCAGACATTGAGTAGAAGGACACAAGGCTGATGCACTAGAGATTCAAGGTTTCTATGTGAGGAAAATTCACTGTCCATGGTAAATTGCTGTGTGGGCTGGAAAGCAATGCTGCTTTGCAGTACTGTAACAAAAGGGATGCACCAGATTCTCATGTGATTACATCATTTAGTGATTAATACTGAAAACACTGTAGTTCATCAAGTTCATCACATTTTTTTACCCAAGCTGTGCTCCTTGGGTAAGCCAAAATTACTGCTTATTGAGACTTGACTATTTTACAATAGCGGTACCATACGGCCTCATCAATTGTGGTTATGGTACGGATATCAGTGTAAGAAATAACAGAAGTAGGAGACAATGGAAAAGCAAAAGCTTCTGTTTAGCTGTGAAAAGACAAAAAGAAGGGGGAAGGACAACCTCATCTTGGGGATGAGGAATATAGCAGCATTGGCTGAATCTCATGCCTAGTGCGCATGCAGGAGGTGTGTAATATTCCGCCTACAGCAGACTGTATGCATTATATTGCTTTAAACTACTAAACAGCAAGTCAATGGAAGTGTCACTGTGTTCTATTTGTCAGCAGTTACCAGAGGAGATTTAAGATGAGATATCATAATAATGAACAACACACTCCACACTCCTCTTGCTGGAAGATTTGTGGAAGTTGGGAGTTAGTTTAGAAAGGAAATAAAGAAAAGGCACAGAACTACTCCTGTTACAGACCAACTATTACTTTTTCTTAGAGGGGCATTCCACAGGATAAATAAATAAATAAATAAATAAAAATAAAAAGAGTGAGAAAGACACAGGGTTTCAGAATCAAAACAATGAAGGTTTGGTTAGTATTAGTGACACTGTCTTCCTGTAAGAATACTATTCTATCACTTAGGTGTGAAGAACTTTTAAATTCAAGTTGACTAGCTCAGTGTGAAAAACAACATCTCAGCTGATACTACTCACATTGTCCATCCCAAATAGCCAAGGACTGAAACAGGTCAATCCTCTCCTGCAAATAAAACCTAGAAAATTCTTTTTTTTTTTTCTACAGACTACCCTTTAGCATAATACCACAAAGCTTCCTAAGAAGTGCATCAGGTTTTGTCACTACTATTTATCACGTGTAGTTCTTTAACATTCTAAGTTTTCCTGTTTGGTTTTTTTAGATTTTCTTTCTGCTGTTTTATACTAAGTATAAAACTCTGTAGATACTCAGATTCTACTACTGACAGCCAAGTCTAAGAAACAAGCCTGGGACTTGGAACAGAAAATGTGGAACTTTAAATAGATCTGTAAGAATCTATCCTGGTGTCTTGAGCTGGCTTGCACAGAAGCCCTGTTCCCTGGGCAAGCTGGCCAGGCCTTTGACCCAGGTGGTTCAGCTGTTTCTGTAGAGCAACACCACTGACCACAGCTGTCCTTCCAGTGGTGGAGAGGTGAAAATATGCCATGCTGCTAACTTTGCTGTATTTATCACAAAAACAGATTCTCCAGGGAGATCATCCGTCAGTTTCAGAGAATACTAATTCACCTGACAGATGTGCCTTACAGCAATAAACCCCATAAAATGTAGTACATAGCAGTATGTTTTCAATTCATCTATGTAAATCTCATACCTGTTAACACAAATCTCTGAGTCATTCCAAAACTTATGTCCTGATATTGCTTTTCAGTATTTTAACTACATGAAAAGACTTTGATAAACTGAGGCATACTCAAATGTGCTTCAGAACTTCCTCATCAAGTTCACAGAAATGTGCTTACATACACTGATGAGTTTTGGGTGTGACCCAGAGCAGTCATCTTTCCATGTCATCCATGTTTCCATTATTCCTATCTCCAGGACTCTGTACTCCGCCTTCTTCTCCACTCTTAATTTTCACTGCATAGTGTCAGGCTATTTTGGATTACATGGAGTCATGTGGACCCATGTGTTTCTAACCGATATGGTGCAAGTTTTTCTAATCAAATGTTCAGAGATAAGGTAAACAAAGCAGACGGATCCTCCATAGGGAGCATGCATCACTACCCAAATGAGATAAAATTCAGCAAGTGATGCAAGATGGTTATGACTTTAATATTCATAACCTTAGTCTAAAGCTCTACATCAAACAAAATACTATTCCTGCACCAAGATAAAAAGAAAAAAAGAAAAAAGAAAAAAAAGGCAGGGGAAAGGAAGAAGAGTAGTTCTTATTTCTGTATTGCTTTAATCCCACTGCCAGGTACCAAGGAAAAAAATTGTAATTGTCACCTGTCAAGTTGTATAGACAATATAACACAGTTTTGTTGAGAGCCTGGGATGGAAGCTTACTGCAGGTTCCTTTTCAAGAAAGGATTGCTATAGTTTATATGTTTACTCACAGCAGTGTCTCATTTTTGGCAGAAAACGCTGTACATGTAAGAGCTGTGACGTGTTAGTAAAGCATGTATTTGGCCAGTTAGAGCCTCATTTTGGACTTCGGAGCCAGCAAAGACTCCTAGACTAGCCATTCAGATGCCATAGGAATGTTGTTAGCAAGAAGAACTGCATTAGGTATTACATCTGTGAAGGGCACTCCTTTTTGATACTGGATTCTGACCAATGCAGCCCTGACGCTTCCTCTCCTGGTGAGGCTGCTTCAGGCTTTACAGTGGGACACTGTACGAAACAAGACAGAAACATACGTGCAGATGGATCTAGGTTGCCTTTATGTCAGTCAAATGTATCCTCTGAACCACTTCAGGATCCTTCTGTTGAATTACAAGTACCGCTAACAGATAAAAGTTTGTTGCACCTTGTACTCTGTCTATTTATAAATACACAGATGTCCATAAAGACAATAACCATCTCTAGAAAAGCATCTCAGACTCTCCCTGCAGTCTAGAAGATGATGGGAGATTGATTAGGGTATGTCTGGAAGGAAATCTAGCTCCCATTTCACCTGTAACATATTGATAGACTGGCTCAAATGACTAATGAGCACTTGGTTGTAGTAAGGAAAAAATTACTGGCTTACTAACGCACAGGGCATGTAGGATAGAAGCAAGGGATGCGCGGAGGCTGACAATCCCTCAAAATTCAGCAAGCTGGCTTGTCCAAAATCTGGAAGCTGAAAGATCTGTGCCCACAGGATTGTGGGGCGCAAGTTGTGGCTGGTGTGCAGGAAGGAAGCTCCTTCTCTGGGTGAGGGATTTGACACTTCACACATTTTTTGGATTTAACTAAAAAGCCCTGTCATGAGGCACGGACTGAGACAGTCCAGAATGACAGGGTCTCTCCTCAGCTGGAAAAACACATTGACAGTATACCATGGACACAGCCAAAAATCCATCTTCCCTGCCCCTCAAGAGCAGGTGCCTGCATCTCAGTCATACAGTTATCCTGCTGGGATGGCCTTAAGGTGTCTGGGAAGGCTTAAAGGAGAAAGTTGCCAGGCAGGAATCTCAACATTATGTATTGCGTGCTGGTTACAAACTGCTTTTTCCCTTTTACTCTTAACTATTTGTTAATGTGATAGTATGTCCCATGGAAATCAACCAGACATTTATAGCTTGGAAATAACTCCAGCTTCTTCATGGATGGTTCCAGTTTCTCAGACACTGCCTGTTAGTGGAGACCATTCTTCAGAAAGATTGAATCCGTGACCTGCTTGCAGCCAGCCTCCCTTGCAGAGACGGTAATGAAGATAATTTGTACCATCTCAAATACCTGTATCATCACCATTTATGGAATCATTCCTATGTAGCTGAGAACAGAACGTGATAGTCATACCAAAATCTGCAAGAGAAGCTACCCCTCATTTTCTGTCAATAGCACACAGAAATCTCATGTAAGGTACATGGAAGTGAAAAATCTGTCCTAGTTAACTGTAATTTGATATATATTCCTGGCAATTAGAGCCACCACAATATTGGTAGGAGTATTCCCCTAATACACTGGCAATTATTTTAAGAAATCATAATGTGGCTATTTCTAACCACAAGTGCTTATAGACAATTTGTCTGTCAGAGCTGCGTATAAGACTTCTGCACAAACACACTTACAAAGAGCAGACATCAATTAAGAATGATAATGCTGTTAAGTAGCATCATCTATAAAATATTCTATGTGCTCATAACCTTTGTTATTGAATTAAAAAGTATATAAAAATGAATTGATGTTGAGAGTAGTTACTAATAATTTAAGGATAACTATAGCATTCTCATATTTCTTTATTGCAGACGTATTAACAGGAAGTTAAAAGCTAATTCCTGGAGATAGCTCTTTACTGGACATCATGATTTTTACCATCATCAGTCCATTTGTCACTTCAGATTACCGTAACGTGTTCTACAATATGCTACACTACAAATCACTTAGAAAACTATACAAGAAAGCCCATTTAAAAGTGGACTGCCTTCTAGAGAGGATAAAAATTACAATCATAGTCATCTCATTTTATGAGATTTCCAATTGTATTTTCTGGTAAGAACATAGTTGGTATTTCAGTTTCTTTTGAATTGTGTGGGATGGTACCACAACAGTCATTAGTAATGTGATTAAACTAAGCATTTTTTGCAGCAATGTTCTAGGTACAAGACCTGGTGTATACAATTGATGTGGAGGAAAATTACAGTAGAGAGCACCCTCTGCTCCTTCCATCCCCTTTTTTTTTTTATCTCTAATGTGTATATATATATAAAAGTTTAAAACTATATATATTAATTTGAAACTAATTCTGCCATGGACTTCAAAGGAGCTGCAGTTGGTTTATAAAAATGAAAAATGTAGGTTCAATTGAAGTTAATGAGTATTTTGACAATCTCGTCTGATATTGGCAAATGTCAATTTTGCAGTAAAGTTACTCTGGTGATATGAGCTCTATTGCTCTCATCTCACTAATGTAGAAAACTGGGTTTAGATCAGAAAAATCCAATATCCTGAAGAAAAATAAAAGTAAATTAAGAGTGTTCTTATGGACTGAATTCTATAGAAATAAAAGTCAGTGAGTTTCTTAATCTATTTAGGTAGGGAATAGCATCAATCCCAAAATGTAATTCAACCATTCCTGCAGTAATTTTCTCCTTCTACTGTTCCTTTCATTGTTTCTTCATCAAGATAATAATGAATCTTCAAATTTAATTACCAACTACTGATTGCATATTTTCCTTTTTACTTACAGACATTGTCTTCTGAGACAATGAAGCTGTACACTTCCCCTTGTATTTATGTAGTCTCGTTCGTAACGATTTAGCAAGAAGAAAACTCTTATTTTCTGGACATACCGTGATATCGAATGACATAAGTTGACAATATTTTAAAACATATGTAATAGATGAATCAGATGCTTTACAAGATACAGTGGAAAGAAGTGACCAAAATAACGTATTCAGGGAACCAACTCTTATCAAAGTGACAATCAAATGGCTGTTCCAACACAACTCGTCAGAAATCTGACGGGGTATTAATGAGGCAGAACTTGACTTCTCTGGATTACTAGAGATGATTTCCAGCCATTCAACCAGTTGTAGGTATGTAAAAGCTAATGCCAAGAGTATCTCAAGAAACAGAACACAGATCACTCCTGCATTCAAATAAAAAAATAAAAAAAAAAAAAAAAGACTGTAGCAACACAAAACATTGTTATGCTAAGAACAGTGCCTGGGGGGAAAAGCTTAAATCAGATTTGGGCCCTAATGAACAAAATTACCTCATATGAGTGTTAATAGAAAGAAGAATTAAAAAATGATTACATATTGAAAGGAACAATAAATAATGAGACACAGTACAGCCATATGAAGGAGGACTCGGATCATTTAAGGGCCTAGTCTAACAGATGGCAGTTGCAGTTCAGTTTAGATTAAGGAACATTAAAGTCAAGAACAAAGGACATAAAGGAATTAACAGTACGGTTGTTTTCAGCATAGTGAACAGAATACGGGCAAGGGTTGGATTTTTTTATTTTTTTTCAGTTCAATAACTGAAGAATCGACAACTAATTCTACCTTCTGAGGACTAGACTAATCTATAACCTGGTATTATACAACTGGAAAAATCAAATGTGCGCGTCTGCCTTAAAGTATCTTTCAGCTCATTTTATCATATCATGGCAGCATATGAACTTAAAACAAAACAGTTAGTGCCTGACTTTTTTTCTTTTACAAAACAACATAGCACAACTCTTTAGCTATGATTCTAAACAGCACTTCCTAGAATCACTGAAAAAAGGTACCACAGTTTCAAAAAAATATTTAAAGGCTATCTTGAAATAAAGGGGTCTTCAAAGCTTTCACTGCATTAGCTTGAACCTTAATAAACCATTTCCTGAACTATCTTGACTAAAAAATTAGATCAGTTTTAATTTCTATTCTCCTGAAGAGGCAGAAAGAAGACTAACGCAGGTCTCAACTGTTACCACTAAACAAACTTCACCTTTTTTTCTCTCATCAGCTTTTGAGTGCTTGAATCCTTGACATAGTCTTCACTGATCCAACTTAATTCTCTCAAGAACAATGTCCTCCACTCTCACATCTTGCTAACTCCTCTCCTTGGAAAGACAGCAAAAGGAATATAGTGCACTGAGGTAGCCTTTGGAATTATTTCATAATAAAAAAAATAATATTGGTGTGAAGCATTAAAAAAAAGACATGTTTTCATTAAGTACCCTGCTTCATTTTCAAGAACGTAGCTTCCTTTTGATAATGGCTTTTTGGCCATTTGCAACTGAACACTTGGAAAGAGAAATCTGGACAATTGCATTCCTAACCAATATTATTTTTCATTTTGCTTTCAGAAGGTGTCTCCGGATTGGAGAAGTTACAGTTCAAAGTTATAATGAACACTCCTGATAGTTTTTAAAAAATTTCATCATTATCCCAAATCACATCAGCCACACTTACATTTAGGAATCCCATTTGAAGACTGCCATGTAAACTTAAGCATGTTTTCCTGAGGCACTGCCTAACTACATAACAAACACTGCTATCATATGCAGTTTAGTGTAATATCATGTTTCTTGTGGTTTTGACATTTCAGCACTTGTTCATTAGGAAATTCAAACCCCACTGCCATTAGATGCTCCAAGATAGAAGAATGCAGTTTAGTTACGCTGTGACAGGCAATTTTGATGTCTTGATTGTCTCTGTTACTAATCTCTCAAATGAAGCATAACACAGAACTCCACAGTACATCACAGTACTTCAGTGATTTCATTTATCATAAAAAACCCATGCATTATTTTAAAACACATTCTATATATAGCTTTTTAGCAAACCTGTAGTTTGAAACATGACATTATGAGGAAAGAAAAATCTAATTAGACTTCATGTTAAAGTAAGCATCTTTAATGAAGCCAGTTTAAAAGTTTTTCCTTGTGTGGATGTTGTGATCTGGTTCTATCTCAGTCAACTCGTAAGGTAGAAGAGAGAAATCATAATTTATTATGCCAAATTACAGAAAAAGGCATAGCTTGGTCCTAAGACAAAAGTCCCACATATGAATAGTAAATGTCACAAGTTTAATTCTTTTAATGAAAAAATTAAAATTACTATAAGAGTGAGGAATAAAGATCACACTAGACTGACAAGAAACTTTCAACCTCCAGAGATTCTTGAATGTGAAATTTTTCACTTCCACATAACCAAACCATGTGACCTCTTTCCCTCTCATCTCAGGAGCTACACAACCATCATTAAACACACCCTAACTCATTGCAGGGTACACTACTTCCACCTGAAGGGACAGAGTGCTTTTATACAAGTGGTTCTGTTAAGGAAACACAAATCAGCATCCTCAGAAACTCCAACTATCCTTGCAGTCTGCATCCTGTGAAAGTAGTACCTGAAGTGTCATATACCTCCAACAGTGCTGTGCAGAAACACTCCAAGAAACCCCAGTGTTGTACCAGCTGCCTCGTGGCTTCCTGCTAGCAGATATCCAACAGATTCTTTCTAGTGTCATCAGGCATAGGATTCATGAGAAGAAAGGCAGAGAAATGTGTATTTCCATAAACCTGTTTCTCCTGCTTACTCTTTTTATGCATTCATAAAGAAGTCAGATCATGCACAGAAACGACCACAGAATTTGGAGAAGAGGGAGAATTTTTGAAAATAAAGATGCTTTACTAAGTCTAATATTGCTTTCCTTTTCATTGAAGGCTTATAAATACTGTCCCATCTACTCCAATAATACTCAGAACTAAAACACTACCTATTAACATATTCAACATATATTTCATTATGCAGAGATGATATATTTTAAATTACTATTTCTGAGAAGCCAAAACAATTGTGACTGTGCATAGTTGGACTTCGTAGCTTGGCTCCATGGGAACTGAATGGCTAAGTGGTTTGGTTCCATCTTTATCAGGGAAAAGATTCATTACACCATCTCTGCTTCTACTGAGGTTTCAAGTATAGACAGAAGCCATCCATGACAACAGCTAACTGCTTTCCAGAGCAATGAGAAATTTTATTTGCAATGAAACACCTCAATTCACAAGAGACAGCCTGATATTTAGAGGTTATAGAGAATACTATGCTGGATCAGACAAGGTCCCACATGTGATCAAGTGGATTACTGCAAAAGCTTCCCCAAATGCTCCAGCATATTCGGTCTGGGCCTGCACTTTGGCCTCCCTCCATGACTCTTCTTTACACATACATCATCTTTTCTCTAGGCAAGTACACTCGCATTTCATGCAGCTTTACTGGACATTTAGCTGTTTGACTACATTTTACATAGCACTTTAAAGGATTTCTCCATCATAATATAAAAATATGACATCTGGAATAAAATATCTAAGTCTCAAGTGGAAGTACTGACTGTAATGGAAACCATCTAAATATTAACAAGTTTCCTATTTATTTTATTAGCTATCCCCATATTTAGCAAATAGAAAGTTGACTTCCTTGAGCAAGAAAAACAAATGATACCATCTTTTATAATCAGGCAACCTTCTGATTTCTAGAGATCTCTGTAAACACAAGAATATTAAATTATCTATGGATCAAATTAAACTAATGACATCCAAGAGGTCTCTGAAGTTTTTCTTGCCTAACAGACATGTATTTATTTACACTTCAATATTCAGTTTTAGAATTTCCTACACTATGACAAATTATCCTCATTGTTTAACTTCAAATATTATCCACTACAGAAGATGAAATCCATTAACCAAACACTGAAAATTTATGAAGACTACTGACTTCACTGCATACTGTGTAGCTACAGAAATCCATCTGCTTGCAGACTTCCAAATGCAGCTCTGAAACTTGCACGACAACGTATATTTATTTCTTCTATACTATCTGAACAATTCCAAACATGTACGCATAAAAAATTACATGCAGAAAGAAACCAGTGAACGCACAAAAAATTCCCCAATTAATTCAATGGACCAAAGGTTTCATTGTACTTCTT
Organism: Falco biarmicus; assembly: GCF_023638135.1. Classification (NCBI taxonomy): domain Eukaryota; kingdom Metazoa; phylum Chordata; class Aves; order Falconiformes; family Falconidae; genus Falco; species Falco biarmicus. Next base: position 26,021,444 of record NC_079291.1, read on the forward strand.
CAACAAACTTGTCCACTAATTAAGAAGAACAATAAAAAGACAGGAGAAGACAAGGAAAGGGAAAGGGAATGGAGGGGAGGAGAGAAGGAGGAGGAGAAGAAGAAAAAAGGGAAAAAGAAAGAGCAAAAAAGGGACAAAAAAACCTCAACAACAAGGTACACAGTGCATGGGGTGAAAGGCTGGATGAATGGCTCAAAGAGTTAGTAGTGCACGGGGCAATACCTGACTGGTGACCAGTCTCCGGTTTATCGGGGCTCAGTTCTAGGGCCAGTTCTCTTCAATATTTGTATCAGTGATGTGGATGCAGGATTTGCAGAGGGCTCTGGATAGACTGGGGCAATGGGCAATCATCAGTGGCATGAAATATAACAGGACCAAATGCCGGATCCTGCACCTGGGAGGGAGTAAAGCCGGCCACAAGTACAGGTTGGGAGAGGAGTGGCGGGAGAGCAGCCCTGCAGGAAGGGCTCTGGGGGTGCTGGCTGACAGGAGGCTCAGCAGCAGTCAGCAGTGTGCCCTGGCAGCCACGGGGGCAAACCCCACCCTGGGGTGCACCAAGCACAGCATCACCGGCCCATCCAAATGGGTGATCATCCCGCTGCATTTAGTGCTGGGGTGAACTCACCTTGAGCATTGTGTGCAGGGTCCCGTCCCCGTCCCCTCGTCCCCATTTAGGAAGGCTGTTAAGGTCCTTGCATGTGCCCAAAGTAGGGCACCAAAGCTGGTGAAGGGCTGGAAGGCATGTCCCATGTCCTTTGTGGGGTGGCTGAGGACTCTGCATTTGTCTAGTTTGGAGGAAAAGCAGCTGAGGGGCGACCTCACTGCTCTCTGCTGCCTGAGGAGGGGACATGGAGAGGGAGGTGCTGAGCTGCTCCCCCTGGCGCCAGGATGCCTGGGAATGGCTCAAAGCTATGTTGACAACACAAAGAGGGTGGTTAAACCCTTGAACAGGCTTCCTGGCCAAGTGGACATTACCCCATTCCTATCAGATATTAGGAGGTATTTGGATAACGCCCATTAATAATATAATACCATTATATAACACCATGCTTTGCTTTTACTCATCCCTGAAGTCATCAGGCAGTTCAATGAGATGGCTATTGTAGGTACCTTACAACACAACTAGTCTACTCCCATTCCATTCCATTCCTTGCTCTCACCGTGAGTTCAATAACAATGAGACTGTAAGTTCCCTAAAATGCCAGGGGTTTCTTGGCTCCATAAACACTTTCAAGGACACAAATCAGAAAGGTTACAAGTAGAAACAGGACTTTATTCTTCTGAATCTGCTTTGAAGCACATGTTCACAAGCATTAAGACAACGCACATGTGTAGCCAGGAGCAGGCTGGTGCATCCCTCAGTTCAGCTGGAAAACCCATCCCTTGCAGCCTGGCATGGGAAAGGCACAGAGCCACAGAGAGGAGCAGCAGGGACACAGGCCAAGCAGTGCCTGCTTGCTGAAGAGTGAGAGCTTCATGAATGAGCCCCAGGACCGACCATGCACAAAAGAGGAAAAAGGTGGTGATCTGAGGTGCCATGAGGTATTTTAAAAAGTATGGCCCATATCGATGAAAAGCACACTTTTTTCATTTGCATATGAGCTCTGCCGCTGTTCTTCTTGGCCAGGGATGCATGGAAAGCGCTCTCGTGCCTGCCCTGCGCTTGCGTTGCATGTGGGGAGAGCTGGAAAGTGGCAGCTCCTGATGGGGCAGCGAGCCTGGAGCCCGGCCAAGCGGAGGCTGTTTGGCACCAGGCAGAAGCCCAGGGGAAAGGGAGCCGAGGGCAGAGCAGAGCTGGCTCCTGCCAAGGCTTGCGATGGGCAAGAGAGCCAGAGCGCCAGGGCACGGGGGTGCCTCGGGGGTGCGAGGGCAGCGGGCAAGAACCTGGCCGAAAGGGCCCCGAGGAGCCCTGGCCAGGGGCTGTGCTCAGCGCTACCGAGGAAAAGCAGCAACCCGCGGGGGCCACGCTGGGGGCCCCCTGGGAGCCTCGAAAGCTTCCTCCCCCCGCATGCGGGGCACGAGGCCACCTTCGTGGGGCACCAGCAGCAGGCACCTGGCCAGAATGGCCCAAAGGAGCCCTGGCCAGGGGCCCTGCGCGGTGCTGCAGAGGCAGGCAAAAAACCCCGGGCAGGGACACTTGCTCGCCCACCGCGGGGGAAAAAAAGCCTTCCTCCCCCCAGCTGCGGGGCACGAGAGGCCACCTTCGTGGGGCACCAGCAGCAGGCGGTGACCTGGCCCAAGGGACCGCAGGAGCCCTGGCAAGTGGTCGCGCTCAGTGCTGCAGAGGAAGGCAAAAAACCCCCGGGGGCCAGTGCCAATGTGCCCCGGGGGAAAATTCCTTCCTGACCCCAGGCAGCGCTGGCGATCGGCTGTTCCCTGAGCACGTGAGCGGGACCGGCCTCCTCGTCCCACGGGCCGGGCCACCTCCCGGGAGATGCCCCAGCCCTCTTCTCCCTCAGCCCGGAGCCACCTCAGGGGCTTCCAAGAGTGACCAAACACCCCTGGCCTGATCGACCTGGGGGGACAAGAATCCTTCCTGTGCCTGGCAGGGCACCAGTGGGTGCTCCAAAGCTCTGGGACCCCTGGCAATATCTCTGCATCCCTCATTTCTTACGGCTGCTGCCCCTGGCTCCACAGGGGATGAGGATGGTGAGCTCTGCAGCGCTCCTCAAGGAGGCATTCCCTTGGTGTTGCCGTGGCTGTCCAGCTGAAAACGCCTGATACCCTTGGGCACCTCCCAGTATTGGTGGTTCTTCTTATCTCCAGCAGCCTCATTCAGTGTCCCCCAGCCTTCCTCCCTGAGCTCCCAGGGAATCCCACCGGCCCCTCCAGGCCTTCCTCTCGGGTGTCTTCAGGCCGGTGCCAGGCCAGCTCTGGCCGGGGGACACAGGACGAGGCCCCTTTTGTACTCCCCCGGGGCACTGTGACTGCTGCATTGCCAGGTGACAGCACTGTGACACGGGGGTGACACAGCCCCCCAGGTGCCACCCCATCCCCCGCCCAGCACCCCTGGGAGGAAGGGCTTTGGGGCACCGGCCCCAGGGCAGCCCCTGTGCCCAGCAGGCCTGGGGGCTGTCCCTGCCCTTGGTGGCCATGCACGGGGCACAGCTGCTGGGAGTCCCTCTCCATCCATCTGGACAGCCAGACTGTGCAAAGGGCATTTATGCCAGTCGCGTTCCTTTGGATGGCGGATGTGAGAGGGGATAAGACGGGCTTGTGGTTCCCTCTGCATGGACTCTGCAGAGATGCAGAGGGCACATGCAGGATTTCCTCACCACTCCTTACCAATGCACCAGGGGACATTTGCTCGTGCCCTGCTTGTGGTGAGGTCATCCTCTCGGAAAGTGAAGTCCCACATTTGTTCTGTTTCTTGACCATATTTTTCCTTACATTTCGAAGTGGTCAGGCCCTGGGACAGGCTTCCTGGCAAGGTTGTCAATGCCCCACGCCTGTCATTGTTTCAGAGGCATTTAGGCAAGGCCCTGAGCAACCATGCTTTAACTTTTGGTCAGCCCGGAGATGGTCAGGCAGCTGGACTCATTACCCATTGTACAACCCTGCCAGTTGAACTATTCCAGAAACAAACACACACAAATTACCCAAAGAGGAGTACATACTATGAATAAAAGTGCTGATAATAATTTTAATTTTTAGTTCTTACAGAAATGTTTCAGAGAAGGTGAAACTTATGCATTTCAGTAGAGCTGCAGTTTTTGCCTCACTGTAATCCATGAATATCTTCTTAAGGAGTTAAATTTCACTAAATACTGAAACTGGATATTTGAGGAAACTGATTATAAGATAACTATCTTCCATTATCAATTCAAGAATTAACACTAATACAAGTTTCTAGACAGAAAGGTGGCTTTGATTTATAGCATTTTTATACCATGAAAAGAAGATCCTTTCCCAAAATTAAAGCCACGTAGAAAAAGTTCTTTGCACAACTGGCATACACATGGCCAATACATAAATTCAATAAGCACCACATTTGCCAAAAAAAAAAAGTAAAAAAATTAATAATTCTAAGATTTCACTAATAACGGAAAATCTTTGCAATGCATACAGCAGAAGTAGACTGTCCAGTTTTCTTAAAAAAACTGGACAATCAACTGTCTGTTTTTTAAAAAAATTCATTTTATTCCAGTCACTTGGGAAATATTTGCTCATGCATAAGGATGTGGTGTAAATAAATAAAAAGTAAAGATCCTTCTATTTTCTTCAAAAAAGAAAAAAAACCCAAACAAACAAACAAAAAAACCCCAGAAAAACAACTACCTACAAGAAACAAAAAATTAAATAAACCCCAACATTTTTTCAAGATCCCAAAAGAAAGACCATTCTGAGAGAACAGAGTACCTCAAGAAATGCACGGAGTTGGTCCAGGATTTAGGGTTACTTTTTTTATTGCTCAAAAAGAACACAGGCAATACTGATGGTTGCTCCACATGTAATCTCATTTGTGAATCTGAAGAATAAACTTACAGACCATATGAAGGAGAATTATTGAAAAGTGGAAAGTGAAAAGGCTTAATATTGATGTCAGTTTTAAAACATTAGTTCAAAATACAATTGAGCAAAGTGTTAGCAACTAAGTTAATAGCAGACGTTTCCCAGGCTGACACGGACTGGAAACAAAAGGGCAGGGGAGGCAAGGAAGTAATTCCATGGGATATTAGATAATATCTTTCTTCTAGCTACATCTTCAAAAAATATTATTTGATATGAAAATATTAAGATCTAATCTTGAAAAATTGTCTAGGTTTGGCACTTAGTTTACCACTAAAAGCCCTAAGATTGATTAGTAACTTCTGCCTAGCAAGAATGCTGAAACAGCAGTTCCTTTAATTTGATTCTTCTGTCTCCGATTTAATGAAAAATGTGGTTGCTGGTCCCTGGCATCTGCAGCACTTCTCTTCCACTGCAGATGCCACAAAGCCCTGCAAAGCATTTGAAAGTGTAGCCTGCAAAACAGCTGGGCATCAAGTAACATGGTTCTAGTATTAAAATGACTGTTGTACCAAAAATGCATGACCATTATGGTAAAAGTGTCAGGCAGAGATAAAACAACTACTCAGAACTCCAGTACACAGTGGTAGAGATTGCTGAAATCAGTGTCAGAAGACCCCTCTGAATATTTCTAAGGAACCTCAGTTATGCAGTGAGACAGCCAAGCAAGCAGTAGATGTATGCCAGTGCACAAAGCCAGCTCCTGAGCAAGGCCTTTTGCTAGTAACAACTCTTGATCAGAAATTCTTGTGAGCCTGCCCTATCGTACCTGCTCTGTCTAGCAGACATCAGTCATCTCAATTGCCTCGGCACAGCTCTTGGTCAGCATCCAGCTGGCTCTGCTGTTTGTTCATTAGACACTTACTGTACAGCACAAGTCAGAGTAATCATTACCGCATAGTTCTGTGGCAATTACCAGAACAATATTAGCAATGCAGCATCTTCAGGTACAAGCCAATGCTTCTGACAGAAACAGATTTGGTCTGGACCCATGAGTAGGAAGTGCAAGGGGGAGAACTCTGCATGCTCTGGCTTTGGAGAGCTAATCAGCTTTGCATTTTAACTCCCCCCAGCTGCCTGCCAAGCAGTTTCTGTGGAATACCCACACCTCCATGAGATCACAAATTCCTCTCCACAGACTATTGCTAGAAAAAAGGGAATCCAGCTGAGTAGCAATGGTCCTAGATCTCTGATACAGTAATTTACACCATTGCCACTTGCAGTTGTTTTGTAACAGTATTTTGTCCTATTACCAGTGACAAACCTATTCAATTTTCTTTTATGACTACTGACAGGTTTATTCCACTGTAGTCAGACAATGCTGGTCTGAAAGAAAATCTACGGAGATTTTTATTTGTGATGCACAAATGCATCCCAAAGTGGAGAAAAAAAGCTAGTTACTCAGAAATATCTCGAGGTTTAGGATACTGCTTTGGCAAAAAACACAATAATAATTTTTGGAAGGGAGTAATTTATTCTCACTGATTTTCTTAAATTGCTTACTATTGAATGCTTCAGTTAGTCTCATAAATCTCATCTAGGTTAATGTAAGATCATTACCTCAATAGTTCCCACTCAGGGAAGCATGTCCTGACACATACTAGATAAAGCCAATTATTTTCAGCTCCCTGAAAATAAGAAAGCTTGGGCTTAGCAAATAGAAAAACCTCTAAAGCAGGAAGCATAAAAAGGACATTAATTCTGGATCATAAACATGAACTCTAAACACACGAGAAGCAAACACAGACCCCTAACATGACGTGGGAATACTTGGCTTCCAGTACATGAGTGGAGGGAGATCCTTACACTTTGCAGTTGAGACTCTCTAAACAAGAGACCTGCTCTGCATAACCCGCAGGTTTCTGTTCCAAACAAGAAAGTTTGCTCTGTGGAAGTTCCCTGGCTGTAGTTGTTCCCTACTCACTGCACAAGGTCTCATGGACTCCTCCTTATCTTTTGCCCATTGGCTTAACTCTGCTCATTAAACCATGTGCAATACTATCATTAGTTTGCTTTTAAGTTATAACAGATTTATTTCAATCATTCTTCGCTTTCTGATGCTACAGAGCAAGTGAGAATCTCAGTAGGCTGCAACCAAATCTGGTTCTGAGAAAATCCTTCCTTGATTTTCACGGATGTAAGCAGATTCTTCATAGCATCTTCTGATGGCTATATTTGCAGATGAAGTGCTGCTTTCTGTGGCCTTGGAGATAAAAAATGGCCAATTCCCAGATGATCCCAGATTTAAGTCCTTTTTGCCCTTATTGCCCTCACCCTAGAGTCTGTTTCCCCAGTTCTATCTGCCTTCTACCATGCGGAACAGAGGCAGAAGTTTATGTATGAGCTTACAGTATATTCTGATGCTATCCTAAAACCTGTACTAACCACCCTTTCTGGAAGTTAATAAAAATATTGTCTGTAAATCCATGTCACAGTTATTGCATGTTTGTTTTCTTTTGTGGAAAAGCACTAAGTGATAATTTCTAAGTGATAAAATGCACACCTGTACAGAATCTTGGGATTTAGTAGGAATGTTCCAAGACAGTCTTCACACAAACTCTCCAGAACATTGCAGACTGACACACCTACACAATCTGCACTAACTTGTTAGTAAGTCCTGGGAGAGTCATACTGGACACCTCCTGCCAGTGTGGGGAAACTGCATCAGCAGTTTTTATGTATGTGCAGATCAAAATGGATGTCTACTGCAATTTATTCATTGCCCAAAAAAACCTTCTGTTTGCAGAAGATTACAGGAGGAAGCAAGAAGGCCTGGCTTCCTAGCAGCAGTAGTGACAACAAAGCAAACCTACCCTTCTAGGTAAATCAGTTTAGAGAATTACGCATCAGTGTGCGGCACAGCACCCTAAATACTGGTTGAGAATTCTAGAGTGGAATGTGTCCCTCTTCTCCCTTTTTAAATGTGTCTGTAATCTTTTAATCACTTGATTATCTCAGTAATAAGTGAACTTAATACACCATTTGCTATCCGAACAGGACTTTAAATGTGTCCTTTAAACTAATCTGCTCTGTGATCTTCTAGTTACATTGATTTGAGTTTCAAAAAAAATGACGTGAGAAAGAATACTTAGAACAGGTAAGTGGTTTTCTTCCTAGTCTCACTGTGTCAACAAGACAAGACAGCACTAGCAGTTAGAAACAACCAGCTCTGAACAGGACTCGCTAAGAAGCCATTCTTTTAAGTATTGTTTAAAAACATATGAGAAAGTATTGCTGTGTACTAGAAATCCCCACCTGAAGCTACTAACTCGCATCTTCCAGGCTTTGACACAGTACAGCTGGATCACTGAGCTTACTTCTCAAAGTCCAAAGAAGCACAAACAAGCTTTCCCAGTGATGTAGGGCATAGGCAGAAACATACATACATCCCTCAACATGACTATCCACCCAAACAACAGAAGAACCCCATGGAAAATATTACCATACAAGTAAAATAATTTTTTTTAAAAAACCCAAAAACTTTTCCTATCATTTCATATGTAAAATAACTGCCTATCCTTAAGTCAATTAAGTGACCAAAAGCAGAAATAAAAGTTTTACAGAAAACACAGACTTTGTTTGGGCTTTCAATAATGTTTTCTACAGGAGCTATTTTCTAGGGATAACTGAAGCATATTACTGGCCTGGAGCAGCTTGTGTTGAGTTCCTCACATCTCCAGTAGGCCATATGTAGGGGACTGAATCCAAAGCTAAATGCTTGCTTCTAACATTCACAGGAACATTTTAAGGCAGATGGTACCCTTCATCATCCTATTTCCATCCCTTTTTTCTTCTCCAGTTATAGACATATTTCTTGAAATACAGTTTTGCTGCGTCCTGCAATGCACAAGGAGTTCTAAAAAGATTTGTTGTTTTCTAATTTCTGTTCGGCTCAAAAGAGCTCAATTTCCAACAAATGAGGAATATTTTCTGATTGCAGATGATGTCAGGATTTTTTCCTCCTCCTAGACTAAATAATTTGCCAAAAAAAAAAAAATCTGCTTTATTTTCAACTACTATCACTCTCAAATGCTAATTTGTTCTTATTCTTTGAGGTCAGTGCATATTCGGTTGCCTTATGCCCCTAATATACGGATGTTCTGTGATGCTCGTGCTCCAGTTATGAGGGCTTGGAATACATTAAGAGGGCAACATGATATAGACTTTTATTCCTATATTCACTTATATGACACTCCACAGTTAGAGGCGGGACAGGAAAGGAGAAGGGAAAGAAACAAATGAAAGTACTCAGACAGTAGGAAGTGTTTCTATTACTTGGCAACTTGAGAAGATAACTTAGATGCCAATGATGAAGTTTGTCCTCTACTGAACAGAGCAAATCAAGAACCTTCTCCTGGGGGCAGATTTCACAAATTATTTCTTATTTTATGGTTTAGATATTTTCTTTGCAGTTGCACACTGGGCTAGCTTTTCACTTCCTACACACCCAAGGGCAAATGGAGAAAATACCTAGAGATATTCTAACATGATTTAGAATCATGTAATTCCAACTTTATTCACTGCAAACCCTGACATTATGACACCACATTTTTGTTAGGACACGTTTTTGTTTAGTGAAGTCATTAGATGTTGATTCATACTCTGTTTTCCCAACAAATTCTACCTTTTTTATATTACAATGAGCCCTGAGATTAATAAAGCCTTCATGTCTATGTGGAGACTTTTTCTGGGGCAGTGTATTTTTCAGTTCTGAACACTGAAGTAATAAAAAACAATCTCACAATCACATGGGACTCACGTGTCCTTTTACCAGTAGAGCTGAGTAGCCTATAGTCCTTTCCTCTTCCATCCTTAACAGTCTGGCAATATGGCAAACTCAACATGCAGTCACAGAACACAGCCACTGCCTAGACTCTGTCATCCCTCACATCCAGATAATCCAAGTAACTGCCAAGCACAGGAGTGCCTACCATTTTTCAGTGTTAACCTGTGGCAAAACCAAACAAACAAAAAGAAAACCATCCTGATTTATTTCAGAAGGATTCCAGAAAGCAAGCTCAAGATGAACCCAGAGAAAGGCTGGTGATTATAGTCTGGGAACTGATTGAGGCTGAGTGGAAAGTTTACGTCCAGCTGGAAAAACAATCATGATCATCTCTTCACCAACAGTCAGCACTGTGCTCCACAGCATGGAGAGGAAAGGCACTAGCCAAATTTGTTGATATACAGTTAAGTACCACAAAAATCCTTTTCGCAAGAAAGCCAAATTTGACATAAATTAAAAATAATAAAAAAGCTGAATGCAAAACCAAATGATGTACCAGTGAAACCTGGAATACCAAGGGCATGCATTGTAAATAAGAACAGATGAGAAAGATAATCAATGAACTAAAACCGAGATGCAGGATGTTTCAGCCTACTTGGCAGGCTGAGACATAAACATAGACTGCTCTGTCTCCAGAACTCTCACGGGTCTGTTATTTTACCCTAACACCAGATGGATGAACTCGCCTTAGGAAGAAAGTCTGCCATCAGAGATGCTTCTCCAGACATGATCCCCTGACTCTTCAATGACTAGCATTTTCCTTATCCCTCAGTATCTTTTCTCCCCTCTGTATACTGAGAATCTACCTTGATAAGCCAACTGGCCAAAACCAGTGTCTTAAATGGCTTGGTGCTTTTGCTCTTCCCCCCACACCCTCAACTCTGAAACAACAGTCTCAATCCTTCTTAACTATTTGTTCCTCTTTTTACCTCTGAAAACCGCTTTAATTTGCCAATGTGTCTGACAGACTCATTAAAAACAAAGCTCTACAACTGAAGGAAAAGTGTGTCAGAGATGCTGTTAAAAAAATAAAAACTTCAGGTCACATGCCATATTTGAAACACTGAAGCCATTTTTCCTTCCTGTATTTTAGGTAACAGACTTCCAATACTGTATTAGAAGCCGCCTGCAATGGGATTGCACTGGGTGAGGTTTCTATACTTTAGTTTACATGCAAAGCTAACCATTGCCCAACGACAAAATTCTGTTTACTGCTTTCAAACGTATGCCAACCTATTCTATTTGAGTTAATAACTAAAAAAAACCACTAATTCTTTTCTCTATCAAACAGGAGGATCTACACAAAGAAGAGGTCTTTACTTTTATTTATTGAATTAAATTGCTCACAATTTTGTTTCACATGCACTTAAATATATCTGTATGAATAAAAGTTTTGGTACCTCGAAAGTTCAGTTATCAGGCAAAATGTCTCATCTGAAAAACTAATTATACAGATATGTGCAATAGAATTAAACATTTACCACTGCTGGGGCACTTTTCATCAGTATGAGTGATGGATGGCACATTTATATTCATGCCATATGTTTCTACATATGTCATAGTAAAAAGCACTCCAGTGACCCACTATTTACAAAAAGAAGACAGAAAAATCACAGGATATGACAGTTATGGTTGTTTAATGTCTACTCACAAAGTCATTGCAGTAATTATTACATGTGCCACTTCGGTTAAAATAAGCGAAGGGAGAGAGAACAGAGGAAGGGGGAGAGTGGCTAGAGAAGCCACCCTGTATGTTTGACCTTAATGAGGCAGGCTGTGAATATGTATAATGATTTCTCAAAACGTTTGAAGATGTGCAGCTTTAGGCAAAAGAACTGTACTAGAAAGGGGGATAGCGTAAGTACCACTCAAATGTTAACATTAAGCTTGCAGCTATTTGGATCCTGAAATGAGATAAAAGCCACATCACAGAGGCGTAATGACTTCAGGACCAACAGAAAGAATTAACCGACGTATCTTCTGGTAAAATAGATTATGAAACCTTCCAGTTCTGCTTTGCATCAGTAGACTAAATGACGAAGTAGAAGAAACAACAGAAAGACTATGATTTCCTCACCCTCAGCATAAGCCTTGAGGAATAACAGAAGCGCTGGTCTGCCTCTCCTGCTGACCTGCCACACAGCCAGCAGGATAAAGCAGCAAACCTTTACAGCCCCTGCACTGTTCCTCTGCTTATCCCTCACCCTCCACTCTGAAAATTTTTGCGGAACAAATGCACAAGATCAGGGTAAACTTACTGATCTGACGCCTTTCCCCCATCCTCCTCAGGCTGAGGGGAAAAAAAGAAATAGAAAAAAATAGGGAGTAATTTTAACTTATTTCTTTGGTCTTTCTCAATGGGATTGAAATAAAAACTGCCAGAGGAAACTGAATCAAGCCTAAAGATTCAGAAATACAAAATATCACAATGAGCATGGGGTGAAGCTGTAAAATGCTCAAGTTTACATCTTCCCACAAACTTCTTAAAAGACAGTTCCTTCCACTGCAGCTACTGTTCTAATGACAATTAAAGAGACAACAGGAAAGGCGTTAATCTGGATACTGAAATAGGAACCCTCCATCTCTGTAAAAATCTGCTGGAATGCAGAATCCAGCTCTGCTTTGTAGATCTGCCTCTAAAAGACAGTAAGGTCTTGGCCTGAAGATGACAGAGCTTTGGAAGAGTTCCCTTTCAGCCTAAGATCACAAGTTATGCTAAACTGAAAAGCAGTCTAATGGTTAAAAATTATGCCACAACACAGCTTCAAGCAATAATTTTCCCTAAGTGCATTAATTTGAAAAGTTGCAACTTTCCAACTCTAAACATTTTCAATACTGTTTTTCTTATTAAAAAAAAAAAAAAACAACTTCCTAAAATTTAGATAGTTCCTACTGATAAGTATTTGGAAAACTGCTGAACACCTATTGCAGTGCTCTAGGTTTTGAAAAGCTGTGTTACTCCAGCAGGAATAAGTACTTAAACATGATATCTCAAGCATTTTAATTCCACTATGAAGACATAAAATGTAAGTGCTTGGTTCCTCTTCACTATCAAAACACAACCCTGGGAGTACAATATTTATTTGGAGGAGACAAGGACAAGCGAACGAGGGGGCTCCGGGGTTTCTTTGACAGTACAGCGTAGTTTGTAGAGATCATGAACTGCTGTGGGGAGCACAAGCACATACGTATTTCTGAATTTGACTGCACTATTGAATTGCCAGGACAACTTAGAAATGAGAATAATTTTTAGTTACTACAGTGACATCCCTGAAGGGCAGGACTGATCATGAAATTCTCCAGTTTATTAAATTAAGACACGCTAAAGATGTATAAGGACTATGCCCAGAAATATGCCCAGAGAGCAGTCTACTAAGCCACAATTTTCTCTTCATTTAAAAAAAAAAAAAAAAACCACACACAACTTTTTGCCACATTTAGGAACCCTAACACTTTCTGACTATACTATTTCACTGTAGGTGAAATGCTGACATAATGATGAAATAATGAAATTTGTGATTCAATATTTGTGCTACAGTACCTTCAAGGGCTAAAGATACAATTTCTAAATATACAATTTCAGTGGCATTTCAGGATACTTCCCTTGCCCCTGAAGGTTTATTGTCAAGTGAGAGTGCAGTTTACTCTCCAACATTTGTACTCGTAAAACTATACACTACAGTAAGCATGAAAGTAGTACATTAACAGTTAAGCCACCTTGTTTTAGGAAGATAGATGCCTGCTTTTCTAATAACCCTAACCTTGTGGACTTGTTTTCTCTAGAAACCAAACTAACAAGTCACATTTTATATTACCTTTTTAGTCAGTAAGGTGTTCTTACTTGCTAGTTCTACCTGAATGGAACAAGCATATTTAAAAATGTCTATTAGCATCTTGAGTAGTAATTTAATACAAAGATGTCTGTTTAACATATGGGTTAATAGGAACACTTAGATTTGTCTCTCAGGCTAGAGAGGGAAACTACAGGATGTCGCTATTAAAATAAAATATCACTATCCTGCCATACAAAGAAGTGGAGGTTTTTTTATTTTACTACACTCCATATACTATTCAGTAAGGCTAGATCTGTAGGTTACTTAGTTTCATGTTCACAAAGAAAAAAAAATATTGTAATTCGGCTAATTTAAGTTCTTGTTTCAAATATAGTGCTAGTAATACCATAAACCTGCACGACTTCAATACTAAAATTTGAAAATTCTGCTTTTGTTCTAATATGCTACAGTGCCTTTTGTTATATGAGAAGTATATTTATATGAGAAGTATATACATATATGAGAATGTATATTTAACATGAACGAGCAATGCATCATTGCTACAGAGTTCTTAAGAAATGTGCTATTGATGAAGCAAAGTGAAGCCCTCCACCTCACCCTGTCCCTTTTCTAGTATGTATATTACTGATAATATGCTATCAATTCAGAAAAAGGTTTAGGATGTTGTGAATTATCTCTTAAAAACATAGCTCTTAACCAGGGGTCCTCAAACTATGGCCCGTGGGCCAGATATAGCCCCCCCAGGGTCCTCAATCCAGCCCCCGGTATTTAGAGAACCCCCCGCCGGGGGGGGGCAGAACCAAGCAGCTGCAGATGACTGCCTGCCACTTCATCCATGCACCGGCCCCTGTTTAAAAAGCTTGAGGACCCCTGCTCTTAGCCCTCCACAGTCTTCACTGCTTAAGATAACCACTAACTAAAAGAAAATGAAAGCTGTAACAGCTGCAATGTATAGGTACTACAGAGTACATACATAGGTGATGTGCTTTACTAAGCTATCCAGGAACGATTATCAGTGTGGCCTTCGAGTTTTAGAAGCAGAGATTAAAATTGCTTCCCATGGACTTCCACGTATTTCTTCCAGTCATTTGCATTTTAATGAAGAAATACTTCTCTTTGGTTCTTATTTTTAAAATTTAAATAGTTACATGGATATTAGTGCAAAACACCTTCTTGTAGGAAAGACCTGCTGATGAGAATGATCCAGTCAAAACAGAAAACTGCATTTTCCCACAGCACACATCATATCCAAATGAAGGGAATGAGCACTAAATCATCCATCCTAGTGTTTATGATCTCCTTGCACTGGTTAGGAGAAGGCCACATTTTATTACTCTGGAAACTGTTTTGTAGATGAGAAACATTAGTAAAATGAAATGGTTACTTTTACTTTTCTTATCTGTTTTTTCCCCCAGTGTTGGACAAGCTACTAGGACTTTCTGCTGTATGTTTATATTTAACATGAATGAGCAATACTCTAGTACTGGATAGGTGCACGTTTTTTGTGCCTGACACCACTAGGGTAGTATATTTTTAATTTACAAAGTTACCCTTGAAGAGTACCCAAAAGCCATAGCTAGGTGCTGAACACAGCGGTTCTTCTTCTGAATAGCAGAAATTGCTGTAATACATCAGCAATTCTTGGCACTGTTCCCTGCAGTGCCTGCCTGATTAGTTACTGATACAGTTCAAGGTGCTAGTTATGATTTTAAAAGCCCTAAATGGGTCAGGATCCACTTATGTGAAAGATTGCCTTTACAGCCGTATCTCCGAACAGACTGGCTGGCCTGCCTCTCCAGCCCCAGGAGGACTGATGGCACTCCCAGAGCTTGGATCAGGCTCCTTCTTAGGTATGCTTTATTAGACAAATGCAGACATTAATGGCAACACAAAGCTGGTATTTTGCTGTTCTCCTGCCTAGACAAGCTGTCTACCTAGGAGCACTTGATCTGGGGTCTGCTGCACGTGCCATGCATCCCCCTTCATGTCAGCTTCCCCCCTCCCCCCTAATTTCTCCCATCCAAGTTGGATAAAACCCACCCCACAGGTCCAGGCATGTACAGGTTTCTTCCACCAGGAAGAGCTACATGAGCTTCAGCAACTGAGATTTCTACAGAGACAGAGTTACTGTTTCAACTTACGATAGCGTGGGTCACCCTGCTGATGCTAAAGCCTGATGACTCGGACATATGCCAGATTTCAAATGAAAACAGACTGAAATTCAAACTTACACGCAGATAATGGAGGAAAGGCAGGGGATGCGTCTGTTGTATCAGCTACCCAGTATTTCATATCAGAAAAAGCGGCGAGACAATTGTCATGCATTAACCAACCAAACACATCATACACTCCTGGTGCAAGAAACTGCCCCCTTTTTTCTTTATCATATTTTTCTGCCACAGCACGCCAATGCAAATGACTTAAGGACAGCTGCTGCGAGAATGCCCAGATAGGAAGTTACCCATACAGAACTACTGTTACAGGCAGGAAAAACCCCACACAACAAAACCAAAAGAAGTGAATGCAGTTATACATATGGTCTCAGAAGTTAAACAAAGTATGTCCTCCTAACACAAATCAAATGTTTTGTTTCTCTTGTAAATAATTTCTATTCCCTGTCTGTGGTAAAAGTCAATGACACCTACACAGAAATAAAAGTCTGACATTTCTGAAAAGCTGCCTTATACGGTACCTCATAAATCACAGATATTACTGAACTATCAATATGTTGATATAAAATAGTTCTAGTAAATAGCCATATATGTACACTTTTTTTCTTTTTAAAAATTATGCACCACTGGGAATGCAAAGGCCTGTTAAGGCTAATTAATAGCTGTGATTCAAGAAGTTTATGAAATGGATTAACTACTGCCTTGCTCAGAGTATACTGCCTGGTGATTACAAATTTGATGACCCTTCTCTTGAAAAGCGCTTAGCAGTTATTTTTCTTTTGCCAAGAAATACAAATTATGAATAGACTTTTTCCCAACTACACAAAAAAAATAATAAAAAAAATAGCAAACACAATGCTGTTACCTGTCATGTTGCAGTAAACTTTCAAAGGCCCCAGTGCCCCACTGCCATCTGGATCTATCCAGTAGTAATTTGAAGTTTTGCCCAAGTGTTTGTATGCTTCACAGGAGAGCTCATGAATAGCTGGAATGAAATAAAACACAGCAATAAGTATCTTCATAGCCTCATATCCTGAAGCAAAAAACCCATAATGACAATAAATTCATTTTATTTATACATCAAGAACCACACCTTTGAGATTACAATAATGTGACTGACATTCACAGGAAACAAAGCATCTTTCCAAAAGATACAGAAGTGATTAGAAGTTTGAGACACATAATTTTTTAGCAAGTGGAGGAATGCCAGAGCTGGGGGGTGCAGGGGGACAACCAACCAAACCGACTTTTTCAAGTCTCTTTAAACCATTTTTGACAATGTTTTTGTTCAGAACTTTGTTTATACACAGGTTGAAGTTTTACATCATAAATGGAAACACTTCTATTAATGCAACATACTTTCTTCCTTTAGTTTTCCCTCTTTTCAAGAGATACACCAAAAAGCTTATGAGTTTTCTCTCTGTAAATTTTAGAAATTTTTAGGTTTTATTACCACCCAGAATAACATCAGGTTTCAAAATTGTGGAATTTCTCACTACATGTAATATCTGTCTCTACACAGCTCTGCAGTTACTCTATATATCTACGTAACTAATACTGTTCCAGAAAGGCCTAAAATTTCACCATATTTACTGCAAAACGTTTAATTGATTTGGCGGGGCAGTTGTTTCAATTTGTCCTCGACCTCTTTATACTGCTTTCTATTTCAAGTCATAAAACCGCTTGTCAAATTCTGTTATGGTGAATAGCTCAGACAGAATAATAAGCATTGTAGATAGGAGCTTTTCTAGTAATCCCCCCATTTTCTGTGAAAGGTATGACTATCACAAAGTTATACGTAGTATACATGAATAAATCAGATCATGTTATGCATAGAACAAGTAAAACTGGTAATTTATATAAATTGGTGTGTCTTTATAGAAAACTGTTAAGTATTTTTCTATGCAATTTTTTTCAAAAGGAATGTGTAACGTTTCTTTGTTTTCCAAGGACCAGATGGTACAGCATTTTTGTTTGGAATCAATCAATCAGCTACTAAAAGAAATGAAATGTTTGTTTAACCAGACTTCACATCCACTCTAAACATTCATCTAATTTGTTGGCAATTCTTCCAATCTATCTCCTTGCTAAGACTGGGTTTATTTCAAAAGTCCAACGAGGACAAGATGTTTCCCTGGGCTTTGGCAGTGACGGACTGATCTCACACACACATTTAAAGGCCTCTAACCAACCATCAAGACACAGGAAGGAAAGCAACGCTAAAAAAAGAAAAAGTCTCCAATTTGGACGTGGCATAAACACAAAGCTAAAGACTGTTAGCTCTACTGTATAAAGAGAGAGACCTTGTTGATGTTAAAAAAGAAAGACTTTTCTGGAAAGTTTTATGTGTTCGTTACAACGTCTAAAGTTAATTTGATACAAGAAGTAGACATTTTAATTAAATTGTGAGATATTCCAAGTAATTTCCCCTTTCTCCCCAAACTAAAGTCAACAGAATTTCTCGTTATCAAGGAGACTGTGTCTGTTTTCAGACACTTCATGCAGATTTCATAAGGAATTCATAAACAATTTTCTTCAAGTATTTCTCTAACTCTCTACATGCTACCTAAATGTAATCATAAAATACCAACTGCATTAATGTATAGTTATTGTAAAACAAAGTCACAAATATTAATAGACTCATTCCAGGTCAAGTCAAGAGGATGACAAATACTGACTGTTTAATGATCTTCCAGAAGTTTGGCGTTTTCAGTTTCTAAACCTTACAGAAAACCAAGGAAGTTTTGTCTTTGTAGTATGCAGATTTCACCACAGGGCTATATGACGTTTTTCTCTAAGTCTGCTCCTTTCAAAAAGGCAGGCCAATCTTTGTACAGAGATACTACTACAATTCAGGAAAAAATACTGAAGAGCATTATATGGAAGACAAAACCAAGTCACTGTTTAATCAGACACTCATTTATCCCTGCTGAATATTTTTACAGAAACTAAAGGGTTTAGATACACCACTCCTTCTGTTCTTCTGGAACAGGAGAAATAGAGTGAGTGGTAGGTAGTTACTAGTATTACAACACGGGACTTTTGAAAAAAGGCTGCTTTTGAACGTTTCAGCATTTGTTAAGCTTCAACATTATGTTGAACACCAAATGCAGAAATTAAGATCATTCTTCAAATAAAGACAAAAGAATGAGGTATTAGAGATCAATTCACCTTGTGAAAAGTGGTTTTATGAGTGTGTGATAGGTTTTGGCAGGTTTTATCCATATGTAAGTCATACTTAAAGACCTTCAAGGGAATAAACAAAACTGAAAGGGTAGGTTCTAGTGCAAGGAACACTAACATACAAATCACTTAACAGGTGCACAGAAACACAGCGAAGGGGTAAGTGAAGTTAGTATACTGATAGAATAACTGGTTATTAAGATGCAATAGGAAACAGCAAACTATCATGTTGCGGTGTATGAATATGCTTGATGACAGAAATAGACCGTTTTGTTGACTTCAGATGGCAAAGGGTAGGCACTAATGCAAACACCAGAACAAAAGTGGCAAGTGCCAGGCAGAGAAGGCAACTGTGAAGGGGAGGAGAGTAAGACATTATACCAAGATGTCAAAGTAGAAGATGACGTAGAAAGGAAGACAATACAGGATCATTCTATAATTCAGTACTTCTTTTAAATGGGTTTTTGAAATGCTGCACAAAAAGGTTGTTAGTAAGACAGAAGAACAGGTGAAAATAGAAATTAAGAAACTCCAAGAACACCTAGAATAGACGAAAGGGCAAACACTTAAGGAACATCATTTTAGAAGCCACCTGAGTACATTAAAACACAGAAGAACACAATACAACAAGGAAGAGAGCATGGCAGAATCAAAATAGCTTAAATTAGAAAATTGATAAAGGTTACAATAAAGAAGCAAAAAAAATTAACCGAACCAAGAGAGGACAAGTCAGAAAAATGCAAGATTCAGATATGAAGTCTATGCAAATAAGGAGAAATGGTTGCATATATCTACATACAGGGAATAGGAGAGAGAGAGCGAGAACTGAAGGCACAAGCACAATAGATTTCTGCTTTTCAAGCCATCAGAAGTAAAAATGCCAAAAAGTGTATTTGCTTTCTTGGTAGTTGGTCCAAGCACACAGCATATATATTCTTAAGGGACTTCAGGAGAGTATTAAATTTCAAAATCTTCCAAGCTAAAACTCACATGTGCCCTGATGACAAAATAAGCTGTTTCCAGCTGTCTGGATATTTTTTTTTTTCCCCAAACGTTACTTATATTCTTTTTGAGAAGAAGGAGGGGGGAAACCCACCTTGCAAATGGCTTCCTCACTCTTAACTTGACATGCTTTTATATTGCATCAAAAACTGTCCACAAGCAATAAGAGGTGAAAACCTGATCAGAACAGTGATCCTACGTCTCAGAGCCAGCTAAAAAGCATGTACAATGAGAATGAAAATCAGAAAGAGCAACAAACTATAGTCTTTTAAAAGTTTAATCACCTCAATAATACAGATCAAACTGAGACATCAAACTGAGACCACCAAATCCATTCCACACTAAAATCTGAAAAGGCTTGGCTGTGTTCTGACAAGAAGTAAAAAGAAATTTAAAAAATAATAATTAAAGAATCTCATTTCAACTTTTGGTGTGAAACATCAAGCTTCTTTAAGCTTATTAGTCTAGGCAGAAAATCCAGCCATTTTAATGAGCTGACAACAGCAACTACGAATGCATTTTGAAGTTCACCATTGACTAAGCTAATATTCACAACAACGGGCTTGAGCATAGCATGAGGGGAAATGTTTCTCTTAGAAAAGTTTGACTAGGGAAGCAGACTGAGTAAAAACCTTGTAGCCACACAGACCTTAATACTGTTTTCATCGATGCATTTCTTCATGGGTTCTTTTCCACCCCCAGGACTGCTGACCTGAATTCCAAGGAGGAGATGTTGATGGACAGGGGAAAAGAACATTTCCAATTTTTTTTAGGATCCTCTATTTTAAACATTTGAGAAACAACAAATAGTTTAGAAAACCAATTCACAGAATAGCTTTTTCCAGCTTCAGACTATCAGCCGGAAGTTGGGAAAAGTCAACTTCTCTTAGATTTCAATGGCTCTTTACTGATTGAAGGAAGCAGATGTTCTCACTCCTGTTTTACTTTCTGAGTGGCATAAAGATCAGGAGAGAGTTATCTCACACCGGTGGCACAGCTGCTGGCTATCTCTGGAAAGCAGAAGAGCTAAATGACAAAAAGGATTTAGCAACTCTGTCACCCTATATGCTGCTCCCTTAGAGTTTCCGTAGCATCTTGGAGAACTACAGCTCCTGCATCACTATGTAAAAAAGGCAGGTTTAATTTTAGGGCTGACAAACAGTGCAAAGATCTTTATAAAAAGAAGACCTAGCAGGATAGTCTGCACTGCGTGACACGAGTGTCTTACAATACATTGTTTCTGTCAGTGAATATGGCTGCTGCAGGGGATAAATTCCTTCAAACTGCTGCTAATGCAGGAGTAAATCTCAGCTTTACGGGGGCATAGGAAAGGTGCAGATTCACAGGATGTGATGGAATTAAATAACAGTAGAGGTGACAAAAGTAGGCAGTGCATTAGCTACAGGAAGTCCAGCTATGCCTTTCCATCACTTTCAACTTTTCAGAAAAATAATGAAAGCTAAATAGACTGTGAGGTGCTTGGGTTTATGTCATTCAAGCTGGTTTCAACTCTTGAGCCCCTGAAAAAGGGCTGAAAGCAGAAAGAAACAGAAAAGGGAGAAAAAATCCCCAACCTACTCAATAAATAGTTGCATCTGAAATGGCATACCAGCAGTTTATTTTAAAAGAAAGGGTTTATTTTTATTTATTACAAGATATATCACCTAAAAAGCAAAAATGTTTAAAATATTTTTTAATATAACTACATATACACCATAAGTTTCTGTTCTGTCAAGTTTCTTTCTGTGCAATATTACAACAAACATATCCCCACCCTTATTCATTCCAGTGCTTTATGGTGGAGAAATGTGTGTTACAATTTTTTTAGAACAGGTTAAGTGAACTGGAAATCTCACCATAACTCAAAGCAAGTCACACATGAGAACAAAAACCCTTCTGAATTTGAGATCTGTATTCTGGCAGTAAGAACATATGAAGCTGCTGATTTGATCTCTGATTCGATCTACTACTTCATGTCTATTAAAGTTTTTTAAGAGCCCCACAAAAAGCCAACCTGATGCAATACTACTTCAAAGTTCTTGTTATTCCAAAGGACTATTGCTGCAATGGCCAGAACAAACCTGTGAGTCTTTTAAAGTTTGGATGTAAAAATTCTGTAGTTTGAAACTCATCCTTATAATGCCTAAGAACAGGAAAAGTAAACTAAAGTAAAAACTTGAGTCCCTGGTGATAGTTAAACTTAGAATAAGTACACAAGCGTTGTTAAAATCAGACAAAATAAGTGTTAATAAGCTTTTACTTTTACATCTTACATTTGAAAAGTGAAGTAACACTTTCAGATATGACAATGAGATGGAAGTATTGCTAGAAATCCATACTGTAGTAATGCACACTCTCAAAAATGCTCTGCATTGCAAAGTTACATCCAATTTATAGTAAAACATAGCTACATGTATATAACACTGTTATAACAAGTATATTTTTAGCATGTAAATTCCTCCACAGTTTCTTGTGTGCACGCACACACACACTCCTTACTAAACAATTCTTCTGTTTGTAATTGTTATTACTGTACTTATCCTTCCTACAAAAGAGACGAAAATTTAACTAAAATGTCTTTACTCATTAGGAGAACCATAACTTAATATGATCTTGATTATCATGAGCTTGAGATGTTTTCCAGAGTAGCTTTTGCCACTTTTCCGAAGGTTAAGGGTACCCTTATTCATTTTCTGTTGGCAAAGCAATGTCATTGGAAACTTCTGCTGAACATTCCTGGGTTTTCCCCTTCCACCTTTCTGCCAGTTTACAGAAGCTCCCAATGCCCTCAGCAGTGACAGCTGAAAGTTAAAATAAATTACAACTCAAAAATCGAGGAGAACCACCCACCAGCAGCATTGAAAACAACTCATCAATCAGTGACAGTGGGAGGAAACTAAAGCTGAAGGAGAAACCGTCACCATTCTGATACAGAATGCACACATACCTAAAAATGTTTTGAACTGTTTCAACACACTTCCACTTATCTAAATGTGGGCACACTCACCTAAAAAGACCTTCAAAGCATTAAAATCATCAAACACAATCTCATCCTGCAGAGAGAAGATTCTCATGTAACCAGGACTTTTGTTTCAGGACTTTTTCTTGCTATTTGTGCCTATTATGTAATTATCTTAATGTTAAAAATACAATAAAACACCTGTTTCAGTTCCTGTAAACGTCCAAAGACCACTTTTCAATAATCCTTCATGATTTAAAAATATCTTCAAAATATTTGCGAAAATAGCACCCTCCTCTGAGCAAAAGAAGGTGGTAGCAGGAATCACAAAATAAAATCCTAACTAGCGAAAAACATCTTGCAACAGCACAAAGAGCTCTTCAAACTAAATGCCCAGTGGGCTTCTGTAGACATCAATTTCTGCCTGGCCAGAAAGTGGATTTTCAGCCAAGAGTTGCTCACCGCAAGCCCCACCGCTACATTTCAGGTACTTGCAGCTAGGATGCCCCTGTAGGATTAGGCTACCTCAATGAGAAAAAGCACAGGAAATAGCACTTTAAATAAATATAGGGTTCTAATAAGATAACACTGTATCTAAATAAGGTACAGACCTTCAGGTTCCAGCCTTCACAAGCCAGGAAGCAGCAGCCGTGGCTGCTTGTCGTGCACTCACCCCAAGAGGCCAGGGCAGCAGGGAGATGCCAGCACACTCTGCTAGCCACAGTGCTGCGATTCTGTGCCCAGTCTAAGGGCACCTGGAAATCGTGCCTGAATATATCAGTAACAGCAATAAGGTTTATGTCCCAGAAGGAAACAGAGTTTCTTGATGAGCTGCAGCATTACGCGCATCTTACGTATGATGTGTACAGAAAAAGATTCACTTGGAGATTTAAAATTCCTTTGGGAAAGTCTGTTTGGTTTTGTTTTGTTTTGGGTGTTTGGTTTTGGAAATGGATCTAAAGAAATTCCAGAAATTTCTTTCTGAGGAAATATAACAATTCTAGATTCACTTATGTTACATTTGGTTACAACCAAATTACTTGTATTCGGGAAACAAACAAGAAAAAAGTGACCAAGTATGACATGCATTTGCCAGTGCAATATTGCTTAATTAGTAATGACAATGGAACTCAGAAAACCTGCAGTTACTGGCTTTATGTATAGCCAAATATACAGTAAACTAAAACCCCTGAAGCCCTGTGAGCAATATAATTGGTGTGCTTGTGTTGCATCTGCAAGAACATTATTTTCTCCTGTTTAAAGAAATGTTGCTGTACACAAACATCCACTCAGTAAAAATGCAATTTTCACATGTAAATGCAATTAGGCAATTAGAAATTTTCACTGTAAATAAGAGAATTTGTAAATCTTGGAAAGTACCATGAACAAATCCAGAAATCATGGCTGCATATGACATGGCACATGCTTTTGCCAATCATTTTTCCAGTTGTAGAACATCAAGTACTACTTCTCCCCCACGACGGGGTTACCTCCACAGCCAGAAGCTGAACCGAGCCATTGCAGTCACAAAAGCACAAGCACGCACAACTCCTGGCATCTTCACACACCTTCAGAGTGAAAATGTGATTTGATTGTTTTTTTCTGGAATACAATCATCATAGGGGCCCTGGGTTTGCTCTCAATTGGCTAGGACAAACATGTGAATTCTAAGAGGTCAAAACTTCATTCTTTCACTATGGCCACGTGAGATTACTAAGAGTCTATCGCACACTGCACTATTATTTCACTTTCTGGCAGTTCAACTACAAGTTAAATTAAGCCTAAGGGTTTAGTTCTGCTACTCTTAGCACCACATTAAGTATTACATCATTCTACAAGATTATTTGGGAAAAAGGTTGTTCAATTGCTTAAATTATATTTGGAGCATTAAGTGCCAGGAAAAAAGCAAAATCTTTTTCATGATCATAATTAGTGTAATGGCAGAATCAAATGGCTGGGACGAACTTCAATGATAACCTAATCCCCCTCCACAAAAAAGCTCAATTACATCCATGTATCATTTTTGACATACTTCTGTTTGAAATCTGCCATGACAAATTCCTCAACATGCCGGGACAGCCTATAGCTCCACCAGTCCTTCAGCATCAGTATTTCTCTCACTCTCCCTACACTGTGAAGCTGCTCTGCTGCAACTTAAACTCACAATTTCTCTTTCTACCCACAATTAATTTGGACAATAGCTTATTGTACTCCTCTTTGCAGCCATCTTTTCTCTATTGGTAATACAAATGCCTTCTCCACATGAAAAAGGTTAAGTTTGTTCATACTGGCCACAGGCTGTTTTCTCTAGGTGCTATATTCTTGTTCTTGCTTTGCTCTGGACTCTCCAATCTCCTCATGAAGCTCAGCATATGAAAATGGACAATGCCCAGCACAGCAGTATTAATTTGCACATCCCACAAGTTATGCTTCTACTAATCCATCCCAAAATAGTCTTCCTTATTCACAGAAGCCTATGCAATGAACTACAAGATAAATAAGCCAGCAATAAAGCCCACTTCTACAAAGCTAAATTAAAACAAAACAAAAAAAAATCACAAAATTAAACCAGCAGTTGTCCTCAATGTTTGCTTCCACTATTGGTTAACCCCTCCTAAGCTGATCCCTTCCCAATCCTCAGTTGCTCTGCACCCCAAAAACCTTAAAATAGCTTCCAAAAGAAAGATCATTCTTTAGTTTTGTGTATATGTAGTATATATAAATATATGCATTCAATATAAATGAAAAATAATATAAATACACACATACACACTTCTTTTAATTAATTGGGAAGGTAAACCTACAGAAGGTATTGTAGTGCTTTACAGATGGACTAACATACATTTCTGTCCACTGCTGCATTGGCTGTCATGCCACTAAAACTTTCCAACACAGCAAAACTCCTTTGTGCCTGAGCATAAGCCTTCTCCCTGCTGCCATTGATCTAAGCTTCAGCCTTCTTAAAGCTCCGAAATTATGGATCGCCACCTTCCCAGCTGCTATATCTGCCTCATGCTTTCCCTCTGCCTCCTACTGTGGGCTAATGAACTTATAAAGGAATCTCATTATTAGTGCAATATTCACATATGCCCTGTAGAAACAGAAATGAAATTAAAAAAGAAGAAAAAAATAAAAATAATAAGATATGTGGAAATTTGCCAGTTTTGTGTCAAGTTGACTCTAGGCTCACCCATGTCAGTGACAAACAAGACAATTACCATTGTGGTAACAAAGGAAGAAAGCAGAATTCTGGGTTGCCATCAGGATAAGAAATAGAGCATGACTTTATTTGCCACTGGGATAACAAAGAAAATTACTGCCATGGGGGTGAAAACTGTAATTTCAGTTACCACACAGCATTGCAACCCAGGTATTTGCTATGAATACAGATGAAAACCATCCCATTTATGGCAAAACCAAAAGGGGTTCCGTTTCTTTCTCAACTTCATTCTTTCTCTGTTTTGGGCTGGGGGAGGCAGGGCAAAGAGAAATGAATTTAAATCAAAATGACTGATCTAAGATGGATTTTTAAACAATTTTAGCAGTGATTTCAAACTATAAGCCATAGATTAGGCAATTAGCATTCTTGTAAGTGTCAGCCTACAGACATCACAAGAAAGAAGTATTATTAGACATCAATTTTTAACGAGGTGCTTTTGAGAACTAAGTCATTCAAGGATACACAAGTAGAAGTCATGCCAAACATCTCCAGGTATGGCAGGCTTTCATTTGAAATCTGGATGGTTTGGCACATTTGTATAGCTGTAATGCATTACTGGGTACGGCACCTGAGAGGGAAGATGGTCAAAGAAACTGTCAGATATTCACCGCGCTTGTGCTGATCTCACACTGGTCCCAGCCACAGAAAGCTTCAGAGCTGCCTGCAGCTTGTTTGAATCTTCTCCAGCTGAGAAACAACAGGAACACTGCCAATATCATCTTGCCCCTTTCTTCCCTCCTATGCCTCCCTCCCACATGAAAGGCTTGAAGGTTGGTATAAAAATGTAAGTTTAATAAATCCATACCCCTAAAGGAAAAATATGATTTCTACTCCCAGTCCCACTGAATTTGTATTGCCAGGGCAATGGAACAGAGGAGACAAGATACAGCCCTGGATTTACACCTCCCCAGCTGTGCAATACAACTGCTTGGTTGCATTCTGAAGTGCACAGAGATACACAAATGGAAACCTCAGTGACTTACACAAGGGCCAAGGTGAGGGATGCAACGCTGGTAAAATTAGGTCAAAGTTACAGAAATACCTGGAGTCTTATTTTAATACAGGATGCCTGTGAGTGGCTACACATAGCAAAACCACAGATTAAACCCAAGGATTTTTCCCCACCGAGTTCATGCCGGCTCTTCCCTGCTCTGGATATCACAGCATTCTATCTGTCTTAAGACCTGAACTTCCTCATCAATGCTGAGCAATGCTCAGCTGCACAGAGGCTCTCGTTACACAGCTTTAAAAGAGATTATAGTGTCATTAGTATTATTAATCCCAAAATGCATGACTCTCCTGCTCATTTCTAGGACTGTCATTAAGTCTTATTTTTACAGGCCTGCACAGTTGTTGTCATTGTCACCATTTCTTTCCCCTGTCCCCCCTCCTCCTCACCCTAGTTCCCCAGACATTTTTATATCTGAACCCATCACAACCAGTAATCCTGTAAAGGCAAATACGGTAACTTGCTTGGCTGTACTTACCCAATACAAGTTTTACTGGAGTAAAACTTCTCAAGTTAATAAAAGTAATTAACAAAAATACTGGTCATATAAAATAAGATTCCTTAAAAACTCACATTAAAAGTTTTTGTTTGAAAAGAACAAAACCAAACGACACCAGCAAACAGCACCTTTCCTATGAAAACAACTGCTGTACACACAGACTAAATAGTGGGTTTTCCAGAGGAGCTAGGCACCGATTTCCAGCAACAGAAAAAAAGTAAAACATTACAAAAACAAATGCTCATATCAGTACTTGCATTATCTCAATCAAAATGTCCTCTGTCAGCATGACACCAATTTAGAACCAATGCATCATCTTTGTCATTTCCATTAATCACTAAGCAACTCAGAATGCCAACAGAATTCAAGTTCTTACACTGCCATAAAAATATCAGCAGAAACATCTGCTCTATGTCCCTTTTTTCATGTTTTCTCTCCAATAGTTTCAATTGGGAATGATGGTGTCCTGGCAACTTTCTGGAAATCATTTTCACATCTTTTCCACATAATGGATGAGCTGTGAAATTAGTACCATGTTAGATGGATACCTTAGAGGTTGCTCTGGTTGGCACACACTTTGTTCAGCAGCACTGTGGAGCATTAATTTAGACTATTTACTGAGGGGATGAGAATACGGGGAAAGTGTCAGGTTCTGTGAAATAAGCCCATCTGCACACCCACAGAGGAGCTCAGAGGTGCACTGGCAGGGAAGAAGCCCAAATAACACCCTGCCAGGCTTCTCCCAGGTCCATCACAGGAGCCAACAGCCCATCAAAGGCCCATCTGCACAAGTCCAGACAGGGACCCAAATCAAGATCTCCCAAGCAACAACCAACCTGCCTGGGGCTATCCCAGCACAGCCTTGGCTCTAGTGTCCGGGCACAGAACCCATCACCATGAGTCACTGGGAGCAGCTCTCCCCAATACCGTTCTAAGGGGTTGCTGCCTAGGGGTGGGATCTCACTGGAACAATGGACATTTAGAGGCAGAACCAAAGGCAGGAAAAGAGAGGTAGGTGATTTGGAGGAGGAAGAAGCACAGAAAAGGAAGGGTAAGTGTAAACTTCTGATCAGTATGCTTGCCTGGTTGTGCCCTGCATCTGATCAGTGCAGTCTGCCCCACCTCCTCATTAAATTCCTTTCCAACTCTTTCCTAGGCCAGGGGCTTTTGATCCTGTGTGCACTTGCGTGTATGTGGGTGTGGATGCCAGCAGCTGGGGTCAGAACCCAGGTCAGAGGGCTCCTATGCCCACAGCACCAGGCACTGGAGCAAGCGCAGGTGTAGGAGTGCGTGATGACTAGCCAAGATCAAGCTGGACTAGCCAGCAAGCAAGTGAAGTGGCCTGGAAGCAAGTAGGGGTGAGTGGGTCTTTATGGGTCAGCTCTGGACATAAGAGCACCTGGTGTCTAAAGGGGTGAAAGCACAGCAGTGTCAGCTGCGGGGGCCAGGGGAGCCCTGGCCCGCTCTAGGGGGGGTGCATGCAACTGGCCCTACCAGTAACTGGAGTAGAACTGCTGCCTTAGTTTTCCCAGTAGCTGGCTTTTGATTCCAGTCTCCCCAGTTTCTGTCCTCAGGATGTACAACCCCTATGTGCCTGATCCCCGCTGCTGGAGAGATTCTGCTTGTACATAAGCACACGTAAGTACATACACTGCTGCTCATGGACTTCCATCCTGCTCGGCCAGAGTGGGAAGCAGGGTGAGGCCGCTGGTGCTGTCTGTGTTTGTGTGGGTGCACTGAGTGTCTGCGAGCTGTGTGGCTGGCCATGTATATATGTAGCACAAGTGTGTGCCCCTGCTGGGAATACATCTTTAGCCTTGCTATTGGTGGGCTCCAGAATCATTGAGCTGCAGCAGCATTACCTCTTTTGGATTGCGCAGTCTGGCAAGACAGGTATTCTTCTAACAGAAAATACTGCACAGCATTTACATTTCAAACATGATAGTAGGTCAGAACACAGGACTTATCTTCTGTGGCCATTTCTCCTTTTATTTATGGTTGCAATTAACTTCTAACAGAGCCTTGATTCTGTGGGTTGTACTCAGCTACACTGATATTCCACACATCTACCTTCTCTGCGATTATTACCGTACAGCTTGACAAGTAGTTCAAACGATCAAGACCTGGCTGAAGCTCCCAGCTTCTGTCCAGCAGAGCTTTCTAATCTGCAGAGTGTGTTTGATGATGGTCAATCCATCATCAATCAAAATTGCTGGAAGAAAACAAATACAAGTACTGGGAAAAGAGGAAACAAATCAGAGCAGATGATTAGAGAAGGAATGACAAAAGGAGGAAACAAACTGTTGAAGTTGATAGACAACAACAAAGAATTTGAGAAACATGAAAATGGGGAAAACAAGTGGGTTTGAAAACGAGAGGCATAGTTAAGAATTTCAGAAAGATATAAGAACTCCTTGTAGCTCAGTTGGCCTGTGCATGAATCTGAGAAATGCAGTGATATTTGTAATGCTCTGAAGTACCAGTGGCAGATATAAAAAAATAAAAAAGTGACAAACACCATGTTATGTTTTCCTCTCTGCTTTAGATCATCTACTAGCTCCTTCTGAACCTAAAAGCATATTGAAAACATGTCATATAAAATACAGCAACCACAGACTCAAAAAAATTTAATCTCAAGTTTTCTAAACAAGTGATTAGGGAACATGGATGTGATAAATGACTTAATGTAAAAGCTACATAAGGATACACAGCTTAAAAATTTTTGTGGGATGAGATTCAAAGAAAGACTGTATGGTTCCAGTACAATAAAATGAATAGTGCTAGATGTCAGCTAAGTACCTAAGTACATGCAAGTAGTATGGCTAAGACTTCTACTGAGAAAAAAGAACTACAAACTACAACACACTTAAGTACTTCTACTAATATCAGCACAAACCTGATGTTTATGGAACAGTAGCATCTTCCATGTTGTTGTAAATTTAGCTAAAAGTAAACATACCTAGAGGATTCCACAGGCTTCAGTAAAATATTTAAGGAGTTATAATAACCTGTCATTACTACTTCCAGAAGACTTGCCAAGCCAAGATAACTATTAGCCACAATAACTATTAGCCATCTAACCTAAGGTGAAATTGTAAAGCCACAGTTATGAAGCGTGACTGATACCAAACACCTACTTCTGCTAACAGATTCTGGTCCTACAACTTGCCCTGCTTTGTCTTTCATTTAAATTACAGCATATTGGGAAGGAGAGTAAAGCTCAAAGCCCCACCATATTAAAACTGCAAAAGAATAAATAACTGTTCTTGCCCCTGCATGAAAAGGTCAATGTGTGTAGTGGAATGAAGCTGGGTTAATTAGCATTGATAATATACAACTGTGGGCTGGCTTCGGGGGCAGCAGGTTGGCCAATGTAGATAAGGTGCAGGTGTGGCTGGTTAAGTGAAGTGGTTGAGAGCCAGTGAAGAGAGAGCAGCCGAGGAAGAAGCAAGAGAAGTGAGAGTGTGCCCTGGATGAGGAGAAGGCAACAGAGGGACTGCATGAAGAGTGTGCTGGCATGAGATGGTAAAAGACCTTGTTGCAGCTTGATAGTTTGAGAGTGCTGTGACAAATGTGGACAATTGATTCCTAAGGCAGGCATGCAGAGCTGCAAAAAAACTTCCACTGTAAAGAAAATTGAGCATACTGGAAAAATGAATATAATGATATTTGAGGAAAGCAGTGTTCATAAACAAGAACCAAGCTGTATTAAAAAAATACCCTCTGGAATATATGCCATCCACACAGAAGTGTCATAAGAGAACTGATAATAATTATTCTCTATGCTCATTTACTACTGGAGCCATACATCAACTATTGTAAAGATAAGCATTGTTATACTAGTTATTAAGGCAAATTATAGCATACAAAGCCCAAGAAGTGTATCAGGGCTTCACTCTACTTAAAAATGCCCATTTATCCCATATGAACCACATGAAATAATGCTATAGACCAAAGAAAGCAGTAAGAAACTGATCTGCCATGTTTTGTTACCCTTTGCATGAATGTCTGTATTTTGGCTTTCCTTATCTTTGTTCTCCATTTTCTTTCACAAGTGCAACACTCCTCATGGCTTCAGGTTGTGACAAAAGACTACTGCTACACTCTGCCGGAGCTGCCAGCCAGGCCTGAGAGATGATCAGCCTTTAATCTCATCAGCAAAAGTACAATACAATACTATCTCCCCTTGCTATCAGGCACAAAACATAAGCACATCCCTCAAGAAATCACTTTTGTCCCTGGACAAAATCTACGAAGCTACCCAAAAGGGTCAGCTCTAATGATGTGATGGTACCTTGCAGGGGAAGTCTGATTAAAAAGACTCTTCAGGGTTCTACCCCAAGCAGTCCACTGCAGAAAAGGGGCTCCACTGCTTCTCCTCCACCTCAGGATTAAATCCAACTGCCTCCATATAATTTTGCATTTTCAAGGTGGCATTCCAGAACAGGTGGGTGGCTCCTGCATAGGCAGGCTTGGCAATTCAGTTCTCAGGCACACTGGGGTAACTGGCCATCAGTCTTATACCTACGATAATGACATTTGACTGCAAAGCCTCTGCTTTCTCCAGCAGATTATCCAGGGCAGGCAAAGCCCTTACTGTGCCCCTTTCCCCTGTCGCATACACAGGGAGAAGTACAAAGCCCTTTGGGTGTCTTTTCTTCCTGTTGTACTTCTACCTGTAGCCCGAGTAGCCTACACATTCCTACAGGATCAAACAACGCAACACTGTTATGAGGCAGCAACTGGAGGTGGCGAGTAGCTTCTGAAAGATCATCCACCCTTCCAGGAAAAACTGTGGGATTACAGGAAACCAAGGAACAGTTTCATGTTTTGGAAGAGTATGCTTTTTCAAAATGAGTTTTTGAATTAAAACATTAGCTCACCAACCTAGCATGTTCCCAGTGTGGTAGATGATAAATGAGGGTCTGATATTACACTGATCAACTGTTCTCATTAAACTTTTGGAATGAAAAGATGGGTTTTGGGGGTTTTTTTGGCAAGCTTTCTTCTCATATTTTCAAATAGCTCTTCTGCTTGTGGTGTTTTTCTTAAGTCTCAAAGCACTTACAAAGAGCATCATTATTCCCATTGTATAAATGAGGGGAAAAAAAACCCCACCCCACAAATGAAGAAAAACCCACACAAGTGAAAAAGAGAAATAACTTGCCCCCAAATTACATCACTGGGAAATGCTAACAAAAAGGACTAATTTAAGTATGCTAATTCTCAATCCACAGTCCTATCAGATTGATCATACTGCCTTTCACACATGGGAAAATTCATTACAACATAGAATTTATCAAATCTTTCTACACTAGGTGATGTACATGGGAATGCTACAAGCCCTAGATAACATCTGGCTATCTGTTGTTACATACTGCCATTATAACGGCAAACATAACTAAAAAAATACAGTATGTCCCCATAGTTTAGGTTTCTTATATATCTTTAAAAAAAATATGTGGCGAGATAAAAAATATCTGCATGTACATCCAAAGAAGTTCTCATTACTTTGACTACTGTGCACCTTTACAGTTGAACTCCGCATCAACTTCATTCTCTCACATGTCTGAGAAACCTGGAACTACAAAGTGACTTCAAAATTTTTTTTTCGTCTTTCTAATGGCTATCAATGGATTTTAATATCAGCACCTTAATGCTTTTTTTTTTTTCAATTAAAGTGTTTTAACAGTCAAGTAAGCAGTATGCTAGATAGTCTTAATGGAAAAGTTTAAGAAAAATCTAATTAATTTTCAGGTCTTTACATGCAGAGTCCTTTTTGGGTTATGGTTAATTCTGACTCTGATTTTACAGCATACACGAGCTGTTTTAAAGTTATCTAGTCGTAATTACATGTTCTTTTTTAACTGCCCCCTGGAAACAATACTTGGTTGTGCATTCTGAACAGCAATAGAGCACAGGATACAGTTGCCCAAAAAAACCCACCTTATCTAATACCTAAGCTTTACCAAACACAGGCTGCAATTCAGGCACGTTGCTTGGGTAGTTTTAAATGTGTTAACTAAATCATCATCTTAAGGGACTGAAAATGCTCTGAATTAGACCCTGACTTCATACTGTTATTGCACTGGATCCCAAATATTTTTCCCCCACCTAGTAGAAAATTGGCTTGAAAACTGATGGCACTTGATTCTAATCTAAAGCTACATATAAACAGCCCAACTGCACAAACAGCTAAAACCCAAAACCAAATTGCAGCCTCACACACCTCAACTGATAGAGTTATTTCCAGCTGATTTTTTTTAATTTCAACATAATTACTGCTGGTTGACTATTCATATTCTGCTTTGCATCCTAATGCTCATTTTCTGCGCTTAACCTTCACCAAACAGTACTGATGCTATTGCTCATTTTGGAGCTACAGCCCTTTCTGTCCTGAAGACAGACTCCATCCATTTACTTACAATAAAAACGCAAGTTGCTTCCAATTTATTACACAGCCTGTGTTTCATAAACACCTGGTACAGAGCAGTTCTCAGTTATAGTAGATAATAAATTAGTAAGAGCTGAATTAACTGTAACTTATGACACCAAAACTAAGAACAAGATGATTTTTTAAAGAATAAGTATTGGAGTACAAAACCCCAAAACTGCTACAGCCCCAAACGTAAAAAAAAGAAATAAAATATTAACAGAGTACAAAGCTTTTCTTGTTTTGCATTTTGCAGGAATTGGGGCCTCTATGTTTGACATGAAAAATCAAATTAAGATCTCAGACTAAACCAAACAACTTCACCCTCGTTTTAAAATTTACATTTTAATAAAAAAAGGTAATTTAATAATAGTCTGCAACCTTAGAAAAGAAGTGCATTATGTTAAATCCTTTGAAAACATGTAATAAATAATAGAAGATGAATTCACAAAGACTATTATAAATTATGATGACATTTCCTTCGAAAAGCATTATTGGAAAAGAGATTAGCCTCTTAAGGAAACTAACATATTGATTATATGATCCTTTTAATAAACTTCTGTAAACAAAAGCAGTTTCTTTATAAACAGGCTTTGGGAACATCTGTTCTTAACAGCAGAGACAAATATCCCAGAAATGAGGGTTTGCAGCACATGCAGCAATTTTGAGCATTTGTTTAGTTCAGACACAGAGTATGGGAAAGGAGGAAAAGAATAAATTGATACCAACATCACTGGCTGAGAACAACCCGCTGTTGGAAGCACTTTCTCAGAGGTTACCAAGAGCAGACGAGACAAAAGCTTTTTTCTAGAGATTTCAGAAATTCCACCTCACTTTTTTCCCCTATTACTCCAAGACCAGCATTGCTCAGACACACATCCACACTGCCGAGCTTGAATACAGCATTATTCACCTCCTGGAATCTACTTTACTTCCCTCAGGTCACAAATACAGAGTTTTAAAGCAGGGGTCCCCAGGGAGCGTTTCAAAAGCCAGCAGCTTTTGAATTCAAAAGCACTGGTGCAGGCCACCACAGCTGCCCTCCATCAGCCCAAATGAGGCAAATCACCTCTAACACCTGAGGATGGGGGGAAGGGCAGCAACTGAAGTTTTGCCCTA
Organism: Falco biarmicus; assembly: GCF_023638135.1. Taxonomy (NCBI): domain Eukaryota; kingdom Metazoa; phylum Chordata; class Aves; order Falconiformes; family Falconidae; genus Falco; species Falco biarmicus. The sequence continues at coordinate 26,056,128 of NC_079291.1, forward strand.
CTGAAAGCTCCTCTCATGTTTGCAAAACCCAGCAGCTTGAGTTTCCAGTATTATTTCTCATTCTTTCTTTCATATAATTCAAACCATCTGTCTTCCATGAACAAGGTTAATGGGCATTACATGCATTAAAATGCCAGCTTTCTGCTGCAGACCCTCAGCCCGGTATGTTGTTCATATTGTTGCCCAGTTTACTTATGGAAATTCTCAATTTGTTACTGGGAATTCAGTGCAAGAGCTGGCAGCCTTCTGTAAATCCCTGTCCCACGGGCTGCTGGACCTGTACTCAATCTCACTCAAACGAGATGCTTACACATGTACGGCTCCTCTCCTGCAGCACTTATCGTGATGTTGCTTTCTGCAGAAGGCCCAGATCAGGAATCCAAGATTTGCTTGTGCAAGATGCTGCTTACTAAAACATCATGTTTCACTGGCAAACATTCAGAAATGTCAAGGTGAGAGTTTGTTGCAGCCTTGCACACAAATCCCTGCAGAGCAGCTGAAGGGGAACACAGTTCTGTGCCAAGCCTTCTCAAAATATAGGATGTTTCTGACTAGGCTGTATCTTCCACTTGAAGTGTATTAAAAAGCAGCATTCCTCCTGTCTTTGGAATAGAATATTCTTTCACAAGAATGCCTTAAGTAGTACAGTTTCTGAGCACAAAAGTATTTATGGTTCTTCCATATCTTCAAATTGGAGAAAATCATCTAAGAAATATGCTCACATGCTTAAGCTTAGAAAGATTATGGAGAAAGGATTTGGTAAACCCTCAGACAGGAAAGGACAATGTAATATTTAAATGCCCAAAAAAGAATTTGTTTTGGTCTTAAAGGCTGCATAGGGAACACAGTACTAAAACGACTCAGATATGAACTACCCATCAACTTAGCTCAAATTATCAAAGTTGTAAGTATAGCAAATCTATTACCTATTCAAAAAAGTTAGTATGTTTTGCCTTCCCCCTTCCCCACATCTTTTAACAATTGAGAACTTTATTTCAAAAATTAAAAGTGTCCTTTCATTATTAATACTGGGTGCATAACCCTGTCACACTGGGCATTTCCCCCTTTAGTTATATTAAATCATTGTTATTATTTAATCACATTAAAAGTCCCCATAATTTTTCTGATAGCTAGGTATGACAGAAATGATAAATCTTTCCTAAATATTTTTTTCCTATATATTTTACACAAGAAATCAAAACCTGAATTTAACATTAGAAAAATATTTTAAAAGGTAATACCATTTCACTGGGGGGAAAAAACCCAAACCAACCAACTTAAACTGACTTTTACAAACTTCTAAGCAACTCAGAGCGTGCAAAGGCTGAAAGCCATCAATGGTAAAAACAATAAGAGTTATGAACAGAGGTGCACAAGTCAGAGATTTATCTTATTAGAAATAATTTCCTACTGTATCCTATCTGTGACCTCTATGTCATTCTGACAGAGGTTTTTTCCTACAGTTCACACATGAAACACAAATTTATAAGGTTCACTCATTATCTTACCAACATCCAAGCAAAAAGAACAGAGAACTAAAGAAAGAAGAGGGAAGCAACAGGTTTTACTTTACTGATTCAAAATAGATTTTAATTGGTGTTTTTAATAAAAATCTGCTTTTCCTTATAAAGCTCACAAGGCTCAGTGCTGACAGGACTCAATGCCATTAGCCTGGCTGTAATAAAACTGCCACGGAAGTTAACAAGAGCTCTTGACAAATAAGATGACTAGAGCTGAACAGCAGGTTTGGTGGTGGGTCGCAGTCTCCCATTTCTTATCCAAGTTTCTGCTCTAATAGAGTCTTGCCTGGTAGAGGACAAAAGCCATTCCTCACCATGAAGTGTTTAGTGAGCTGTGCAAGAGGTGTTAGGGGTTTCAGTTTATATTCTAAAAAGGAGACATGCGTACTGTCATGTGTAAAGACCACAGTTGGGATGGCTAGTTTTAAATAAACTGCCAAGATGTAAATAGCAGTGGAGAAGTCTGAAATTGCACTGACATGGAAGTTCACCCGAGACAGAACTGAGCTGCCAGGGACAATATGAACCTCCTGAGACTTAGTGACAATATGTTCTGTGACCATACCTGCAGATCCACTCTGTGGTCTCATTAGTAGCTAGACCAACAGATCTAATTTGCTTTCAAAAAGTTGGAGATACAAGGAGATACAAGGATGAGAAATGCTTAAGAGTGAGGCGTGTTTTCTGCAAAGGAAACAAGCAAGTAGCAGGAGAAAACTAAGACAATGTTTGCTTCTTATTAAGCATTAAAAGTGGCGAACAATGTTGATGTACACACAAACCTGATGTGGGTAAGTCTGGGCTTGTACGAGCATAACAGTTGGCTGCCACAGTGTAACTCACTGCAGCATCCAGGAACAATGTGCAGAGGAAACGATGCTTGAAAGCTAGCATATCTGTGCATTTTTAAGTGGTAGCTGTAATACATTGCTCCCTCCACTTCTCTGGAATCTAATCAGAAAGCTTGGGGGGGGGGGGGGGGGGGGGGGGGGGGGGGGGAAGGGAAGGAAAAAAAAAAGCGGCAGATCTTTGGACATTTGTACATTACTTCTATTTCAGAAGCAGTGAGAGCTGTCCTGCAAGGGAGGCGAGTCATAAGATGCGGACAATCCCCGCACAGTCTGTGCCCTCACTGACCGGGTGCCATCCCACCATCCTGCTGTCCCCAGGCTAAGTCTGAGCAGGGCTGACAGCCCAGGAGACCATCAGGCAGGAGGAAAAATCAGGCCAGGCACAGGGACCATTCAGGAAGACCAGCCAGGACAGCAGGAGCCTGCCCAGAAGAGAGCAGAGGGCAGGGCAGTGTGCCCCATTTCCAGTGGTGATGAGCGTCCAGACCCACAGGGTGGTGAGTGGACCTTGCTGTGCTCTCAGGCAGTTAGACCCTAACGGTGCTCTCAGGGTCCTCAGCCGCTGCTGTACAAAAACTTCTCGTCTGCCTGACCCATCCAGTCAGACCTTCCAGCACTGCTTCTTTAAATCCCAGGCAACAAAGGAGACATTTCCCAGTGACTCACCTCCAGGTTTATTAAAAAACCACATGGCGAGTGACTGGTAGGAGATATACTGAGGAAACAGCCAAATTCAAGACTAACGCAGCAATCCAGCTGAGGCACAGAGTCATTTCAAATGCAACAAGACTAATTTCAATGTTGTTAGACATGGGACCAAGACTTGGCTATAGTTTTATCTTTTTTCTGTTACCATTTACGGGGATAAAATCTTAAATGAGGGATTTCTGAAAACCTAACTTAGAAAGTATTTATAATACCATTTTGAAGGACATTCCACATAACCTTCTATATACCTTAGAAATCATTGTGCTGAACATAACTTCTATTCTTCGATACTAGGAATTATATATGTGAAGTGAGGGCCAAAAAATCAAATGGCCCACTATGATATTTGTCATTTTATCTGAAAAAAAAAATTATAAACTGTGTTTGGTTCCTTCATCTCACAGGAGAAGACTAGATGGGTGGTCTAACCAAGAGGACAGGCATGGTAATATGTACCCAAACTTCAGTCAATTCCTTGGGAGCAAAAGATGTGAAAGAAAATTAATAACTGGATATTTCTTTGACAGTCTGAATAAAAACTAACATGAGGAAAGCCCAGCCAGCAGAAACACCTTTCTTTTACTCACTCCTTCTTCAACGAGCTAGTAAACATTCTCTAGGCCTCTTGCATGCAAACAGATCCTTCAGCTTTTTACTATCCAGCAAGCTGGGATGTCCCTCTCACTTTTCCTGTGAAACTTTCTTTAGGAAGTTGCGCCTATCTTTTTTCTTTTTTTCATTGAATAAATTTACTCTTCCAATCTTAAGGAGAGGTCGTAAGGAACAGAATAGAAACGTTATCTTTAAAACGTACTAAGAAAAACAATTCTCTCCATTTTTATCATCTTGGATACATTTTTGTTTGGTTCTTTGATCCTCTTTGAATGGACATGTTTGTTGCAACCCAGGATAGAGTTTGTGCTCTTGGCTGTCAGGGTACACTCCTATTCAGCCAGTTCTTCACCCAGGGTACCAACTACCTCTTCATCTCACAGCTGGAGAAGTCCAGAAGGATGCTGTGAGGGACAGTATCAAAAGCCTTACTTAAATTCAGAAAAACTACATCTACCACCATCTATTTATCTGCTAGGCAGACGACCTTCTTGTAGAAGGATATTACATTAGTTGGGTAGGACTTTCTTTTTGTGAACCAATGTTGACTGTGCCTGATGGTTGCACTGTCCTTCAAATGCCTTCCAATAGCACCCAGTATGATACACACCACTTCCATCTTGTCAGACAGTAGAAAAATTAGTGGTTTTTTCTGTGTTTTGTCTGTAATGACACTCCACATTCAGATTACCTAGTGACGATGATTATTCTGCTGCTGCCTGAAGGCACTCTGGCTGCCTGTACATTCTCCTGAGAATAATTAGTGTATTTATGTGTCCACAGTTATACAAGCTGATTCACGAGTACCCAAACAACCTTAGCCTCAGTGGACAGTCTGGCTTATTTCACTCAGATTAGGTTAAACAAGTAAGAAACCCTGCAACATTGCATATTTTTAATTGCAGCAGACACATTTTTTGTTAGTGTTTTTCTATTCTTTACTCACACTTTCCCCTTCATTAAACTGTAAGAAAGGAAAATGCTTCCGTACACATAATCTGTGACTTGAGAGAACTTTTTTTCCTGATCAAATAATGCATTAATATGCTTGTAAAACTGCAAGGCCTTTACGTCTCCTAACAAATTTGTTTGAGATCACAAAGACAACCACGTTTCTCTTAGAAGTCCCCCAGCCTCCAGTGAAGTGCAAAACTATACTTTCCTTCTTTGGGATGACTATACATCTGTACAGTTTCTTTTCTTTTTTTTTTTTTCTAAAGTAAAGCTTACAGCATATTTTTTTTTCCAAATTATGTGTTTTCTTTCTTGCTATGGAACTATTTCCCAAACTGCTGACAGAAAAATATCACTGCCACACCATCCTTTCCTATCCAGACTCTAAATGTAGACAGTCTATTGTTTCAGGTGTTTCCTCATTTTTGGAAATACAGGAAAATAAATTACAAACCAATTGATTGAGGTCTTGCTGAAGATCACAACCTATGAAGATTACATTTGGGTTTCTGTAATTTTTCTGCCAAATTCTAGATTTTGGCAGTAATCAGGAATCCAAATTACCACAGCTTCTACAATGTGAATCACAAATGATTCTTACTCAAAATATATTTCTAGATACTATTAAACTCATTATTAAAGCAGTATTTCATTTTAGGGGAAAGGTCAATATTCCCGGCAAAAAATATCAATGCCCATTAGACTGCCAGTGACACTTAACGTATTTATCATTTCAAGAGATTAGTGCTTTAGTCTTTGCTAACTTTGAATCACATTCCAAATTATAGGGTAACATTTATTCACAATCAGCTATGTGAAGACAAAGCCAGAAAATTCAGAGGTCAAGGTCTGTTATACGGAAACTAAGAATAACTTCATTGTCTCAAATACTCATTTTGTAAAAAAAAAAAAAAAAAAAAAAAACAACAACACACAAACAACACAACCTTCAAACTGGCAGCACATTGCCAATATATAAAAATGTAAAAAATGTGTATGTTGTTTTTCAATGGAGTTGTGTTCTTTGTCTGTTCCAATGCAATTAATGCCTCTAGGGACCAATGTGTGTACGGTAGTAATGCTCCTACTGCTTTTACAGAACTAACAGGCAACAGATTGTGAGCAGGATGCTAGTCCCTCTTATGCAACAACTGAAGACTCATAAGCAAACTCTTTCCTGTCCGATGTTCTTGAAGGAATGGGGGCTGTACACATGTAAAAGAAAGGACAGTGTGTGTTTAAAGGTGAAATTAAAGAATAGAACTTGTCTCTCACATGAGTAAAAATGGATATAATTAAGATTAATCTTTTAAATGCAAACTGGACTTTTTGCTACTGGAAATCATTAAGAGAAGGCAAATATGGTCAAACTAGGTTGTTTTGACTTTTTCCTAAATCTAACAGAGTTTGTGCAGAAGGTAGTAGGTAGATACATCATAGTCATGGTAAAGTCTGTAAGTCCTTTACTGTGTTTCCCTTACATGCAGATTCTAGAGAGAATATGCATTAGGCTGTATATTAAAGATTGGAGACAAAGAGATTGAATGATCATTATTTATCTTCATACATTATTTGTAAATTTATATGACTCCATTTTAAATCAGCTGTAAACAGCAGGAAGCACATTTGAACCTAAACCTAGATGTATTAACTTGTGCAAGGTGCAGCAGACTGGTGTTACCCGTAGATCATGATGGAGAAGAGACGTAATAAGGAAAATGATTTCCTGTTCCAAAGGCTCCAGGAACAATTTACTAGTGTACTCTGAAAAAAATATTGTTTGAAGAACTCTGCATGGCAGGTCAGCCTTTGGTAGGCTGTAAATGTCAATTAGGGAATAAAATATAGCTGATGCAATAAAGCTAGTAAGAATGATACTTAATTATAATCCTAATAATTATTTTTTAATTAATTTTGAAACTGTTTCATCACTGTAAGTCATTATTTCTACGTAAATACATTCATTTATCATTTAGTCTTGTCTAATGATAAAATTGACGCTCTAGAGTGATATTTGCCAGGCCACAGTATTCCCTTGAGCAGTGCATATCTGTTCGCCAAAGGAAATCTGGCAGATTTCTAGGGTATTTACCATGCAATGAGAGACGCAACTTTCCAGTATTTTTGGTGCATTCACCATTGGACTCCAGGGACACAGCTGTAGCTAGATGAAAAAACTTACGATGGAGTAGAGACATTTTTCTGTGAATGGCTGCTTAAACCTCTGACAAATAACAAGGAAGTGGACACCCAGAGCTTGGAGATTTTGGTGTATCTTTGAAAGATGAAGAGCCTTACTGTAACAATGTCCTATTCTGAAAAGCAGATTATTTCATGATCCTTAAATGGCACGTGTACATACATGATTTATGCAATTGGAGAGATAATATGAATTAAAGTTGCTATTTCAGAATTATTTATTTGAAATTTTTCCTTTTATAGCCCTTTGGTTTTGGTTTATAGTTTCTATTATGTCTCAGCTCCAGAATACATATTTCTCTATCTCTCTAGACTAATTTTAGTTTTCACTACTATACTACAAATATATTATGACCAGACCTGTGTAAAACAAAGCCATTTTGATTCACAAGAACTTTATGCAAACATTTTTCTCTGTTTCATTCCTGGAGTTTTTTCCTTGAGTTTGACCTTGAATTTCAACTTCAAAGTAACCTAGAACTGCAGTCTCAAATTCAGTCAAGGCTGCAAAGCCTTGCCTTGTTTCATGTCAAAAGCTCAGGAATGTATCGAATTCCCTGACCAAAGCAAAATCTATTCACTGAAAAAAACCCTTCAGTAACACAGAATTAGCTTACTCCATGAAGCTCAGCAAAAGTCCCAACTCATGAAAGTCACCAACTATGGAGTTACCATTCCCACTAACATAGTCTTGACTCCACCCTCTTTGACAAATGCCCTGTTAAACCCACTGCGCAAACATACATTGAGAAAAGAAATACATATTTTACTGCAGAGTATGATACCATTTGTTTTGTAAAATAATCATATATTTAAGTTAAATGGTACTGAACAAATGCTATCTGCATTTAAACACTTTCCTGCTCCATAGAATCATGGCATCTGCTAAATTTTACAGCCTTTCACACAACCCACAATGCTGTTTAAAATTGCTTTCAGCTGTTTTTATACCACACACCCGTTATCAGTCCAACTTCCTGCCTCCACCAGCACCTCTCTTGTACCACTATTGCCACACACATCAGAACACAAAAGCAAACGGCAGCACACCGAGCACGCCTGCACCCCCAGGCATGCTGCACAAGGAGGAAAGGACTGATAGGGACAGTATCATCGCAGCAGAGCTGAGGCCCTGGACCTCAGGACAGTGTAACTATAACCTTTGGCAAGCATCAGCAAATCCTCTCATTATTTGCAGCTGTATCTAATACTGGAACATGAACTTGTAAATATTGATAGATATTGCCAGCTCAATAAAGGCAGTTAAGGTTGTCTCAGTATATGGTTTGATGCTATAATTTTTGGTTTTCACGCATTCCTGTGCCATCAAATTCTATACTTTAGAAAATCATAAGACTTCACATATTCTGACAGGTGAATAACTATCAGGTGAATAACTTTCTGCTCACCCTCATTTGTAAGAAAGAACTTTTAAAAGTAGATTAATACACATGGTAAGAACTAGTTAGGTTCTTTAAACACAAAGATGAAACAAAACAAAAGCTTAGCTATCTAAGAAACTTTTGCACAGACAGTGGCTGGAGAAGGAGCCCAAATAATACCCTGCCAGGCCATCCAATGTCCAGGCATCAGCAGCTGTGGAGTCTGGAATCCAGGGAGAGCCACTGGGTTGAGTGAGTGCCTGGGCTGAGCTGCTGGAGGGATCCACTGTGTGTGGGCATGCATGTTCACTGCTCTCACTAGTGGGCTCAGTCAGCCAGAAACATGAGCAGGATGGGGCCATTGGTGCTGTGTTCATGTGTATACTCTATGAGCTGTACAGCCAGCCATGTATATATATATATGTGTATGTGCTGTATATGGACTCTGTAGGAGCATGCCTACTGGGAATATATTTACAGACTCACTACTGGTTGGACCTAGGGGAATGCAGCTGCAGCAGTCTCACTGCTGGTAGGCTGTGGGATCCAAAATGATAGTGTTTCCTCTAACATTATACTTATTTTCAGAGGCTCACCAGATAAAATATACTTAACAGAGCTTCCATCAGTGTATTTCTGCAGTTAAACATCTTAACAGCCTATCACATGCCCAGGAATCCTATTTTCCAAGTGCCTGTAACAGATCAGCCAAAGATCAAGAAATATACTTTCAGAAAAATATATGAAATTTTTTTCTTTGTTGCACCAAAAACATTACCTCACTCTAAATTCCATGTTTTCTTTTCCAAGATTAGATGCAACCATGCCATCACTATGCACAATCACTCTTGGTGGAAAAAGGGCTGCCCATGAAATTTCTCATCCAGGTATTGGTACTTTAAATATCTCTTTAATAAATGTTAGCTTGCCATTTAACTCTTTCAGCTTTACCAGTTCAGTAGGCAGACCATGGAGAACTTTGGCGTTCAATACATACACGAGCACATATACATGCATTAATAGTTTTTATATCAAATGTATTCCCTATTCCATTAAGAAAATGTTCAAAAAATAGAGTAGTTTTTTGTTGAAATCCAGACAACTGTGAATTGTCAAAATTGCTTCATTGGTTTGTTTAGTTTTGGTTAAAAATGAAAGAATTCTGTTATTATTTTCATAAAATTTTACATTATTGTCGTTAAGGTAGTCTAAATCTATATTTCTATAGATCCTGGCTTCTGTTTCAACTTTCCACCCCTTCAGAAGCATTTTATTCTCTCCTGAATATTAAGAAGTTGTTTGCTAAAGAAAAAAGGGAGATAAGTAAGGAATGGATAAGTTTTCTGCATCTTCTAGATAGATTAGAATACACTTCACAGATGAAAATCCCACACTTAGGGTACAAGACAAAGAAAACAAACACTACTGACTCAGCATACATTGTTCAGAACCTACAAAAAGAGCCACTGTTCCTTTCTTTCCTTTATGTTTTCTCTGTCTTTAATAATGCAGGGCATGTGGAACTCATAGGAAATATTCTCATTTGAGAAATCCGTAACAGCATAAATAATTTGATTTCAGAATGGCCAATAATCAGTATATAAACATGCTTCAGGAACAGCAACCTGAGCCAGTGGCCAACTCTCTAGCAGTGGCCAGCAGCTCTCCCTAACAGCTTCAGGCAGATTCACTGTGTTCATTGGAAACTCCAGTGTGCAACTGGTGAGAATGTGTGTGTTCAGTACACCCAGCTAAGAGGGCTGTACTGCTTTGATCCCTTGCATGGCATAGCACAGTGCTATCCCTATGTAGATAAGGTGGAGCATGATTAAGCCAACATCTCCTCTAAAAAAAAAAACAAACATTTTAGGATCTTTAGCAACCAGAGAGGAAGACTGACTTTTCATTTCAACCAAAAGACATCCGTGTCTTCCCCGCTCCACTGCAATTTAAAAACTGCAGAATGGCTTACAGTTATGACAAGTGGCACCACTGTATCCAGTTCCATCGCAAGTGCACTTGAAGCTGTCCCACGTCTGGGTGCATTTGCCACCGTGTTCACAGTGATTGGGCACACACCTGTCAGGATGAGATGCAAAGACAGAAAGAAAAAACTAAATGAGCATCAAGATTTACACCCAGCTAAATTGCAAGCTGCCCAAGCAGTGTATCATGTCCTTGTCTAGTAATTAATCCTTATTATTTTAGGCAGATTAACAGAATTTATATCTGAACACACAATTGCACAAGAGATGATTCATCGAGGCTCTGCTGCAGCCCTTTTACAAACAGCAAAAAAACGCAATAAAGGTGGAATACATTCAACCATCATAAATTCAGGTTCTAAGCCTCCTGTGACTGGTACCTGGCTGTCAAAACAAAAAGAACATCACAAGTCACACCTCCTCCCACTGTGCAGGTGGTGTCATGCCTCAAGGACTTCAGTCCCACAACTGACTGGAAGTTAAAGAAAGAATGCCAGTGAGTTGGTATTTATCTTTCTGCTGCCAGCAGTTGGATAAAGTGGAGGCAGACTGCCTACCGGCTGGGATAGAAATTACTAATGCTGCATTATTAAAACAAACACTATGTTCAGTGTAAGAGTTGTAAGAGTTTTTCCTTCACAGAGATTTGTGGCAAGTGTTGTTCACCTTTCTCCCACTCACCTACTTTTCTTCTCCAGCTACAATGTTGCTGGAGAGCAGAAGGAATGAAAAAAAAAAAAAAAAAAAAAGAAAAAGTGGAACAGCAAAAACCAGAGTTATAGTAGAACATATATTTATTGTTTGAAATATTATCTAAATGTGATTTCAAAGATTATGAGTTTGGCCAGTTTCTTTTCTATCAAAGGTAGTTAAAAATGGGAATTACCATGTACATTCACCTTTGAAACTATTACATTTCTTTTCTTTGACAGGCTTTCAAATATCATTTCAAAGAATCTTTTCTTTTTCTTACTAAATTTGTTAGTCAGACTCAGTACAAGCTTTGCATTTTTGATCAAGAACTAAAGGAGCTTTTCTTTCATGTTGAATTAACCAAATTTAATTTACAAACTAAACTTTTGTTATTATGACATTAACAATTAAAATTAGGAGACTCCCTAATAGACAAACAGAATATTTTCATAAATGCGTTAAAAATTAAGGATCCTTATCTCTAAGGTAAATCTGAAGTTAATCATATTCCTGTGATACTTAGCAACACTCTATTAAATAACAGTCAAGGACAGCTTTCCCTTCCCACGTAGCAATTGATTGAAAACCCAGGTATCTGGGTAAACTCCTTATAAACTTATGGTCTTGTACCTCCCAAGCTTCAACAGCATCGGTACACATGACTCAGCTACTAAGAGCAACCTACATCCTGGTCTGCAACTGAGACCTGAACATTGCATACTCAGGTTCAGAAAGGTTTTGGGGTTTATGCGTGCCAGTACAAGTACCTCAGAATATACACAATATAGATGTCTTAAATGCTATAGCAGCCTGTAGTATTCAAGGCTACCCATTCTTATTTAAAAATATCAGAAAATACTGGCTTGGTTAAAAACAGTGCTTAAAGAAATGCTTTTCTAAAGCAAGAAACAGGGATTTAAAATTTTTGGGTTTGGAATAAAATACAGTGAAACTACCTGAGGCAATTACCACAGTTCAATAAAATATGTTTTCAACATGGTTTAATTGGATTCATTTAGTTTTGTAAGTGTGGCAGGCTAAATGAACAGATTGAGCTGCTTACTGTTATTTGGTTAATAGGTGATGATTTTCCATTGTGTTCTCAACAACACAGAAGAAAAACAAGAGCATATAATAGCACAATTCTAAACATCCAAACCTTTAACAATTTATATAAATCCATAGCTGGTGGGTACAAGAGCAGAAAAAGCAGAAAGCAGCAGCATTTCAAAAGTAATCTCATAAAAGTAACTTTTATTCAACGAAATAAACATCTACAAAAGTTCCTAAATCTGAATATAGTTTTGTGTCTTTATAGCCTTGCAAAATAACTGCTTTTGATATATTTTCTTCATTTAGATTTGAACATTAAAAGTATTTTTCCAGTGACCAAACTAAACATTTTTCTATGTGAATTTTGCCAGCTATTTATATATAGTCTCACACAGAATGCTAGCAACTACTTTCACATTTTAGCGTGGTATAACTTACTTCTATTGTAGCATAACTAGTAGAGATACTGCACTATTGACTATGTAACTGAGGTAAACAATTTGATCTAGGGAAATATGAAAAACAGATGTTTATCTGTATAAATTAATGGAGCATATTAAGACTTAAACCCAGAGATATTCAGCAAACTCCCTGATTTCAATTTTGCACTTCTAGTATGGAGGTTGGGCAAGCTTACCCTGTATCTGCAAAATTTCTTTTTGCTCATCTGCTTTTCCCTGCTCTAAATATGATGTAGTCAGAGAAAGGGATTAAACAATATCTTAATATTAGTGTTAACTGGAGTTTAAATCAGAATATAGGATCATTTCCTTAAGTCCTCCCTCTATCCCCAATTTTCTGTTAGTTTATTTTATCAAATAAAATTATAAAATTAATTTTCTATTAAATCCATTAGCAAACTCCTGTAACATTATCTGCTGCTCATCTGTCCACTTTCTGGACAAACCTTACCCACCATAATAGAGTTTACAGGAAATTTTAACTGGAATATACAAATTACAGAAGAAAAACCCCTTTGAATTCAGTAGAGGTATCAGAAGGAATAAAATTCCTAACTGTAAAGTCCATTATATTTCAAATACTTTTCTTGCCATAGAGTGATGGTGAGATATGAATACTGGTAAGGTAGAAGGTACCTTGCCTATGTATTTCCATATACATCTTCAGAAGAAATTCGTATTTTTTAAATTATTTAAACTTATGCAATCATATCGTTGATCTACTTCACACTTATCATTTAGTATACACAAAAATGTACACACTCAAACCCAACACATGCCCTTTTTGCAGTTCATTTAGCTTAAAAGACTATGATTCTAGGCAATTCCATCCCTTAGTCTCCTTTTAGACATAAGGCTGCATTACATTAAAAAAAAAAAAAAAAAAAAAAATCAAACCAAACCAACCCCCCAACCTCCTAAATGACACTTCCCTCCCGAACAAGGCTTTGAAGTTAGAAGCTGCCAGAAAACAGAGGAGTGGAAGCACGTTTCTAGTCACCGAGTTCTGTTCCTTCCCATTGTGAACACCTAGATTTTAAGAACTGATGTTTATGAAATCTTGCTGACTCCATTTTGAGAACTTTCTTGCTCTATGACTTTTTCTGAAAGGTGGGTCTGGAACTTCAGCCCTTCAAGTTTGATACACTTTCTTTTAATTTCCATGGCAAAATTTATCCATAGAGAGTTTACAGATGTTTTGTTTGGTATTTTATTTGGTAACACTGAGTTGTGTTTCAAAACACTTGTTTTTCTTTGGGATTTACATCCTCTGATTTTGCAGAGAACAGTCATAAGTTCTCTCAGTCAGTATTTTTATGAAAACAAGTCTCCTGTTGGAAAACAGGTTTTCTGTTGTTCTTTCTTGTACCTCTGCTGCCCCTTGCATTTGTGATCTAATGAGTATTCTGGAGGAGGTCTTACTAATGTTTCAGAGTTGATCAATACTTTTGTATCTCTTTACTGAAATTATTTTGCTTGATATATAGCATTTTCCTGATTGAGCCACTATTCTGAGACAATGTCATTCTGAGATTACTCAATACATTAAATACCTTCAGTACATCCTTCTTTCCAATCACTTCCAACCAACAAGCTCCATCTTTTAACAGAAGTTCTTGTTCTTGTTACCAACAGCATCCCCCTGTACTACAACTTCCATGGTGTCATTCCAATGTTTCTGCTTATTTTTCTAGGCTGAATCTATATCGTCAGCATATTTCATCAAGATATTCCTAATTTTGAGCCAAGGTCAAAGCATTAAACAGGATCATCTCTGGCACTGGTCTCTGAGCAACTCTAATGTCTCAGCCAGCTGTTATTCCACCAGCTCAAACTGCAGGCAATTCCACTTGCCAGTTCACCATTCACTTTGCAGTTCCTCTCTCAAACCCCCTATTCCTTGGTTTAGCGAGTAATTTCCATCATTACAGTATATAAAATGTTTTATTGATATCTAACAAATGAAATCTATTGTATTTCTTGTCTGAGAAAAAACTACGAAGCTTTTATCAGAGGAGATCAGGTTAATCCTGAACAATTGACTGTTGATAAACGCCTGCTTCACTTTACCTTCTATTCATTTCCAGGCATTTGATTACTCTACTGTTCAATTCTTCAAAAGCTTAGTAAGACTACTAAAATCAGATTAATAGGTGTCTAGTGATCTGGATCTCTCTCTTCCCATTTGTTAAATTACATGAGGTTGACTCTGTCACCTAGTAATACAAAACCATGCTGCTCTTTTTTAAATAATAATAATTATTATTATTACTACTACTACTGCAATATGACATGTTAGCATTATGAAAGAAGGCTATCTTCCCAATTATTACCTAATTAGTTTTGGTGTATTCTTAGTGCCTTCTTACTCATCATCCTAATTAATTGCTATTCCTTCATTTCTTTGCTATTTGCTCATTCATTAGCAATATTTAATCTGAGGAGGATAAGCAAAATTCCTCAGTAATAACTGGTATAATATTGTTGCCTTGCCTTCAGCTGTGGCAGGAGCCAACTCACAGGTTTTCACCTCCTTCTACCTTAAATATTGCAATTTCTAGTTGTCCACAACACAGACCAAAGCAATAGACCAAATTTCCATTCCAAAATAAACCCCATGCCATTACTTTCCTGCTGATGTTCAACAATGCCTTCCCGATTAAAAATATAGAGAGAGTTTCTCCAAATCACCAGTTGGAAAATTGTCCTTTTTTACACTTTACCTATAGTAAATTCTGGTTAAACTTCTTTTTAACAAATCTGTTTTAATCAGCTGTCTATGATTTAAAACTACCAGATTGCAACTCTAATATTTCAGCTGGATGAGGGAGAAATGTACTACACTTCTTCTCCTCACTGTCTGCCCAGATATACTTTGCACAAGGAATACAAGTGGTCTATCCATGACTGAACATTTCCTGAAGCTTTACCATTTCCTCAGAGATGCTCTATACAAATATCTGGTAGATCACTAAGCTTCTCCCCACCCCTAGACTTTCCAAGAGAGAAAACTGGAAACAGGATGCTCACGTAGTCTGCAGTAAGCACTGTTCCTTCCAAATGCATCTTTGCAGCAACCAAGAACAGCACTCTGGTTCAGACATACTATTTTATTGTCAATCGGGCTACTTCCACCCACCGTACCTCCATCCCATGAGTGAATATACAAACGTCAGACCACAGGGAATGGTCTGAGAGTCCCAAGGAAATATGGCAACTGGGAGCAGAATGGGATACCTGGCCTAAGCCACACTGCCTCTGCCAGAGACTGAGAGGGAACTGCCCGTGCCAAATGAACTGGGACCGACACGAGGCGTTTCTTCTGAATGAAGATATGAAACTGGGAAAGGCTGCTCTTTTGAGGATTATAAACAGAAAATATTTTGGGAAACTAAATTGAAATACGTGATAATTAATACAACAGCAGTGTTATCGATTTGTTAAAAAGTTAAGATTGATTGACTTTGTTTATTTGATTTCATAGAGTTATTTTATAAATAGAAATATAGAAGGATAAAAATATATTTTGAAGAAACTTATGATTATTTAGTAAAAGCTGTTATGAGACCCTCTGTACATCTTGTACTAAGGCCAGAAGAATGGGCTGGAATCATTGTTGAAACTTAAGTAATAATTTAGGGTTTGAAAGGTTTCTTTGTATCTGACCAGTCTTCTGTATATAGAAAGTGTATTGAGATGTCAAAATATGAGATTAATGGAAATTGGGAAGAGTCGACTGGAACAGCTTGTAGTTGCCTGCCAAGAAACCGTGAACTTTAGTAAAAGGTAATTCCGGCAGGGGGAGATCGCGACCACTGACTCATATACCACCTACACAAATCGTACCCCAGACCCATTTCTGGACCTTTCTAAGCTCTATTGCGCAGAATCGGATATGGGAGGAGAACATGTTAATGATTTATGGGAAATATTATGATTATGCATGAATATTTAATGAATATGTATGAATAAGTCCTATATATGATATCTGATTTTGAAGCTTGGTGTGCGTTGATCATGAGAGGACTCACTCACACACCCGGACGTCAATAAAGAAGTGCCTGCTTATCTGCATCACATTGGTGTCGATAAGTTCTTCATTCCGAGATTTTGGTAACAACAGTATGAGAGAAGTCTGATACTGAGGTAGGAGTAACCACGGCGTGGGGAAAGAGTTTGGCCAGACAGCAGTTCTTCAAAAAGGGATCTGGGGAATTCCACATGTGGTACAGTGATCCCCAGTCAACCCACCATCCTATTGCCAACAAGAAAAACAAAACCCAGAGAAACAGGGATCTTATAATATGGGTATAAGCAGGAGAGTGACATAGAAGACCCAGAAATCCTAACACCATATTCAGCAGACGTAAGCAATGGCCAATTATCAACTGTACAAAAAGTAGTTGGAAACAGGAAGATTACGAACTGTTAGAAATGTCCAGAGGGAACGGGCAAAGAAGCAATGAGGTTCATTAGTGGTAAAAGATATTTTAAGAACTCCTCAAAATAATATATATCAGGCATGACTTAAGTATATTTGGTCCTGCCTGAAGGCAGGAGAATGGACTCAGACACCTTTCCAGACCCATTTCTAACCCAGGTATTTTGATATCCCATAAGAAACAGAAAGCATTTATTTCCGTCTCTTAATTTCTCATTATGTGACTGTATTTCCTTATTGTTGTGGCTGTGCTATTTCACTTCTGTAAATCACCAGGTTTTGGTCACTACCTTGGTTTTTTTAAAGGACTATATTCCCAAGGGCAGGGTTATTTAATGGATTAACTAGCTTCCCCAGGCAAATTGCGTCCAAGGTACATAGTAATTGACTCAAATTCTAAAGTTTAGAGTTCATTTGAGCAGGAAAATAAAGTTACTTTATGCAGGAAGCTAAGTGTCCAGATGGCCACACACAGACTTTCAAATTAAGCCCCTCAGGACTGAAGAACCATCACAAATCTCACTATTCTCTGGTGTATAACATAGACCTTTCTCTTTTTCCCCTGCCTTTTCCTTTCCTCCCCTGCTTCCCCTTCACACTTCCCATCTCTAGCATAAGTGCAAAGTACAGCTTGTGAATAAATGTAATATAAACTAACCCTCCATATATATAAATTAGAAACAACCAAGCCAAGCAACACCACCAAACCAAAACATTCACCTGTGCAATTACTCCTCCACCTGGGAGGTCAAAAGGAAGGAATGAACTACAGACAATAGATTTGACACTTATTGCCCACTACCGTACTGAAAAGAACTCAAATGCTACAGTGATAATGACAGCATGAGAATTTCTGTAGAGCAGAACAAAATGTTAAAGGCTTTTTGCAATGGAAAATAACCTGGGTTGAAATATTCTTAACGTGAAATTCAATCTTTTCCTTCTCATCATCAAATCCCTATCTAATCTTGTTCCTGATGACAGCTCACCTCTTGTTTCTTTCCCAAATTGTTTCTCTTCTGCTTTTTTGTCCATTCCTCTGCCTCAGAACTAACCATCACCAGTCTGTGTTGAATGGTCTTACAATATTTTTCCATTTGTTGCCCTCTTTATCGCCTCCAAACACCTCCTTAAAATCAATATCCTTTATCACTATTTTGTGTAAAGATCCTTCAAAATACATACTGCTAACCCTGTTGAATATCTACCTTTATGCACAACCACACAAAGACTATTAAAACCTTTTAAAAATTTAACCTTTTTTTACTGTACAGGGTTTCCTGACTGCTCAAGAAGACCATGACAGATTAGGTCTGTAAAACAACATACAAGGAAAATAACTTGTAAGAGCAATAAATACTGCTTTCATCTGGCAGTTTGAATCACTGAATATATGTAGCTTACTTAAAAGACCTAATGTAAACGAGTAACAAAATCACAAAAATATTCTAAACATATGCATCTGTTTGCAGCGATACTGCTCTTTAGTGAGCAACAGAATGCATTCCACTTGTCATGGTGAAAGTGGTACTGAACAACAAGATAACCAATTAAGGACACGTTGCTATTGCAGAGTCCTACTGCACCAGTATCAGATTAATATTACCCATTCCATAGAGGGTCTCTGATTTTCAGTGTGTCCTAAATAAAATTAAAACAACTGATCTGACCTGTAAGATTCTTTTGTTTTTTTCAATGTAACAAGTGTTTAAAGTGACTTTGAGACTTCCAGCAACAGGATTTAGTTCTCATATGCAAGACAACACAAAGGGCAGGTGGGAGGCACTGCAAAATTAATTCAGATTCACAGTAATTCCCAAATCAGTTTTATTTGCTGCTTTCTAACCTAATTGCACACAGATGCATATAATTGACAACGGCAGAACTAAACAATCCTTCCTGAACCAAGAAGAACCTAGCCTTTCTTTATCATTTACTGTAATACACAGTTTTCTTGTTTCTTTGGTGGGCATTATCAGACTTGTTCTGCCACAAGATCAAAAGAAAATGCTTGGCACTTTTAAAGACACTGATTTACAAAGAGTGAATCAATATTAAAATATGCAGTGACATTTGGTTAAGCAAAGTTCCTTTAGGGCATATTCCTAGAAGAGGCTGCCAAACAGTTTTTGCAGTGTTATCTTCAGACCAATAAGGTGCTATTCTAAGGTTGTTCGCATTAGAACAATAATGAAGGACTGATGCATAAAGGAAAATACTGCAGATAATTCAAGTTAAGCGGTCCTCTTGTATTGACGCAGTTTTTATTTTGTATACAACACTATAAAGACTAATAATTCCTTTATTTTCCACCACTTTCAATTTTCAGAGCACTTCACAAATTAGCTCCTTAAAATGAAATTATGCTTTGTTCCACTTTAGCAGTTGCAGGAGCTGGACCACCTTTTTTTCCAGCATTTGTTGCAGAAAATCTCCTGCACCTGTTATGCATAATCTAGGACCTATGGTGGCCGATGGCTGATCATCTACTTCTGTCCAACCCAAACTGCTGCCACCTCTGCTGAAGCAAAGCAGGGGAGGATGAATCTGCTGCAGCAGCTAACAAGATGGAATTTCCCAGCCCTGGTAACCCTTCTGTCAGTTCCCAGCAATTGCTCCACATTAACAGGAGACCAGCTCTGTGTGGAGCTGTGGCAGGAGGAACTAACTTCTTTAGCTATTCCCCATCTCCTCTGGGGCAGTGCCAGGGGAAGAACAACCAGATAAACTGAGTGGAAATGGCTCATGGGCTACAATCCAGTCCCTGAGCTGCAAACTGGACGATACTGTGAAAATCTCAGAGGTAGAGAAAACTCCCAAACTGATACATAAACAAATCAGGCTGGATTAAAAAGACAATTTCTATTGCATGGTATTGTAGTCAGCAAACTCGGGGCCAGATCTTCAACTGGTGTAAATACAAGCATCTGCATCTAAAATACTATCTTAAGTGTATTGTATGGGTCAAAACAAAAGGAAGAATAAACTAGTATGAAAGACCAGTAACTAAATATGATCTATCTCCAGTGGGGTTTTTAACTTTTTCATTACCCTATGAAGAGCTTTGCCTAGTTAGTAACAGGTTAGGACTTTCTAGAGCAGATTGAGAGCTACTCTGTGTAATATTTTTTTGGACTGGTAAATTTGAGTATATTATTTAGACAAACATGTAGAAGCGACAGTTAGTCACTAACCTAACTGTGCCAATGTGGTACAATTCAGCCCACTTGGGGATAAGAAAAGATGTGTTAAGCACTGAGAATCCCCAGAATAACCTCATGGTTTTTACTCACTAAGTTCCTGAAGAAATCTTTAAACCTTTTCAAGTATTGCCCTGTTCAAAATCTGACTGGATTAACTTTGTATTCATGTAATCACCTCTCTTTCGCTATTTCAAATAGGTATAGAAGAACATACTGGCTGGGCTTGAGAACAAACCACGAAATTGATTATTTGGTGTCTTCTTAATCATTTATTACTTCTGTGTTTTGCAGCTTGAATCAAATACAGCTCCTGAGATTTTATGACATCAACTTCAATTTATAATCCATGTTAGACATTTGGAGAAAGTTTCTCTTGTTCTTTAGGAAATTATAATTATCAGAGCACAGAGATCAGTAAGCAGCCTATATAATACAGAACAGTGACTACTATAGTCCCTGCTAGTAAACACAAGCGATCATGCATTGAATCACCAGGCAAAGACAGAATTTTACAGAGCTTTGTTTTAAATGAGTTTACTCCTAAATTTATCTTTTGGCGAATAAAGAAAGTGATGATTAGAAATCTTTACATTTCTTCCTGTAATAAAAAGAATTACTTAGGAATAAAGTTGATTATACAATTGATGAATGATGTACAAAAAGCACCTTGTGTCAATCAAAACTGAGCATGGGCTGTCATACCCCTTGGCTATGACACTCCTCAGTAGACACCATAACAGATCTTATCTTTTAGATTACTTGCTTTGGTCCCTAGTGTCTTGATCAGGGACAACAGCTATCTCATGTTCATCTTAAAATAGGTGATAACCATCCTGATGCATCATATGTAGAAAGCACAACCTATGTCTTGCTTTACAAATTTACAGTATATAAATCACCTTGATGGTCACGGAGCTGTAAGATCCCATCAACTATTATTGATGTTAGTATGGTCTTGGCTCAGCATCCTATTTTACTAGTCTGGCCATGACACAATGAGATGGAGCTGTATTTCACATCTAGTAGATTTTGAGTTCAACATATTGAAAGTCAATGTCCCAATTGTTGCTATGGCATTGGGGTTTAAAGGAAACGAAGTAAAACATGATTTAGCACTACTAAAGTGATGCTGATCTTGTAAAGTGCAGTTTGCCTAAATGGTTTTATTTAAAAATACTCCGAATGCTGGTACTCCTAAAAAACTCACAACAGCAAGTGGTCTTTTACTTGCCTGGCATGAATGACTTGTGATTCACCTAAAACACCATCTTTCTGTATTTTACTCTTCATCATCATTACTGTCAGGAATCTGGTGACTTTGTTCACTGTGATAGACACAATCGGGAAGCTTCTCTAGAAGACCAATTATCTTATAAGCACTGTTTTGGAGGTAAAGCTAGGATAAGTTCTGAGGTCTTGACAGAGACTGTGGATCTCGCATCAATGTTTAGACTTTAAATTGTTAATTCCAGTGGATGGTTCCAACAATCATATGACTGGAAAAGTCTGCTCTGTAAAGTATTCTAGGAAACAGTTTCTGCCCTAAATAATGAAGGTTTTTCCCCTTCAAAACAAAAATGCAGTCTTGGCAGTGAAGCAAAACACATAGTCTATACAATGAAGCAAATGGGAAATGGAAGTTAATGTTCTGAGAAGTTTATTAATGACAACTGCTATAAATGTCAGTTTCATTATTAAATCCCTAGTGAACACATAAGCCAAGGACACTAATTTTTCCTGTCTCTGAAAGAACCTCAAATCTTCCTTATTTCTTGATAGAGCAAAACTAAACCTACCAAGACTTTTAGTTATCCCATTGTATCATAGGGGAACAGCTAAGGTCAGCATGCTTTTCTTGCTGTACATCCTCACAGACTCCTACTTTGGTAAATACTGGCAAGGACATATTGACTCGCCTCTCTTGAGTCATGAATTCAAATTTGGCTTGGATTAACCACGAATGAATCAGATACAGATGGCATTCACACATGACTTATTTATTTCACATGGAACACTCTCCCTGAGCTGATCCATGCAACCACAAACCTTAATGATGACCATCATTCATTAAAGGCAATGAAATATGCATATTCACTTATAAACCTTTCCCCTTTCTCTAGTCACATTTCTTATCATCTTAGTTTGCAAGTTTTTTTGATCAAAAAAGGGTTTCTAATTTATATTTACACAAGCCATTATCAGAGTGGAATTTCCTCCTTATCATTTCAGTTATCAGGAATAACAATGATAAGAGATAGTAACACAGAAAGGAGTTATCATTTTACACAACACTATTCTCCTCCAGCTCATCATGGAGCATATTTACGCTATGTGCTAAAATCTATACAAGCTGCTTTTTCTCCTTTACTGTGATGATTCTGCCATCTACCACAAACAACAATATGCTCAGCTAAAATATCATCTATAAAATATGAAGCATATAGGTTCAACTGACTTATCTCCCTGTCCTTTATGTGTGTCCTCAGTGCACATCAGTATTTTATTCTTTTATAGAAGCCCTAAAACATTTTTATAAATTGCAATATAATGAGTGTTTTAGTCTACTTTAAAGACATCAAAACCAAGGATGTGCCAGTGAATTCACAGCTCTGCTGCAGTGCAGACACAGCTCTGTAATAAATCCACTAATACAATGCTTTACTCACAACCTATTATTCAATTCATTTTCAATTTGCTGAAAACAGATATGTACCGTAAGTAATAAACAACGCATTTATTACCTAGAACTTGTACACTGAACTGTTTTGAAGCCAGAAGGCTTACTGTTGAAGTAGTAAATAGGTGTGAGTATGTGCACATATGTGCATGTGTGTTCACACACCTACATTAAATATGCATAAACATGCAGACATGCTTTTCCCAAGAATGATGACAATTCCAAGCTTCTGAAAATGGGGAGTGCTTTCAAAAAACCGATTCATGTTAAGAGAAAATATTAAAAAAAAAATCATTCTAAGGAAAATGTAACAATGAGAATACAACTGTTTTAATAACATGTACTTGACTATAAAAATCCTAATGACATGATCCTGGTATGTTTAATTTTAATTACAAATAGCTAATTGGTAGGAATTTATTATTCTACTTAAATAGTCTTCTGATTGCCCTACAGAAAAATTGAGAGACTATAATTTAGAGTAGTTAGAGGCTCTTGATTCTATTTTTCTGCTTTTCGAGCCTGCAATTTGCGCACTATAGTTCAGGCTCTGTCAGTATTTCAGTTTATTATAAGCTTTGATTTCTCAAGGGTTTATATTTCAGTTACAAAAATTTACTCCAAAAATTCAGCACACAAAGCATAAGCCAGAAAGGAAATAAATAGTAGCATGCTGCCAGTACTGGTTCTGAAACAGCTCATGCAACTGGTTTACCATTTAGTATTCCAGGAGAGTAAGGACAGGCTGGTAGATAGTTTAAGAGGCTTTATTTTAAACAGAAGAGGGGAAAAAAAAAAGAAAAACCCCTATACAATATTTTGCTTTTGCTTTCCAGACAGTTTGTTATGAA
This sequence comes from Falco biarmicus, assembly GCF_023638135.1. NCBI lineage: Eukaryota > Metazoa > Chordata > Aves > Falconiformes > Falconidae > Falco > Falco biarmicus. The sequence goes on from NC_079291.1 coordinate 26,079,718, forward strand.
TTTTTTGACACTTCCTTGAAACAGACTGTTCAGAGGAAAGGACCAGATTTGATTGATATGTCAATTCAAAGAAATGTTGGGAAACATGTTGAAATTCTTGAAATATGTCATTTGACATGTTCAACATGAAGAGTGTCTTTTTTTAGTTTAAAATAATTTTTCATTTCAAAATGTAAGTTAAAATATACTATATGGATTATACTCTACCAGGCCAAGTAATATCACCTTCCAACTTTCTATTTCAAATTATAACTATAGCTCCAAATATTTTCCTGGGGGAGCAATGGGCTAGAACAGTTGAGTGGGGGCAGTATGCAAGAAAATTGTTGAAGGAATGTGCAGCTTTGATAGCTGCACTGATAGCTGAACTGGGAATAAGAAGATAGCCTGAAAGTCAGTAGATCCGATATGGGAGCAATCTGAACTGGTTTTGCACCATTGGGTGCATCAATATTAAGATGTAAATATAATATGAAGAAAGAAAATCAGATACAGAGAGAAACTGTGTGTAGAAGACAGAATTGGAAGAAAAAGTGAGAAAATACAATGCTTAATCACAAGTGTGAGCACTGTGGGGGAACCAAAACCTGTTAGAAAAACAGGAATTGGAGGGCTGCTCAAAGCAAGACAAGGAAACAACAGAGACTCCAAAGACAGGAAACAGATTAACTACTTTAATCTGAACTGCCATTCTTCACATTGTGCATGTATTTTTGGATAAGATTAAAGTAGATGATTAATGCACTAAAGTAAAACAGTTTCTCAGAAGTCACTCAGGCTGCACCTAAAGAGTAGACCTAATAAGTCTATCCAGTATTAAATGAAATCTGGTGGTTTTTTGGAGAGGAACTGTGAGAGGATAGCTCTGCATAATAACACAGAACACTCATTCTGTAAAGGGAAGGAGTGTAAAGAGACAATTCGTGCATGTCAGATTGAACTAACCTTTGGGACAGACCGTACTTTTGTAAAAATATTTAAAGCAGAGGAGAATGATAAAGGCAGGATGTGGAAAGAAGACATCCTGGCAAAGGCTGTAAAACGCTTGCAATAGCAATTGCTGCACAAGTATGAAGCATACTGAAACTCCAAAGAGGACTGACAGCACTCATTTAAAAGACCTGTTGCCTGGACCTATGAAATCACTGTTGTGCGAAGCATGAAACAATATAACCAACCCATTCCCATGCCAAGGTACTTGCTCTTGCCTTGCTCTTGCATACCAGCACTGAAGAAGGTCTCTGTCTAAGTTTCTAAATTTTTTTTTTTAAACTCAAGGAGTTCTGACTGTTTCATGGATATCTGCTAAGGCCTTCTTTTCACCTTATATCCAAAGAGGTGTGGTGCCGTATGTTCAAAAAAAGAAGGAACCATGGACACTGCTGCAAAAATGATAAATCTTTTCATTGTTTAACTAGTTACAAAGTGTCAGTTGTACAATACACATGGCGTGGCTCGTGAAGAGAACTTCCTTTTTAGCCAACAGTTTTGATAATGAAATATTACAGAATTAGCCATGAAAACAGTAACATGTAGTTGATTCATTCAATTCACTTATAGAAAAATTTCAATATTAGTGAGATAAAACATACCCAAATACAAAGTATTAATCGCTATGTGCACAGGTATTAAAAAATTGCTGTCTTAATTTCTACAGAGGTTTTTTTTTTTTTGCAAGGCATGCAACTGCTCAAATAAAACTAAATCACAAACTATCACTATTTCCATTTCAATACAATAAAACCACAAATACCAAGATTAATATAACGTAAGTTAAAATAGCTAAGGTATGCATTACTAAGATAATAATACAAGATCAATGATAAATAAATAAGATTATTATACACACAATGGGGACCTTGCAGCAGTGAAAGTCTTATTAAATGTTTGAGATGATAGCTGGTTATTTGCCCTTCAGTAGAAGACTGTCTTTTGTTCACTACAAAACATACATTAATAAAAATAGATAACTGCTTTATCTTATTATCCTTAAGCATATAGGCTGTCTGCTTCATTAATGGCTTTACTGACAAATACTTTTTTTTTTTTTAAATCCTCAAACTGCTCTGTCTAGTTAGTGCTCACCCCTTAACTTTAGTTCAGTGAAAACATGTCGGCAATCCCTGCTGTTTCATCACCCTGTTATACAAGAGATTGGAAAGAAATACTGAAACATCTTCCTGTCATCAAGTCTTTTCTTACTGCATGTTGCCGATATCAACAGCTTTGTACCTCTTCCAAGAATGGTCTGCTTACATTTATGTACAGTAGGTAATGTAAGAGTGATCAGTGCAGAGAAGGGGTATCCCAGATGTTCAGCCACGCCTATGCTGAGCTGTAGTTACAAAATAACAAAAGCGGCAAGCTCTAACAAAAGGTTTCACTTGAAATAACCTCTGGTCAGGCACCACAGGCATGCATACATGACACTTTCTTCCCCCCTTACTTTACCTACAATGTTTTCACTCTGTACTCTTAAGTCTCCTGTGAAAATGTGCCCCATATTCTTACAATCTTTTTCTCCTGACCTGACTTGATTTTAAGTCCTGATTTCCAAATATACTACTCTGTTACCATTCCCCAGATTCCGAACAAGTACTGTTTTCTCCTGCTCTCCTAGCTGGAGTCCTGGTGAACATAACAATACCAGCAGCGTATATAGCCAACCTGGTATGTGACTTCAGGTCTGCTATTACCATCAGATACACAGCTCTTCTTTCTACCTCTTACTGCTATGAATATTGCTGATTGGACACAAGAATCTGGGACAACATAATAAAAATCTTTGTGGTACCCAACATTTCATTAATGTCACTGAATTTTTGGATTTACAGGGTGTCCTCAGATACGCATAATCTACTCACATCCTTGCAGTGAAGGAACAAGTGTACAGGTGGATTAGGTCTTTCAGTGCTAATGCTTAGATTGTAGCACGAGTACTAATGCTCTGCTGTGGCCACACAAAGAATTTCTGAATCAAAGACAAAGCAAACACTATGAATCAGCATTTACAAATCTGACCTGGTGATATTAAAACTAGGTTTTTGGTATTTATATGAATCTGTTCAACAAAAATAAGCCAATAAAGTTTTGAAAGCCTCTTGTGGAATCCACAGCCATTCTATAAAGCTTTGCTAAAACAGGATTTCTGACATACGTTGCCTGGTAGGTGCCTGTGGTTCCTGTATCTGATGAACAAGGACCTACATCCAGCTCTGCAAAACAAAGCTGAAAAGGCATATAAGGGAAGTTTTCCTTTGTACAGAGATAACTCAAAAAATGGTCAATAGCAAAAAGGAAACGTTCAAAGTTTGGGAAAAAATAAGTCTTATTCTCTTCCTTGATCACTGTAGCAATTGCACATTTCAGTGTTTCATGGGAAGATTTTTTTTATTTTTATTTGCTCTCCAGTGTTTAGATATGGAGCATGGGAATCAAGTTCATATCTAGTAGTTGCGTACTGTGGCATGGTACAGCCACTCTTTCAATTTTTCAGTATACAATTATGACAAATTATATTTAAAAATGGCATCAGATGAATCAGTATCTGCTAAACAGTTTGCACTTAATTCTCAGACTTTCATAAACCCTTTTTTTGGTGGATGGCTCTCCACCTTAGAAATCAGAGATTTGACCAAGTTACATCAAAACCACTTGAGAAGAATTTGTAGTTTAACTGAGCCTGTCTATAGTGGATGAAAAGTTTAAGGCTTCAGTTCAGAAATACAGTAAACCAAAACTTAATAACTGGAGATTACAATTTCTCTAATACTTTAAAACAAAAAATAAAGAGCAAAGAAAAGTGAAACAAGTGTGAAAGTGGTAGCCTGTGTGGCATTCTGTTCCAGTCTTTAGAGCCCTCATCAAACTTGCCAGACAATATTTAAAATGTGAATCACATTTTGCAAATACTATTAGTGGTACTCACAACTAACTTATCCTACCAACTCGTAAGAGTTTTCTTATCTTTGACATTTTCCCTAAAAATGGGAAGACTCTTAGCCATTTATCTGTGAATAATGGTTCCCATCTCCAATGGGTGGTGGAACCCATTACTCACTGGTTTGTTGGTTAAATATGACAGAGGGGGCCTGTTCAGAGTGCAGGGTTGGCAGGCCTTAGAAAACAGTGGGGAATGAAGCCTAATTTAAAAGCTTAGTTTGAACAGCCCCACCCAGCATAGCTTCCTGGAGAGCCCCATGGGCTCAGCCTACTGCAGCAGCAGCACCAGAGCAGCCAGCAGGCAACCTGTGGCTCATAAGCCTGTTCACAGTTGTAGACAGAATTAAACCCCATGTTTATGAATTAGGTTACTTTCCTAAATTTCACTAGAACAGCATATAAGGGTGTTGCAGCACAATCAAACTAGTAGACTACAACAAAGCCTTACCATTGGTTAGATTCTACTGTCTGTGCTGTATCTCCTTCCTCCAGAGGTCAGACCACACTGCTTCTCCTCCATCTGATCCCCTCTCCCACAATCCTCAGGGCTATTTAACCACTTAGCAGGAACGAGCTACACCTGCACATCATCCATGTCACCCCACCCACTGCCGCGGAGGCAAGGCCACAGCTGCATGTTATCAATGCTAATCAACCCACTGCCTTCATTCCTTTAACAATTGCCCCTTTTTGCTTTTAACCAAAAAGGCACATAAGGGAATTAACAAGAGATCCTTTGACACCATCTATACTTCACCATTTTGTTGTGCATACCGTGTTATTGGAAGCTTCCAGAACATGGCAGAAATCAAAATGTATTAGCATATAAGAGTAACAAATTATGACAGCCTAAAAGGAGGTCAGAATGAGGCACTGACATTTTAAAGCATATGTTCACATATCTTGAATGCTTCTTGTGAGTAATAAAACTGAGGTACTTATCCCTGCTGGCTGCTAATGATCTTGTGGTATTTTTCATGAGGATAGCATAATTAAGCTGTGTGTCCTAACTTCAGTAACTCTTATCTGCCATTCTTATTTCCCCATGTGCCTTTCAATTGTCTGCAACACTTCCTCTGCTTTTAGTTTCTTCATCTGTGGTTTTCCTTGCAGGTAAAATTAATCATGTATCCTGGGCTTTACTATACAGTCAATACTTGACAGCACATACTACATTTTTTTTTTTCATTCAATTAAATCTTGTTGAAAGCCTTGGTATAAACTATGTGATCTCACATCTCACTGTTGGGTAACCCCAAGATTCTCAAATACTAGCCTTTTATGACCATATGATATGCTACTTCTAAACCTAGTAGCAATCCTAGCTCACATAAGGCCCACACATTGCGAAAAGTTCACAAATTTTGTCAGCTTGGAAGACCCTCATCTGAGTGCCTCCCAGGATTTAAAAGAAAAGAAATAACCTCTTTTCCAACCTGTGAGGGAAAAAGACTACACGACTCAGCATGTTTTAAAAATCATATGGATTTATTGGTGGAAACAAACAAGGGCATCAAGAAAGGATTCTGCAAGTACCTAAACAGCAAAAGGAAGACTAGGGAATGTAGGCCTGCTGCTGAATGGGGCAGGAAAACTGGGGACCAATATCACAGAATAGACCGAGGTATTGAATGCCTTCTTCACATCCATTTTGCCAGTAAAGCTGGCCACTCAGACCAGAGGTAAAGTCTGGAACAAGGAAGACTTACCCTCCATGGAGGAGGACCAGGTTAGGGACCACTTCCAACACACTGGACGTAAGCAAGTCCAGGAGGCCTGACTGGTTGCACCCAGAAGCGCTGAAAGGAGCTGCTTGGTACCATGGCAAGGCCACTCAATCAACTTTGAAAAGCTGTGGCAACTGGGAGAAGTTCCAGAAGAGTGGGACAGACCAGTCCCTCCTATCTTCAAGAAAGGCAAGAAGGAAGATCCAGGGAACTACAGGCCAGTGAGCCTCACCTCAGTTCCTGGGAAGGTGACAGAAAATATCCTCTTGGAGACCATTTCCAAACACACAAAGAATCAAGTCATTGGGGGTAGTCAGCATGGAATAATGAAGGGGAAATCATGCTTGATCAACCTGGCAACCTTCTACAATGAGGTGACTGGCTTGGGAGACAAACAGGGGAGCAGTGGATGTTGTTTACCTTGTCTTTAGTAAAGCCTTTGACAATGTCTCCCATAACCCCACAGACAAGCTGAAAAAGTACATCAGAGAAGTGGATAATGAGGCTGGTTGAAAGCTAGTTTTAGGGCAGGGCCCAGATGGTTGTGATCAATGGCACAAAGTCCAGCTGAAGACAAGTGACTAGTGGTCACTTGATTGATACCCCAGGTATCAATACTGAGGTCAATACTGTTAACATTTTCATTAATGCTGGGACAAAGCGCACCCTGAGCAAGTTTGCAAATGATACAAAACTGGGAGGAGTGGCTGACATACCAGAGGGTTGTGCTAACATTCAGAGGGACCCTGGAAGGCTGAGGGAATGGGTTGAGAGGAACTTCATGAAGTTCAACAAAGATAAATTAAAAGTCCCAAACCTGGGGTGAATTAACCCAGTACAAGCTAGAAGCTGACCAGCTGGAAAGCAGCTTTGCAGAAAAGGCCCTGGTGATCTTGTTAGACACCAAGCTGACCATGATCAAGCAATGTATCCTTGTGGTGAAGTAGGCCAGCAGCATCCTGGACTGCATTAGGAGCATTGCCAGCAGGTTGAGAGAGGTGCTCCTATCCCTTTGTTCAGCACTGGTGAGGCCATATCTGGAGCACTGTGTCCAGTTCTGGGCTCCACTGTACAAGAAAGAGTGGACATACTGGAAGATTCCAGAAAAGGGGCACTAAGATGATTAAGGGACTAGAACATCTATGAGTAGAGGATGAGAGAATTGGGACTGTTCAGCCTGGAGAAGGCTTGAGGGGCAGGGGTGTGGGTACTGCATAAGTACTGCATAATAATGTACTGCATAAATACATTAATTTAGAGCAAAATAAGCTTTATCTGTCTTTTTCTAGATCATCTGTTCACTGGTATTCTTTCTCACTCTCATGCATGATAAACTTACTTTTCCTACATCATAGATCTTCTAATCTAAACCTGATAATACCCAGTATTTTTATTTCATGATCTTATGACTCCTTCTTCAGAATTCTAGCAATCTGTTTTTTCCATGCCGCTTCTGGCTTAAATTGTAGTTTGTAGCCCACTGGGAACCAAGTATTCTTCTGCCTGTGAGGACTGTCATTATCTTGTAACCCACACTCAGTTTTTCACTGAAATTGGTAGCATTTTTTCCTGTTCCACTATAATTCAGGAACAGCTTATTTGTACAGCATCACTATTTATAATATATATTGCTTAGAAATAATTTATCTTTGTAGCTCAGCAAATTGCAGTATAATTTCACTGCTCTTGCATAGACCTTTTTCCTGTTTGTAGCTGTGATTTCTGAGTTACAATCTCTCCAATATAAATAATGCAGTAGTTCATAATTTAAATGTGACCTATCTGTGCAAGACTGGTGACTCACTATAAAGATCTCTTTGAGCAGCTTACACAACTTCAAGCAGATTTTGGTAGCTGATTTATCTCTTCTGATCTGTAGCGTGTTGAGAAGGTTTGGTTTTTATGTGTTTGATAGTGCTGTGAGGACCCAAAACTGCTAAGAGTCTCTTAGTATTATGAGAGCAAGTGGTTCAGAAGAAAATCATACTAACACAGGCTCTGCTAGATTATCATACTCTAAAACCAGGAACCTAGCATTGTAGTTACAAGACATGTTTTCTTTGGTGGAAACTGTGACTGACACAGCTCAGTGTCAAGCTTTAAACGCAATCATTGAAATAAACTGTGTTTTAAAGTAGCAATCTAAAAAGGTAGAATTAAATCCACTGAATTGAAAAAGCCCTGGAATTAAAGCAAAGGAAAAGAGCTACACTATGTTTGCTACAAAACAATGCCAGTAAGGTCACCCTAATTCTCTACTGCTACTTAACAGGCGTTTTGCATAGATAGACAGTACTGCACAAGTGGACAAGTGAAAGGTAGTCAAGAGCTCTAAATGAAACAGTAAATCTGTGTATGCAGCAACACTTGTTGTTTCAAAGGAGAAATACTTCCCTCTGTCTTTCCCTCCAACACCAAAGTGTAAAAGGAAATTTAAAGAATAGAGGAAGAAAACCTGTGAAGGAAAAGATAGATATAGGGTAGACATTAAGTCTTTTGGAATCTATGTGGACCCTTATTTTTAGCATTATATAAATCCAACAAATCCAGAACATGGATGTATATAATTAAATGCTTTCAAACAACCTGCACACTGCCCCCAGAAGCCCTCTTGAAGAATCAAAAGGTGTTTTGTGGGTTAAGCACTGCATTTAGTTTTCCCACACATTCACACTTCAAGTTTTTAGTTCTGTATATGGAACTGAAAGACAGAGGATGATGTTTCCATGTTGCAGCACTCTCAAAACTAGCCAGCTGCAACAGGGTCTTTTACCATCACATACCAAGCTAGCACACGTTGCCCCATAGCAGACACCAGTCTCCCACAAGGTTTCACAAGTTCATCTACTGTTCCTGCTGTTTCTTCATCCTCTTCAGGCCAGTCCACCCTGCTTCTTGCCTCTACTACATCCTTCTCCTTGTCTGTCCTACATCCAGAGCACTCACTCTCCTCCCTCTGCTTCTTCCAGGTCTCTCTTCATCTAGACCTCCTTTTCCATACCCCTTAGAGCCATTTGACTGCTTAGCAGGAACAAGCCACAGCTGCACATTATCCACATCAGCCAGCCCACTGCCCCTGAAGCCAGCCCACAGCTGCATATTATCAATGTCAATTAACCCAGCTTCATTCTTCTACATTACCACATAACAGTATTATTTCTAATTACATCCACTTTTTATTTACCAGATATACATGCAGCTTTTGAACTTGGTATCTGTGAAATGACTCTATACAGCTGAAGTTTTGTCAAACTCTAAATAATGTAACATTTCTTCTCACAGAGTAGTTAAAAAAAAAAAAAGTATTTTCCAGCATTCATCTGGTAAGGCATCTTTGAAGGTATCAGGTAACCCTGCCACAGTGTAACTTGCTGTTGAAAGTATATACAGTAGTACTCATTAAAAGACATTCATACCTAGAAAACTTAAATTTTCTCAAATTTCTGATAACTTCCATGCCATTTTTTTTTTAATCTTAATAAAATATTGAGTATTAAGCTTTATACCTTGTCAAGAGCAGTATGCTAGTATGCTTTGCAAGTTTTCTAGGCTTGGTAGCAATTTCAGCCTGGCCCTGCTGCCATTAAACACTGTTGCAAAACCCTCATTTGCTTTAAGGGAAATGGTACCAGATTGATTTTTGTTTTTATTTTGTTTTGTTATTCTATCACTTCAACTTCAAAATGTGCTTTCATTTATATAATATGAATCAGCTCAGCTTAGTTATGCACTGGCCTTAGGTTACCAAGTGAGTCCCGTGTGCTGATTACTTCGGGTGTCTCTACCTGGAGCTCTGCATATGTCTGGCAGCAGAAGTTCCTCCACTATGATGGAAGGAAGTCACACTTCAGTCCTCCACTGTAGAATACCGTATAAATAAGAGATAGCCTTTGTTCACTTATCATATAGCTTGAAGAAACACACTGTCTGTTTAAAGTTCCACTTTAATGGGTTCCACCACTGACTTTAATGGGTTCCCTCACACTTCCCTTGCATGAGCCATATATCCCACTACAATACAGCCCTTTGAGATGGCCAGCTACCATTCCTTTCACAACTGCAGCATGCTCTAACAAGCTGGCAGTCATGATACACTGGCAGGGCAAAGGAGGAGCCTGGAGAAACAGAGGAATGATGAACAACCATGACACCAAGCACCCTGCTCATCTTACAGACTGTAATCACAAGTAGAGTCTGCTATAAAGTCTGTATCCCTTTTTGGTCCACTACAAGCATAACAACATGCCTGGACAGACTCAGAGAATCTCATGCCTGCTATACCTTGGTAAATCTGGTTCGTATCATTTTGCAGACATAGGCTGATCAAGTCTGGGTTGCTAACATGAGGATACAAAAGGCTTCTTTTGAGGCCCTGTTCCACAAAGGGATGTGGACAACTGAGAGAGAGCATACAGATTTCCAGGTTCTAATCTGCCTATTTGGTCCAGATATAGGTGCTCAGTGCCTTCCAGATGCTGACTGTGCAAATACTCACTTCTAGACTCCCTCTGAAAGGGTGACCTTTCTCTCCATGTCACTTCTCAGTGCACTGCATTTGCACATAGCCTGATTTTTGTTTCAGCAAAAGGGGTCTAAATAGAAACTTCTGCAGTTAAAAGCGACAACTCTGTTGTGTCAGCCAAAAAGGTTAAATTTGCCTTTGACAAATTAGTAGATCCAGAATAACCTTTTTCATTTGAAGATACTCTGATAAAGACTTTGGTACATTTTAAGCTCTATACCACCTGCACATGCTCCTGCCTCCTTTCTTTGCTTCCCCATCCTCCTCTCTTTTTACCCAGAAAGATTTATGCCTTGATACACTACAAATATGGTTAGCTTTTGACAGGGATATATAAACCTAGTTCAACAACATCTCTCACTAGTAAGGCATAGTCATTTTTTGTGCACATCAGTAAGAATAGCTTTGCACACAAAAATTTCCATCCTTCAATGAAGAAAGAGTGAGTTCACCTGGATACCATCTGCTTTGAAAAATGCTAGGACTATTACATTAGAGCACACCACATAGAATATAGTGAACAGATACAGATAAACAGATATAGATAAACAGATATCGTAAGACCATGTAACTTTGTTTAATTGAGAACATTTCCATTTACCACAACCCCATTTGCTAGATCTAGGATAAGACACTGCAAGGGAAGGTTTCAGAGTTAGCTGTAAAACTTGAAAAACGCAAAAATATATTAGAGGATTCTGCATTAAATCCCCATCATATATAACTACATTTCTATCTTTGCATTAGTTTCTAGCCTTTTAAAAGCAGTAAGAAGCTAAATATGCATGAATATGCTTATAATTGCCTTAAGCAAGTGAAATCATGCTAAATACTGTACTTAGTGGGGAAAATTGAACTAGCTCCTTAAAAATTCTGGGTTTTGTTTGTTTTGGTTTATTTTCTCTTGCTGTGAATGAAATCATAATGTGGTAGGGCTGTTTTAGTGATATCTCAGAACTGTATCATATAGAAGACCCTGGACCCAGGCACAACCTCAAATAACTTCTCTCCTAAAGGCAGATTGGTTTAGACTGATGGAGGAAGCAGTAGGAAACCTGAACCAAGCAGCACTGGGAACACCTGCAGCTCTGGAGCAGGAGGAGGCAAACAGCTGATCTTCAAATAGACTGAGGTGTGCTGAAAAGGCACCCACCTGCAAATGATTTTCTGTGGGGTGAAGCTGGTTAGCCAGAGGACAATATAGCATAGCTCTTGTGGGTGCCCAGTTTCTCTCATCATGAAGGAGTATCTTTTCCTTTGATGGAAGAATACTGATTAGATCCCAAGTGATTTGGATGGTATTATGGGAACCAATACCAGTACAACAGATGGCATCACCTCCAGTTAAAATTCATACTCTGTCATTGAGATCTTCAGAGTGCTGCTGGGAAGTTTTTTCCTACTATATATCAGCTGGACTTTGCCCCCTTTCGCTTAAAATCTGAAGGAAAATTTTGAGGCCAATATAAATGTTGATAAATGTTTTCCATTTTAAAGGATAGCGCTGTTCCTTCTGTCCCAAAGGTTTTCTCAGTGATCTCTCATGTCATCTTTCTCTTTAATGAGCAAATGAATAAGGGAGAGTGTTATACAGTTAAATCTTCCTGTATTAATAAGTCCCTGACTTTGCTGGAATTCAGCACACTTTATGTAACACCAGGATGTCAAACTGACTTAGGAACAAACAAAAAACCAAATTAATTTCATATATTAAAAAAAACCCAACAAAACATAATCCAACAGTGGAAGTATTTAAAACATGAAACCTCTTTATCAGTGAAGTTTGCATTCTCAGTACAATATCCAAATCACTGTTCTCCTGAAGTTCCAAATTACATGAGTCCTAGCTATAACTGATTTCTCCTGTTTATGGCTGAATGGCCCAAACATCTTTAATATTAAACTCTGCAAAGCGATTTGCTATTTCTCTGCAACAGAACTAATTTCAATGTGCTGTCAAGAGGACATCCTGGAAAATTATCTAGAATTTGCTTAGAACAGGGGTCCTCAAACTACGGCCTGCGGGCTGGATACGGCCCCCCAGGGTCCTCAATCCGGACCCCGGTATTTACAGAACCCCACCCCCACCCCCGGCCGGGGGTTGGGGGGGGAAACCAAGCAGTCGCAGATGCCTGCCTGCCACTTCATCCACGCACCGGCCTTCTGTTTAAAAAGTTTGAGGACCCCTGGCTTAGAATAAGAGAACTTATTTTCTAAGTGGGAGAAGTTATTCAAGTGATAAAATGCTTCTGGAAGAAACCATCTCTCTAACTACACAATGAAGGGCAACAAATCAGGTATTCTTTTGCTGGAAAGTTGTCTTGGAAAACTTCCTGTAAATATCAGCTCAGTGTTCAAAAGCAGCCAAAAAAAAAAAAAAAGGCAAGTAGAATGTTAAAAGTAGAATGTTAATTATTATAGAATGAAGTAAGAATCAATGATTTTGAAAGTAATTTTGCTACAGATATCCATGGTGCCTCACATTTGAACACAGCATGTATTTCTTCCTATCTCATCTCAAAGAATAAGATATTAAAGGGGTCCTGGAAGAGGACAGGTAATGGGTAGTACAATGCTAGCCTCTAAAATGAATGATGTGGTAAACTGGCACTAGGAATGAACAGACATTTTTCTCACAGTATGAGAACTAAAAAGAATCCACTGCAGTCGCCAGGCAGCATGGTCAAAACAAAAAGATGCCCTTCCTCATGCTCTTTCACTATAGAGATGACTACCTCTGGGTTTAGCGGGGAGGGAGGGAGGTGGGACAGCAAAAAGCAGGAGAGTTCAAAACAGAGTAGAAAAAATACAGGAAAGATAAACATTGGCACAGCCTCTCAGTCAAGAATTTCTTAAACTACTGGTGGCTGAAAAGTAGCCCAGGGAAATATTATCCTGCACTTACCCTGTTTTCCCTACACATCTGTGGGATGCCATTGTTGGCCATGAAACACAAGGGCTGATGCAGTTCTCTCCTGACTTTGACAGTATCCTTTTTAGAAAGTTGTCAAGGAGCAGCAAGAGTGGGCTGTTCCGTAAGGGAAGAGCTGCTGGGAGCTTGGAGTGAAAGCAAGGCAGGCAAGGCATGAACCTCACCAGTAGGTCCCACAGTACTGAGGCAAGGTGAGCCAGGCCAGTCTGCTGCTCTGGACCATCGGCTGACATACTGATAAGGCAGGTAGCAGGCCAAGCCAGGAAGATGGAGTCAGTGGGTCAGGGTCAGGGCTTGAATCACGAGGCATGTAGCCAGGCCTGACAGAGCTGCAGGTAGCTCTGGCAAAGATCAGAGTGGAAGCCTAAAATAAAAGAGGTGAGAGGCTGCTGCTTCTCATAGCTTTCCCTTACAAAGCGCTTCCCACACAGCCCCTGGATTCCAGGCCAGGCAGCTGCACCAAAAGCTGGCCCTGAGCCCAGGCACCCAAACCCCTGTGGCAGGGAGCGGCGAGAGGCTGCACGCAGGACCCCCAGAGCTGTTTATATGGGCCCCCATGCTCCAGCACTGCACTGCGTGCTACGTCAGCTTCCTGCTGCATCTCAAACATACAAAACCCTGCTAGAGTGTTGATCTCCATTTACCAAAGGATTAGACTTAATCTCCTCATATTCAGGTCACAGATTTCTGCTCCACTGTCATCATAACACTGGCTTCAGTAGTATTTTTTATCTTCATTTAGAAAAAGCACATTATGATAGTGGCTGATGTGTTTCCTTTTATCATTTCTAGCCTGTAATTATGACCTGCCATGCTGCTGGTGGGCATAGCCTTTGAAACACATTCCTTCCAGAAAATTGCCGGAACTCTGTGTAACAAACCTCAGGTCACAATATAGGACATTTTTCATTGGTCAGACATTCAATTAACCATTAGTTTGTTTCAAAACCATCAAGCACAGGTTGCTGGATATTTTTTTATTCCTGTCCAAGGGATATATGCTGTTTTAATTATGTCCTAAACTGCAAACAGAACTACTTCTTCCTTGTAGAAACAGATTTGTTACTGAGACGATGGGTGCCTCTGAAAATCTTTTAATGTGCAATTACATTCATTTTAGACTTCAGATCCAAAACATACAAAAGCTTTCTCACACTCAGATTTCATTATCACCCCTGCTTGTCTGTTAGCAACTGCTCTCTTCAAAGATAGCCATAGAACTAGACCTTCAGATGTATGGTTCATTAAGTACTCACTTTTCTTAGAAATTTCTTTGAGTTTTTATGGTTCAGCAAATGCACTCTCAGCTGCCAAAATACTTTCAAATTCTCCTGCTCATAACAGAATGGCCATCAGAGTTTTAACATGTGAAAATTGCTTGGTTCTTTATATGTTATACACCACAATAATTCATTTGGCTGTTGGCACATTTTTTAAAAAGTACATTGAGGGTTACCTATTGGAAATAGAGTAAACTGTGTATTATTCATACCTTAGCTTCAACTTTCCTCACACTGATTTGTCTTTTCCCATGAAAAGAGAACACCTAACAAACCCTATAAATTCTTCTCGCCACAGGAAGGTGAAACAAGAATGAGCAGGAACTTCACACAACTCCCTAAAGATTTCACTACAGTGATGGAGGAGACAACTTAGCCACAGGATGCAAGGAACTACAAGGCTGAAGGAAAAAAACAAACCATGTTTATCATGTTGCAGACAACTGCAGGGTCAAAGAGGTTGAGAATAAAGTTCTAACTCTTAATATTTGATAGAGAAGGAACTAAAGGCCTTGGAGAAAACACTGTCAATGGAATATAAAAGATCCCTCAGCCTGTAGCATATATTATTGCCTTTTCAACAGTCTGCATTCCCTGTCTTCTAAGACAAGGGGGATTTAGAGCTGGAGCCTCTGAATTACCTGCTAAATGATGTTCTACAGTAATTGTGGTAGAAGTTCATGAAAACCAGCTGGCAGATCTGGTTAGCTAAAATATATGATCATAACCGGTCTGAAAAAAAACAATTCACTCTGCATAGAGTGAAACCAGACTGGAAAGAGATTAGGATGGAACTGTGGAGGGGGGATTGCGAGAAACTTTTGGGAAAACAAATATTATAGCCAATGACTTCAGAAAGGAAAGAAACTCTATTACAATAAACAGCCTGCCTGACAAACGCTGAATTATGTCAATTGTTTATAAGAAATTCGTATTTTCTCCTTTCATCTGAAACAGTCTTAGACATTTTACTCACTGAAAATCACTACATGTTAGTGAGTGCCAGTGTGCTCAGGATTAGCAGGGTTAAAAAGGACTTGTGCATTTAAAAGTTTTAACATTTTAAAGTTTTTAAATGTGATAAAAGGCATCGTATATGGACAATACATACTAACCTGAGGACAGATCACAGAAAGTATAGCTACCATGTTAATGAGATTTAGAAATAAAATATGGGAAGTTTTGAACTTTGCAAGATCAGATGGATTTTACCACTTCAGTAATTTGAGTGAAATAGAATATATACATCATATACTTCTCATCTGTGAGCACAGAATAGGCTGGATATAACAGGAGAGATTGTACAGTGAAGATTTGACATATGCAATTTTTAAATAATAGCAGGAGGAATAGACAGAAGATTACACACCTTTATTTCAGTAGATATGAAGATGATGAAATCTGGCTATTTTATCATCAACATTACAAATGTCATCCACTGGTTATCAGCATTAATTCAAACATAAAGGCATGACACAGTTGGTACCTAACAGCACCAGGATCATTATGAAGACAGATGTTGGGCTGAGGGATATTTAATTAGATTAGCTAGCTGCATTACTAAGTAAGTTACTATTTCTGCTTGCTCTGAGTAACAAATGGCATCAGAATGTTGTTATCCACCCATTCTTTTGCACGTTGCTTTTTAGCAAATGCTGCATTCATTTGTAATCCCCTGGTACACACATTGTTTAACTTCTTAGGCACTAGAATCTGGCCTCTAAATAGGATTGGTGGTAGCAACTGTGAAAAGGATGGGGAAAGATATATCAGATCAAATCAGGCTGTAATTCCATTAAGAGTAAAAATGAGAGCAAGCAGTGCTATGCTCACAATGATTTTTTGCATAAAGGCAACTTAACAAATCTTCAGGAAGTATGATGGTGAATTCTATCTAAAAATGTCCACTTTGCTGCTGCTTTCAATTTATTTACTTGCCTATCTACCGATCTTCGTTTAGAAATTTGTGAATAAAACTTACAATACAGTGTTTCCACATTGGATTAGGCCAAAGATCCACCTGGTGCCTAATCCTGCCTTCTGCCGCGGGCAGTTGCACACTTTATGGGCAAATGGATATTACATGAAGGCCATGTTGTAGAGTCATCCTTGCCTTGACATCTGCTGCCTGTTTGTGACAACTGACACTTTTACCATGGAGGGAAATCTTCAGCCACTATAGACACTGTTCCGTTAGCCTAAAAGTGCAATGTGGACACGTAAACACTGAGGCAGACAAAGTTGTAAGAATTTTTGAAAATGGTACCTTGACACTTGATGGCTATTCTAAATAGCACTGTTTAGGGTAGTTATTGGGGTAGTATCTTAATATGTTATGACTCTCTTTCTTAAAGAGGAAACACATCTGAAGTAAAACAATATGGGCAGAAAAACACTGCTTTGTATCACAGAGGTGTGCTCACCTACAGCAGCACTCCTTCGGGTTTCAGTAAACCTTTCCAGCCCCATGTCAGGAAAGCAGATAAGGTTAATGGATGATGTATTTTCCTAAGCATGTTTCCTAGATTGGCTATACTGCCCTTTAAAATATGAAGCAGACTCTCTGAAGTCATATAAATAATAGTTTACCAGAGACCTTCAAAAAGGTGGTTGATGCCCTTGCTTTGGCTGTATTTTCTTGACTGTGTCAGATAGGAACAAGAAGAATTGGTCTGTAAAACAGGTGATCAAACAGCAACAACAAAAAAAAACCAAACCAAAAAAAAAACAAAAGAAAAAGGTGTCTACCACATCCACCAGCAAACTTTTTCCATGAATACAAATGAAACTGATAGAAACTGAAACTGATGGAAAAGAAGATAAACCATTTAAGTAACATACTAGAAAGGGTAATGCACAAAATAATGCAGTTATCACCACACATAATTTTGTAAATTTTCTAGAGCAGACAGGCACTGTACTGTCAGATGAAGGCAGGACTGTTTTTTTTTTCAATTTTCCTCTTGACATATGCAGACTGTTAAGCATTACCAGAAAGTAATTATTGTTATTCAACCTTGGTTTGAACCTTGGGCAGGGTAGCGTAGCTTTTATTTCTGTTAGGAAATACTGTTAATCCTTATTCTATTTTTGAGCTCTATTTCTTGCTTTTAGTGTTACAGATGCCAGCTTTACCAGTGTCATTCTCTGAAGGAAGCTTTTAAGCTTTTTTAATGTTATGATTCAGTAACTTAGTTCTGCCAACAAGCTTTTTAGGTACGTGTATCAATAGATTTTTTTCCAGATTCCCAATTAAGTAGCAATCAGTTAGAAAAAAAGTGAGTAGTGAAAACACAGCAGAGATTGAAACATATTTTAAAAATATATAATGTTTCCTCTTTAAGGAATAACAGCCCTCTTGCTTGCTTAGTTCCTTCCCTCACAGTCTCCTATGAAAGAAATCAATTTAAGTCCACAGCAAAAGGATCCACAAAACTACAGGATCACATCCATGGCACAGTCTCAGATCCTTCTAGTCAGACAAGAAAGATTATCTCCTTCTTTATGCTTGGTTTATACTGCTGACCTGAATGACATTAGCCCAGGATATTCCACCGTACGGCAGAACAGGACCCAGCCCTGGTGGTGTACTGGCTGCAGATGCCCAGATGCTGGCCAGGGTGTCTGCACTCTCTGTGGCCCCTGTGAGGAGAGGGGAGGTGGGGGCTGACCCTGGCTCCTGCGGTCCCACCGCGGACACAGCGTGGACACAGTGCGGCTGAGACAGGCCAAACGCTCCCACACTGAGGGGTGAGGGATAAAAAGGGTTGGGGCCAAGGGGAAGGTGTTTGAGGTTTTATTGTATTTGTTTCTCATCATCCAACTCTATGTTAATCTACAATAATTTAAATTAATTTACCCCAAGTTGAGTCTGTTTTGCCTGTGACAGTAACTGCTAAGTGATCTCCCTATCTTTATCTCACTCCGTAAGCTTTTCTTTCTTATTTTCTCTCCCTGTCCTGTTGAGGAGGCGGAGTGACAGCATGGCTGAATGGGAGTCTGGTAGCCGGTCAAGATGAATCTACCACAGGTGTTTCCAACAACAGATTCTACTTCTGACACCAATGAGAATTTTCAGCTGAACAAGTAGTAAAGTAAACATAGTATAGTAAAAGCTTTGCTTATCCTGTAATGAAATTGATATGAAGCTCCTGAAATGGTTTAAAACACATCAGTTCCATTCATGATGGGGAATCATTAATAACTAAAAAGAAAAATATTACTGGTGTCCAGAGACTAGTTATTTCACCTTTGCTAGTGCAGACTGTACATTTAAAAAGAGGGGTAAAATATAAGATGTATACAGAAGGTGTATAGTTATTCTTGACTTCAACTAGGACTATAGATGCTTAGTGCCTTGAAAAGGTCAGCTCTTACCATTATATTAGTTAAAACAAATATCTGAAAGGCATCTTGCCCATTACTAAAATGTGTAATATTAAGGTGTAAGATGAATCCATTTTGCTTATGTCTAGCGAAGCAGAAAAAATGCCTTGGATGGAAAGAAGAACACATAAACATTACACAGCTGAGCAGCAAGGGCTTGAAACAGGGTCAAAAACATTACTTAAAAGTGAAGTTAAAGTAAGTTGCAGTGGGAATTATGATGCATTCCCTTAGAATATAACTAAGGATCTGGCTCAGAATATTTTGGATCATAACGGAACAATAATATAATTCTATTTACAATGCGAGGAGTGAATACCTTCATCTAACTACATCAAAAGAAGACAGCTATGAACTCTTGAGATCTGATGCTATTTATATCACACTACCCCCAAATTTCTTGGGCAACAAAAGTTATGGAAAACAGAGAAAAAGTATCTCCCTGCTAATATCAGCCACAACAAATAAGGTAAGAAAGTATTTATGTATTATCTTTGTAGCTTAAATTGAGAAATCATTAATTTTCTAGTGACTGGATGTGAGTTTTCCATCACGTTTCATATGATTCAGAAATAAATAGCACATATGCCACAATTCATATGAATAAATGAAAGACATGAGTAATTATACACAGACCATATGAAAACTATGATATGCCCTTTGGGAATCTCAAAATCAACAACAAAAATCTGGTTGAATGTGGAAAAACATAACAGAAGGAATACGTTTTCATAGCAATCAAGCAGACAGAATCTGGATATTTATCAGTCTAGTAACAGCAAAACTAATTTGCTTAAAGGGAGTTATCTCTTAAGTTAACAGTCTGAAATTGAACAGTGTTACATTGTTGTTATGGCTTTATTCCTTTATTTTAAGAGTAGTAATTCATACTAAGGATCACTGGAAGATAACTTCTATAAATTATGGCAATACTGTTTGAATGTTTTGTGACATTAATGCCAACAAATGTCCGATAAAAAAACTGCTAAACCCACCGGGCAAAGAGGTCTGCTGGATTTCAGGAATGTCTTCCACCTTACTAAGCCTCTGCTTTCCAACAGATAGATATAACACAGCCATGGAGACCACAGCCTTCCCCCCGCCCCCGCCCCGTGGGACTCCACAACACAGACAGGAGCAAACAAAGTGGTGATGGAGGCTGTTGCCTTTACAGAAGAACGAGCCATAAAGACCTCCAGCTCTCAAGCAAAAGCTGCACTTCTGCCAGCCCTGCTTGCAGCACAGGTTGGAGATCAACCTGCCAGTTAATGGAGGCTGGGAGTGCTAACTGGATATTTTCATCAGGAGCTACACAAAGGGCTGGCATGGTCTTGGACTGCACAGGGCTGTAGCCAGCTGAAAGGGCCCCTCCAGAACACTTCACTGCTTTCTTCCTGAAGCAGACAGAGTCTCTGCGTGCCTTGCTCTGCTCCAGCATTTTGCTGGGAATCGGCTCAGGCAGTCAGTGTTAAGGCATCTGTAGAAAAGGAGAGGAGATCTGAGGGCAAAGGAGGAGGTGGTTGTGAGAGGGCGATCAGTCCAGAGCAGGACTGCATCCCACAGAGCCCTTACCAGACCACAGGACTGGCTGGGAATACAATGGGAATATTCCTTGTTAGGAATATGTATAGAAAAAAACACAGTCAGACAATCATCAGTTTTGGGTAAATGTTTCCACGCTGGAAACCATGCTATGGAGGATCCCTGCAAACAGACAGACAAAAGCCCTCAAGCAGAGAGAACAAAAATTTCACAAGTAGTTGTGCTGACAACTTGCATCAACTAACCTCTAAAGGATGTGCTTTGCTTCAAATGACTGCATTTAGAAAGAAAATTTTAAGAAGCTTATCACAATTACTTATGCTTAACCTATGCTACTTTAGATCCAATTTGCCTTCAAATATCAGGATTTAGTTCACAGGGAACTAAAAAAAAATTAATTATACCTGCATACTAAGAGAGGAAATGGGCAATATGATGAAATCCTGAGCTCAGCAAGGTTAACAAGGACAGAATTCCACTGATCATATCTGATATCTCAACTTCCTTGTCTTTACATTTTAGTTGAGACAAACCAACCTATTAATTCTCAGTTATTCCTCTGTTCTTAGTTTATTGCATATAAATTTTGCTGTTACTGCAAAAGGCTGCTTGCTAGGCTTCCATCCTATTCTCTTAGATCTAAATAATGTAATACTTCATGTCACTGATAACATCAGAATTGTTGCACTCAGTTGAATACCAATACAGATTAAATTGAAAGGTACTGTCGTTTTCATAAGACTTGACTTTCTTCCCTAGAGAACTATAAGTAAGGAAGCACGCTATCACTTCATTAAAAAAAAATACAAATGTAGTTAACCTATGCATTTAATAGTTTTCACTGCTCTGAGCTTATGTAAAGTGCAGGTGATCATCAGTGATTTAACTCATATGGACAAATCCCATTGTTCATTTTTTTTCCTTCTGTCACAGCAGAGTGCTGTGGATATTAAAATTGTCATTATCTACCCACAGGCAATTTCAAAATACCCACAGGCATCTTGCTTCAATGCAGCTTGAGGTTTTGGAAAAGTAGTGCCATAGAAAGCTGAAAAACCTATAATATGTATATAGAAAAAAATATCTGTCAGTTTGAGATATTTCAGCCTGTAAGACATATGCTGGAGGTCAAAAGTTGCCACTGGTAGAACAGCCTTAATGTTCCTACGGATTCTACACAAGAACTCTCTAACAGAAACACATTGCTTAAGGCAGTCCTATATAAGACAGCTGTTTGAAAGATAAATTGATCCCTGGGCTAAAACTGATAGTTTTTCCTAAGTACAAGTGATTATAGCATAATTTCATGAGCTGCTAGCAGAGACTTCACAGTCCCAACCAGTAATATAAGTAGACACTGTGACTTAAGACCTGTTTTCCAAACGAGGAAGAAAAGTATGGCACATCTAAATGAGAAGCAAGGATGGCAATATTTTCCAGGATAAGTGGCAAGGGAGAGTCTGCACCTTGTATCACAGGTCACTCCCGAGGAATGCAGAAAAATGGTGCTGGGAAGTCTCAGGATGCTTGCAATATTGGTGGGAGAGAAGACAGGCTGTGTTATGTATTACCTGCACTAATATGAAATTAAAGGCATCAATTAAAAAATAAACAAACTATTCCTAACAAAGTTTGGAAGATATATTGAGGTAAATGAAATCTTAATGATATTGAATATCTGACACCAGATCTGAAGGGTAAAACTAAACTGTAATACACAAAAATGTGAATTATTGAATTCACATTATTCTTCACTATTTACACAGAAGCAGAATCATTCATGCTGCAACAATAACATTTTTTTTTCTATTGATTAATAGCTTCGGTGATGTGAAGTAGCAATTATATAGTGATCTTCAATAATTTTTACAACTGGGTAAATTTTATCTGAGAACATCAAAAGAAGTAGCTGAGAAGATTGTTGAACTGTTAATTTTAAAGAAGTACTAAGACAGCAGTGGAGATAGCGAAGTCTGAAAAAAATCTAGTATTACGTCAATATTTGAAAATTATGATGTCAAAATGATGAGATGGTGTCAGAAACCAGAGGCAGCTTAGATATAAATCGTATCAAAAGGACAGGAACCATGATAGGAAGTTCAAGTAGTGTATAACAAAAATGGTAACATTCCAATCAATAAAGCTCACGGAAGACCAAAACCCAGCAATCCTGATACAACTACTGTAGAATCATAAATCTAGTTAACAGGAGCGATGGTGTCATCGTAATACAGGGCCAAGTGCTCAGCTTAGTTAAACAAGACATAAGAGAGGGGTCGGGGGGGTCGGGTGGGGTAGGGAATCACTACTCAAATGCTTCTGTGAGAGACCTAGATACATCTGTTACCTATGCAATATCCTGCTGATCATTGTTCAAAAAATTCCTAATCCATGGTGCTGCTTTATTACCGAAGACAAACTTTATGTTTGGAGATATAACACAAATAGCTCTTTAACAAAACAAATACGTAAACTAACAAGTGATTAAAGAGCTCATGGAATGGGGAAGGGATTTTTGTTTTCTCTTGTAGTTTGATATAAACTGATGTAACAGCAGCTGTTCAAAATCAAAATGTACACAGTTCCTTCAAGAGTTATCTACCCAGACAAAAGCGTTGTCGATAAACTTACATGACTACATCTTTCTAACAGCTGGGAAAAGGTGCTATTAAAATTTACCCAGATTTCTTGGTAAAATGATCTGTTTGGAACAATTTACATTCTAATACACTTCAATGAAAGTTCTTTGAATAAAATCTTTAGTTATAAGGACAGTAATGTGGAATCCAGCAGTGGAGAACGCTACACTTCTCCAGATAAAAATTAAACTTGAAAATTGATGTTTCATAGAAGAGAGGGAATCTGAGTCCCATGTGGATATACAGAAAACTGCAAAAAGAAGACAATGTGCTTAATCATTAGCAAGACCTTTACTTAAAGTCCTGAGCCTAGTTCTGCCTGTGACACTCAAAATCTTGTCATGAGCAGAAAGAACACATCTTACAAGTGGAGGTAAGAATCTGTCAGTCCAGTTCATGTTTAACAGTATAATTCAAATTGCCTAATTAATACAGAAAATTTCCATGAATAAGAAAGTTTAATTTGTTACCCAAACCTATCTAGCACCTATCCTTCCTCCTGATAATTATGTTTACCTTCCCTCTGTCTGTCTGGGTTGTCAGGCTGACATTGCAGTTTTCCTTCAGAAGAAAAGGGGTAGAAGGTGAGAAGAGGGAGCTACGATAAGGTCTTTATTGGGGGGAGTTTGCTGTTTATGGTGGCAGGGCTCCATCAGCGGCATTGGGGCCCCTTGAGGATGCTTTTATACATTGTCATCCGCAGTCTTTTTCCTCATTTCCCAAGCTAAAGGTTGAAAGTTGCACAACTGCCACCCATACCTGAAGGTCACCCAAAGGGCTACTTCTTGTTACATGGGGACTTCAGGGGTCTGTCAGCCCTTCACTGTCCATGTGATTCACTGAGCTGAAGCCCACGCAAGTCGAGCACCAGTCAGGTGGCCACTGGCAACTATTAACCAAGCTACAACCAGCTCAGGCCAAGGCAAACCCACAAGTCCTGAGACCCTGTACTGTCAGGTCAACACAAAGCCTGTGACCATTCACTATTAATGGCAAAAAACATATGTCTGGGCTACAAGTTTATGGCTTTTTTTAAAAACATGGACAAATTAGAAAAGTTTAGAAATAACCAGATGAGCCTGGGAAATTACACCTGTTTGCCACAGTCTATAGAACCTCCACTTACTTAAGTTTATTCACAGAAGTTTCTGGTGTGCACGATGAAGAAATTTCTCAGTAGCACTTTTTTTTTGCTTTAGGTACAAAAGTGCTAATGATATGTGAAAGCTCCAAGTTGAAGCTAGACAAATTCAGGCTTGAAATAAGATACTTACTTTTAACTGTGAAGAAAATTAACCACTAGGGAACTATTATCTGAAGATATAGGAGGCTTTCTATGTCTCGAAATAATTATGTGAAGATTGTCTTTAAAAAATAGAAAAGACAAGGAAAACAGGAGTTTTCATTGATGAAGTATTCATGTGGTAAAACTTTTTATCTTCTGTGATGCAAGGTGCTTCAGCTAAGTGATCTTAATGGATTGTTCTGACCATAATCTACAGCAATCTTTTCTGTTTGGTTCCCATAGAGTGAGTTAATTTGCCTATAAATCTAAGGAGATATGTTTTGGAAAATTTAGCAAAAGCAAAGTCCTCAATTATTAGTATCCCTGCTCAGGTTTACAAAGGTCCAGACTTAAAACCTTAGGAACAAAGACAGAAAGGTCTATAGCAGAGCATGTACATCCTAATGCACTGCTGGATATCAAAGTACTTGCTGTTAGTGAATCAGTCACAGTTCTCACAACTTGCAAGATAAATGAAAGAGTAATTGTCCTATGTGCAAAAGTACCATGCACTAAAAAGTACTGATGGCAGGTAGGTTACTTTTCACCTTATTAAATTTTTTTGGTTTATTCAAAGATTGCATGAAGATATCTGTGCATACTGCTATGACAGACTCCCATCACAATTTTTTCGATAATAGTATCATCAGTACACTCTAGCAGACAGCATTTTGTGTGACTTTATGAATTATACCACTATAGTTCAAGGGAATTAATAGTAAAAGGCCTAAATAATCAGAGTATGAGAGGAAAATAATGACCCAGAGGATAAGTGGACTGCATAATCAGTATCTGTCAAAATACGTTTTTTGTGTCTTCTTAACACCAAGATAGAAGTAAGCTATGAAGATGAACATAAGCTCAAGCTGACACTAATATTTGAGCTCCTGTTGAATAATGTGATAAAGTACCTGGGACCGTAAAAAAAATAGATGCATAGCCTAAACGTAATGGTTTCTGTATTTCTATTAACATTTCCTTTAAATTTAGTATTTGTGAAATGCCTTTGTAAGAATCATGATAAGTATGTATCATGTAAAAGTTCTGACATATCAGTATTCTTTTATTTTCAGTTCTGCCAATTATTCTGGAGGCAAAAACATGGTATCATTTTATAAAGTTCATTTCATAGTATTTCTGGCCTTTCTGTCTGCTCTTTGATTAAAAGCCATTCCTTTTAAAACCTTACTGACCCAGGCATACCATTTGTCTAAAGTCTATTTACCATAGAATAAAAGAATTTAGAATTGATTCCCACAGGAGCTGAAAATGAATACTCTATGACCTCTGTTCATATAGTGAAACCAGCAGTTAGAAGCACATTCAACACGACAGAGAAAATGATTTGTAGCCCCTGCCAGCAATCACCTACTCTCAAGAAAGACAGAAGTTGATCTATATGGGTCTTTCCAGAAAAAAAGGTAAGTTTCTTATCATCAAATACCAGGATTAGAGGTCCTAAGGGCTTTCTTCTTTGATATAGACCTCACAATTTGTCCATGTGGTCTGTCCAGTTAAAACTATAACAGGAACAACATGGACTTACATAGGCCATTTTAGACACGCACCAAATTACAATGTGTTCTATATAAAGCATCTTTCTCCCTGTTTTATAGCTTAAGAGTGGAGTAGAGGGCCAGGACCATGATTTAGCTTCCCTCCCCTCTACCCCTTTAAAGAAACAGCAATTGATCATACAGGCATCACTGATGCAGAAAGCCCTTTTGCAGAAAGCCCTTTCTCTTTGCCATGTGAAACCCTCTACCCTCTGCCTCAAGGATTTTGCTTGTGCTTAAACTGTTCAAACAGCTATGGCTTATATGTCTGTCCAGTTTAAAAATCTAGTTTCCTATTTTTGAAGTCAATTTACTGTTCATCCTGACCTGAGATTTCTATAGCTGCAATCCACTGTCACTTTCTAGAGCAAAGACGGTAAACGCCACCATACCAGTAGCATTACTGCCTAGACAAGACAAAGCACCTTTTAAGCTTCTCAAACCCTGTGGTAAGCATTGCTTACTGGTTCCAATCCAGCTTGTTATGCCTTTAAACACTTAACTTTAAAAAGTTCTACACATTCCTCAACTCCTTCATTACCAACTCTCTTTTTCTTTTACTTTCTTTCTTTCATATTTTAGGATAATAAATCACGTATTTCAACAGAGACACAGACTTTTTAAAAAGTATTTCACATTACAGTGATTGGTAACTGTATTTTCTTTTACTGCTTGTACTTCGGTAGAATAAAATAAATGAACCCATATGTATACATCAGTTAGGTTTAAATAATACATGAAGGTGACTGGTAGTATTAAAAAAAGGAGAAAGCACATTATTCAAGGACAAAATTCTGTGTGTTCAAATGTATTTCTAACATCAAACAGTAGCATTATACACTTATATCAAATCAGGAACTTTACTTCTTTCAAAACGTAATTATACTGTTCAAAGACAACTACTGTGTACTTTTATGAGGCAGTACAATGCAACTACACTTTGCAGAGCACATTTCATACAAACTGCATTATGAAATGCACCACTGAGATAAATAATAGTTACACAGTCAAATAACAAACAATAGCAGAGAGAGAAAAACATTGTCATGAGAAACGGAGAAGAATATATTCTGTAAAATTTGAAAAGAGGATAGAGTCAATAAGACAGATATAAAGGCATTTCTAGGAGGTAAGAACAGTAAAAAAAAGGCTTTCAGAACAACTAAAGTAAGACTGCATAAATAATATACACGAGGTTGGTACTGTGTAAGCAGATGAAGGAGACTGAGTTACAAAGAGAAATAGTCATAATTTATTTTCTGCCATTTTCTGAATAATTGTCTTAAGGCCAGTGAAGCATTAATCACTTGGAACATGCTGAAAACCACCAATGCAATACTAAATATGAAAAATTAGGATGGCAAGTCCATGCTGTCGATACTAAATGCACAAAACAAATGTGTCATAAAAGGTTTTTTGATCAAACATTGGAGTAGTTAGCTTTTGATATTATGACTGATCTTGAGTGAAAACAAGAAGCCCCCAGAGGAAAGTGAGTATGTTTAAAGACTTGTTGCTGTTCTCAGAGGACTTGAATCAAACAACTGGATATTAATAAAATACCAAAAATTATACTTGATAGTCCCTTGAGCGATGCTTCAGATGAGTAAATTTCATACAAAGGGCACAATACCATGGAACAGAGATATCATCATAGTATTAGCACAAAATATAATTTAAAAAGGTAACTAGACCTTCAGAGAGGGTGAAGGAGAAAGGAGCATCAGTACGTTCTACGATGAACAGTGTTGAATCTGAGTCTGAGCAAGACGTAATTTTCTTCATGGAGCTAATGATTTTGAGGTCAGCTTGTGTAATAGCACTGAGTCTGTTGCTGGAGTTTAGTGAGCAACTGCAAAGGAACAGTCAGGTAGAACTAAGATGTATAGTACCGTAAAAACTGCAGAAATTGTGGTATTGAAAAGGCAGATCAATCTCTCCAGATACATAAGAGAAAAAGAACAGATACTGCCTTTCATGCTGAAGTGGAGAGAAACATGTTAGGAGTTGGATTTCTTTTTTCCTGCAGAAATCTCTGTAGCTTGGTATCCTTCCTTTAGTAGAAAAGTGGAAAGACTGGTGAAAATAATAGCTACCCTCACTAAAACTGACAGTGAATTTCCAGCTTTGATTTGCAGAAAAGGAAGTTCATAGATAGGGTCCATCAAAGACTGTCCTGTGCATGCGTACACACTGACAAGCACCATCAGCTGTAAAATGTCTATACAACTTTTGAACCTCGTAAGGTTTAGGAATTTGATCTGAAAGGTATTCAGCTTTTAATAGAAATACAGGAGGATGGGTCAGTAACATCATTATACAGGAAGCAAACATCTTAAGTGAAAAATTAGCCTTTCAAAACTGTGAGGCTGAGTAAAATGAGAATCACATTGAAGGACTTTCCTTAGAGTTATCTATCAAGTTTCATATCACTTATGAGTCAATCTCTTTATTTAGTACTAATTTCATTAACTACCTGAAAATGAACAAAGAGAAGAAAATTTTGCATAGTGTTTCAAAATGCAAGTAATTCTTCCCTTTAAATGATAACTCCCCACATAATACAATGGGAGCTATTTAATGATTTGAACTCTGAAACCCAAAAGACATTATATTTCATATAATGCACCAGTTCTTCTTAAAAAAAACCCTCCAAAACATTTCCCCTGCAATCACAGTATAGCAAGCAGTAGTTAATCTATCGATCACAGTTAAGTCAATATTTCTGAATAGCATTTCACAATGTTGCCTTAGAAATGACTGCTATGTAAATCTATATGAGAATAAGGATGGACTGATATAA
Organism: Falco biarmicus; assembly: GCF_023638135.1. Lineage (NCBI taxonomy): Eukaryota > Metazoa > Chordata > Aves > Falconiformes > Falconidae > Falco > Falco biarmicus. The sequence continues at coordinate 26,108,332 of NC_079291.1, forward strand.
ATCAATCAAAAAAATCCTTCTACCGACTTGTTTGAATCACTCTTTGAACAATGATCTACAACAGCTCCTAACATTGATTATAAGAAATCCATACAGTGTCATACAGATTGATCACAACAATCACAATGTTGTGACATGAAAAATTATAAGGACCAATGAAAACTGTTGTATTCTTTCCCCTAGATTTAATCAATTCTGATTGATAGACCAACTATTAGGTGCCAAAAAAACCCCTGAAGTCATAGTAACTGCTGCCCTCTAACAAGTCTGTCTTAACAATGAAATGTATCACAATGACAGAAAAATAGAGATGTTATTGGCTAAATGCGTGGCGACAGATAAATGCAACAAATGTACATGCAACAATTATCTTTTCAAGACAAAAGTATCGGATTTTTTTTCAAGGCACAAAAGATATCTCTATAGGTCTGAAGTCTATGATACCTTAGAGAAAATGTCTCCTTTTGTTATGTCATGTCAGTTCAGTTTAAATTCTTGACCTAAGGGCCCTTGCAGGCAATTGCAAAGGCTTTCAAATCCTAGGCACAATTACAAACACGCAATGTTTTTCACGTCTAAGCACTGACTTACACTATGGATTTGAAATCTCTTCTTCCCCCCCACCCAGCAGAAAAAAAGTTGTATTTAATTGACACCGGAACACTGAGTTTCTTATTCACCAGCACTGTTTCTAAAAGGGAATGAATGAATGATTGAATTTTCTGCTGAAAAGAAACCCCCAAACTGCTGCCAATGTAAAATGCACAGGCATCATATATATGCTTTTCCTAGGAACCAGACCGTTATCGTGATAGGCTGTCTTTCTCCCTTGTCCTAAACCTAAAAACCAACAGTCCACATAGGTTTCCTTGGTTTTCCTTCTGCTTTGGCTAGTTTACACTGACACAATTTATTGAATAGATATGCCAAACGTGGAAAAAATGGGTGTGCAGGTAGTGTAGGGTACCAACTTCAGCAAAGCCCAACTCACAGCCTGCGGGCAGAAGCTGGCCTGTAAGATACTTCTGCATGGTTTCTACATTTTCCTGAGAGGACAATTTATTAGGCAGCTAACAAAGGACAACTACATAGGCAATTAATAGAGCCTGAAGAGACAGACATTTCTGTCTGGATACGTAAAGTACTCTGAGACAGAACTGGAACCTATTCGTCCCACCACAACGGAGAGGGAAAGAGGGAGCTGAGGAGCCTTGCATGCTATGCTGCTGCTTCTGCTGAAAAATTGATTACCCAGTTGGTTGTCAACACAGGTATGGCTGAAGGCCATGCTTGGACCCCCAGTGAAACAAAAAAGCACATGGGGGGAACTTCAGAGGTGCTAAACAATCACACCAGCTCTGGCTTCACTGAGAATCTTCTAATAAAGACCCTTGTTTAGAGCTTTCACTATGTACATTACTTAATATAGTTTTATTTATGATGACATTTAAAAAAATGTCTGAATTAGTCTCTCATAATAATATAATGGGCCATTTTGCTGGTTCTTCAAAATCCAGCTGGCTTAATTTTAGAGGTCTAATTCAACAGTACAAACCATAATCCTAATAAGCATGTTTTCACCATTTTTTCATTACTGTGATGTTTTATAAGTGTCTTTCACAGAACTTAATCTTCTTCACCAAAACTGTGAATTTTATTAAGCAGAAAATGGAAGAACTAAGTGCCGGTGAAAATTCTGTGGCAAACATACAAGTATAGGATTGATGTAAAACCTCTGTTTTGGGGGGGGGAAGGGCGGGGGGGGGGGGCGGGTTGGGGCGTGTGTGCGGAAATAATTACAACTACGGTGCTTTTTTTGTGATAGATATACTTCACAGCCTGAAAAGTTTTAGAAACAGTAAATTTCAAATACATTTATTCTACCATTATAAATAAGGAATTGTTTCACTAAGAATTCCTCTGAATTAACAGGGCTAGTAAAAATATTTTTTTAATTATTTTCTTTTGGATCACTCAGGTAAGACCTCTCCTTATGTGTACTTAATAATTTTTTGTATTATAACAGGAAAAATAGAACACATTTTCTGCACAGATTTTTTTTCCTTCTTCTGAAAACCAATGCTATTTGTATCTGCTAATCTAGATCTCTATTCAATATTCATTTCCTTTCGGTACTCTCCTCTTTAAAAACAGCTAATATAATCTAATCTATTGGTGGCATTTACAGGGAATGAATGAAGATCTGTTTACCAAAAACTACAGGATCGTATTAGTTCATTTAAACTATTCTTCCAGGAAGATATCAAGGATTAAGCAAGTGGCATCTGACATACATTCCTCCAAGGAATTTTATTCTTTCCAATTTCTCAGAAGAAATCTGGTTAGGTTTTAACTCAATTTCTCATCAAGAATTGCCACCTGCCTTTAATTTGATGCACAACAGAAATCTGCAGACTCACAAATACTGAAGTGCAGAATCATAATCACAAACTTTTTGTACAATAGCTTCAAATCTATTTAACAGAATGTGGAAAGGAAGGTTGACTGTACTAGAAAACAAGTTTGGAACTGGAAAGGCAGAGTTCAAATCCTTGTTCAACCTTAAAGTTTATGTGTCATCTTTGTCAACCACCATGTGATCCCAAAACTGTTTATGTGCCTACCGTGAAAGTTATACAGAAAAACACCATCTGGCTGCTTCCCCACCTAAAGTTTCCATAGGAAGCAATGGAAAAACCAAGCCTCTCTTCACTTAGCCTGCTGTCAAACCCTTCTGTGTCCACCAGCTAATCATATCGTGTGCCTAAGTATGGTGTTAATAGATGCATTCTGTTGTTGGGGAAAATACACAAGCACCGTTGGAAGCAGGGACTATACATTAAGTTCTCCCTTCATTACTACAGATGTGTATGTTCTCATTGGAGGTATTTCTAGGCCATACGTTTCTGAACTAAATCTTTTCAATACCTCTCTCAGTATTTTGGCTGTGGTTAGTCCTGCTCTTTGATGCTTAGGTTTACTTATTTATGCTGCACACAATTCAAGACCCTCACTCAACTGTGCATCCCATTCCCACAGGCAGAGCCACACAGGTTAGTGAGCATTAGTACATGTAAATCCTGTACAGAATCTAGGCCTTAGTCTTTCTCTAGCTGCATTTTCTTTAAAGGAAGATGTTGTGATAAAAAACAGAAATACTGGGATCCTCAGAAATGTTAATATTGCTGGCTACAGAAAAGCGTAAAACAGGTAAGGTGAATCTGTTCTGATCAATATGCTAGTAGTAGAAATAGATTTGATCATATTTGTTTCATTATTAGGCAGTACTCTTATTCTGCAAAAGAGCAGTAAAATCAGATTCTGGGAGAAATATGAGATTGAACATGAATAATACCTTCCTCAATGGATAGGCAGTAATTTTTTCAAAGAGTCTAATCATTAGCAAAGACTTACTACTAGCAGAAATTCAGACACAATAACATAAGCACTTCTTTTTGAGAAAAGGAAGCTGAGAGATACAGAGACAATATTAAGTCTAAAGCATGTAACTAGGTATTATTAGCAGTATTGCTATTGATTTCCAGTGATTTCATAGTTAATCACATTTTTTCCAAGCTTTAAAGAGCAACCTATAACTATTACAAGACTACTTCTACCCTATTAGACTTATAACTCAATTTCTTTAGACTCTCACCCATATGAATATTCTGTGTGAGTTTAATATACTAGTTTTAAAGTTCTAATGACTCCTGAAAAAGAAAGGAAGAATGTAAATCCAGCAGGAACTCTACAGCAAACCAATTTCTGCTAAAAGTCAAATCCCATCCACAAATAGCTAACAGTCCTTATTTGTAGCAGTGTTATGTACAAGACAAACTACTTATTATGGAGAATTTATTGCTTGCCTGTATGACCAAGAGATGGACCTAATGTTTTACTAAGACAGGTTTTTGGTCAAAATCATTACTATAGCAAGCTATTGCCAGATTATGAAATGGGCTTTCTGTGGTTTTAACAACACCTCTTTGTAACAGATCCAGTGGAAATTCTAGTAATCCATCAGGATTGGCTGTCCTCCAGTTTTAGATGCATATACTTCTAATTAACTGGTTGAATTTACTCACAGCTTGATACCTGATTACAAATTCAGAGCTGCAGTCTTAAAACTGGTCATAATCATAGTTGTACTGCACACCAAGAAATGTCTACAACTGTTTTTCTTCTAGTTTCTGAAAAATATTTAAAGCCTATGTGATAACTACTTGCTATAACATTACATCATATCTACCAAGTATTATTAGCATGCCTATTAATTATAGCATATAATCAAATAAAAAGGGATACAGAGACAGTTTATTTGTTTGGATTCTGATTATCCATTTTCTTTTAACAGGGGTGAAAACAGCAGAATGAATAATATTAATATTAGAGATACTCATATTTAAAAAACATAAATGCAAGTGAGAGGATGATGCAATTTTAGTCTTATTTGAAGGCTAAAAGTGATAGTAGGGACATGAAATGTTCTTGAAACAACGTCATGATTTTTTGCACTGGTTAAAATTTCAGTAAACTTTAAAATTGATATGACAAACCATTTTTGGTTTTTTTGGGAATCATCCTATAGTGATCACTTCATTAAGAATAGCACTGTTCATTCAGGAGAAAGTATTTTAATCACATAAAATTTTAATTTTATTTTAATCACATAAAAATAAGCAATCTGCATACATACTATCTTTTTCAGTTATGAACTGATGAAAAGCACTAAGTGAAGAACAACTTGAGACAGTCATCAAAGCCGTTTGGCTTCAAAACTCAGCTGAGTAACCAGAGAGTTATTGTTTCAACAATGTTATTACAGGATCAGGTCAATATTTAGCATCTAGTCTTGTGAGAGTTGAAATTTCATGTCTAAGACCAAGCTTTGTAGATATCTGCTAAGTGCTCACATCTTCCCAACAGGAGGGTAAGTATAAAACAATAATGAAGCAAGAATGTAATATAAGCTGCACATTCAAGCAAGTCCCCTGAGTAAACTAATACATCTAATTAAAAACAAGCAATGAATTTCCACATAAAGCTTTTGGTCATGACATTCATAAACTATAAATTACTCCATTTGACTAACCTGTTCCTATATCAGTGATGTGGCAGCAGATAGCAAAAAAGCTGAGATTCTGCCAAAACAGCTTGTAACATCTAAATAAGATTTTAAAAGTTTGCCACTTGACAAATTTTCTTCCAATTATTGCCCTACTAATCTTGTCAGATTAGTAAATGTAGATAGATGTGTGCCTCTAAAGTATCAATCCCTCCTCTAGAATGCACTGAACATGAAAATCCATAATGTGGAGCTTCCAGCATGTTCCTGAGCAACACACTGACTCACAGCCATGCTGGCTAAAGCAGGTCATCAGATTTGACAATGCAAGGGTGGAAAAATAAAGTTTTCCCAGCCATATCTAAGGGTCACTCACACAGGAGTTGTTAGGAATAAAGAAGAGTAAGAGGGTTTGATCGTCAGTCAATCTCATATGCCTCTGAATCAACTGCACAGTCTCCCATGTCGGCTCAGGGATTACAGTTACCTGTGATGAGCACAGAATGGGAATGTGCGATCATGCACTTCTTCCAGGCATGATAATTCATCCGGGGAAGAACTGTTCAGCTCTTGACTATACTGCTGAAGTTATTCAGACACAAAGGAAAGGAACTACATTGTTTGGGATTTTTACATTAATAAAAGAATCCATGAAAAACAATCTTCTAGCAGGCATTTGGTAATTACTTTGCACAACTGATGCAATATGTGCAGAAAGCTGCCAGACTACTTCTATTTGGCAAAAGAATCTCAACATCCTGATGCAAGTTCAATGGGTTAAGACAGGCCCCTTGGAACGTGTCCAAGCATGGATCTGATAGATCAGCAGGCAGAGGAAGGCTAGAGATGCGTTCCCTTTCCAGGAGTGCCCTCTGTGCAGAGGGCTTTTAGGAAAAAGTCTAAGTATCAAGGATTCTAAATTACATGGAATTTAGAAGCTGAAATCTATGTTTAGAGTTAAAATTGAAAATTAATAGGTACCCCATGCATTTTAAGGCCAAGCTTTCCTTTTTGCAAAGTACTCCGCAAGGCAAATTCATGCACAAATAGCACATCCAGACATAATACACTGTGGCTGTTCTAATGGCGATCCCATGTGGTGGGGGATCACAGAATGGGAATGCAATCCTGTAAACTGAAGACCACCATTCCAAAAAGAATATTAAGGTGTGTGAATGCATCCCAAGAAGGGCAACAGAGCTGGGAAAGGGGCTGGACAGCATGGCCTCTCAGGCATGTTTGAGGACCGTAGGTTTGTCTAGTTTGGAGAGAAGGCAGCTGTGGGGTGACCTCGGTGATCTCTACAGCTGCCTGAGGAAGGGACATGGAGAAGGAGGTGCTGAGCTGTTCCCCCTGGTACGCAGTGCCAGGATGCCTGGGAATGGCTCAAAGCTGTGTCTGTCAAGAGAGGGCTGGATTTGACGTTAGAAAAAAATTTTTACAAAGAGGGTGGTCAGACCCTGGACCAGTCTTCCTGGCCAGATGGACATTACCCCATGCCTTTCAGTGATTAAGAAGCATTTGGATAATGCCCTTAAGACCATACTTTCCATCGAGTCAGCCCTGAAGTCATCAGGCAGTTCAATGAGATGGCTGTTGTAGGTACCTTACAACACAACTAGTCTACTCCCATTCCATTCCTTGCTCTCACCATGAGTTGAATAACAGTAAGACTGTTATTTGCCTGAAAAGCCAGGGATTTCTTGGCTCCATAAACACTTTTAAGGGCACAAATCTGAAAGGTTACAAGTAGGAACAGGATTTTATTCTTCTGATTCTGATACAGAGCCAATGCTCACAAGCACTGAGACAACGCACATGTGTAGCCAGGAGCAGGCTGGTGCATCCCTCAGTTCAGCTGGAAAACCCATCCCTTGCAGCCTGGCATGGGAAAGGCACAGAGCCACAGAGAGGAGCAGCAGGGACACAGGCCAAGCAGTGCCTGCTTGCTGAAGAGTGAGAGCTTCATGAATGAGCCCCAGGACCGACCACGCACAAAAGAGGAAAAAGGTGGTGATCTGAGGTGCCATGGGGTATTTTAAAAAGTATGGCCCATATCGATGAAAAGCACACTTTTTTCATTTGCATATGAGCTCTGCTGCTGTTCTTCTTGGCCAGGGATGCATGGAAAGCGCTCTCATGCCTGCCCTGCGCTTGCCTTGCACATGGGGAGAGCCGGAAAGTGGCAGCTCCTGATGGGGCAGCGAGCCTGGAGCCCGGCCAAGCGGAGGCTGTTTGGCACCAGGCAGAAGCCCAGGGCAAAGGGAGCCGAGGGCAGAGCAGAGCTGGCTCCTGCCAAGGCTTGCGATGGGCAAGAGAGCCAGAGCGCCAGGGCACGGGGGTGCCTCGGGGGTGCGAGGGCAGCGGGCAAGAACCTGGCCGAAAGGGCCCCGAGGAGCCCTGGCCAGGGGCTGTGCTCAGTGCTACCGAGGAAAAGCAGCAACCCGCGGGGGCCACGCTGGGGGCCCCCTGGGAGCCTCGAAAGCTTCCTCCCCCCGCATGCGGGGCACGAGGCCACCTTCGTGGGGCACCAGCAGCAGGCACCTGGCCAGAATGGCCCAAAGGAGCCCTGGCCAGGGGCCCTGCTGGGTGCTGCAGAGGCAGGCAAAAAACCCCGGGCAGGGACACTTGCTCGCCCACCGCGGGGGAAAAAAAGCCTTCCTCCCCCCAGCTGCGGGGCACGAGAGGCCACCTTCGTGGGGCACCAGCAGCAGGCGGTGACCTGGCCCGAGGGACCGCAGGAGCCCTGACAAGTGGTCGCGCTCAGTGCTGCAGAGGAAGGCAAAAAACCCCCGGGGGCCAGTGCCAATGTGCCCCGGGGGAAAATTCCTTCCTGACCCCAGGCAGCGCTGGCGAGATCGGCTGTTCCCTGAGCACGTGAGCGGGACCGGCCTCCTCGTCCCACGGGCCGGGCACGCCTCCCGGGAGATGCCCCAGCCCTCTTCTCCCTCAGCCCGGAGCCACCTCAGGGGCTTCCAAGAGTGACCAAACACCCCTGGCCTGATCGACCTGGGGGGACAAGAATCCTTCCTGTGCCTGGCAGGGCACCAGTGGGTGCTCCAAAGCTCTGGGACCCCTGGCAATATCTCTGCATCCCATAACTCACGGCCACTGCCCCCGGCTTCATGAGGAACAAGGATGGTGAGCTCTGCAGCGCTCCTCAAGAAGGCATTCCCTTGGTGTTGCCATGGCTGTCCAGCTGAGAAGGATTTCCAGACCTCAGATGAGCTTTGAATGTGGCCCTGCTAGCAGCCTCGTCCAGGCTCCAGCCTTCCTCCCTCAGCCCCCAGGGAATCCCACCGGCCCCTCCAGGCCTTCCTCTCGGGTGTCTTCAGGCTGGTGCCAGGCCAGTTCTGGAGGATGCTCCTTTTATACTCCCCCGGGGCACTGTGACTGCTGCGTTGCCGTGTGTCTGCGCTGTGAAACAGGGTTGACACTGGGGTGACAGGGTCTCCAGGCACCACCCCATACCCTGCCCAGTACCCCTGGGAGGAAGGTCTTTGAGTGCCAGTACTGAGGCAGCCCCTGTGCCCAGCAGGCCCGGGGCGCTGTCCCTGCCCTTGGTGGCCATGCACGGGGCACAGCTGCTGGGCGTCCCTGATGCCTTCTCTGCCTCTGGGCTCCCAACGACAGACCCTGGGCTGTTCCTCCTCTCTCGGGCCGTGGTAGGGACCATCCCTGCAGCCTAGCCAGCACCCCTGTTGGCTGTCAGATTGTCCAGGCTCTGTTTTACATACTACTGCCCCTCAGAAATATACCTAAATGTTTACTATCTTAGCTTTTATGTTAGCAAGAACAAGTATATAATATGAAGAAATAATCCACTTGCTTTAGAAAATTATTTCAGTGGCATACATTTTTCATAATAGAAAGATGGATTAATATTTAATGGTGTTAAAATGAAAGAAGATTCCCCCCCCCCCTCCCCCCCTTTTCAGAGTTTATCTAGGATTAAATAGAAGATAACAAATAAGGATTTTGGAGATTTTAAAATGTTTACACATACAGATATAGGATGATATGTAACCCACAAAGTGACTTTAAAGAGTTTTAGAAGTATGCCCACCACCATCTCAAAAAAATCAGTATGTCAAAAGCATAAAAATAAAATAGTGTTCAAATCATCTGGATTTGAAACTATCCTAACTTGCTTAGACAGCTACTGATTACACTATTTAGTTCTTTAACAATCTGGGTCATTGGTCCTACTGTTTCACACAGGGAACTTCACATGTTTTCTGCCTTCTGTCCATTCAGTCCTACTCCATCCCTTGGTGCTGTTTTTTTGTGTGGAAACTTCCATGATCTAATCAGCATCATCTTCATTTTTTGTGTTGCTGTCTTGGGGAGCTCACTTCTAAACTAATGACAGCAGGAATGTCCAGCCAGTTTCTTGTGTATATCAAAGTGATGCATAGACTTCTTCAGTCAAGCAACTATTTTTATATCAGTATCTTATCTCTAAAACAACTTATATTTTAGTTCTCATTGGACTCATTCTCTGTTAAGTTTTGCAAATTATCCAAATTTTTCCAGCTGCATGCAAGGGAGAATGTATATGAACACAATGGAAAACCCAATTAATTCAATTTGTTAGTGTGTCTCCTTTTTTCCTGCCTCCTTTTCCCCTATTTTTACAGTGTTTTCCTCTTTATTTTTTTTATTCTTTTAAAAAGTGAGAGAATAGGCATTTTTTTCATAGTTAAAAAATAAATAAATAAATATGAGAGGGCCAGCAGAGGGAGAGCACACATGTAGGAAGTGGCTTCCAGCCATACGGCCAGGAGCGTCTGCAGGTTGAAGTCATGGTATGGTTTCAGCTCTTCCCCAGTCCTATTTTACTTCCTTTTTGTGAATTTGTCTTGGGAACAACTCAACTGTAAAGCAGGTTTTTCCTTCCAGTCTGGATATTAGTATATCTTATGCTTCTTATGAGCGTACTACAGGATGATGTCTTATTCCTCACTGTCTGCCTCACCACTGAACTGGCAGAGGAAGGGAGAGAACAGAGAGGAAGGCCAGAAGCCTGAAGTTCATGCAAAGAGCCAGAAGTGAAGAATTGTAAGACTACTTGCAATGATGATTTTAAATTCCAAAGAAATTCTGTCTTGCTGCCAGTTACATTATGGCCATTTTCATGCACCGATATGCTTACTGTGTTTTGTTATTTAAATGATTTATTTCAAATTTTGATTGGCGATCACATAGTCTAGAGCGTGTGGCTGTGTGGGATTAAAGCTGAATGCTGGCTGTCATACAGAGTGTACCACCACAGCAGGTAAGCGATAATCACCCAGAAATGTTCTGCTGCACATATCTGATTACTTACATGAATCCTTTAATGTGAAATTATTATCAAAAATTGGCATCTAATTCATCTCACTGTATTACAAAGGCAATCACACAATTTACACATTCATAAAACACTAGAAGCAGCTAAATTAAAATTCTTGGTACTGCGTTTTTTCCCCCACTTCTGTCATTTCACCTTTTATGATACACAGAGATTTTCATTGAAATTGGCATATGTTCTGCCTAATCTGCAATGACAGATTGGACACTAGATTTTGGAACAATTTTAGTATCTTCTTATTGTGATTTTGTGATTAAAATCCATAATTCTAGCCACAATAACGTCAGACAAGCTTCAGAATTCTCTGACACTGCTGGGATAAATTAGTTGTAATAATTCCTTTTGAATGTCCCATGCTAAAATCCTAAAGTACAACTGTATCATCTGGACTGTAACAACGTTAGTTTGTTAATGATAAGTTAAAGGAGGTGTAGAGAGACCTGTGCTGTCACAAGCAGTACAGCATGTTGATCACTGTGACAACAATGCAACTTCCATTGCTAATAATATTAAAGTTAATTAAGATACAGAAAAAGGGATTATTATTTTTTCTCAGTAGCATTTTAACTGCCTGTAATTGATATAAACATATCTGCATGGAATTACATGCATTTACACTATTTTGCCACTGGTAAAAAGAGAACGTTCCTTAGCTTTGCTGTTCCCTTTTAATAAGATCTCATCTTGTAGTCTTTGCAATAGCAAAATGTTCATGTGAGGAGAGGAAGACTGAAAGTAAGAAGACACTGATTCAACACCTTTGTCTCTCAAGTACAAGTGCAATACTCTAGCATGACCATTCTTCTAATGTCTTAAAAAATACCGGAACCAAAACTCAGAAACCCTTTCCATATGGGGCAGTTGTTTATCCTGGCAGAGCCTGGGACTTTGGAAGCAGTTACCTCCAGGCAAGTGCAACATGAGAACTCACCACCCTCAGTATCTTTCGTAATGTTCTCATAGAGAGAACTGTCCTTTCCTTGCTATCCACTCTGGCTAATGATGAAAAATGCCACTACTTACAACTTCACATTTTTTCCTCCCAACCAAATGGCTGAAGTCTGCAGTAAGAATAATTCAATGTGACAGCTTATCTTTTTGCCCAGTGGGGGTCTTCACTGAAGTGTGACTATGAAAGCAATTTCCGTGTTGATGATGACCAAAGCCTTTATGAATCAGAGCCAAACAAGATAAAAAAAAAGCAGGAGGATCCCGGTATCATGGCCACAAGTACCTTCCCATTTCAAAGGAAATGAAATTAAGCTAACATATATCACATATTGGATCCTTTAAAAGAAAGCCACATAAAAATGTTAAATATAGTGGCATATTGTAACAGAAGTGCTTGTAAACTCTTATTTGCAGATGTTAGTAAGACAGCCATGAAAATCCAGTCAGATCAAAAGCTTGTTATTATTACTTCTTAGTCAAAGGATTTGTTTTAAAGTGCAAACTAGAAAGAAATAAACTTGATCATGGGAAAACAACGAACTAGATTACACCTCAATCCTTAATCCTTAAAAAAAACAAAGCCAACTCTAAGAAAATTATTTGGACACTATTCTAATGCCTTATCATTATACAATTGTTACTCTGCTTGCAACAAAATCTTCCAGTGCTTAGAAAGCATAGATGTAAGACATATAGGTTTAATTTATATAATGAGGATATCAGAGTCCATGGTGGCAGAAGAGAGAAACAGAGTGAGAATATGTTTATTATCTAAAGAAACATACATACATAAACATATATAAACCACCGTTGTTTATAGTTCTATATCTATGAACTATATCAGATAAATCTAATATAAAATAAATATTAAAGATATAAAGCATAATAATATTTTAATATAGTAATAGGCATTTAATATAATATGGCATATGGAATTATGATGTATGAAATATGTGAATATATATTATCATATGTTATAAAAATAAATACCTTATAAAGAGTAACATCTATAAGACATTCACTTCAAAAGTAAGCCGCCTGACATACAGGAAGCTTTAAATCCCATTTTTCAAAATTGCACTGTAAAGCTCCAATTCTAATTAACTTAGATTGTCAGTTAATTGTAATTACATTGTAATACATTGTGAAAGCCTAATTCTGATTAACTTCACTATGATGATGGAATTATTTCTAATCGACACTGACATAAGTGGGATCAATACAAACTGTCAGATAAGCTTAGATTTATCCACTGGGGAAAAAGCAGAGACTTAATTAGATGTATCTTCACATCCTTTCTTCCAAGGCAGTTTACATTTCTGAAAACAAATATTCAAAATAAAACTAAGCAATTCAATGTACCAACTGCGAACCACAGGAAGTCTAATTTCAGTTGTATGTGAGGAGACAGAGCGAACAAACTTCTTCCCTATGACAGCAGCTCTTCACTGCCTCTTTCCACTATGACTTCAGCCCTCTACAGGTCCATGAGAAGCTGCAATCTAAAGGAGCCTGACATGCCAGAACAACTCACTAGTACGCCACAAAGCATCCTCCTTCACACTGACATTATTGATGATGATGATGATTATCATCATCATCATCATTATTACCTTGATTTATTATAATAGTATATTTTTACATATATATTCCTATATGTAAGTATACTGGGTCTGGCTGGGATAAAGTTACTGAGTTAATCTTCACAGCAGCCTGTATGGTGCTGTGCCCCTCAGTGCTGGCTAAAGCGGTGTCGGTAACACACCACTGCTTCGGCTGCTGCTGACCAGGGCTTGCACAGTGTGAAGGCTTTCTCTCCACACCCTCCCCCACAAAGGCCAGGGGGATGGGGGTGGGCAAGAGGTTAGAAGGGGACACAGCTGGGACAGCTGACCCAAACTGATCATAGGAGTATCCCACACTACACAACGTCACACTCAGCAGTAAAAACTCAGGGAATGGAGGAGGAAGGGAGGATGTTTAGGGTTATGGAGTTTCTTTTCCCAAACAGCCATTATATGTGCTGAGGCCCTGTTTCTCAAGAAGCAGCTGGACATCTCCCTGCTGATCTAAGTACTGAACAAATGCTTCTTTTTGCTTTACTTGTGTATGCAGGTTTTGCTTCTCTTATTAAATGGACATCTTAATCCACAAATCTTTTTGCCTTCCTTCTATTTTTCTCCCTATCTCCTGGGACAGGGGATTGAGTCAAAGGTTGGGTGGGTGTCTGGCTGCTGGCCATGATGAACCCACCACAACTTATTTACTGAAATCTGATGTTTACATTTGAGGAAGGGAAAGCATTTTGCAAGACCATAGCAGAATGCCATATTTCATTTTTTCACAGTAGCATTTCTCTCATTGAGATTCCTTTAACTTAAAGTAGGAAATTAAAAGTACATTAATTTCTTTACCATAACAATTCAGATATTTTCTGACGATATCCAGAGTCACTCAGCCAGTGGAATCTCCTTCCTTGGAGATACTCAAACTTGACTGGTCCTTGGCCCTGAACAACTTGACATAGCTTTGAAGTTGGACCTGCATTGAGCAGTGCTTGGACCACAAGAATCCCTGTGACTATTTGCTACCTGGATTATTCTGGGGTTCTAGGTTCTTGTAATCTATGCTTCTTTCAAAGCAGAATTAAAAAAAAAGCCATTTTCAGCTTTCCAGCAGACTTGCAATGGATTTAATATGTAGGTAATTCTCATGATGAGCCAAATTGCCTGCATTCAGGAGTTGGGCTACTTGCTCTTTCCTTCTCTCTCCTAGTGTTTTCTTTTTTACTGACAAAGAAGAAACACTTAATAAGGAGCAACTGATATTAACACAGATAAGTGGTTGAAAAGGTAGGGCTTTTCAGCAAAAGCAAAAGCCTACCATAATTCTGAATTACTCAGTTTGGAAAAAAACAAAAAACACCATGACTTAAGCATTATTTTAATAAAGTTTGAGCATTTATTACATGCACAGTTGTGCATACATGTGGACCTATTTCAGTTCTCTGAAGAATTCAGCGAAGCCAGAAGGCACTGAAGCCAGGAAGCAGACCTTCCACTTGCAAAAAGATCCCCATAAGTCATGTAAGAAATAGAGAAAATCTGTGACTTTTTGTGAGAGTTCCCTCTATTCAAAGCAGCTGTACTATTGACCTGTGAGCTGAATTTGACCTACAAGAGCTTTTCACCTTCTCCTCTGCACAATCTACAACTTAAAGGCATCACCACTATCATCTAAGTATAGTTCCCACTGCTAAAAAGGTAGGACTGCTGTGACACAACCACTGACAGTATCAGAACAACCTTTTCTCTCTAACTGTATAATTTCAGAATATGCAGGACATAGAGTATCAGAGATGACTCAACAACTTACCTGTCAATAATGGCACACATGTCAATGGTGACATTGGCGAAGCTTCCCAGCTGGCCTTGCTCCACTGCGTGCAAATCCACCAGCTGATCATCCACGTGAATAAACTGCATGCATCCTTGAAATGAATGCTGAAACAGCGAGTGATCGGAGTCATTCATCTGTATAGGAAACCCTGCAGAGCAGCAGAATAAAGCACATTATTAACTTCATATATGATTACTCAAGCCAGTATTTTTTTCATAGGAAAAGACATGTTTTCTAGCTTGCGGAAGAAAAAAGGCAAGGTGGGAAGGAAATATTGTACAGTTATTAGATTACATTGCAGTGTTATTGATTTAAGTCATTGGTAACTACTGCAAGAATTTATACAGTACAGCTGATAAGTCTGTCAATAATTTTTGTCTACAGGATGGAAGTCTGCTGCCTTTCTCCTCCCCCAGCCCTCTATTCATGTTTCTCATTACTTCTCTCTTCATACAAACATTAAGGGAATAGAAAAGGGAATAATCTCCTTGGCTATATTTTAGGAATCACATTCCCATTTCTCAGGTTTTTTCTGAGAAAAAATTATTCCATGTATTCCATGAAAGTGAATTTCCAGTTCAGCATTCACTAGAAATAGGCTTCCTGAGCAATGAATATGTGTACTGCAAACTTTCTGTAAACTTAAAACCAGCCCTAAAATCTAATGTCCTGGCCCACTTCTGAGGAATCTGAGGACATTCTGTAGTATTTTTATTTTTGCTCTGAATACATTCATTTCCCTGTCTTTCTGAAGGCAGTTTAAAAGAGATGAGAATGAATTAGTGTCTTGAGTCAGGCTAAAACGCAGGGAGACAGAGGATGTTTGCATGTAATTGTTTAACTGAATGCCCTTTAGAAGTGAATGTGTCAATTTACTTGCGAAAAATATCCTCTATAAGACAGCGGAGAGCCTCATTCAGTACTTGTAAATCTTTAACAATGAACTCCCTGGAAAAGCTTCAAGAAAATAATTTAGACAGAATCTGTTTGAGAGCAGGGAGAGGGACGGACTAACAACAGTTTATTGGCAAAGCATGTAAAAAGTCTGAAAAATGCATAATGGTTTTATAGATTTCAGCTAGGAAGATGAGTAACCATGCAGCTCTTGGCTGACAAGGGTAAAAAAATCACACACGTTTGTTTTGGTACCTAAAACAGATTATATAGCTCCTATTCCTTCTCTCAATTTCCTACCCAATTTGCCAGTCCTCAATGCCTTACTACCTTCTTCACTAGTGGAGACAGGAGAATAACACATTATCAAATTGATATAATTTGAACAGCAGCAGAAAAAAGGAACAAAAGTAATTTTAAATTCTTTCCTGAATACAGTTTATCTTGTGCCACAGAAATAGCTGGATTGGCTAAAAGAGAGGGCAATGAGTAAAGGGCAGAAACAAGCAGCTGGGGCTTGAGGGCAGATGCTGCTTAATGTGGCACTTGTTTCTAAAAAAAACCCAGATACACATAAGCCTTCCCCAAAATATAATTAAAAGCCATTTTAACTGAAAGGCTTTGCCAGAACACTCATATGACCCGTAAGATTTTTGAAAAATTTCTAAAAATCTTGCCTATCAGTGAACCTTAGTGCTAGTAGCTCCTAAATTTCCTTGACTCACTTCAGTAAGCACTCACTTCAGAGTTCACCAGTGGCACCGCAGAATTAATCAAGGATGTTATAGTAATTAAGCAGTGACCATGCTAAAAGTTAGCTCTGACAGGTATTTGAAGAAACTGGGCAAAAACGTGTCCTGAGGTCATATCACCTTTAAAACAAAATTGTGACATTATCACAGGGAGTCATAAACTGCTATGAGAAAGATAAATAACCCTCTCACACTAATAAACATCAGATGGAGAAGGAAAACCTCCTAATTACCTAACTAGTGCATAGTAATTTCATCATACCAACTGCCCCCCACCAAACTTGTGTTAATCCTAGACTGTGGGAACTGTTATTTCGGTAGGCACAGGATTTATATTCTTTTCCCAGCATGTGCAATGGCTAGTGACTTCTCTGAGGAAAAGAGGACAGGGCTTTCAGAAACCTGCCTGCTGTGTTTTTTAACTTGTTCTTTCCAGTGACTGATCAAACTGATTAATCTGAGGCTTCACAGACAACAGTACAGAGAGACAGAAAGTGCAAGTTACTTCTCTGTTGTTTGGTGGATGCAAGCACAACATTTACATGTTCCTGTTAGGTGCTTCCTCCAATTACATTTAAATAGCTCACTCTTTCAGTATAATTGTCCTTTTTTCAAACTGTCACTGAAACTACCCTATAACTCTCCTCAGACAGAACCCCAAACTAACACCAAGCATATGGTCATTCAGAACTTCGGTGCATTGGCAGAGCTGTGCAGGAAACCTGTGTATCATCTTCCAGTTCAAAGCACTTCCACAATTCTTTTAAGTATTAAATTCGAGGTTACCAACACTGAGGTAAACTCTTAGTAACACTCATGTAAACCCAGCAAAGCCAAGGATATTATATGGATATATCTGAATATAATGAAAGATTATCCACCATCCTTCAAGCACTAACTGAAAAATAAGATCAAAACCTAGAGCCACAATTCACATCAAAACCAGTATGAACCAAATCAGTACTAAGCCATGTGTGATTAGATTCAGCAATATATTCTAACAATTACTACCAAAATTTGATAGCATTTGAGAACCAACCACAGAGGCATTTCGATATTTGATTCTCAACTTCCCTACATCAGAAGTATAATTTCTTGACATACAATATATTAGCACACAGGTAGCCTCTGGGACACATTCTGTACTTTGCTACTGATTGAACGTGCACACAGGAAAGTAGCAGCTATGTGTCTCAGCCTGGGCAGAGAGCCCAGGTCCCTGGGTCTACTGGCTGGGGTAGGATGGAGTCCTGGGCTGGAGGGGGCAGCTGCTCCTAACCTAACTAAAAAATCAAGCTTTCCTCTTTTACGAAAGAGAGTGGTGTACACTAGGCATTAGTCATCCTGGGGGGACGGCTGGGTGTCAAGGCATTTTAGTCACGCTATATTAGAACAGGCAGTTATGCAAAGAGAGAATTTCCACAAACAATTCACTATCCACAGGGATGGAAGAATGGTGGTTTTTCCAAACCGTGTACTTCTCACAAACCAGCCTTCTCGAACAGCAATTTTTTTCTGCTTTAAAATTCTTGCCATGGCTTAGGCAATTTTTTCAGAATGTAGTAATAAGCATACTGTAATGTAAAAAATTTAGCACCTGGAAAAATAACTAGATAAGCCTCGTATAGAACACCTACATTGGTTTTGAACGATCAGGTATACAGTCTCATGCCTATTAATTTGGGTGTATGTAATGCCTCTGTAATTTTGGTGGGACCTGGACATTACAGACAATTCCAGTCATCTTGGGTAAAGCTTCTGCCTCAAACACAAACCTCAAAATGACCTAGTACCTTGCGGCTGTTGTTTCAGTGCACAACAACCATGCTTTCCTGTTCCAGATTTCCCCTATTGAGACGTGATTCACTTCCTCATCCTTCCTACGGTGAATGAAATTTTAATTAAATGAAGTTCTATAAGCAAGGCTGATGGTCATGTTGTCACTAGAAAGGCTAAATAATGAAATGAACAATTTGGACAGCACTGTACTGATCTTCTTGCTGACAAGAAAATATGTACATGTTCAAAATGCACATAAAATGCAGTTTGGACAGTTTAAAACAATGTTCATGCTTATGATTATAAATGGACTTTAATGTCAGGTAGACTACCTTATGTTGTGATTCTACATTTTTCTGACAGTTTCCATGAAAAATCTGAATCTTATGATTTTATTTTTCATGTTTTAAACCCTTAAAGAGATGGATTAGCCTGCAAAGGTCAGACATGGATTCATCCCGAATTTTCCCAAGTTCAAGGAAATTTGTTTCCAGGAGTTCATTCTGACCTACCAAACATAGAACAGCCAAAATTCTAGATTCAGCTCCTGATTTTAATTCAAACTTGGAAGAAAAATTAGAAAATCTATCCTTTTGATTCATGCTTTTTTCTATGTTAGAAGTCACTTTAATATAAAATATATATTTTTAAAACTGTAATAAGTATAATAAAATAGCTATAAAATAAATACAGTATTTCTTCTCCACTGTAAAGCTCTATTATTCCTCACTTCTAATCACTTGGGTATGGTTCTGTCAAAAACATTATAATAAAGGAAGTTGAACAAAGAATACATTCAGGTTCATGGTATAATAACAAAAGAGCAGACAGTCAGAGTATGTCGTTACACATCGGATGCATTACTTGTTTCTGCGATCTGACCTAGGAATGAAATATCATACTAGGTTCTGAACATACAATTAGAGTTTATTTTGTATCCCTATGTGAAAGACTCAAGTTTTCTTTGAAACATAATATAAATTTATTGTAAGAAGAAATTTTTTCTCTCCACAGCTTTTGAGAACAGCTCATCATTATAATTTTATTTTTTACTTTTATTTGTAAATTAATAATGGGCTGATGTTTGTGTACAGATGGTACTTGGTATTTTACATCTTTAAAAAAAAAAGTACACCTCATTAAAAAAAAAGAAAAAAGTAACTATTATTTTAGATACCCAACTGGTAATCCATATGGTCTTCAACTACTTGCATGGGTAGCTGCAGAATCTAGTGATCAATAGAAAAATGGCTGATCTCAAGTCTGACAGTGATATCTCTCTGCATGGTATTTTAACCATACATCTTGAATCCTTGCTAAGCAAAATGAGAGGAAATAAAAATCTTTGTCAAGATAAATATCAGCAGAGGTTCAAGGGTCAAGTAATCTTCAAATATTCTACAAATATCGCACAGTTGCAAGATTTTATTATGAACCCATAAAACAAATTTCAAATTCAGTGCATAATAATATACTTAGTCTCAAGCTATAGCTGGTGTTTCATATGTCAATAATCAGGAAAAGACACTAAAATAAAAGCTCAACACACCTACATACCCAAATTCACTGTAGTAGTTTTATGCTTGTTTCAGTCAGACCAGAATGGGGCCTTTAGTGTGAGATGCAACACAGGCAGTAACTTCGGAATACTAGAAGTTTCCTGTTCCAAGAGCATGAAATAAACTGAAGTAAACAAACTGCAGAAGGGTTGAATAGCATGAGTTAAAATGTGAGGGTTTTTTTCATTTCATTGCATCTCTGTAAAGCTACATAAATGCTCAAAAAAGCACACACTTATACTAAATATTTGAAGGAAATGGGACTAATATTGGAAGTTTCAGCAGTCATGCCTCTTTAACTCCAGTCATAATCCTGTATTAGGGAATGTGAGGACTAAGGATGGGGCTTACCAAAAAATTTGGATCCCATGTCTAGCAACTACATAAACTGTTCTGAAAATAAACACAACTTCAGAGTCTCCCACCTCAGTAGAGTGCAAGAAGGCAAACCAGAATGGGAACTACAATTTTTCTCAGTGTGTTTGCAGAGCAAGTCACCAACTTCTTCAATGACACATTTTCTAATAATTTAGCCTTTACTTCTGCCTTCATTGTTTCATTTATAGCAGGGGTCCTCAAACTTTTTAAACAGGGGGCTGACATGCGGATGAAGTGGCAGGCAGTCATCTGCGGCTGCTTGGTTTCCCCCCACAACCCCTGGCGGGGGGGGGCAGGGGGGGGGCAGGGGGGTCTCTAAATACTGGGGGCCGGATTGAGGGCCCTGGGGGGTCGTATCTGGCCCATGGGCCATAGTTTGAGGACCCCTGATTTATAGAAACAAAGAAGATGAATGCAAGGTAGTGCATTCTATCCCAACAAATGTAAATTACTAACCTAAAGAACCCAAATGTTTCTATATACAGACAGAAAAGCACACTTTACTAATGCTAGAGCTTAGAACAAGAGGATGTTGTACTTCTGGCACTCCTGAGGCACACATGAGACCTCTAGGGAGAACAGGCTAGCATTGATGAAGTCTCCGGTGGACTTCACAGAATCTTTCCTGGACATGTCATTCATAAATATGATGAAAAATTTAACCAGATCTCATAAAACTGGGCAGCATTTTCTACCAGTGGTGCAACACCTGATTTGTTTTGTCTCCTCTGGAAATCTTTTCTTCAGCCAGACCCTCATCTCTAAAAGTATTTTATCACCAGGTGTCCTGCTTATTAATTGAAGCTAGTTTGGGAAAAAAACTGAGATTTTTCAGTCTCTCTCCATGCTATCGTTCCTTAACTTGCATTACTTAGGTGCATTGACACTGATTCAGTACCCACCAGTTCTTGATGGTACTGAATTCTTTAAAAAGTAGCTTCTAGGACCCCTCTACCTGAGGTATGAAGAATACAAATACAGTACTACAGTCCTCCTTTACCATGTGCCAGAGAAATTCTTCCTGGAGCACACCTGAGATTTTTATGTAATAATTCTAGGGTTATGCGATCTAGCCATAGATGTAGGTTATGTATAGCATAATAGGTTATCTGAACATCTGATTATAATGGTACTGTTTGTAAGTTGGTCATCAAGCAAAGACACAGGCCGATAATGCAACAATCTAGGTAAGAAAAAGCCCAAGAGAAACTCAGATGATAACAGCTGAGAAACTAGCTGTGAACAAACAACCTTCAAGCCACACTGTAACTTGGAAATATTATTTTACAAGGTTTTAAATGGTTTGGATGACAGCCAAGAAAAAAGTAAAGGAAATACAGTTAAGAAGGCACTGACATAAGCAGAAACAGGAGCAAGGCAGACTGTCTTTAATAGCGCACAAGAAAACTACTGACAGCATAAGAAGTATAAGACTACAGTAGCATTGTCTCTTTTTATCAGCTTAGTTGATTCAGTGCTTCTCTCAGATTGCTGTGGATTTTAGTGTGAACAACAGTGTACTTCTTAGAAAAACTGTTTTGAGACACTTTTCCCAATGGCTGGCCAGAGAATTCAAAGAATCCAAATACATTTGTGCCTTCCAGTTGGGAAATAGTGGGGTTGTAACCCAGGCTTTCAGGTTCCAAGGTGATGGTACCAGTTCAGCTGTTTGAAACAAACTGCAGTGGGCCCTGAGGTATGTCTCACCTTCAGCTATGGCAGCTTTTTCCTTTCCTTTTACTTTTCAGTGCCAAAGGATGGTTACTCTTTTTTTTTTTTATTATTTTATTTTTTCCTTCCCTGAGGTAATTACAAACATGATATTTCTCCCATTTTTAAAGTCATCTCCTGCAAAACACAAAGACTATGCCATTCCCAAATTGTCTGCAGGGTTGTACCCAAGCTCAGCTAGGAGAAAATACGTACATAATAGCCCACCTCTGTTCTCACATCACATATCACCTGGACTACACATTTTAAACAGGTATGTACTATATTGCTACTGGGAGCAAATCTAACTATTAAAGCATAACACAGGCATGATTTTCATTCATAGGGAATTATTTCAGCCTTAATAAATAACACAAGACATGTCCTAAATAAGAGTATCTGTTTAAATAGCTAAACTTTCATACCCTGGTTCAGGTAACACTGTAACAGAAAAGAAATGATTCCTGACTATCTAAAAAGACTTCTATATTCAGAAAAGAAAGTACCTATTAGTATTCTGAGATACAAATCTTCAATGAAAAAAGACCTGTTGCAAACCAGGTACAATAGCAGCCTGCCTGAAAGTCGCTGCTGCAAGCTTACCTTCCCTAAGAGCCATAGTAGACATTCCAAACCCAAGCATATACACAGACACTAAAATCTAATAAGATGAACAAGGTCTTGGTGGTGGAAAAGAAAAAATACAATTATCATGATGGACTGGTTTTACTAATTTAATATTTTTACAGGGAAGATGAGATTGATGTCTCTTACAGCTGCAAGACTGTGTGAAATATAATGATTTCTCCCCCTTCATGGTTGTCTCTGAAGTTCTTATGTAGATAGGATACATATTTGCTCAGGTATTTGAGCTGAAATAAAATACTCTTGTCTGCTGGGAAAAAGAGATTAAATATTAATGTGAGGGTATGGCAGCATCTTAAAAGGAGGAGCATAAGGGGAAAAAATTAAGTTAAATGGTCTAAAAAACACACACAGATGCTAAAATTTGTACTTGTCCAAATCACAACAGAAATAAATCAGGTCTTATCTCTTCAATGCACTGATAAATTTCCATCTTTTATTTGACTACTTCCCTTGCATGGTGGGTGGCTTAGTCATGCATATTGTTGGTTTTACACTGTCAGTATTTGTGTGGGCTTATAAAAAGAAAAACCAAACCAAACCAAACCAAACGCTAAACAACAAAACAAACAATAAACTGATTTCAGTATTTTGATATGTTTGTATTCCAAGAGCATCAGAAATTTACTGATACAGGAAATGTATATTACTTTTCACAAAATAATAGCAAAACTGGATCCTCTTGCTATCTTGATATTTTTAAAATGGATGAAAAGCAAGATTTAATTTATTTTCTTGTAAATAATTGTATTCTAAAGTCCTTATTTTCACAAGAACTGATGTAAATGGTTGGTAATTTATGTTACAAAGGTAGCTTATTTTATGCTGAAACGGAAGCAGCATCTCTGATGGAAAGTGTGCCTTATATAGACAAGTGCTCCACTGAGGAAAGTCCAGTTTTTCAAGTAGCTAGAGGCTGCTTTTTTGTTTTTTCCTCAGAAACCACTTTATTTTACCACTTGTTAAACACTTCGAATTCCTGACTACTTCAATGGACTTCAATGGAGTTTTAAAGTAGTCAGCCAGTTAAGACACAAATGAAGAGTGAAAAGTATAATAAAAAGACAACTACTTAAAAATAAAAGAAAATCTTAGATACATTTTAATCCTTTACTTAGAAACTGACACTGATCAAAATAAATCAGGACACTGAGATTGCAATAAAGTCAATATAAATAACACAATTAAATGGAACACAAATACATAAAATATGTCATTTGAGAAACAATTCACTTATGATGAAGCATTTATGCACAGGTTTATGCTCTGGTGATTCTCAGTACAAAGGCAATTCTGTTTCCTGGCAGAAGAACAGTTAAACAAATTAAAATATTTTGAGTATCATCTGACAAATTAAAAACAAGAAAAATGTCTTTTGCTGGTTTTAAATGAAGGTTTTATTACCTTTATAAGTAAGTTCCCATGAAAAAAAATGTGGTGTATGCATACACCTAAACCCTAAAATATGAAATCAGAAAGAACTCTGTTCGTTTTGAAATAATTTCAAAAGCTGTCCTGATCTTCCTGTTCAGACAAGGTTCTCCTTCAAATAACTGGAAACAAGAGCAAGAGCAGCAAGTTTCAGACATCACTTTCTGACATGGAGGGAAGCAGTAAGAATGATCATTATTACCAGTCTTGGCTAATTTATTCAATCTAACACTTAACAGTAATTTCTCTCTTATTTTATTGGATATGATAGAAAAATACAGAAAGCCACATAACGATCAAATTGCAGCAAATCTGTACATTACACTACCCATATAATACATGCTATTCATAAGCTTTCTATTTTATAACAAAAAGAAGAAATGTACACTAGATTTTCAAAGTTACTGCTACTTCTACTGAGAATCCCCCATGAAGATAAGAAATGTCTATAGACTGCTGGAGATAATTACACTTCGAAAGATATAAGCAGCATAAAATATTCAATCACTACTTACTGCCTTTAAGAGATGTACAGTGTGAAGATTATACAGTTGGCATTCTTGCTGCTCCTACATGAATTTATTTTGTATTTTTATGTACTGCAATGTTCTGGTTACAGTATCACTAAGGTGAATTTACTTGAATCGAAAATGGTAGCATAGAAGTTGCTGGATCAATTTAGCTACAGTTTCACATGATTTACTGCCACCAACTTCCACCTAAGAGATTTATATTTTAATCAACAGTATTTTTTTCTCCAGTCCAGTTAATATAGGTACCAAGATGCAAGCACGTAGTGTTGAGTGGCTAATCACCCAAGCCAAATCACTGTGAGCTACAGTCTGTATGACCACAATACATCACTTTGTGGTAAGCTGCACATGTTTGGAACTGCGTTTTGGTTTAGGTACCTTAACCACTCTTTCCAGTTTCATGCCGTTCACCGCATGTTCTGCAGTATTCCCAATTTTCTCATTTAGCTCCTACTATCCTGTATCAACTGTAACCACAGAGAGTACCAACTTCCTCAAAGATTTACATAGGAGACAGAATTACCTCTTGCCTGCAAAGACTTTGTTGGAGCCTTGCTGCTAATAAATGCTTCTACATATTTAAACTTGAAAAGTAATCTGACTTGAAGTGCATTCAGATATTTAGTGCATCTTAAAGGTCTATTCTGAAAATTCTGTTAGCAGTAACTTCCAGGTTTCAAACACCTTAAATTTATTTCTCAGGCTTCAAAAAGCTACCTTAAGCATATCAATCATCGGTGAAAAGTATATCTCCATATAGATGATGCTATAGGTCAAAATTAAGGATGCCCATCATATATGGCAGGTGGATTTAAAGAACAACATTGTTGCTCTTTATTAGGTAAACAAAAAAAAAATTAATTGGATGTTTAAAGAGTTAATAATTTTTATATTTTGCAAAGATTACATTCTCCTTGATTAATCATATTTTTGTTGTTAAATTTACATAAAATTATATTACCTGAGCAATGAAATTAAGTACATTAAGTTCTGTAAGGCTTAACGGAATCCCTGTAAACAGTCACTAAATTCATAGTAAAGGCTGCCTTTACACTTATTAGAATCATATCCAAGCAAGACATACGAAATAATTTTAAAATCTTAGCATAACAAACTATATAACTGATTAATGATTTTTTTACTCTTCTGTTAAATTTTCAATCTATAATAACTGTAAAGACATGTGACTCAAAAAATGTACCACGGTATTTTTCTTATCAGTTGCCATTTTTATCAGGTATTAGATGAAGACAATATGAAAGAAGGGCAGGATAATGAGGGAAAATCACATGGTCATTTTTATACTTTAAAAGTAAACATAGTGATACAATTGGTAGTCCCTCCATTTTTTAATAGATTAAGTATGCCATTTGCTTGTATTATGGCATATTTATATACTGTTCAAATTACATACTCATTTGGGCAAACTGGATAGTTCAGCTTCATAAAATGTTAATTCATCTTTAACTCAGTGCTAGCTTAGAACTTTGTTTCTGTTTCTTCAAGTGGTCATGATTTAAAAATTTAGCTTTCATGTTTCTATTTAGAAACACAAATATAGAAATAGATCACCAACAGACTTTCTTTCCAAATTTACAAAGAAATAGCAAAGAATCTCTACAATGTGCAACACACACATTCTCTCCTTTCAGAATCTGAGTGAATTTATCTGCAGCACACAATTTGCACCTGCAGTTCAAGTGAAAAGTTAGCAACCCTTAACACTGTTATAAGTGGAAAGCACTCATACAGCAGTGTGTATTCAACCTACATTAATACTAGGAGTAAATCCATATAATAAATTAGAATGAACTCTAGTCAACAATACTAACAACAAAATCCATTTTCTGTTATCTCCACAATTATTTAAAGATATTATGAGTGCAAATATTTCACTAAATGGAAAAAAAAACAGAAGTCTATGTGTCTCCTAAGACTTGAACATTAGAAAAGGTCATCATTTTGTTATCTTTTTTTAAACTTGATTTAGTAACTCTCTCTCTCTCAAGATTAAAAAGTTATTATTTTAGAAACTGATCTTTAACCTCACACAATTAGAAAATTGAAGAAATGAGTTTCAGCTGTTGGGCTGTGGTGCCATTCAACTTTCTCAGTGCATCCAACCTTCACTGTATTACAAGTCTACTCACTCAAAACCAGGTACACCTACAGTAGAAAATGTGTAGAAAGTAATATACAGAAACTACTTTAACTTCAATCTCCTATCTTTTTAATAAAAGAAAACCCCAAGCAATTTGTTTTCAAAGAAACTGAATGAAACTTTGAACTGAAACCACAAAACAATCCCTTAAGAAGTGTAACCCTTAACATTCTTTCTTCCTCCCAGTATTAATATCAAGTCAAATAGAGCCAAGGAGATTTCTTAAACACTGTGGATGTCTATGCAAAAGCACAGCAGGCATAGCAGCAAAGGCTTCATACAGTAGTGACTCAACATAAAGTCAATGTGATGTTTTTTGAATTACAAGTTACAGGACTTAACTGAAAAATTGCATTAGGCTCATTAAAAGCTCTCTTGAAAGTGTTTTAAGATACATGATAGTATATATTGATGACTCACATCCAAAGAAGACATGCTATTTGTAAAAGAACTGTGCTTATTTCCTTGAAAGAAAGGTTATTTTTTGTTTTCTTGGAAATACACACTGGAAAGTGCAGAGTGAAAATAATGTTATTGATATGCCACATCCAAGATGGATTTCCTCCTACTTTGATATTGAATGATTCCTACCAAAATGACTGAAGCAATTCAGTGTGTTGAGGAAAGCTACATAAAAAATAATACAACTGCCCTGTTATAAAAGAAATCTTGGATTTTTCAATATTTTTTTTTGTGGTTTGATGTAGTATTTATACTCTTAAGGGTTTAAAATAATTATAGAAATTATGATGGATTACTTTTTAAAGATTTATTTTCAACAGGAGCTCAACTATAGGTACCAGGTGGTTACCTTCCTTTGGTATTGACACTGATTTCTTTAGTGATGCCTCAGAGAGTGTGAAGATAAAGACCTAAACTACCATCACTTATGAAAAATCAAATTATTATAAAACCACAAAATAATTTCATTTAGAAAGGACCTCTGGACATGATGTGATCCAAACTGCTCTTCAGAGGAGGTCAAATTAGGGCAGGTTGCTTAATGATGTATCCAGTCCAGTTCCTGTCTCCAAGGACTGAGATTTCAGAACCTCCCAGACAAACTGTTCTAGTGTTTTACCACCTTCATGGTCAAGAAATGTGTCCTTTTATTTAATCAGAATTTCCCATGTTGCAACTTGTGTCTGTTATGTTTCATCTTCTCATCATAGACCTCCAAGAAGTGTCTTTATCCATCTTCTTTACACTGTCCCAGTAGGCAGCCCCAGACAGCAAGATCTCCCTTCAGCCTTCTCTTCTAGAGGCCAAACCAACCCAGTTCTCTCAGCCAGCCTCTCCTCATACATCATGTGCCTGGGGGCTTTAACCCTCTTTCTGACCCTTTACTTGACTTGCTCTAGCATGTTATTGTGTTTTTTGTCCTGGGGGACCCAACACAGTGTGCGTCAGGTGTTCCCCCTCCAGTGCTGATGGAGGGGAACAATCACCTACTGCAGCCTACTGACTCTGCTCTTGCTGATGGCCACCTTCACCACAGGGGCACAATTCCTGCTTATGTTCAACTTGACCTCCAGGACCCAAGGTCCTTTTCTGCAGAACTCTTTTCTATCCAGCTGATGACCAGTCTGGACTGGTGCACTGGATTATTCAGTCCCTAGTGCAGAACTTTGAGTTTGTCTTTCCTGTACATGATGAGTTCTCTGGGAGCTCATTTCTTCAGCATGTTGAGGTCCAAGTGAACAGCAGCCTTAAGTTCCAGCATACCAACCACCTTCCCTAGTTTGTTATCACCCACACATTTCTGAGGGTGTACTCCATCACATTATCCAGGTTGTTTATAAAAGCATCAAATAGTATCAGCCCCAGCATCAGTCCCTGAAGAATACCACTAGTAACTGGTCATCACTTCGACATCACGCTGTTGATCACCACCATTTGAGCCTGGTGTCCAGACAATTTGCTTCCACCTTGTAGTTCATCTACCCAGCCTGTATTTCACCAATTTGCTACAAAGATACTATGCAGACTGTGTTGAAGGCCTTTCTAAGATCAAGATATACAACATTCACTGTTCTCACTATTCTCCGATCAATGGAGCCAATCATAAAGGACAATTTCTGGTATCTACCAAAATTAGCTAATGTTTTAAAGATCATTGACAGCAACCTTGCAATGAGAGTGGCTACTTCTATCAGCACTTTTGGATCTGGCCCACCTAATGCCACTGACTTTTCTACATCTGATTTGCATGTGTCTTCCTCTGGTGTGGACTTTACTTAGCTCCTCCAGTCTCTGCCACTAGTTGCAAACTTTACCAAGCAAGGTACAAAGTATCTCAGCCTTTTCCATGTCCTCTGTCCCTAGGTCTCTATCCCACTGAGCAGTGGGATCACATTTTTCTTCATTTCCATTTGCTGCTGGCATACTTACTGAAGCCACTCTCTATGTCTGTCCTATCCCTGACTAGCTTCAATTCCAGCTGAGATTTTTTTGAACAGTTCCAACCGTGCATGCTTGGACAGTGACTCTATAATCCTCTTGGGTAGTCCATCCCTGCTTCTGCCTAGTGTACCATTTCCTTTTCGCATCTGAACTCTATCAGGTGTTCCCTTTTTCCTATAGCTATGATAATTTAATTTAAAGAATATAAATTATTGAAATAGATCTGTTAAAATATACAGAAATCCCAGAGTTTTCTTTCACTTTGATTGTATGGTTGGCATCACATTCCAGACGAATACACACATATTCCCAAGTGTCTATCGAGAAAGAAAGGAAAATGGATTATCATGTGGATTGTCCTAATGTCCACTTCGTTCATATTATGTTCTTCGCAAGCTGTTAGAGTAAAATCTCAGGGTAGGTTTTATAAGTGCCAAATAGTAAAAACATCTTTCTATTTAGGCATTTTCACTACAGAGTTGAAACTCTAAACAGCATAATGCATTGGTAGTTAAAAGGAGTATGGAATGTGTCTGGAGGAAGAGGCTTATTAAAAAAGGGATAAAAGAAGACAGGAAAATTACATCTAACATCTGTGTCTCCTACTCCTGCTGCTGCTCTTTGTCCCTCAATCACAAAACCAAAGTAATATTTACTTTGAGTCAATGAGAAAAAGAGGCAGCAACTTGGCTGACGACATGCTCTGCAGACAGTTATTCAGGTGGCAAAACAAGGATGCCTTTCTCCAGTCCTTTTCCTTTCCTCTCTGCTGTGGTGAGCCAAACTATGCAAACAAAAGCTCCATGGCAGCTTTACCAAAACATTGTGCAGAACTATACTACCATTTTCTGGAATGAAGAGACATTCTGGCTAGGAAAGAGAATGGATTCCCTTGATAGATCTTTGTTGAAAATGAAACAGGGAATTCAAGAACTGTGCATGATTTTTTTCAGGCATCTTTGAGAAGTATTACAATAAGGTGAGTGGCTCAACTCCAGCTGAAATCTGCTAAAAGGTACAGTGTAGGATTTAGGGGAGAGTGTAAAACCTGGGTGACTTTGCTGTAACTTGGAACATAAGGATTTCATGGTAGAGTACTATGGGATAGAGCCCTGGAGAGAAGAGGCATGCGAGAAAGCTGATTAATATTCAAGGATCACCTCCTCTAAGCTCAGCAGCGATGCATCCCAACACATCCCAACAAAGATGAAGTCAGGCAAAAAAAGGCAGGAGGCCTGCACGGATGAACAAGGACCTTCTGGACAAATTCAGACATGAAAAGGAAGCCTACAGGGCATCGAAGCAAGGACAGGTAGCCTGGGGAAGAATACAGAAAAACTGTCTAAGTAGCCAGGGATCAGGTTAGGAAAGCTAAAGCCCTGATGGAATTAAATCTGGCCAGGGACACCAAGGGCAACAAGAAAAGCTTCTATAGGTACATCAGTGATAAAAGAAAGACTAGGGAAAATGCAGACCCTCTCCAGAAGGAAACAGGAGACCTGGTTACCCAGGATACGGAGAAGGCTAAAGTACTCAATGACTTTTTTACCTCAGTCTTCACCTGCAAATGCTCCAGCCACACTGCTCAAGTCACAGAAGACAAAGGCATGGATGGGGAGAATAAAGAACTGCCCGCTGTAGAAGAAGGTCAGGTTTGAGGATCATATTTGAGAAGGCATGGCAGTTCAGTGTAGTTCCCACTAAATGGAAAGGGGAAACATAACCCCTGTTTTTAAACAGGGGAATAAGGAAGACCTGGGAAACTACAGGCTGGTCAGTCTTACCTTGGTGCCTGGCAAGACCATGGAACAGACCCTCCTGGAAACTATGCTAAGGCACATGGAAAATAAGGAGGTGACTGCTGACAGCCAACATGGCTTCACTAAAGGCGAGTTGTGCCTGGAAAATTTGGTGGCCTTCTGTGATGAGGCTAGAGCACTGATGGATCAGGGAAGACTGACTGATGTCATCTACTTGGTCTTCTGCAAAGCATTAGACACTGTCCCACATAACACTTGTCTCTAATTTGGAGTCATGGATCTGATGGGTGGACTCCTTGGTGGATAAGGAATTGGCTGCATGGTTGCAGTCAAAGAGTTGTGGTCAACAGCTCAACATCCAAGTGGAGACCAGTGATGAGTGGTGCTTCACAGGGGTCTGTACTGGGACCAGTGCTGTTTAACGTCTTTGTCAGTGACACAGTGGGATCAAATGTACCCTCAGCAAGTTTGCTGATGACACCAAGCTGTGTGGTGCAGTCAACACACTGGAGGGAAGGGATGACGTCCAGAAGGACCTTGACAGGCTTGAGAGGTGGGCCTATGAGAACCTGATGAAGTTCAACGAGGCCAAGTATAAGGTCCTGCATGTGGGTCAGGGCAGTCCCAAGCACAAATACGGGCTGGGTGGGGAATGAGTTGAGAGCATCCCTGAGGGGAAAGACTTTGGGGGTGTTGGTGGATGAGAAGCTCAACATGGCCCATCAATGTGTGCTTGCAGCCCAGAAATCCTGAATCCTGGCTGCATCAAAAGAAGCATGGCCAGCAGGTTGAGAGAGGTGATTCTTCCCCTCTACTCTGCTCTTGTGAGACCCCACCTGGAGTACTGTGTTCAGCTCTGGGGCCCTCAGCATAAGAAGGACATGGACCTGTTGGAATGAGTCCAGAGGAGGAACACACAGATGATCAGAGGGCTGGAGCACCTCTCCTGTGAAGACAGACTGGGAGGGTTAGGAGACCTTATAGTGGCATTCCAGTACCTAAAAGGGGCCTTCAAGAAAGCTGGAGGACTTTTTACAAGGGCATGTAGCAGTAGGACAAGGGGCAATGGTTTTAAACTAAAAGAGGATAGATTTGGATTGGGTATTAAGAAGACATTCTTTCCTGTGAGGGTGGTGAGGTGCTGGCACAGGTTGCCCAGAGAAGCTATGGATTCCCCATCCCTGGGAGCGTTCAAAGCCAGGCTGGATGGGGCTTTGAGCAACCTGGTCTAGTGGAAGCTGTCCCTGCCCATGGCAGAGGATTGGAAGTACCTGATCTTTAAGGTCCCTTCCAACCCAAACCATTCTATGATGGTTCTAGGATTCTGTGATTTTTTTGCAGGGGAGATAAGGGAAAGACAAAGACCATAAAGGTTATTACAGAGATGTGGGAATTTGAGTTTGGGATAAGCTAGCAAACGAATGTCTATGAAAAAGAACAGGGACCAAAATATGCCAAGAAGCAATTAAACTAAAACAAATTAAACAGCTGAGAACCAGGAGACTTACATGGTTATTAAGAATCACTAACTTGTCCACTAACTGAGCATACCCATCTGTTTCATAATTTTGTATCTTAGTGAAATAACATTTAAAGATTTGCTTGTTTCTTAGAAGAGACTAACACAATTATTTTCTCTGATTATCTTGGAGGTTCTGAATTTGTTTAAAATAAAAGACCAGTTTTCTGTATTTTGTATCTAAACTGATCAAAACAACAAATATGTGTAAATGAAATGAGCACAAAGGAAAAGAAAATATGACATTTAGCACCTCTTAGTAAACTAATAAAGATGATTAGAGAATCTAAACTACTCCACTGACTTCATAAAGGTTTTCATGTGGCTAAAATCATAGATGTCACTGAAAAAGAGGAATGTTTTTACATTTGTAGTTTAAGCCCACAAGTTCTTATTCAATAAAGCACAAAAGCACACACACAAGTCCATGTATGCAGAAGTTCAATATAAAAGGTTTACTCTCAAATTATTTATCTTCCTATCTTGTAGGTAGCATTGTTTGATAATGTTGCTTTAAACAGCAGGGGTGACAGAGCACAGGAGACCAGCTGCTACATCCTGTCTGACTTACTAGCAAATTTTGTCTGCCTTGAGAGTATGTTAAGTAATGAAGTCCTCATCACACGTGTTTGAAAACTAGCCTTAAACATGAGTCGAGCCAATACTAAATTATCCAGACAGGTTGCAAATGACTGTGCATATAATTTCTAGGCACTGTCAGATCACATACATTGAGTTCTAACTTATTTTTGCTTCTTTTTTTTTGGTTCTTTTTTTCTTTTCCCTGTAGATATCTTGTAAGACATACTAGGAGAATTTGAAATGCAAGTGAAAAATTGGGTACGTGCAACTTCCAATGTTCCTCAGAAATAATCAAAAGGCTTTCTTTTATTGCAGTTAGAGCCCAGCGACCATATAATGCTGCGACACACAGAAACACATATTTGTATTTCACTCTTCACTTTATCATCAGAAATCAATGTGTTTGTGCACAGTGCCAGTCACAGTCAGGTTCTATTTCTATATGTCTACCTTTAATATATTTATTCCCTTGTTGGTGATTTGCAGAAGTCAACACTCACAAAGCACTGATTTGTGGATAAGAATGCATGGAGTACATTTTGCAAGCAGGAATATTTCGGTAAATCTTGATATTCATTGTCATGTTCATAAAGAGAATGAAAGAATTAAAGTCCAATTCTAATCTGAGAGAAAACATGGAAATATTTGTACTCAGCATGCCTCCAGATGTACACAACAGGAATAAAAAGGACGGAAAGGGAGAAAGCAGAACATCACTAGTGTCAAGCATCTGTATATACAGCAATCATTAGTAATATCATAATTCTCCACGTTTGACCGGGAAGTGCATCTGAGGAAAATACATCTTGGCAAGAAACCTTTTGCCAGTCATTAATGTTTAACATGGAGATCCAAGGACACTTAAGCACAAGGAAAAGATGTTAGCAGAGGCCTATCTTTAGGACAGCCAGGACAGAGAAAGGCAGAAATTGATAGCAGTCATAAGAACAAAAAGTCAGAAATTTCTTGGACTCCAGTTAAAAATGATCAGATTAGATTGTCAAATGAGTTTGTCTTTTGCAATCCAGATAACCATTACAGATATCTGAACTCTTTCAGAAGAGCCAACTTACCTTACAATATAAAAGCAGTTAATTGCTTTTTAAAAAGTTAGGTTTACATTCAGAATTAATGTAAGTGTCTCCACTTCAGTCATGAAGACCGTGAAGGCTTCTTTGATGAACAGGCTAGCGATGAGAGTCTAATAAAGCACTGCAGTGCAAAAGTCTGGCCAAGACCTATCCGAATGAGGGTACTCAGAGGCTATGTAAAAACTGAAATCTTGCACACACGGCTTGCACACACGCATATATACCTATATACAAAAGAGAATCTGCACTCATAAAGTTCAGTTATTAACACGGATCTTTAAAATATCCCTTGTTACAGTCATGTAAAGAAGTGTACTCATAATTAAAAAATGTGGAAAATATATACATAATTATATATGTGCCAGTCTTCAGGAAAGAGGAAAGAGCTTTGTCATTTTTATGAGACACGTCAATAGATTGCACCAAATTGATCTGATTGGAAAGGACAAAAAGCAGCTACTCATATAATTCTGAAAGACACTGAAGTCCATCAGATAAGGCATTACAGAAAAAATACTGGATAACAATGATCCTGAGCAAAAATCAAATGTAATTATCAGAACAATAAACATAATGATATACATAGAGATGCATTACCTGCTCATTTCTAAGCTCATCACAGCTATGAAAGCTACAATTGATGACTTATAAGCAGAAACTGTTATTTCACTACACCACTACATTCTTAACTCACATTCCCATGAGTTAAGAAGTCACATCATTCAGTTCTGTCACTTAAATCAGAAACAAAAGATAAGCAAATATTTTGGTACACAGAAGCCAAGGAACACTTGGCTGGAGAGTGAAAGGTAGATTCTCCACAGACAGCAGAAAGTACGTTATAAGAATTGTGTAGCTGCTACTCAAGAGAAGAAAAACTTCAGAAAATAATACAAATATCTGAAAACTAGAAACTTACATAAATCAACCTCCCTGATTAAAATGAGATTTTAAACATCTGTTCTGACAAACTTAGGTAACTATAGCAAAACCCCCAAAATGCTAACTATCCAATTTACATGACTACAATATTGCCTTCTCATACAACACTGAAATCAGAATTGTATTTATAGAATACAAACATTACCTTTTTTAGATACAAATGACCTAGCAAAGATGTTTCCTATGCATTTTTCCAAGTCTACTGCCTTCACAAATATTGGCGAGGCAGCAAAGCTGTAAGGAACATTTACCTTGAAACTATTCAACCAAATGCTTGAATATAGCTTCCTATGTCAATATTATCAAAATATTATTCATATCCCACTTTTTGTCAAGGGCAGCTTTTTTAAGTTCAGTTCAACAGATATGCACCTGTTATATCTTTACACGTATTTATTCTGTCCCCTCCCCCTTACACAATTTTCAGTAACACAAGTAAATTAGAAAGGGAATATATTCTAATCATTCAAGGAGAGAAACTCAGGAATGACTTAGCAATTCAGATAATAAGGGAAAGGGATTTATAGTGTTCTAAAATGGAGTTTGATAAATTAATGGAAGAAATCATATTGCAGTTTAGGGCGATTTTTGAGTTATAAATCAAGGTTGTGATATGAGACCTTTGCTGTGTAAATTGTTGATATTCCTAAGGAGAATCTAAAAAAGTGGACTGCTGTCTGTTCATCATGTTTGAACAGTATTTATATTGTACTAACACAATGCTTCATGGTTTCTGTTGGTTACCTGCAAGGGCATATACAGGTGTAGAACTTTTTTTTTTTTTTTAAATCGTTGTATAAGTAGATTTCCCATGTATTTTCACCCTTCTGTGAAGCACTGAATTGCCACAGCAAGACTGAATCTGACAAGAGGAAGGCCAGTGCTCCCAGGCGTTTTAAATTCTTCAGTGACTCCCCCTGACCTGCTTGTTTAGCATGCTCAGCTTATTGGGATGGCAGATATCTCTGGAGTGCTCAAGGTATTCCTCTGCAGGTAAGATCCTTTCACCAGGATGTGTGGGAAATTTCAAATGTAACAGTGGCTCCTGCAGGATTAGGCCATGGGTGCTGCTTCATGAGCTCTCCAATCCTTTTCCTGTGGTTAATAGTATTCAGGGTTTTTTAATTTGCCTTATGATCAAAAGTCAGGCTTAGGGTAAGGGAATTTTATGGCAGTAGATGAATGTATGTGGAGAAAATTGTCCAAAATCTGTTTGATTAAATATCTACCACATGGAGTTGAGGGAAACAGAAGATGATGACTCTTCAGCCCTATGTTTCTACACCGTATCTGAGATACAGTATCTGAAAGTGCAGAGAATATTTAATAATGAATGTATCTCTTAATAATTTAGATTTTTCCTGCCATCCAAAATCCCAGTATCTAGACCAAAAAAGCTCAAAATTAAGAATCTGTAATGAGATAACATATGTTAATTTTTCAGCACAATTAACAAAGCATGAGGAAGTTTTTAAAGATGGGTTTTAACATTGTAGCTCTGTCTTGGCAACTTATGAAGCAGGCAAATTTGCTTAACATTTTTGCTGATGCTAGTTTACAAAAAATTAACATATATTTCCCTTTTCTTCTCTGCCGTACCATTAGCAGTTCTTTAATAGATCAAAAATGGAAAGAATACGCAAAAAGTCTTATTTTAAATAAATCTCCATAATTAAGACTGGTTACTTCTATTTCCAAATAGCTACAGATGTTTTTCTAATTAGCACTGGGATTTTTACACTGGCATTGACTCTGCTGTCTTTTTCTACAGGATATGGTACACTCCTGCCCATTAAGTTGCGTGAGTAAAGAATGTCAACAGGATAACATGCACAACCAATCTGTTAGCCACATTTCTAGATTGCTCTTTTTATTGGGTGCGTTCCCTCAGGAGTGTACACTGCCAGCACTGTAAAATTATATTGAAAATACCATAAAGCACGCAGACTTCTGACTTGACATCAGTATTGAATTTCAACACTGTGTACTTAAAATGCCATTTTAAATACTGTCTAATGATTAGGTCCAGGGGAGGGAAAATTGTCACAACATGAATAGTTAATTAAAATTATTACTCTGATAAAAATTATCATATTGGTCTCAGGAGAAATATGCCCTGCTTTACTTGGGTTGTATTCAAGTATACTTGGCACACTGAGCAGTATTGTAAGTTACTTCGATTTCTTTCACAGGATGGTGTTAGCAGACACCATTGTGCCATGTTTGCTGACTGGCCCCTGCAAAACCATACCACGCTTCATGGAAAGCACTGTATGACTATTGGATCTTTGCCTATTTCCTTAGGCTGGTAGGTCTTGATAGTTCGGATATCTGTTGGCAAGCATGGATATAGTTAAGGTTAAAGCAACAAATATGCCATTTCAGATGTTTGGCCCTCAACTAATCTTATTAGAAAGGCAAAGTTGTGTTCTAGCATTTTCTGCATGCCTGCTGGCAGATTTTACTGTTAAGGTGTGTGCATATCTACAATTAAGCACATCTGCACCCAATAAATATTGGGTAGGAAATGCATCCTTAGCTCATTTGGTGTCTAATTACTTGCCCACTATTGCCCTAATTTATGGAACTCTGTCTTCTTGGGACCAATTTGCACAGCTCTTATCTGCTTTAGACTTTCTGCTGAAAGTTTATCTTTCAAGCTCTGTTTTTAATAATTCATAGTGATTAATCATGTTTACATATTTGCATAAAGAGTACTGTATCAAGCAAGTGACTGATCTGTAAAGAGGAAAAGAAAGGCCTACCAACATTGCAGCTTCAGCTGTTGTTAATTGGCCTAGTCCATTAACTTTAGTAGAGGAATGTCAATTTACATCAGATGAGAACTTGCTTCTTTCTTCCATAAGTTAAAAAAAGATTCTTGTTAGTTTGACTTCTGCTGGTAGTATACACTGAACTGTGAAGAACTTTATATGGTAATAAGGACTATTCCCTTATGTGCTTTGTTAACGTGAAGTGTAAGTAATGTAAGAATTAAAGTTAATAAGGATTTTAGAACAAGGCTGCTTCTCAGATTTAAAATGCAAGGCTTTATCACAGACAATTTGGTAGGGATCTGCCCTATGCAAAGAGTTACATATAATTTTTGCTTTCAGTTGAGCTACTCTGTCCTGAGACTCATGCTAAAATTGGAAACAAGAAGATTAAGAGTAGGCAGCTTTCATTTGAATGCATTTAATACTGTCTTATTAAATTTGGCAGAATCTGAACTTTAGAAGTGACTCTAGTTGTCCAGAAACACAGCTGTTTGGTTGGCATCGTGCTATAAGTGAAATTCCTCTGCATGTAAATTAATAGCCCTGACTGGAGATAGTCCTCGAGCACATGAGGAAATCATCTCTGAAGTATCATACTCTCTTATTAAGCCATGCGTAACACACTACCATATCCAGGTGACCTGCACATAATAAAAATGAGAAAGCAATAAAACCTTTTCCCCGCTACTGTGAATTTCCACTATTCAGATATACAGGATTTTCTCACATTTCCACTATCATGTATTCATTCACTATTCTTTGAAGTCTCTACCCTCCTTTACGTATATTTCAACTTTCGCCCTTTTTGCAGATTCCCCTCTCCCAGTTTTTCAGTCCATTTCCTGCACCAATCTTGCCTTCTGCCCATCTGCATCTTTCTTCGTTTCTCTTTTGAACATCTTCTTTCCATGGCTTACTGATATCTTTCCCTTCTGTTCATTACTTCCTGTTTTCTCTAATACCAACTCTTTTTTCAACTTTCATATTCCTGTATAATCATAAAAATAACCACATAGTCTCTAAGAGTGAACAGAAGTAGATTCTTAGGAAAAAAAAACCAAAAACACGTGAATACAGGAAGCACAGCATGATACATCTCCTGGAATACTCTCTCCCGAATTTCTGTAGTGTGCAATAAAGGGACATCCTGAGCCAGTCTGCACACCTTACTTGTACTTAATAGCTGTTGATGGACTTTTCTTCTGTGAAGTGATGTAACTTTGGCTCTCGGAACCCAGTCACACTGTTCTCATCGGCAGTAGTGTTTTGCATTTGAATACACTTGCATTTGTTTAAAATATGCTATTAATGCTTGGATTGTTAGAAACACTGAATAGTCATTTTTTATCCACATTTGCCATGCCATTCATGCCTGTAAATCCAGATCACATCCCTCCTCATCCAAGAGCCAGATCGAGAACTTTTCTGCTCTTAATCTCTTCCCATACAGAAGTTTTGATCAGCTTTGTCATCCTTCCCATAAGACTTTTCCACTTCTACTATATCTTTCTGAGATGCACTGACCATAAAAAAACATGTGATGTCTTTGGCAGTCCTGGGTTAACTGTGGGACTTGATGGTCTACAAGGTCTTTTCCAACTTAAATGATTCTATGATTCTATGATATAAAAATGCACAACATCCAAAAGGTGAGAGGATATAATTGATTTATATAGTGGCATCAGCTCCCATTTTTATTCCTTGTCAGCTCAATTTCTTGAAGAACCTGTGATAAGGAACTTGCTCTAAAGCTTTTTGTTGAGATTCAGATGTATCAGCTGGACTGCTGTTTATCCATATGCTTACTGACTGCTGTGAACAGCTGTGAGCCCTTCTACAAGAACCATGTAGATTCTTTTTTTTATGCATAAATGGTTTCTATAGTTTTTCCGATTTTTACTGATTTGCCTTTACTTCAGAAATCAGATTTATTCTCAGATCCATCCTGTTATCCTTTTATAAAGTGTTGCCACTTTTCCTGACATCTATACTTCTAGAACATGGGCTGACAAGAGAGATAAGTAATCAGTTAATAGTTGCTTAGTTTTCCTAGTTGAATGCTTTCAGAACCCTCTGGTGAACGCTATCTGGCCTTGGCAGTATTTCTTCATTTAGGTATTCAGTGTCCCTTCCCTGCAGTAACTAGGTATCCTTGGATCTCTCAGTTCCTCTTTGTTTCAACACAACCCTTCTGGCTGAAGCATATCCACACGTCCATCTTACTGTGTGTTATCTGACAGCTTCTAGTATGAAATCTAAATTCTGCTAGACCAGCTGCTGTCTAAGTCTCCTGAGTCCCAGGTATCCCCAGGCCAGAGATGCATCAGAATATATGAAAGTTTCTTATCTTTCCAATATTATTTTATTCCCTTTGATTATAAAAGAAGATACTCTCTCATTCCTTTACTATAAAAATACCCCAGAAGAAAACTAATTATCCAGTTTTCAATTTAAAGTTCAAAATAAATTCTGTAAAATAATATTGGTTTGAGTTTTATGTTTAAAATACTATTAGACATGGTTTTAATCAGACAACCTTTCAGAAGACAAAACAGCTGAGGGACAAAATTGCAATGTTATATTTCAGAGGTATATTATTTAAAGTTTGGGTCAAGCATGAGAGGGAAAAAAAGAAAACCACAGGTAAATAAAACCTAATATGAATAAAGTTACTAAGTAAACCTATTACTAGGTTTACTAAGGACCTTCATTAATTTTTTTAAGTAGACAAATATTTTTAGACAAATAGACAAGTATTTTCTTATGCAAGCATTTAGATCTTTTAAAAACCACCCCAAACTTCTATGATTTCCTTTTAATCTCTCTCAAACTTCCATTTGATAAAAGTGTCTTGCATGTCTATTAGGCATCTGTAGGTGAAATAAAAAATCAAAAGCTCGTTTTAGGGTTCAGCTTGCTTTCTGCACTGGAAACGACAGACTCAGATCATTAAAACAAAGCAGGGAACCAGATTTCTTTAATTTCTTTTAGTGCTGTAGGTGCTCATGGTACAATCACCCTAGTAGCAGAAATAAACAAACAGCCTCCACTGAAATCCTGATAGATAAATTTTCAAAAAACCACAAACCCTAATCTCTAGTATCTTGAGGTTTTGAGGGGAGCAAAAGTGGTAATTACAGAATTACCACTGAAAGTGTTAAGAAAACACTTCTTTCCCCCAAATAATGTTAATATTTAAATTAATACTTCAAGACTATTTTTTTTGTTTTATATTTTGAACCATTACAGCTTATATCTTTAGAAGTTTCTCTGTAAGACAAGAGGACTCAAAACCAGGAAAAAACCAAGTGTCTGGAAGATTTCACAGTTGCACACTGAACAACAGGAAAAAGGAGAGGCGTATCAGTGCAAGACTCCCTGCAGCGTCAGCTGCTTGTTACTCTGCCAGCCAGTTACTGTACTCTACAAAGTGGTGTCTTTTGACCTGCAGGAAAAAGATGCACATTTGATGGAGAAGGAGGAGGCAAACAACATATCCGGAATTGGTCTGTGTGCACCTCAAGAAAGAGAGATAGAAAGAAGAAAGAATACAAGGTTTCTATTAAATATGAAGAGAGGAGGGGAAAAAACCTGTAAGCTCCAGTGAGTGCCAAGTTGACTGCTCAGTCGCAGAGCAAGAATGCGTGCTGTGCCATGTGATGCATGTGCATTAGTGCTGAATGCTGCAACTACCATTTTGAACTGAAACTAGGAGAGAGACCCAAACAGTGTCTGAAGGTTTGGAGTTAGAAAACCTGACATGGTCAAGGATATCAATCTAGAAACCTTAACAACTGGACATATTTTTTTAAAAGTGAGGTTACTTTAAATGGAAATAAAATGTCAACTGACATGTTAGCCATAGCTACATTACTATTATTTTCCCATATTTCACTTTGATATAGTTGCCATTAGTGCCTGTTGTCATTAAATGAAGGGTCTTTAATGAAATATCTTCCTAAAAATAGCTTCAAGTGTGTTTCCCTCATAATACAAAAATATTGAGATTTTACTGCAAATCCCTAGCAATTTATTTCACAACCAGGTGAGAATGGATACATAGTCCAATTATTATAACATTATAGGAAAACTTTCATATTTCACTTTCTATTTAACTGTGGGGTCACCGCCATTCAAATGTGCATATTTTATACAAAGTGTGCATATTGTATTTTATGTGTTCAAGTTTGCTTCCAGTAACCAAAGCAAAGAGGCTCTGATGTTCATAGTACTTCAGTAGGAACAATATTAGTGTGGTTTGTATTTTCAGTCCCAATTTAGTGTGTGTAGATAGGATACTGGTGTTGACACTGATTCATACATTAGCAGGTACTTGAAGGTAGAGGCCACTTTCCAGGGTGAACAACTCAAATATCAACTGGCTTACATTTTGTTCAATTATTTTAAAAGCTTATAAAACTTTTAAACTGAGTCCACCACTCACAGTGACTAATTTATAACTGTAGGAAGCATACAGGTTTAATAGTTCCTTTAAATATACTTCGTCACAAGCCTTTGATTTTGGAGGGCAGTTTACTAACACAGGTATCTGCCAGGTCAGTCTGAGAATGGAAATAATTTTTAGACCGGTTGACATAGCTTAGTAGCACCATGGCATTCAAAACTCCTGAGCCTAAGACTCACTGGGCCTTCTGTGACCTTGAAACACAGGCAAGTTCTCTTAAATGCATTTAGACAGAGTTCCAAAGGAGGACAAATTGCAGGAATCATTACTACTGGCAAGTCTGACCTTGATGGCATGAGGAAGCAGTGGCAGGGAAAGAAAACTAAGAAGTATCCAATGGCAATGGGCTTAACAAGAGGCTGGACCCTTTGCTTCAACTGACTGCTTATGCAAAAGACTGAGCTACCACCTTATCATCTATAAACATATGCTTCCCTGCCGTTATTCTTGAATACAATAAAAGACCAGGAGCCAGGGAGATTTTTTTGAACGCTATTTAATTGAATCTATAATGTTTTCTTCAGAAGTTCTATGCCTTTGAAAATTGAAAATCTGCAGGGGATGTTCCTTGCTTTAGAAACAGAGGAGGGAACTGCTCTTGCAATGACCGAGATGACCCACCTATTTATGAGAATTATTTCATTTTCAAGTAAATTAAATGCAAAATCTAAAGATGTTACTCTCAATATGCAGTTTTCAGTGAAGTCTTTAAATTAGCTCGCCAGCAAAGATTTGCACAAAAGCCAGAGCCTGAAGTCCTTTATTAGGCAAAGGTTTTCCTGACCCTAAGGCTTTAAGAAACAGGTTGCTAGCAGTTTGACATCAACAGTGCCCTTCTGGAAAGACAGTGTGGGTTGATTTTCGAACACCAAGGAGAGTGCAAACCATTGGACCACTCAGAGATCACTATTTGCATTTCACTTTCATTACAGTATTCATTCTGCAGCATCAGTGCAGGAAAAGGCCACAAAAAAAAGATAAGCAGTGAGAAACGCAGTAGGAGCATTTCCTGTGCTTGAAACCAAGGCTTATGCTGGGCTTTAGACCCATCATACTATATAAATAAAC
Source organism: Falco biarmicus (assembly GCF_023638135.1). Classification (NCBI taxonomy): domain Eukaryota; kingdom Metazoa; phylum Chordata; class Aves; order Falconiformes; family Falconidae; genus Falco; species Falco biarmicus. The sequence continues at coordinate 26,151,549 of NC_079291.1, forward strand.
TAGTAATTCCACAAGTGATTTAACTTTCAATTTGGCTCTGCTGTGAGCAGGGAGAACTGGACCACATGACCTCCAAAGACTCCTTTCAGCCAAATTATTCTCTGATTTAAAATGAATGGAAGCTTTGGATTTAAAATGCCTGAAAGGATGCATACTCAGCTGATCTAAGCTAGCACAGTCCAGTGACTAAATGGATCAATCAGCAATGAGAAACAACCAAGTAAAACCTGCAGTCCAACATTTGCAACAGAAGAAATACTGATTAGAGTCTACTGCAAATTATTAAGACATTCTGAATACAAACATTAGTATGCTATTATTCCTGTCTCCTTTGAGAAACACTACCAACTGAAATGTTTCTCATTATAAAGGCCTACAAATAGTATCTTACCCTAATTTATTATTTTTCAATAAAGAATGCTCAGCTTTCACCTTTTCTTCTTCTGGAAATCCACATATGTCAGTTGCTTGATTCTGCCACTATTAGTTATCATAAATAGGGCCCTACTGCTCATCCAATCTCCAATTTCACTAGTTAATGACATACAACTAGGTGCAACTGTGAGTGAGACCTCAGAATATGTTCCTTTTCATACAATTCTTAGGTCCAAGCTCCAGATTACTTTAGTGACAGCAATGATGACAGAAGGATACAAAGATTTAATCCCTTCTCTTGCAGAAGAAATATACCATTGAAAGCCAAGCATTAGAATTACTAAGGAGATTCTGACTGCAACAAGCATAAGTTTGAAAAACTAGAAAACATACTTCAGCCACTTACCACCTTATTTTCACCTCTGACCACATTCATCTATTTATATAGAGTATTTATATAAATTCTGTTTATATATATTTATGTTTATTAACTTCTGGATACCTAATCACATCAACACACTAAGATACGATTTCTTGCTAGTGCTACAAACTTTTTTATTAGATTCAAAGCAAACCCCAGTTTCTGTATTTGAAGCCAAACTTCTTTGGTTGAGAAATGCTTAATAGCACTCATTGCTACTGCTTGCATTACTGTATTAAAGAAAGTTTGACAACAACATCCTATTACCAAAGTAGGATGGTAAATTACTGTTATACTCAGGGGAATACTTAAGAGAGAGATCAAAATCCTGCTTCAGCCTGGTCTTTCTGCCACCTCTGTTTTCGCACATCTGCTAAACATGAAGTTATCAAACCTTGGGTTTTGATCTGAAATAGTGTACAGACATTTAGACTAGGGGTCCTCAAACTTTTTAAACAGGGGGCCGGCACGCAGATGAAGTGGCAGGCAGTCATCTGCGGTTGCTTGATTTCTCCCCCCCCCTCCCCAGCCCCTGGCGGGGGGGCCAGGGGGGTCTGTAAATACCGGGGTCCGGATTGAGGACCCTGGGGGGCTGTATCCGGCCTGCAGGCCGTAGTTTGAGGACCCCTGATTTAGACTGTATTTCTCACACACAGATTCCTTCTGCCCTTTGAGAAAAATTGTATTTACAGGCCAAAGAATCTAACTAAAAATGACTGACTCCTTTGTTTTAATTTGATCATACTAAAGCAGGTATAGAATTCGATACTAATACCCAGCAGAACAAAGTGACAAAAGTTTTAAACGCCCACTTTTTTATAATCCACTGTCATTATTTTACCAGGAAATATTTTCCTATTATAAATGTTTTAACCAGCTCAATAATACCAACCATTAGCAACCAGTTCAAAACTGTTAGTCAAGGGACAAATTTTTACCTATGCTACTTGGTCTTGGCACTGCAATTCCTACTTACTCATTAGACTAGCAACAAACAAAGAAATAACCCACTCTGTCAACAAGGACTCCAGCTAGTGCTGTGTTAATGTTTGCAGCAAAACTCAAAACCACAAGGCCTTCTCTGTGTTTTGGATTTCATTATGAACTCAGTCCATGCTCAGTGAAAGATCTGCTAGAAGTCTAAAACCTTTAAAGTAAGGCCAAGATCAATATTGTGCTAACAGAAATATATTTAATGGTTTTACTTCAAAATCACATAAACTTTCTCTCATTGGCTAGAAGCAGACAGAAGACCATTTTCAGAACCCTCAAAAATCATTCATGAAGCCCTTTTCTGGGTCAGATTTTAGCAAGATTTAAAATAGTTTAATGAATCCAGGTAAGCTTTGGGATTTTCAAACATTTATTCAAACTTTAAGGATCTTACCATCAATAACTTTAATGGTAATGACCACTTAAAAAAAAAACATTCTGTGGCCTTTCAGTAGACAGAGAGACAAATGATGAGATATTTAGGCTGATATGCCTAAAGCTCTCACACTTCTGGCAAATCAGTATGACCAGTAGCCATGTGAAGTGCCTGTGGACTAATGCATGCAAAATGGGACATAAACACGAGGAATTTGTGGAGAATATGTAGTTGCAGGGTTACTACTACCTCACTGGGATCAGAGAGATGTGGTATGATAGCTCATAAAACTGGAATGCTATATTGGATAGTGTCCTGGTTTCAGCTGGGATGGAGTTAACTTTCTTCTTAGTAGCTAGTGCAGTGCTGTGGTTTGGCTCTGATGTGATAACAATATTGATAACCACAGTAAAGTTTTTAGTTGTTGGTGGGTGATGTTTGTACTAAATCAAGGACTTTTCAGTTCCTTGGGCACTGCCAGCCAGAGGGCTGGAGGGGCACAAGAGACTGGGAGGGGACACAGCCAGTGACCTAAGCTAGCCAAAGAGGTAATCTATACCATATGACATCATGCTGAGTATATAAGCTGGGGGAAGAAGAAGGAAGGGGGGGACATTTGGTGTTACGGCATTTGTCTTCCCGAGTAACCGTTACATGTGATGGAGCCCGGCCTTCCTGGGGATGGGTGGGCACCTGCCTGCCCATGGGAAGCAGTGAATGAATTCCTTGCTTTGCTTTGCTTGCGTGCATGGCTTTTGCTTTACCTATTAAATTGTTCTTACCTTGAGTTTTACATTCCTTTCCCATCCTCCTCCCCATCCCTCTGAGTGAGGGGGAGTGAGCGAGCGGCTGCACAGTGCTTGATTGCTGGCTGGGGTTAAACCATGACAGATAGATACAGCGTCTTTAAGAAGGGCATGTCAGGAGAGCAAGGAAGCATACCAGTTCTGTATGTGAGACAGTGAAGGAATGCATGGCACTCTGCCTTGGCATGGGTAATGACCCAGCTGAGACCCTGTGGGTCAAGGTTAAAGGGCACACAAACAGGATTGACATTGTTGTGGGTGTCTGCCTTGTAAGGAAGAAGTAGCAGAGGCTTTCTTCAGACACGTGGAAGAACCCCCATGTTTACACGTTCTTAACTACCCTGATATCTGCTGGAGGCACTACACAACAGGGCAAAAGCAATCCAGGTTTGAAAGTTCATTGCTTCTGAAGTGAATTGACAAGTTTCCTAGCACCAGCGATCAAGGAGACCACTAGGGGAGCTGTTCTGCTAGATTTGACTCAACAAACAAGGAAAAACTGGTCAGAGATGTGAATGAAGGCTGGGGACAGCCTTGCCTGCAGCAGCCATCAGATGGCAGAGTTCAGGATGCTGTGAGGAAAGAGCAAGGAAAAAGGCAAGATGGCAAATGCAGACTTAAGGAAAGCAGGCCAGTATACTATGAAGAATCCCATGCGATACAGTCCTAGAGAAGGAAGGGATCCAGGAGACCTGGTTTCAAGGATCACAACCTCAAACTCAAGAATGGTCTATCCCTACATGTAGGAAGTCAAGCAAAGGTAGTAGGAGGCCTGCGTGTATCAGCATGGAGCTTCTGACAAAACTCAAACATGAAAGGAAGGGTACAAGAGGTGAAAGCAGGGGCAACTGACCCAAGAGGAATACAGACACATAATTTGAATTTGCAGATACAGGGCTAGGGAAGTCAACGCCCATATGGAGCTGAATCTGGCAAGGATCATGGAGGATAACAAGAAAGGCTTCTGCAAGTGTATCAGCAGGAAAAGGAACACTCTGGAAAATGTGGGCCTGCTGTTTAACGGGGCAGAGTATCTGGTGACAAAAGACGTGGAGGAAGTAAAAAGTATTCAATGTTGTCTTCACCTTGATCTTTTCTGGTAAGACTTGCCTTTAGCAAAACCAGGTCCCTGTGGCCAGTGGAAAAGTCTGCAGCAAGGAAGACTTGCCATAGTCTGAGGACGATCAGGTTAGTGCACACACATAATCCAAGAGACTTGATGGGACATACCCACCCACAAGTGCTGAGCAAGTTAGCCAGTGTCATTGTGAAGACAATCTCAATTGTCTTTCAAAGGTCATGGCAAGCAGGAGAGGCTCTTGAGGATTAGAGCAAATCAAATGCCACTCCTACCTACACGAAGGGCAAGAAGGAGGAACTAGGGAATGACAGGCTGGTCAGCCTCACCTTAATCCCTGGGGAAGTGACGGAGCAGATATTCCTGCCAACCGTTTCCAAATATATGAAGAACAAGAAGGTCGTTGGGAGCAGTCAGTACGGATTTACAAATGAGAAATCATGCTTGGCCAACCCAATAATCTTCCACAACAGAATGACTGGCTCAGTGGATAGAGAGCAGCACTGGACATTGTTTATCTTGGCTTTAGTAAGTCTTTTTAACAGTCTCCAAATACATCATCATAGACAAACAGATGAAATAAGAGCTAGATATGTGGACAATGAGGTGAACTGAGAATTAACTGCTGGGCTCAAAGGGTTGTGATCAGCAGCACGAAATCCAGGCTGAGGTCAGTCACTAGTGGTATGCTGCAGGTATATCACTAATGACCTGGCTGATTGGACAGAGTGCACCCTCAGCAAGTTTACAGATTATACAGAACTAGGAGGTGTGGCTGACACACCAGACAGTTGTGCTGTCTATCAGAAAGGCTTCAAAAAGCTGGGAAAATGGGCTGACAGGTACCTCATGAAGTTTAACAAAAGGAAATGCAGGGTGAAAAATGTGTAGAAATAGCTGTTGAGAGGGACTAATGACAAGAGAGACAGTCTTCTCTGTTCCCCTCCCCGCCCAGTCCAGTGACAGAACAAGAGGCAATGGGCACAAAGTAAAACACAGGAAATTCCATTTAAATCTATGAAAAACCTGTTTTACTGTGAGAGTGGTCAAACACAGACAGTGTGCCCAGATGGCATCTCCATCCTTGGACATATTCAGGTCCTGGCTAGCCATGATCCTGAATAACACGCTTTAGCTGTCTGTTTTGAGGAAAGGGATTAGACAGTCTTCAGAAGTCCCTTCCAGCCTCGATGATTCTAGGATTAATTTTAAAGTATTTCTAGTACATTGAAGGAAACTGAAGGGTCTATTTTCTCTTCATATATTTAACAGGAATAGCATGTGACATTAATTGGGAAGTCCAAACCTGAATTTGGTAAGGAAATACTAAGAAAGATTTACTCACTGCTCGTCAGGAAAACTGATAGGAAAAAAGGAGTTAAAACTGTTAAAACTGACATAGGATAATATGAATTAAAAGAGGAGTAAATGCATTTGTAATTGGCAATATACTAAATATGGTTGAGCATACAATGATACCAGTTTTTATCTTGCTTAAAGCCACTCAAAAAATGGAAAAAAATGAGGTTTTGTCCTCAGCTTTCTTGGCAGAAAAAGTCTGTTTTACCAGTTTCTTCCTAAATGTCTATTTTCAAGTCTATGAGGGAAATTTAAGTAAATCGTGACATAATATTCAGTACTTCAGACAGTAATAGACAATGTTGCCGTCATGTTAATTTTTTTTTGAAAGGCAAAGAACAATACATTAAACGAAAACTTCTAACAGTCACAAAAATATTTCAAAACCCAGTGACGTGAAACTATTAGGCCAGTAAATTTCAGCAAACATGACAACTAATCAGTGTTCTCCAATACTAATACCATTTCATCTCATGATAGTGTTTATCAATTTACCAATAAACCCTTAAGCCTTTTTCCTTAATTTCTTTTCATATAAAAGGTAAATAACCTGATTTATTAAAAATATAAGTGACTGAAAATCTCCACATGATTCCATCTGACCTACATTTTTCAATTTCTGATTAATTATAGAAGTTCTAAGGGACAGAGTTACATAAACAAAGGTTGGACATAATTCTAGAACCAGTTTGGCCACAGAACTCTCCTATTTCCTATGCTAAATTGTTCAGGGATCATAGGTTAACCTTTAAGTAAGAATCAAAAAGACTTATTGGAGCCTTCAGAACTACTTTAAGGAAATCACTGAGGAAAGGAAGTTTTCAGATTACCTCTCAATATAAATTTTGCTCTACACAGTATTACAAAAATGGTGAACCAGAATTACTATTTTATTGTAATGTATGCACATATCTACATTATCCTAATTGAGCTCTTGGTTTTCTTATAGTTCTTTTTTTATTTTTAAACAGTAATGGAAGTCAAACTGATTGGTTAGGGATTTGAGATTGTTATTCAGTCAGCTATACAATCCTTTTATGGATTTTATCAATAGAAATGAAACATTATTCTTTTATTTTTAGTGTTTTACACACAACTGGATTTCTAATTGCCTTTCTGCACATTATTAGAGTGTTAAATAACTGCTTTGAAGAGTTTAATTTATTTCTACTTTCTGCTAGCTTGTTATTAGCACAAAAGGGAACAAGCAAAAATAATTAAGATACGCTGACCATTGAATATAAGTAAAAACAGTAGTGAAAAACTCTGTAACTTTAAAGCTAAAATCTCTAGAAATCACATTGAGTGAGCCTTTCACAGAGTTATAACTTTTAAAATAAACTTAAATGTGACCCACGCCTGTATACCAACTTGTGTATTCGTTTTCCTTACTCAGATATGTCAATATATACTGCTTCACTACTGAGTTGGAGCAGGTGATTTCTAGAACTAACCACAGCTATTTAAATTGCCTCATCAAGCAAATCTTGCTTTTTGTTTTCAGTGGAAAGCTCACCAAAGATTCTTGTTCATCTCCCCTTTTCCTTCCCCTACAAGAACACTTCTGAATCCTTTCTGCGCAATTTGGAAACTAAAAGGAACATATAGAAGTGGGAGCTATGAGAATACTACAGAGGTGAGGCCATAAAAGAAATGAAGAGCATCTGGCCAATGCTGACATGGAGAGCTACAGTCCATAACCAACCTGGTTTCATAGTTCTGCTTCTTTTAGAAAAAATCTGAGGGGTTTTTTTTTCCTGTTAATTTATCTCTGCAATTAAATCTAATAGTCCTTCTTAAACTGAAAAATAAGTAAATATGGCAGTGAAACATGTTCTACTTGCAACAAAATATTTTACTCTTTAAATAGAAAGATAAGTTTACCATACAGAGTTCCAAAGAGGATATCTTGTATATTTCCATGTCTACTTCATAAAAAGTATGTAGCATAATTAGGTGATGGCTGTTTTAGAACTAATAGCTTTTCCAGTCCCTCTTTCCTTTCCATTTTTAGGACATTCAGGACGGGGGGGGGGGAAGTTTTTAATACTGTTCAGACTTCACTTAGACTTACTGTTCCTGGGTAAGTAGTCCCTGGCTTTTGCCATACGCAGAATTTGGATTCTCAGTGAATTACAGAAAAGCACAATTGCTCTGATAGCATCTTTTCCAATTAAGGCCTCTGCAGAGATGCCAGTTTAAAAAATGTATTCAATAACTTTTACAGGTTCAGGGATGCTGACTCATATTTCAATACAAAATACTTTGTACAGTTTGTCCTTGAACACCGAATGTCATAACACTCATAGGAATGTGCTAAGAAGCTAATAAACAAGTGAAAGGTCAGGCCACTGTGAATTCAAAACAAGCTATCCAACAAACTGTACCACTGCATGAGAGCTAGCCAAGAAATGTGGTATTGTCAACCTTCTCTAAAACCAAAATAAATACAAGTGATCCTAACGCTTTTTATATAAAGTGCTTTTTTTACCTGGCAGACAGATATTGGAAGTCTGGTTTTTCATGTAGAATTCCAAAATTTACATAGAAGGACAGAATAAAGACCACTTCTGCTAACAGAAGAGGGAGTTTCCAGGAAAAAGGAGAGAAAAGTGAAAGGAAAGGAGGTGACTGGCTTTGCTGAGAAAAGCAGGAAAGAACAGGGCCTTCTTAGCTCTGGTTATGTTAAGGGTTTGAATAGATTTAAAAAATACCTCTGACATAGCATTTATCCAGACATGTAAAAGCTTTACCACACAAATGGCCAGACTCCCTCTAATCATTCATTTGCAAACAGACTTTGGAATCAGAAAAAAATCATTGCCAAGAAACCCAGATCACACACATGCAGGCTTAACTAATGAGTCCTTATATTCATAAACATATGGTATCACAGTTGGGGTAATAGCACACAGCTGAATAAACTTTGCTATTGACAATGATTTAAACAGGCAATTGAAGAATAGAGCTATACACTGATTCTTGATATTAAGAGGCTTTATATGTCAATAAGCAGTGAGGATGGGATGGCTTAGCATGTGCACAAGTCTTAACTATCAGAAGACTCTCAAGAGCAACATACAGTAATGAGCCATTCACATGGAAATGAAAGACATGGATATCTAGGGTCTCACATACTTAGGGATACATTGATTTGCTCTTGTCACCATTGGAGATTTTCTTTCAAAACTATTCACTAAGTGCTTTGTTGCCAGATCACATATTAAATAGTGATAATAATAATAATGATAATTTTAAAATGTTGATTAATCCTAACTATTTGTGTGGTAACATCTGAATGAATTATTACACAGAATTTAGCGATACTTTTATCTGATAAAAATCGATAGTTTGAAGTGCATACTAGTGTATTGCTGGCTTTCTATCTGAGGAAGAAAAAAAAAAAAGGTCTTATTTTCCTCCATCAAGGGTACTGTTCTGAGAGAAAAATCTGTTTTCCCGATTTTGGTAATGCATATCACATTTCCAAAGGGCATTAATGGAGATAATTTGCTCAGGTTATTATTTGCATTCCTGTGGATAGTAGTCTGCACAGGGTGATCTAAGTAACTGCATTAACTGTGACCCCAATTATTTTGGAGGCAGCTACAAATACTTGCACATCCACAAGTGATTCAATGTCCATCAAGAAACTACCTCACATGAATTAAAGATAATTTTTTATCCCATTTTTATAATTAAAAAAATAAAGGAGCAAAGTGTGATTTTTCCAAAACGAAATCTAAGACACAATTTTGCAATATGATGAAAATTACTACTAACTACACAATAAAATAATTTGTTCATTCTTCATCACTAATCTTTTTTTCATTAAGAAGTATATACGTGCATGTTTTCTACTCATTTGGGCTTATTTTAAAGCTGGGAATCCAATGATTTTATTTTACCTTCAAAAGATACACTAAGAAACAGTTTGAACACCACAGAAGTGCTGAGTAAACATCGAAATGTCTCTGGCCTGCACGCAGTGGTTTTCTTACAGCAGCAAACCTGGGACTAGACATGGGAATATGCATGACATTTGCTTATTTATGAAAGATGAGCAGAGCAGGACCTCAGTCAGAGCACAACAGTGCTAAGAGAATTTTCTTTAGAGAAGAGTGTTTTGTACCTGGCATCCAAAGCCAGTAGCCATCTCCAGTAGTGTGACAGATGCAGGACTTCAAAACCATGGACACTGCGAAGAACTACATTGACATCTGCTGTATTTTGAGGGTTCCAAAAGAACAGTTGTACCCGTCCTATTAGTGTAACTTTGAGTCCAGGTCAGGTAAATCAGGTAAAACGGCCTGACATACTTCCCTAGAAATCCTCCAAGGGTATTTTAAAGTGCTTGTTTGTACAAGAGATCACATCAACACTGGAGTGAGGAAGCTGAAAGAGATGGCCTTCCTCTGGACTCATGGAAGCATATTCAGAGACACAAAGCTAATCTACCCTGCAATTACTGCTATAAATAATCTAGCTCCTGTAACAGTAGCAGCCAAACTGCAACAACATGGAAGTCAGGTGCCTTTATCTGTAAGCCCCCTATCTGCATCTTTCTTACATAAATAAGCAAATGCTTATACCACACTGAGCTCTGTGCTGACACTGGTGGGTTACTGCTATCACCCCAGCCTGACTACTTGCAGGGTAGCTCATCTGCTGCTATGCTAAAACTGAAGACACAACCTCATATAGTACAAAAGCCAGGCAAACGTGTGTATCAATCCAAACCCCATGCAGCTGATGGCTAATGGCTTGCCAGATAGTGTGAAAACAGGTTTCTTACTGTTTATTATGATTCCTCTGCAGAAATTTTGTCCTAAACTAAGGGATATGGAGCTGAAGGTGAGATGACAGCATCAAAAGAAAACAGCTTGTTTCTTTGTATAATATATAGCTACACAGTGGAAATCATGGTGCAGTACACTGTGCGGGCGCAAAATGACATGGCTACATAAACCCCAAAAGTACACTTAACTGTCATACTGTTACTCATAATCCCTGAAGCCTGATGAAGTATGAAGGCCACTTGCTGAGGAGAAGTATGCAGGCAGATAGACAATAAGATACTAGAAAACTATCAGAAACTACAGAAATTCTGGAGTGCCTACATACAATCCAATCTGACTTTTATTTCTGTGGGCCATACCCTTAACACCTGAACAGAAAAAAGCTCAAGTAGCCAACAGACTCCAAAGCAGTATGTAGTCATGGTGCCACACCACGATGATGCATTTGGGGCACCAGAACTGAGGTCCTACAGGGTAACTTGGTGCTGAAGCAGAAAATAAAAACTGTGATACCTGGATTTTGTTTACATATTACTGTCTTTATGTGGTTTTGCCTGGGAAAAAAAAAAAAAAAAAGCCCTGGAGGAGCACCAGGACTACAGCCCCTGTCTTTATATAGCATGATTTTTGCAACAGCTGTTCCCTCAGGACAGTGCATTCTTTTTCTACATTCTGTACTTCCATGAGTATACAAAACTCACAGTGTTTGACATGCTGCTTATTTAAAGAAAAATGTATTTTTAGCACTTTCAGCCATTTGGCCTCATCTCCTATATATTTGGAACCTTCTCACTCGGGTAAGTGCCATGTGCCAGATGGCATGATCAGGACCTTTCTATTTCATTCATATGTTTTAAGTACAGTCTATCGCATACGATCCAGCTTATGAAATACTTGGCATCTTTAAGTCTGTTGACAATAGTGACAATGTTAGCTATACACATAAAGTGTAAACCACAGGGATATGTTTATTTTTCTTTTATCAGGCTTTCTTCACAGGCATATAAACCTTTTTAAAAGGGCATTTTTGTTGCATCAGAAATGAGCCATGACAGAATTCGTATCTCAGACTCATCCCCTAGGAAGAAGAAATAATTGTCCTCTAGAATCTTACAAAAGAAGACTGAAAGTAGATTTAAAATCTTATCAAACTCAACTTACTTAATTGATAGCAAACATGAATTTTCTTTTAAAACCCTCTGAAAGCATGCATTTTTCCTCCACTAATGTTTCAAACTGAGTGAAAAAGACTGAACACATTGAGCACATAGTATGGTTCAGACTGACAGATTGCATCTGAGAAGGACATACTAGACCATCCTTCATTGTGAACACACCACCTTCACATCATTTCCAGTAAGCTCACAGGACACAAGCATTTGGCTTTTGTCCATTCAAATTTTTACATAGGCAAGAGGCACCATACTGGTCTATCTACCCTAGAAATCTCTTCAGCAGTGCCTAGCTGCGCAATGATACCTCTCTATAACACTCTCTTGACCTTCAGAAAGTTGCTGATCAGAGGATTACGGAGTCAGAGGTACTATCTGTTTTTTAATAGCTCTCACTGGGAATAAAGGGAAAAAAATACAATGGCTTGTTGGTCACATTTTATCACTCCCAGCATCTCATGGCATGGAGTGCCATAGCTTGGCTACACAACATATGAATGATCACCTCCTTTTCTTAGTTTTCAGGCAAAAATCTGCTAATTTCATGTGATGTCTCCTACTTCTAGTAATGAAAGAAACCACAACCAATTCACCCTGACATTTCTGATTTTAAAGAGATCTATCATATCAGTCACATTTTCCAGGCTTAGTCCATTATTGTTTCTTCTTGTACAGAAGGTGCCTTATGACTGATCATGTCACCTTCTGTTTTAAGATATAGGTATTCTACAGCTTTATGCAATGCTGTTCTCCAATTTGTTGTCTATGTCAACTACTTTTTTAATGACTACAGAGTTCTGATTTGACATTTTCTACTGTAACCCCAAGAACTCACTCTTAAATGGCAAGTCAGCTTAGAGCCCATTAATTTATTTGTAAAGTTCAGATGGCCGTTTTGTGCATCATTCAACTTTCCTCTACATCAGATTTTATCTATGTTTATTATTTCATCAGTCTTTTCAGATCCTCCTAAAAGTCTTCATTGTTAGATTTTTAATGACTTCACTACCCAGAATGTAACAGTACCGAAAGCAAACTTTGTAGTCTTGTTATTCACTCAACTTTTCAACTTTTTTTTAAGTGAACACGTAGAAATTCTCAGTACAGAATTCTGTTGAGGCTCCACCAGTGATCTCCTTCCACCATGGCAATGATCACATATTCCTGCTGTGTCTCTCCTATCTGTTACCTGCACAAGGCAGATGCATTAGTACTTACTGCCTTGTAAGCAGTGCTGATAACATTTGTGACATCCAGCCATGACATGCATTATGCCAGGTGCTCTGGCCATCGGAATACACCACAGGTGGGCAGGATCCTATTAAATAGTAAATACTATTACCAGTAGTAATAGTGATGAATTAGTGTTTATTAAGAGTAAATTCACACAAAATTAAAAATACCTTCAAGATCATTCGAAGAACTCAGATTAACACTAGGATATTCTGTTAAAGATCACTTTGTCCTCACAAAACTTCAAAAATAAATGAAGTATAATCTACATAATTGGGAAGGTCAGAGGCAAAGACTCAAAGTGGCATGATGAAGATTTTACAGCATAGCCAGAAAATGAAAAATACCTGTTCATTCACAGTCTATCAAGCCTTTCGATAAGCCACCAAACCGAATCAGCCTTCTAGCACCTACAGATGTTTTGGTGAAAATGTTTTGGTGTTCTTGAATCATACTCAGCTGCCCACACATGAGCACAATGGGAATTAATGGACATCCTGGCTAATGCACCAGTATCATTAGGTATCTTGATAAGTAAGAAACTGTGTTAGCATTCTGTTCCTGCATTTTGTAATGTGACAATTAAAACTCTATGTTCAGTGGTGGGGCAGGCAGAGAACAGAAGGATTTTTTTTCCTGTTTGTTTAGCCTGACACTTGGGATCGGCAGAAAAGAGTGCCAGCTGTGGATTTTTCTTTTGCTGCTTTATTCAGAGCTAAATTGGGTATTTTCACATAGAAAATTTCCACAGGCAGCTTATGCTGTGCTAAATGTTTTGAGCATTTTGATTCCTAGATGTATACACTGTCACTCCCAGGTATAAGCAACATCATTTAACACCTTGTGATGTTAGATAAGATGATACACATGGCATACACATGGCAATAAAGGTGATAGACTAAAATGAAACTAAGACAGTGCAATTCACCAAACTTTACGCAACACTACATCTGGTGTAATGAAAATCCAGTAAATGCATTAACAAAAAGATTTTCCTCTTCAAAGTGTTACAAAATAGAAGTGAAATTTCCACTTGGATTTCTTCTTCTTTCCAGTTCCTAAAAATTATACTGTTCCAGTTCTAACACCAAGTACATCATCGTGTAAATTCAGTTAGCACTTTCTCTTACTAACTACATTTTGGACCTATCCAGGTTTTTAAGGGGCAAGATGCTCATATGTAAAATTCAACAGGTTAATTTACACTGGATTGTATGAGTATCTCTATTTGAGCTTCTGTTTGCATATGTCCACGTACAGGACTTCTATAAAGAAGACTACCATCTCAGAGTGAAACTCAGATTGTTGAGTTTCACCTCATCCTCCCCACCAAAGTGCTGGAAAACGCATATATTAACCATCCCTCTCCAGTGAGAATAATTTATTAGAAGGAGAGTCACAAGGCTTGAAATGAAACAGACTGAGTGTTTTGCTTTTGCTGAAAGGTTTTAACTAGTTAAACTTGGTAGTGGGTTTGCCTGGCAAGGTTTTGGTAGCAGGGGGTCTAAAGAGGTGGCTTCTTTGAGAAGCTGCTGGAAGCTGCTCCCATGTCCAATGGAGCCAATTCCAGCTGGCTCCAAGATGGACCCAATGGTGGATGACCAATGACCCAAGATCGATTGAGAATATGTCAGAGCAACAACCCTGCGGAGACCAAGGTCAGCAGAGAAAGAAGGGGAGGAGGTGTTCCAGGTGCTAGAGGAGAGATCCCCCTGCAGCCATGGTGAGGCAGGCTGTCCCCATCAGCCACTGGAGGTTAACAATGGAGTAGATCTCCACCTGCAGCCCATGGAGGAGCCCAGGCCAGAGCAGGTGGATGTCTGAAGGAAACTATGACCTGTGGGAAGCCTATGCTGCAGCAGGTTTGCTGGCAGGACTTGAGACCTCATAGGAGACCCACGCTGGAGAAGTCTGTGAAGAACTGCAGCCTGCAGGAAGGACTCGCACTGGATAAAGTCATGGAGAACTGTCTTCCATGGGAGGGACCCCACGCTGGAGCAGAGGAAGAGTGTGAGGAGGAAGGAGCAGCAGAAACAACATGTGACAAACTGACTGTGACCCCCATTCCCCTGCACCACTCAGGAAAAGGAGGTACAGAAACTGGGAATTAAGTTGAGCCCAGGAAGAAGTGAGGGGTGGAGGGAAGGTGGTTTTAAGTTTTGATTTTTAGTTCTCATTATCCTACTTTAATTTGAATGGTAATAAATTGACCTAATTTCCCCAAGTATAGTCTGGTCTGCCTGTGATGGTAGTTGGTGAGTGATGTCCCTGTCCTTACCTCCACCCACAAGTCTTTCATTATATATTCTCTCTCCTGCCTGGGTGAGGAGAGTGATAAAGCAGGTTTGGTGGGCACCTGGTGTCTAGGAAGAGTCAAACCACCACAAGTGCAAATACTTCACATGGCTGAATGTGCCAAAGACGCTTTGCAGCTTAACTCTCTAAAAGAATCGTTACTAAAAGACAGTCACAGTAACCAAACTGAAGCTGTTAGTTTACTTCTTCCATCTGCTCTGACTTCACATGGTACTTGCTCGTTAGGGCACTAGATTTTAAAGTATGACTGTCTTCAGTCACTGAAAGAGTAAGAAAAAATGACTAATTTGATGCCATTGCTAAACATATAAATAAAACTCTATTTTACATAAATACATAAAAATGCATTAAATAAATACATAAAAATACATTAAACTGTATTATTAGCAGTGGTGGTATACTTTGTCTTTTATAATAAATTTATTTATATAATGTGTGTGACACCTGATTAGAGGCAGGTGAGAATGTTTCTTCTTTTACAAACTGTACTCCAAATGTTGGTTCCTTTGCTTAGTAACCAAAATTAAGCAAAACAGACCTTTTGTCAACATCCTGTTAAGTACTGAAGAAGAAATGCCAAAGTGCTTTCACAGACAAAGGTGGAGAGTCGTCATGTCTACTGAAAATGCTCTATGTAGCTTGTAAGAAAGTAGAAAGTGCACTCAGGGAAGAAAACTCCGTAAATATATTTCCTTTTTGAAAATGCAGTGTAGTGAAGCTAAACTTAATGTGTGCACAAGTATCTATATTGATTTCTTAATTCAACATTGTATTTTTGAATAAAGCTAACAAAGACTATTTTTAATGTCACCTTCCAGATGCTACTTGAATTTACTCCCGACAGAGAGGTTTTGCCTTCAGCAAAGATGAACATTCATTTGGGACCTTATCTGTAGTAGTCTGAGGCAGACTTTTCTTTAAATTGGTACGTGAAGGAATGTAAAGATGAATCAGCAGAACTTCTGTTCATTTCATAGATTATACAAACCCAGTTTCAATATATAAAAAACATTGTTCACAGGATTTCTTCCAGTAAACACTAAAAACTGCTTTTGGAGCTCTAAAATATACAAAAGAGATATTTTTTGAGAATAAACTTTTAAAATCACGTGAACAGGATCTGTAGGGCAGTTGTACATGGGAAGGCAGTATATGCTCCTGAAATGCAACTCCATACACATTACCATGGTCTAGTTTGACAGCACAGCAACAAGCTAAGATCCACCTCATCCAGAAAAACAAGGAGAAAGCAACAACAAAAACCTACTTCAACCACAAGATCAGAGTAACTTAACATGAAATCTTTCTGCCTTCCTTATACTTCCTACAGTACTCCCAAAGCTTTTTAACAAATGTAATTTCCCTTCACATTCAACTGCTTAATACAATTTAAATTTAAAGCAGATCAAAAGTATATTAAAAAAATAGAGAAATAAAAAATTTAACTTAGAGTAGAGCAGTAGTTTTACCAGATTGTTTTATTCCTGCAGGACTAATTCATCACAAACATCCCAGGCTGGTGGTGGTTTAAAGAGTTCCTACTGCTGTGATCCATATGCTGACTAATCCAATCATTTATTACTGCTTTACTTTAACACATGGATACCCAGTAATGAGCAAATTATATTGAAACAGGGACTTCAGAGAAGCTAAACCTAAACCCTTTGAGATGATCTCTGCACACATGACCTCCTGCCATGCAGCTTAGATTAACGCAGCCCAGCAGCAGGGCTCAGCAGGGCAGTGCCCCTTTCATTATGGGTCACAAGCTGGAGTTACACTTCTGCCACTTTGTTCCAGATTTGGCATGATAATTCAGAGAAGCTGATGGTGAATAGAATTATCCTGAAACTATAGTGACTGAGGGCAAGTGCTGGGTGAAAGTGGGCAGTCCCAAGCACAAGAACACATGTTGATGAAAGCAACAACTCTTTTATCCCATCACTTGCCAAAAGGAATCAAGGCATGGGGTTTCCATATGATTCTTCCCAGAACTGATGAAATGAATGAGTGGTTTATAAAAGGCATTATGAAAGTGACAACCAAAACAACATTTTCTTTATATCATAAAAACATTTTGCTACATTCCTGTAGGTTTTATTGTTAAGACCTTATGTTACATGAGATGAACCGTTGAGGGGCCTCCATGTATTCTTAGTTTTAGTGTATGGCAAAGGGTCAACAGGCTGTCAAGAACACTGAACTGCCTGTGTCAAATTGTGCAGCTGACACAAGCGCAAATTGTGATGCCAAATGTCACAACATTTTTATGGAAGTATAGTACAGATCCAAGAAATAATTCACAGGTTTCTCATAGCGGAAGTCATTCAGCACAAGCTGTGAAAGCAGGCGCTTTTAGAAAATAAATGTTGCTGCGTTCATAAACATGTTTCTTTATGAAACATGATTCAACTTTAAAAGCTTTCAATGCTATTGCTTGACATTTAAGACTTCTCCCCACAAGAGACAAGTAGTTGAGATTATTTTCAACATGCCTTAGGTCTATTCAAAAGAAAGGCTAATATTCATGAGCTAAGGAAACACTAGACCAAGGTCCCAGTTGAGGTCTAACCAGAGGGCAGACATACCCCTTCACAAAACCTTTTAATAACTATGACTAAAAAAGGTCTTTTGCATGACTAACCTTTGATAAGCCAAGAGAGATATGAAAAGCACCTTTACCAACAATACATTCTCAACGTTTTCAAATAAAGTAAATACTCTGGAACAGACTGATAAGGGCCTGAATCTCGGTTTATGTTATTGTTAGTTACCCACTGGGAGAACCTTTTTCACACATGGTCACAGCTCAGGCAATCTGATTCTTTCCTGGAGTTTTATACCAGTATCTTCTGCTTTTTCAAAGAAGGACGATTCTAACATACTGAAATAGTCTAGTGTCAGAGCACAAAGATGGTTTGTCAAGAAACAAACATAAAAATAATTAAATATAATGTAAGAAAGATTTAAATTAATCAAATGCAAATTAAACAGCATACTTAGGAATAATTCCTTTTATTAATCAAATATGTTTTAAGTTTCTTTGGTCATCCTCTACAATATTTGGATGTAAATTAGGAGGCTACTCCTTTCTATCTCCTTTTGTAGCCCCAGCTTCTTAGAAGTGTAGGAGACAGGAGAAAAGCAAACACTTCAGGGCCACTGTTGTGAAAAGGTTCTATCATCCGAGGTTACTCCACTGGCCTAACCTTACCCCAAGAAACTACAGAGCCCACTCTGTAAAGAATGATTCATTTAGTATTGCAGAGCCCTCCACCTCCAAATTCTAATTAACAAAAACCAGCAGTAACAGTTCTGTGAACTCCTGGTATATGGTCTTTTTCCTGGTTTGGATGGCAATATGATCCATCTTCAGGAAAATTAACTGCAAAAGGGGAAAAAAAAAATCAGAAAAAAAACCCCAAAACTGCAAAACAAAAAAAGGAGCTAATGTCCTCAACAGAACACTCAGGACAGGGAAAAGAATTCAGTTCACAAAGAAATCAAGAACAGTGAGTAAAATACAAACTTGCAAAGCGTACCGGAAGATGAGCACTGTAATAGCTGCAGGACCCTGACTCTTGTTCTTATTTTTAATTTGTCGGATGTTAAGCTGGAGTTTTTCTTCTTTATTTTGTTAAAAAGTTCAGCTTTCATCCGTCTTCTCTGGACTACTTAATACTGTGAGATTAAACCTTATCATCATCACTATTATCACATCTTTTATTTAATCACCTATTTTCTTCAGGGCTAGAAGAACTTCCCCTGATTTGATTTAATAGGGCTACAGACTAGGTTTACCCCATGCTGATTCAGCAAGAAATCCATAGTTTAATGCATTTGCAATTCAATGTATCACCTAATAAGCTGCTTTCTAAAAATTAAATTAGTTAATTACATATAACTTCTTCAGAAAGATTAAATAATAGCCAATTCACTTTCCCAGGGCAATTTTTTATTTCTGTCGCAAATCACTGCTCTTTGTTGTACATGTATTTCCCATCATATAGCTATTGCTCATCTACTGGAGACACAGATGTCAGGCCATGTAAGCATGGCTGTTCATTGTCTGCCTAATTAAACAGCCCAAGCAGGCAGGTCTAGGGATTTCAAGGGACCTATACTTACACGTCTTGGGGCTATTACAGGAGAATGATGGATTTAGAGCAGCTCTGCAGTAATTTACAAAAATGGTGTTAGTTGTCTGACTATTGAGAATTGTATGAATTGTGGAAGTGTATGAGTTAATGCAAAAGAAAGATGTCTAGGGAAAAGACAGGAAAGAATAAAATGGCAAAAGCTTGTTCTCACTGAACATTTGAGAGTTGTTAAGGAACAATACCAGAATTAGTAGCTTTGATAGTTTTTCCTTCTGTCCTGTCAACACTTAAAACAGCTTTTGCACAGAACATGAAAGGGTCATGAACACAGACAAACAAACAAAACTACTGGTAAGATGAAATGGAATAGACCTCTAAAAATGGAGGCAGTTCCCTGCTTCTCTGTGGTGACATGCCTTAAGATAAAGTGAGCACCATGACATTAGTAGAAATATATTCATGTACCTTGGTGGGAGGTTTTCTTAGTGGTTTTTTTGGGGGGTGTTGGGTTTTTTTATTATTTTTTTTTCCTTTTCCTTTTTCCAGTCTTTCTTTTCCTCCAGAATCTTTCATTTTAATGAAAAAAACAAATTGTGTCATTTTATGACCTACTAGTCACCCTCCCCAGACAAAGCTGCAGGAATCCAAATTCTATCGATCAGATCTGCTACAGAGTACTCTGCAGCTAAGCTAGGAATTAAGAGTCACACTCCGCAGCTCTCCTCTGCAGTAAAAAATTACAGTATGAAAGTGTATACCTAGAGGTATACACTGAGAAAGAGGATAACTGACATTATTCAGCTGACATTCTGACATCGATCTAAATAAGATCCTTAATGTGAAATTTTCAGCAATTCATTTACAGATGATTTGCAGAAGAAGGAACATCTCAAGTTTAATGGTCATTTATTGGCTATCTTAGTAATCTATAGAAAAAGTATTCTACAGAATCTATACTTCTAAAACATGGAGGGGAAAATGATCAAAGTTTAACAACAGCAACATTCCAGATTACGGCATAAGCACAGCACAAACTATTTAATTCCTCCTTCTATGGCCCTCTTGTCAATCCAAAAATATCAATGTATTTTTTTAGCCTCACCTCTGGGAAGTATCATCCTTACATTTGACTTTTTGTTGGCATCTGCATTCCTTTTTGCCAGATCACTGTGTACTCTTGGGAGAAACATATGGGACAGAGAAACTGGCTAGATTTTAAACTAAGGAAAACAAAGGAATTGGAAATAGCAAATCTAAATTTGTTAAGATTACCCCTCAACTAAAGACTGTGTTCTTGCATGGAAAGAAGTCTTACTATGTGCAAAATCCCTAGCTCTCTTCTTATTCTAATTGCTTAGGCTGTATCTCCCTTAATGTTGCAGGATTTCTGTGGCACATGACAGTACAGCACAGAAATTATTTCTGAGGTAACCAGAACTGTCTAGAATTTACTATGGAAACAGCCCCTACTGTAGGTGTAATTCAGCTATTAAATAGGGTAATTAGCCATTTTATGATTCATCAGTGTTGGCCTGTTTATTTTGAACTATAAAAATAGACACAGGACAAAAAACTCCATTAAGTTTCTAAGCAATACCTGTGTTTTCCAATAGTTTTTCACAAGATTTATCACTACAGTGAATTTAATTAAAAGCTCTGCTAGCGTCAAAGTGGCCATTTGTAGCTAAATCTTTTAGGGACCTTTCCTAAGTGGAGCTAAACCACATTTTTCTCAGAAAGAGTAAAAAAATCAGCCTGGATTGAAAAGTATTTCTAAATAAAGGCAGACATAGAAGGACATGGAATAAAATGAAACTAAAAATACATGTTAAAAGAAACAAGGGGGGGGTGGTGTAGCCAAGAGAGATGACAGAAGTTAATTTAGGAACTTTGGTGATAAGACTGTTTGCAATTGCTTATTATACATTCTCATCTACCTCTTTTCCTTTGGTTTGGTTTTGATATTTTCTTTTTTTCCTGTCTCACAGGCTGATTCTCCTGCAGTCTTCTCTGATTCTCATGAACAGTGTGCAAACTTTTAATTCTGGGCCATGATTATCATCAGTCTTTCTAACCCATACACCAAAGTATAATTTAAATATTCTGTGAGGTGGTGTGTGCATGGAGTTTGCTTACCTGAAAGTGAAGCTTTTTTGCCTTCAACCAAAGTGAATTGTTCAGTAATATATTTTACATTTAAACTTAATTTGTATTGACATATTACACTTTCCTTGCAATTGCTGTCTTTGTGATTATAAGTACAAACATCCTGTCCGTTTTTAAAAGAAAAAGATGCTGACAGTTCAGTGTGGATCTAAATTTCAGTGCTAGCTGTAATGTGCTATCGGTATGTACCCAACCAATGCGTGGAAACTTTATGTTTTCATTTAGCTTTCTTAAAGATGAGAACACATGATCAACCTATCAGAGCTACCATCCCTCAGCCTCGCCTGGCAGCCTAGGTGATAGAGCCTGCTTTACATTTAGACAGAAGACAAATTATAGTACACTATGCTCAGGCTTCATGCTCTCTTCTTGCAGTAGAAGTCATTCATCTCTTCACATTGATTGAGAGATACTGGGCAGTGTGCTGGGAAAGAGGGGAGGAAGATGGAGCCAAAATTCAGGGGGAGGGACAAAAGGAGGGAGAACAGTGAGAAGAATGCTGCATAAGAAATTCGGGGCCTCATAACCAGTCCTAAGTAAAAAAACATGATAATGTGCAGAGACAGAATACAAGGGTACAGCACATTCTCAAAAAATCATTTCAGTTATTTAACAAATGAATGCATTTCTAGAATTAGATTAACACTTAGAATGAAGGTGAAAAAATTACAAGATGCAGGTATATAAGCACACACTATCCATCACACATTGTCCGGACTTAGATTTAAGTGGGAACAAAATATGTGAACTGTTTGAAAAGGAGTCCTTCTACTGACTGATATGGAGAAATAGTGTGAAATGGGGACAAAGGACATGGATCATG
The DNA here is from genome assembly GCF_023638135.1 of Falco biarmicus. Classification (NCBI taxonomy): domain Eukaryota; kingdom Metazoa; phylum Chordata; class Aves; order Falconiformes; family Falconidae; genus Falco; species Falco biarmicus. Next base: position 26,173,566 of record NC_079291.1, read on the forward strand.
ATTGTATATGTCTGCTCAAGGAATGTGGGTATGGTGACTGGTCATGGGTGTGGTGTATGGTCACATAGTCACACAGCTTTGAGGAGACACCTACCCTTCTTCCTCTAACAAAGGGGCTATTTATAAAAAAGAATGAGAAAAGGATGAGAGACATTCCAATATTATCTAGAGGAAGGGAGTGCTAAGTCTTCTTGCTGGAGAGGATCAGATGGTCACAAGGACATGAATCACCTACAAACCTGCAAGACCACCACATTCCAGGCAAAGGACTGATAAGCTAATTAACATACGAAGCGAGAGTAAGCAGGTTTAGGTAACAAATATGTATAGGCGTTAATTGAATATTCATTTGTTTTATTGTATAAATGTAAGATTGTTCGTCACTTCGGGCATGCACGCTTGTGGAGGAGTGATCCCCCGATCCCCCGTGCATCTGCACGCAATAAACATACCTACTTTATAACTTTCGAGTTATAGAGTCTAATTCAATATGTCATGACAAATGAGTGAGTGCATGGCACCATAACCAGCTGTCTATAATATAGTCTGAATATTAAAGAGCTAAATACAAAAAAATTCTAAAAGAAATAAGATTGATTATATTTGTACTCTGGAAAAAATGTGAGACATTCTCTTAGTTTAAAGTCAGAAGGCACTGAGGAGCAAGAACTCTATAAAGGAACTGCCTCAATGACTAACCAACAACATATGTTGGGTCTGGGACACTGTTCTTGTTTTAGTGCCCCTTAACCAGCTCTTGGTTCTACAACTCCTGTAGAAAGGCAGTAGAGACAGGCATGGTCCTGAAGTCCAAAAGCAAAGTCCTGAAGGTACCTGGAATATTAACTGTGATTTCACTGGAAATTATGAACAACTGACTACTTAAAGCTTTAGATTACCTTGTCTACACCCAAAAATGACTTGGTAACACTCTCCTTTGTCCATCTATATTTCACATGCCAATGAAAGGGAACAAGGTCTTAAAAAGATTGGTCAGGATGAATTTTGTACAATGCTCTGGGTGATGCTCTGTTTGTGTTGAGAAAGGAATGTACTCTGAATAATTAGAAAAGGTTCCACTGAGACGTTAAAGGTATGTGCTCTGAATAGTTAGAAAAGTACTCTGAATAAGAAAAGGTTCCACTGATGATGTTAAAGGAATGTACTCTGAACAATTAGAAAAGATAAGGTGGGCACCTGAAGGAGAGGAGACCTTGAGCCAGGGAATCCTTGAACAAAGAAAATTGAAAGGTTTACTCCACCTAGATCCCACCTATTATGAATGGAATGACTGGGTGTCAAAATCAAATGTATATGTATGTAAAGATGCTGTAACCTCTCAGGAAAACTGTATACCTGACTTTTCACTGAAAACTTCGGAACTAGTTTGTCTGGTGCGAATCGGCTAGCTCCCTCACGTTTCACAAAATAAATACCTTTGCTGCTTAAAGACAAAATTAATCTCTGAGCAGTTACTCCGTGCTATTTTGGCATCAGCACAGAGCAATGGTGCTAGTGAAGTGCGGAATTAGACTCTATAACTCGAAAGTTATAAAGTAGGTATGTTTATTGCGCACAGATGCACGGGGGATCGCTCCTCCACAAGCGTGCATACCTGAAGTGAGGAACCATCTCACATTTATACAATAAAACAAATGAATATTCAATTAACACCTATACATATTTGTTACCTAAACCCCGCTTCGTATGTTAATTAGCTTATCAGTCCTTTGCCTGGAATGTGGTGGTTTTGCAGGTTTGTAGGTGATTCATGTCCTTGTGACCATCTGATCTTCTCCAGCAAGGAGACTTAGCACTCCCTCCCTCTAGATAGCATTGGAATATCTCTCATCCTTTTCTCATTCTTTTTTAAAATAGCCCCTTTGTTAGAGGAAGAAGGGCAGGCATCTCATCAAAACTGTAGGTGTCTCCTCAAGGCTGTGTGCCTATGTGACCAGACACCGCACCCATGACTAGTCACCATACCCACATTCCTTGAGCAGACATATACAATCATGATCGATGTCCATTGTCCCCATTTCACACTATTTCTCCATATCACTAGCATCTGCAGAGATCAACATCCTTCACTTACCACAAGTTATTTTGCATCAGTTTTCCCTCAGCTCCCAAGACAGATCGAAATACAGACCATTTAAGAATCACAATAATTTTTATCCTTCAGTTTTCAACTCCCACAAAAGGTAACTTTTAAAATAAAAAATTATATGCAAATACATAGTGTGGAATAAGAGTAATACAATCTGGCCCCCTAATCACTGTTATAAAATAGATTGTCTTGGCATTAACAGAAGTTAGAGGACAGTAAGTGTGTATCACCTCAATCACACTGTTCTTGTAAACACAGAATTTGCTCGTATTGATCAATGGATCTGATAAAACAATACATAAAAAAATAATCATTGTTTTCCACAGCATTTATTCTGTTTGTAGTCTATACAGTGTTCTCATCACAAAGCTAAGCCCTTTTCAGTAATGCTTTAAGCAGCTTATAATTAATGCCATTTCTATTATACTGCAAGAGTGAACATTTTAAGACTGTGACTTTTCATATAATTCAAAGTGATATTCTAAGTATGACATGCTTCTTTTCTTCCCCTAAATACTACTTTATCATCTATCTCCAGCACTCATATTTTGGCAACAATTCTATGAATTCTGGCAGCAACAGTACATCACAAAGCCTAGCTGTGAAACAACAGTGCATCTCTTTGCCACCTCTAAGGTTAAATCTTTCATTACCAATATACACAATGCAGCATATTTAAAGTTTTTCATGCCAGTTACTGCCACCTAACAATTTACAAATAAGATTTTGAGATATGCAAATATATAACTCTATGACACAAAAAAATCCTTAGAAGCAATACAAGTTTTGTTTTTCTTAAAGTATACCTGTGTTCATAGGTTGTCAAATAATGAGCCTGAAATACTGAAGCATATTTCTTTTCCTCTCTTTCTATACAAATGCTATTTATAAGGCAGAAAAAACTCTCCAGAAATTATAAAATTATTAATTCATTCTTCTTAAGTTAAAAAAAAATTAGTCTTCCTCAGTTTTAAAAATACAAATTTTGTCCTTGTCAATTAGTGAAACAAAAAGTCTTTCTATTTTATGTTTACCTAAAATTATTTCATTCTTGAACACAGTACTATTTTTATATTATTAGATATTTTATTAATACAAATATCTTTCTATAATCTCTGTAAATTAACTGCTTGTCAAAAATACATTAATAAGCAGGAAGATTCAGTCATATTACTCTACCAAGGGTATTAATTTCAGTGCATCTTCAAAGCGTATTCCTGGATGTGCCACCTTTATCCCTTGTGCATATAATGACTAATTTGTAATAACACTAGTATCAATAACAATAACTGAAAATTTCATTTGCATTTAATCTTTCTCTTGTAAATCTAAGCTGTCTCACAAATACCCTTTAAAGAAATCTTGCAATAAGTCTCTCAGGTTGTAATTTATTGAAGTGGAACCCTAAGTAATTTATCAGAAGATACATACGCAACATATGTTTCCTTGGGAAAAAAAGTCAGCAAATTGTTCATAAAGGAGATGATAACATTCTTGAACTTAGTTATATAGGAAATTATTTGTGAATTTCATCTGTGAGTAAATAAGTAATTTGTTTTCATTTTACAAACCGAAATTATATTAACAATTGAAAGTTCATTCAGTTTTAGTTTTGTTGATAAGCCACATAGTATTGTCCCTGTTATCTGATTGGGTTGTTTATGCAACTAACAAATATATCACAAACTGGAAATCACATGAAGATATTTTTATACCACATATATATGTATATACAATTCACAATTCAAGATGTCTGGAAAGCATATAAGCCTTCCAAAATGGGGACAAACAATTTTAAATGCCTTTATACATCTTGCAAACAAAATTTACATTTCAAACAGCGTATTTGTTCATAAAACTTCCCCTTTTCACATAGCATTGCTTTCACAACAGCTCAAATTTCAGAATTGATGAACATAAACCAAATATGCAGTCACTGGGGCTTAAAAAAACTGGGGTTTTTATAATTATTTCTAGTATTAAAAAAACTAGGACTTGAATATTCAAGGAAAATTAATAGTAAAGTATTGCAAATACAGCCAAATGCAAAGTTGTCCACGCCATTTTTTTAATTAGTCAACCACAAATTAGTACTTCTAATCTCATTTTATAGGTAGCTGAACTGAAAAGCAGATATTAAATGGCTTGCTAAGAGCCACATACAGACATCCTGGAATGTGTTGAATGCTCTCCAAATCAGTAGCTTTACTTCCTCCAGGGTAGATTTTCAGGAGGATAAATAAGAAATCCACTTTTATCTTATTATCAGCTAAGATAAAAATGACAATTAATCACCAGAAGGAAAAAATAAAAATGATTCCACTACATTAAAGAAGAATTTTTTGGAAATTTGAATTTCAGTGATGAAATACAATAATTTCAAAATGATACATACTGCTTCAGTATAACATATTATAAAAGAGCAGAGTGTATTAAATGAAGAACAAAAGCTTAGACTGAAGCAAAAAACCAAAATACATCATAAAGTTTATGCATATTAATGCGTTCACCCCAGCTTGTTCAGTAGTAGGCCTGACAATAACAAATGGAAAAAGGGAATGGGATACACTCATGTATTTTTTAAAATATTCTATATATTTGTACTGGTGATTTTTTTCAATATATATATTTATTGTAAACCCTACACATATATTAATCCAAATAATTTTATCTTTAATTGATCCATGCACTTTGTACATTTTTTCTTTAATTCCTCTTTTATTTTCATTACCAGCAAGTATTTTTGAAACAGTCTTGGGCTTATGATACAGACAAAATATTGCTGTTTATTTCACTAAGCAAAGACATTTTACGTATAGTTTGCAAGCTTCTGAGATGTTGAAAGTTAATGAAACTGCAGATCAATAGGATTAGGAAGGTGAGTCACAGTCACTGCGATCCATAGAGCAGACAACTCTAAAGCTGTTTCTGAAACTGCTAAAAATCACATTCTTCCTGCCCTTGCATTTTCTGAAAGTAGCAAAGCCAAAAATGGAGTGAGCTGTGTACATGAGACTAGTTTCAGAGCAGTTTCATGAAGAAATGATGGTTAAGGAAAAATCTTCTGTATGTCACACTCCAAAAAAATGTTGGATAGAAATAAATTTCCTTAAGATCACCCTGCTGGTATCAATCACACTATTGAAAAGATTAGGGTTTTCTCAGCGCAGTAAAATCTGAGTTAGCACTGAAAGCCAAGCAGACTCCTTACACCTTTGTTCTTGATTGGGGAAAAAAATGCAAAGGGTAAAATGTAAAGACTAGGATAGTTGTATAGCTGTAACAAGGTACTAGGAATACATTTATTAGTCAAAGTCTTTCTTAAATACACCCATGTAAAGAAGACAATGGAGTCCACCATAACTGCAAGTACAGTTCTAATAGCTTTATTAGAATGTATACAACACTTTCAGTAGATACTAAAATCATGGGAAATTTCTTTGCTGTAATTAATGAAAATTTTACTGCAACATTGCCATGGAGATCTTTGATTGCAGTACTTTCTTACTCTCCTAATCAAATGTGATTTTTGAAAAATTTTTATCAATTCTAAATTACAAGGTAATTTAAGATGTCAGAATATTAATTATACAAAGTACATATGTAAACAAAGTCAATTTTGGGGGGACACGTGTCAGCTAAAGTGCCTGAACATCACTATGAAAGGCTTCAATGGAAATCTAAAAATACCTTGCACAGAGTGTAACCTAGTTCTAATGTAAACACCTGCCTATTACAGGTCCAAGCATGGAACAGGGAAAGCAACCAAAAATATTTGAATTTCACATGCCTATATGACATTCAGGAATTGTTTCTACAGGTAGACTGCACCAGCTATGGAGTTTGCATCTTCGTTTGGGCTTCAAAATGTTGAAGCACTAGAAGAAAAAGTTTAAGCTTCTTTATAAAGCTAAACTAATTAAATTTACACATTTTTTAATGTGCCTGCATGTATGCACACATGGTCATTTCGTAGACCCATCCCAGCAGTTTATGACATTTCAAAACCAGAACCTTGGATTACTAATTTTATGCTACAAAATATAGCCATTGACCCAAATGAGAATTCCACTTTACCAAATGATAGGTGGATAGGATGCCAAGATATTATTATATTTCTGAGCACTAGCCTGAGATATGATAACAATGTTGTTGCTAATATTTGCAGGATTCCTGAAAAGATCACTCACTGCATTCATAAAGAACTTTTCTATTTGACTTTTGTTGAGATCATACATATAATAAAATCTGTTTTAAAATGAAATAGGAAAAAGGGTGCTACCATTCTCAGAAAGATTTAAGATTAATTTATTATTCCAGTTGTATAATTCCTTAGTGACCTTTCTTCAGCATTCATCAAGACATGCAGCATTCCATCTCTTTATGCCACCTCAAGCTTTTGCATCGTGTGTCTACAGAGTAACTGTGTGTCACTAAGATCATGAGAACTGTGTACTCACACCATGATCTTTAAGACATTCAAATAATAAAAGCTGGTGAAGTGGTGAACTTTCCTGCCTACTCAAGCTTCCTCTTCTCCTTTAGCTAAGTTCTTATTAAAAGGCAATATTGAAATGTGATCAAGCAAAACACAATGAAAAGCTCTCATAAAGTCTATGGAGAACATGAATTGTAAAGATGGTAACTACAAATAAGAAAGTGGGTTTTGTTTGTTGTTTTTTTTTTTTTTTAAACAGAGGGTCAGACTTCAGGCAACCTATTCCTATGAATAAAAATCATGGGAACATGGGATCTGATGGTCTTTTTTCAAAATTCCATTCAGTTTGGTTATGATGCCAATGAAATCACAACAGGTCTAATTAATTAAAAGAACAATTTATTCTGAAGTTCCACAGAAAGCTTCCAATTTACAGAATCAAATATAAGAATCTGTTTTCAAAAATAAGTATCAACCTGTTGGAATAAAAATATTAATAAAAAAATGACAAGCAAGTACGTAAGTGTTTTGGGAAGTCTAGTCAGTAAGAATGATGAAAATGAAAGAAGTGCAAGAGGCAGATGAAGCATTTTCATGCATCATTAAAGTTTGCTTCTTTTTGAGAAGAAAGACTTCTTTCAACTCAACTACTTGGAGAAAGATTCCGAAGAGAATATTGTTAGTGGTAGCTAGAGAGTACTTTTGTCTTTATAGATAAAGCAAGATTCTTCCTACATAAACACATAAACATGATACACATTGCTATTCTACACCACTATTTGGCTTGTTCTTATTGATAAATAAAAGTTTGTTCACTGAAGGATTTTCAGCCATTGTGTATTACTAGTCACAGTGTCTAATCTCACTTGGGTTTGTTGGACAAGATCAAATGATAAGCATGCAGGTCTCAGTCCAGAAGCAGAAAAGTCTGTAAAATCACTTTTCAGGATCATTCAAGTTACACATACACTTGGTATCATGGGTGATGAACTTAAAGAGGCTAAGAGTATCTGTTATTGCCATGGCAACAGATCTAGGTTCACTTTCCTCCAGTTTACAATATAACCTTGACTGTGACCATCCCTCAAAAGTGCCCTATTTCTCCTCTCCATTCATAAACACAGGGTTTTGTAACAGCTCCATGGTTAGTATTTACATTAATTGTCCAATCTCAGATAAATTGCTCTGTCTTAGAAACTACACACCACCACCCCTCCCCCAACGCCCCCCCCCCCCCCTTCGCCCAAACAACAGCCAACAAACAAACCAGCAACAAAAGGACTGTAGCCACCCAGTGAATAACCTGAATGACAGTATCTTTGACAGGACTCAGTAATCCAAAATGGTCTAGCAGTTTGCCTGTTAACTATCAATTCCCTGCTAAAGAGATCATCATTATTAAATATTCAGTACTGCATTACCAAAACCTTGTCCACCTGAATTTACACTAAAAGTAGACATACTTTGACGCGAACAAGTTAATTTAATACCCTTAAACTGGGCAATTAGCCAGTTGCCATCAGCAGTCCAACACTGAAGATTTGTGCATCTCAAACTTGTTCCTCTTCACTGCAAAGCATTATACAGGTAAGTTCAGTGTTTTGCTGGTAAGAGAGAAACAAGGCTTTAAACATTCTGTTTCAGCTTCACAGTTCAGTTTTGCCAATTTATGCAGATAAATCAGCCCTAAGCCACTGACTGTGAGATTCAATAAAGTTCTTTCTTTGGAAAGATATAAGCCCTCAAAATCTACTTTATGATTTACAAAAGCATCACTAATAAGTGCTCATGTTAGAGCCCTAGACTGCCAGTTTTATATGATAGGATTTTTTGTCTTCAATGAAAGGTGATAATAACAACCTGGGACTGTAAGCATGCAAGGATTTAATTGACAAACTGCCCCAGACAAAAAGGGCTAGCTGCAGTTTGCTTATAAAGTAGAAGCAGCTGACTAATTACAAATTTAATTGGTGCTCCAGTCAGGTTTCATATATGTGTCAGTATTTACAATCAGCACGGAGAACCATTCTTGGCTCAGACCATATGAGTCAGACAGGCCTCTTATCTGAATAAATTTATTTTTACTCTATTTCCCACATTCACACACATCATAGTTTGGTGAAGTGTTGGAACATATCCTGATTTTTTTTCTCTTGTTATGCATTTATGACTCATTAAACCAGACTTTCAAAGTTATTTGTGTTTACAAATATATAGATAGGTAGATTTTTCTGAAACATGTGAGTCAGTTTTCTAACTACCAGCAGAACCAATGGCAGGTAGGCATCTTCTTGCTTAGTGTTGTTTACAATATTACTACATGCTCATTTACATACTTAAAATATCAAAATGCAATTGAAAATTTGTTTCACATTTAGCAGGGGTGAGAGGAAAAGGAGGGGCTGATGTAGGTTCTACTATATTAAAGAGGAAAATCAACAGCTATGGAAATTCCACTGAGAAGCACCAATAAGTCACCCCCCAAAACAAGAAAAGCCTCAGAAATTATAGTCTATTGATGGCACCCAGAATTTACCTTTTCTTTTTTCTTTATTTTTTTTTTTCCTGTAGGTGTCTTGAATTGTGGCTGTGGACAATAAGCTCATTTATATACCTAGAACCAGAGCCAAGATACCTTTAAAAAACAGGGGAAGCTGGTAGAAGTGCTATTTGAATATGAATTAGCATTATTCACTATTTAATAGTATGATTATTTTCACACACCAGGAAAGCATATGTTTTTATTTTTCACAACACAATTCAAAACATTCACACTGACTTATTTGTGATTCCTAATGCCATCAATAAACTATGTTGTTCTGCATGTTCTAAAACCATGCCACCCTAATATACTACAGTCTAGTGATGAGTGCTGGTTAACATTCCTTCCAAGATTCAGTGCTGGTTTAAATACCTGCCCTTCCCCTCCTGTGAGCAGATTTTTCAGCTACTGGTACCAAAGACCTTGTAGTTTGACCTACTAAAGCATCAGCAAGAGGGACATATAGGATATAGGTATAATTGTCACTTCTGAGTGTATCTCAAATAGCTCTCTTCCAGGTCTTCACCAGACATTTCCTTCTCCAAAGTTTTTCTTTTAGAAGAAGAGTTAGTAATTTTTACAAGACCTTTTTCTTTCCCTTCAGGGTCAAGAGAAATACTATGTAGGGAATATCCTCTATTTTTAATTGAATATTCTGCAATATTCAGAGACATGATATAATTTTCTTCTGACAGACTTAGGCAACAATGTGTGTATTTAGAAAAAAAGAAACAAATCACATACACACAGAACTAGAACAGAGTTCCATTAGGTTGGTTTCCTCCTTCCCATGTCCATGCAGATTTACTCTCTACAACATGTTCTCACTCATTCTTTGTTCTTTCTTGCTTTAAAATGTCAATAAGACAAAAAATGTATTGAAAAAATTGTTGTTGTCTTATCTGCTGCACAGAAATTTGCTTTAGTGCTTGCAGGCAAATAAAATAAGAGATTCTGTTCCTTCAGTTTTTTGAGAAACTTCTAGATATATACTCTGTAGCTAACAAATTCAACTTAGCAAGAGATTTATGTTTTATAACAAGGAAAGCACCTCTCACGAGTTTCGTTAATTCATTCATTTTTCAGTGGGCAGACATTTCTCATCTCTAATAGGTGTTTGCTCAAAAGCTGGTTATTCCAGCAAGACACATGTCCCTACATATCCATTCCTAAACTCACATTATCATGCATCTGATCTTTTTATTTGCGTGCCCAAAGTATCAGCTTTCTGCCTGTACCTGTTTTTCTACAGGAGATGAATCTATCTCCAGCATTTCTGCTTGTACTGTTGTATACCATGTATCAGTGGACTAGCATATTGTAACATCATTAACAATACTACTGACATTACTGAAAATTAATCACAGAATGTTGCCAGTATTTTACCTGGTCTCATTTGTCTAACATTCAAATTATCTGAATGAAATAAACAAAACTTTAAACATTATGAAAAAAGCACAAAACTCTAAGAGTTAATGGACAAACTTGATCAGCCTCCCTCAGTTCTGTCAGTTGTATAACAGACGTGAATTCAGCTGTGTTTCATTCTTCATAGTGGAAGAGAGCTGATCAGATAATAAAGAATCTGAATCATGTATCAAATAGCAGAGAGGCTTAGGTGGGGTTTTTTTGGTTACTTATTACTTATTACAAAGTTATTACTTTGTAATTACTTATTACACTTCCTTGCTTTGTTCAGGTTTGTACACTTTGCACATCTGCAATATTCACTCATCTATTGACTTACAATCATTTTGGATTTAACAATCCAAAGCATGAGGGCTGTTAAAAAATACAAATCATTCCAATTCTTTTACTTCTATTTCTTGTGTTTATCATTATTTTGCAGAACTGACCGGGGAATATTCCTAAGATGAAAACTAGAAGATACACAAAAACACATTGTACTGTGAGTTATTTTGAATTTGCTTTGTGTTCTCCGCAAGGATTTATATTTTAGCTTACAGCAGAGCTATGATCATGAGGAGAAAGACTTAAAACCACCCTGAAAGCACCCTTTCCACAAGAAATGCAAATTTGACCATCCTGTCTCATGGTCATACACACAAAATAAAAAAGTGGCCACCAAAACTGAAGCCCTGACACATTAAAAATCTGATCAGCCTGCAGAAATGCAAATACAACCCAACACTGTTACTTATGGAGGTGTGAGAAGCTGCAGGCTCTAGAGAATGATGTCAGCAGGGACATTAGTTTCCTTTATTAGGTATCAGATAACCTGAGTTGCCATTGCCTAGGTCCCGTTTGTCACGTTATGACTCATAACCTCACTTGGGTTTGGCTGAACACATTTAAATCTGAGCTACAACCCCCCCCCATGCTCCCCTTCCTTCTGATAACACTAGCTATGCTGATTGTTGGAGTGCTTCTGAAATGCCAGTGACACTACCTAGGAAGTATGACTGTGACTATAACAGCTGTTAATGATGAATTCACACAATATAGCAATGGATAACTTGATAGAAAAAAATGTAGGCACACCAACCAAAGGCTTTGGTTATAGATGACAGTTTTTAAAAAGGGAAGATTCACACACAGAAGAGCCCAGCACATGTGAAACAGAGGAAGGTATTTCTATTCTTTGGCTTGATTTCCCTCCTCCCTCCACCACTTCTAATTCTATGGGATTTTAGACCAACATAACTTTCAGAAACAAATTAATTCTACTCCAGGAGCAAGGCTCCATACCCAGTGTGTTTTGCACAGCTGTACAGAAAGGGAGAACTTTCTATACGCCATAGAGTGGTGTCCCACAGGAAATTTACTGCATAGTCCATTCAATTCATCTTTGCTTGTCAGAAAAAGCAGCACACCTTGTGGTTGACAGACACTCACTGCATACCTTTGTTCTCAATGAAGATTTATCACTCATGCTAAAACCTCTCCTAACCTTAAGCCAGTGAAAAGGAGACAGAAAGTAGATACAATTAAAAATACAAACCCGAAACAACTAAAAATTACATCTCTAATCAAATATTTCCTCTGGGCACTAGGCAGCTATTAGGTGGTTTGGTGCAAGTTTAAGACGCCTCACAAAAGCCCTTTATCTCCAACAGTGCAAATGAGGTTAATGGACTCATTCTCGCTCTGTGATTCACTTTCTCTGTTCTGCTATTTTTGTTTTATGCTGATAATTGGAAAAAAAAAATGTGATTCTCTAGAGCTCAGTAGGGAAAGGAAGTTCACTTCTTTCCAAAAAACCAAATTCAAGACATTGAAAGAGAAGGAAAATAAAACCAGTGGGGAGAGAAGAATAGTTATACAGAAGGGTAATAGGCAATTAGCAGGCACACTCCCACATACACCAGCACACATTCACACAATCTGCAGAAATGCCTGATCTTAACACAGCTTCCTCTAACTCTTAAGCTTGAATAAAACATCCTTGCTGTATGTCCCTTGAGAGGTTCTTAGTAGTGCTGGGAGACAGCACAGGAGAGGTACAAAGGACAAAAAAACCCCAACAAACAAACAAACAAAAAAAACCCAAAACCAAGAAAGCTACTATAATAGTACTGAACATGATTTATTCTCTGACAAAGAAATCAAAAAAAGCCTCTTGTGAGTTACTTACCATTTTTAAAAGCTAGAAAAGTTAGTTCTATGGGCAGAAGTCACAAAAGATTCTGATTTCCACATCTCCTTTATTCAAATACTGCTGTACATGTGGTAAAACTCTCAGTTTGGTGGTCAGTGAAAATGCATTTTTATTTAATGGAATGAATAAACTAAGCAACCTGCTCCTGCAACCTGCTCTAGGTGAACCTGCTTTAGCAGAGGGTTGGACTGGATGGTCTCCAGAGGTCCCTTCCCACCTTGACCATTCTGTGATTCTCTGAATAACCAGAACACACTTAGGAACTAGTTTTGAGGGAAACTCATCAGTGTCCATCAGGTCTGGCTCCTCTAAAAGGCCAACTTTCTCAAAATGGTAGCTGGAAGCTGCTAATAGGCAGGGAGGTTGACTAACCAGGCTCAGTATAGTACTCAGTGTCCAAACAAGCTATTCTGTTGTTAATGTCTTCGGTGTCTGCAGTGTTCAGCTTGCCTTTACTGTTCATTTGCATGCACAGAGGGAGGGCACACTCTGGCTTACAGGCTTGCTCCTGCCTATGGCATAATTTCTAATGCCAGGAGCAAATGCACAATCATCCTACGTCTCTGCATTCCCCCTATTATTTATGTAGTTATACTGTACTGAGTCATAATCTAGTGCTAAATAAAATAATGTGTATAAAATCAAGGACTTTTTCAGAACCTATATTTGTTAAAGTCATCTTAATACTTCTGATTTGTCTGGAATGTTTCATTGTTACATTTGGCACAGTAATGTTCTCCTTGCCCACTCCATCTTTAATCCATTCCCAATTTTATAGATTACCTATTTTACTATATAACTAATATTATGGGATATTGCCAGTGCACAGTTATAACAACAATATATAAAAATGATAATTTTTTTCTAAAAAATAGACACAGTCTCAAAAATTCACATTCAAGTATGTGGTACTTCTCCTACAGTAAAAGATGTAGTAATTTTTACAGACAAGGTCTATCTTGTGTCTGCCTTACTTCAAGGCAGTACCCATTTTATTGTAAATACTTTTCTCTTTAAATGTATTTTTGAGCAAATATTGTACTGCAGTACTGCAATGCAACCTTTACATCTTTTCTTCAGCAAAGACACCACCATTGTCTATAGTATATAATTGCTATATTGACACCAGGAGAACAAAATACAAACACACACACACTTATTTTGAACTCATGGAAAAGGAAAGTTTGGAGAACAAAATATTTGCATACAAGTGGTTATCTCTTTCAAACAAAAAATAGGAAAATTTAAATCAGAAGAGTGTTCAGAGCCTTCTAGAAATGCTGTATAAGTTCTCCAACCACAATTTCATTGGACTGAGCTTTCTCAGAATTTTCTAAGGTCAAGAAATACAGCAGTGGGATGGGATTAATATCCTAACATTGCTATCTTTAAAATTCATCACCTCTGCATCTGTGATAGATGCTTGATTTTTAATAATACAAAAGTTTAGTAGTCAAAATACCTGTAACTATTATATTCAGATCTCTAGCAAAGCAACCTTCTGGATGCCTTTTCACATTGAAAATCTGTCATTACCAAAGGGTTAATAATTATTTCTGCTAGCTGCCTAGCAGTTTGTAAAAAAAAAAAAAAAAAAAAGATATTATCACTGAATTCAAGAGGTGGTTGTTCCTTTCCTAACAAATTATACCTATCTGCAGGGGAAAAAAAGTATTTGACACTTTCTTATCTCAACTTACTCCTAACGAAACTAACAAAACCATCTTCTTAGATGACAACTACCAAATGGTGCAAATGTTTGAAGTTCCCCGCTGCTCTCACCTCTACATCCTCTTATTGCAAACATTATTTATTAACATCGCAAACATTATTTATTAACATCCAGAACATCGAGTGTGTATAAAGAATAATAAGGAGGATCACATACATATATAGGGAATAGAACAAAAATACCTTTTCCTTACAGGATGGAGATTGTGAATATATAGATTAGGTTTCTAATACGCATCCAGAAGACTGACTGGCTTTAAGTTGCAAGTAATCACTAAGTAACAGGCACATATATATCAAAAGAAGTAATATACATATATATATACATATATATATATCAACATTCGTGTGGGAGCATACTAAAATAAATGTGTTCCACAGATCCAAGTGAGAAAAAAAGCCTCCTCAGATTCAGAGCTTGAGAGAATTAAAATGCAAAAGTACAATGCTGCAAATGCAGACTTCTTATTCTGAAATAAAACTGGACAAGAAGGTTTGGACACTGCTTTTGATATAAATTTAGAAGAGCTTCAGATTATAAGATAAATAAAAAACAAATCCCCCATATTCTGTGCAATGAGACTAGGTATTTGGGTGAACAGATGTGGGAATGACACTTCAGGGAATTCATGATTGACTTTCATATCCCACTGGAACAATATCTACATTCACACTTTTTTTTTATGGAAGGATGGTGGAACTGTAAAGTACAGGTCAACAATTATAAGACAAGCAGATTTCAGAATCAAGCTGAAATGAAAACAAATCAACCCATATTTTGACTGAGAAAGAGTATAAAAAATGCCTGAAGAAACTAGACAATCTATCCCTCACAACCGAAGAGTCAGAGGCAAAACACATTTCTGAAGAAATCAAAACACTCTCCAGGAATGTAATAATGGTCTGGTGATTTTACCTATTGAAATGAATAGAATTTAAGCACAGGATGTATTATGCATGGCACTTCTTTTCATTTTCTCCTATGTGTGTTGAATAACTTCATTTAATGAGAATGTCTCAGACTGTCCCAACAAATTGAAGGTACTATGTTTTGACAACTAATTTTCAAGCTTTAGCATGTGGCTAGGCTACAACTCCTCTGTGAGGCAATATACTAAAAAAAACTATTCAGGATATTAGCTGAGCTAAGGATATTGGAAAAGATGCGTGTTGCAGCAAAAGGAAGTTTGCCTCTTGTGACAGATTAACTTTAATTTGGTAATAATGAAATGAGAATAACCTTGAGAGGATTTTTTCTCTTTCAAATTAGGTTACTTCGTATGCCACAAACTTTTCTATCACTTGGGTAATGTTATGGCTATTTATAGTATCACATTTATATTTTATTTTGATTAGATATGCACCTTGTAAGTTTGCGAAAAAAAACCCACTCCATTTTTCAATGCTGATAAATTCTACTTTTAAAATTTGTGTTCTCTGCCTGAAGCTTTCATGTGCAATCTCACACATATGGGACACTTCAAAGGTACAACTTAACAACTCTTTTTTGATCTTAGCATTTGAGCTCACTGAGAATTCTGCTTGAACAAAGATTGGTGAATTGTTTTTAAAAACACATGGCTAGCGGTATGAAAAGTGATACTTATATTTGAGTTGAAACCCTTAATGACCTTCCCCCATAAGACAGCAGACAGCAGTGTATAAAAAATATTTGTGGTATGCTTAATAGGCTTCTTAAGATAGCAATTTAAACATGTATTTAAAAAATCCAAGAGTTTTGATGGCCTTTTTTGATTTTCATAAATGCTAACATAGAAAAGCAAGAGGGATAAACATTCAAGCTACAATTTGCAAGAACTCTTTTTAGTATATGGACTGTCAAGAGACAGAAATATTGAACAATCTAAGGCTTCAATTTATAAGAGCTTCTTAATTACCCATAATCGTGACAGCTCTTAAAGAAATCAGCAAAGGTTAAGACCTATCCTGAATAATGGTATTTTTTGTTTTCAGGATACCAAACATGAAAAGACAAATTTCTCTCTCTTCTGAGTGCCATTTAATTAAACTACTAATGGAAGATTCCCCTTTCAGAGAAAGGTCTCTGAAATTTCAGAGAAGACCTGAGAAATCACTCCAAGTCAGACTGACTCTTGTACAGAACTTCTCAGGACTTCTTTTGCAAGGATGACAAGGTGTAAAAAGAGTCTTAAAAGTGAAATTAAGTTTTGTATTCTACCTTTTGATGAGAAGCACCTAGCCACTGTAGCCGTATTAAGACCTATATGAATGAATTCAATTCTGAGCTTCTGAGCTCCATTATGTAGATTGAAAGACAACAGCACAGTAAGCAGATACTTGTTTTGGTACTTTCTTACCTCCAAAGAAATATTTCTCTCCAGTCTTAACCTGTAGAGGACTGTTTGTTCGAACAGCTGAAGCTTCATCGCCATCAATGGTGAGGACAGCAAAATTTTCCTTAGCTAGGAAACGGACTTCATGCCACTGCCCATCATTGAGACCAGAGCCTATGAGGAAAAAAAAATATTGGAACATTTTACTTAGTCCAATATTTATTAACTTTAAGTTTAACTCTCTCCCAGGCTCATTATGCAAGATTTAATGAAGGCTACTGCAAAAAATGAGATCATTTTAGTGTAATAATACGGCATTGTTATTAAAGAAATTATTAGAAAAAAATAATCTTATATTGTAAATACAAGCCTCGGAACTACCAAAGTGTCCATGCTGTCAGGTATAATTGTATGTAAATACAGATGTTATCACTCACCTTTCCCATCAAAAGGCCATAATCTACATTTTACTAATAAAGAGTATCCTTTAATTATTTCTATGATCAAGTTCAGAATGAAAGGATATTGATTAATCTGTTTAAACAGTGAGTAACAATCCCAAAGAGCCATTAACTCATGATTACTGCCTTTCAAAAGCTAGATAGTTTCCAAGAAAAGGGAAAAATAAAATAGGAGGGGGAAAGGCTCACATGGGAGGTGAGTTAACAGCTAATCCTATCACTGGGATGTGGGGCTAGTCACAGAACATGAAGACATTGACAGAAAAGCACCAGAAAATGTCTGGTTATAAATTATGCCATCTTAGGAGAGCATCATCTTCCCAACACTGACTACAGTGAAGCTCATGGAACTTTTCATTCATTCCCATGTTTTAGAAACCCCACAGAATTTATATACTTTTTATATTGTTTCCAGCAGCTGGCAGGAAGCCAGTTTGCCTGGCACGTTAAGCTGTCATTGAAGAACTACAAAAGAGTACTAGTTTGTTCTGGTCATTACCATGGCAGGATGGTTTTGATGGGTCAGCAAGTAAGTAGCAAACACTCTAGTAAAAGGAAATTCCAAGTTGTAGCACCTCTTACAAGTGATGTTTCCTCCACCTAGACAAAGGTACTAAGTCACCTTTGAAAAATATCATCTGCCAAAATAAGCCATAACAAAATGCAATAAACTGTTTCTAAAATTGAGTGGGATGCACTATATTAGCAGAAATAGAAAGGAAGATCAACTTTCAAAACATTCAAAAGAATGTTACCTTTTATGAACAAGGAATTATATTCATGGCAAAGAGATAAACATGTAATGCATATTTTTTTCCCAATCCTTCCACACATTCATTCAAGATACATGATCAACTACTGAAATAACATGGAGTTACCTTGGAGAATACCTTGGAATATTCAGTAGTGTGAATAACAGTGGCAGAAACCTCTCAAAAATGTTATCAGTAAGAAATGTTTCTACCAAAGCTTGTTCAATCTAGCGTAAGAATAGATGAAAGACCTTACCCACTACACATGAGAAATTTTCTGTTTGCAAGCTCTTTTTAAATTTTCATTACATTTGGCAAACAAAGAAAAAACAGAAAACCAAATAATTACAACGCAGATAAAATTATTTTCTACTGACAGTAAACTCAGAAAGGAAAGGAAGACACACCTTTCTACAGAGCTCCAAACCAAAATTGTTACTGCATGTGTAACTACAACCAAAGCTTGTCAGAACTTACATAAAATCCTAGTTTTCCAGCCTGAGGCAACCTAAGATTAAAAATATATTTCCATTTTTTTTATTGAAGTATTCAGTATTGACTTGAACTGAGTATGAATGACTAGCGACTTCTGGACAAAATAAAAACTAGGCTACTAAAGCAGGAGGGACAAAAATGCTGGCGTGAGCCGCTGGTGCCAGAGCGTGACTGGCACCTGCTGTGGGAAGGGGGCACTGAGGAACCACCACGGGGCTCTAGGCAAGAAGCAGGTGGTGGGAAGGTTGATCATCTTAACCAACCTTCTTCAACCAACTTTCACCAACCAACTAACCTTAACCAACCGTGACTAGAGAGATGGTGCCAGACCTCAAGGGGGTTCTGCCCCACATGCCTACCCACCGGCAGAAATGTCACTGGTTTCCCCTTGCTCCTGGATTGAATTTGCAGCGGGGTCTGATGGGGTTACGTGGTGAACGTCTCTCTCAAAGGTTTCACAGCACTAAAGTTCAAGACCGCTCCTCCTCGTGCTCTGACAGAATTTTTCGAGATCATTCGATAAATAGACAAAACCTTCTAGCCGCTTTAAATCAGAGTATGATTAGAAACACACAGATAAAACTTCCGGTGCAGGAGCTGAGACGCTAGCAGGGAGGTCTGCCGGCCTGGCGGCCCCTGTGAGAGAGGACGCGGGGGCTGCCGCGGCTCCGGCGGGCGCAGCGCGGCTGAGGCGGGGCCGGCGCTGAGGGGAGCGGGGGGGAGCGGGACGGGGGCTCCGCCGTCCCCGCCGCAGGGGTTCCCCCGCAGGGGTTCCCCCGCAGAGCCGCCGGCGGGGCAGGGGCACATCTCCTGGGGGGCTGCAGGGAGCCCCTGGTGGAGCAGGGGGACGGTGTGAGAGGGCAGGAACAGCAAAGAGGGGCGGCTGTGACCCCCCCCTTTGCCTCTGCCCTGCTCGGGTGTAGGAGTTGGAAGTGAGGAACTGAAGCTGAGCTTGGGGGAGGAAGGAGGAAAGGTGTTCTTTTCATTACTGTCTTTGTTTCTCATGACCTAAATCTATTTTAATTGGCAATATATTAATTCTCCCCAAGCTATTTTGCTTCCAGTAAGAATTGTTACGTGATCCCCATGTTTCCCTTGCTCCAGTCTTATTTTCTCCCCTTGTCTGGTGAGGAGGGGGAGTGAGAGCATGGCTGGGCCAGTGGCCGCTAGCTGGCCAAGGCAACCCCACCACAACAGCTGACGGAGCTAAAGACAGCTGATTACGCCACGAAATTGGAAGTTCACTTACTTTGCCACCCTCACCTGTTGAAGATACTCTTTCATAAAAGAACGAACTAAGAGTACTAATGAGAAAAGTCATTTAAATTGAATATTGCAGGAGGTGAAAAATACTTCAGTTATTTTAATCTGTATTTTTTGACTGCACACTTGAGTCTGCTCAGTACACACAAAACAGAGTAGTTGCAATAGACGTGTTGTTCCTGTACAACGTATTTTAAATAACACTAGAACAGGGACTGGAACCACGTATGCAGGCTAAAGAGACATTCTCATCCATCAAACTATGTAGCTATTACTGCTGCAAGCTTTACTCCCTAACCAGTCTTTATCAGAGTTCAGCTCTCTCTTTTAGGAAACACTAGATGTACAAAAAGAGAAAAATTAATTCAGCTAGCTTCTCCCTGACCAAGTAGCCTAAATAGTGGAAGAATTAAAAAAAAAAAAAGGGGGAGGGGGGGCGGGAGAAAGAAAAAGAAAAGCAATGTTTCCATTACAACCAATTTGTGGATTGGAGTCTCTCTAAACTTTTTATTGATACTATTTGTCCAACTCAACATGGATTTTTGCACACCTTGCAAAGAGCCAAAACATTCTTTCTTAAAGCACAGGAACAGGTGATGCTATCAGCTGAATTAACAAGTGAAAGTGGTGCACAATATGCTAGTCTAATGAGTACACAGTTACTTCTAGCTGTCATCTGTGATATGCTCTCCTAGTGTGCAGTGAAAGGAAAACACCCCAAGTTCACCATCACCACAATGAAAAGCTGAATATTGCAATGACTCAGGACAAGAAGCAGGTGGAGGGAAGGTTGATCAGCGAAGAAGGTGGATCTGCTGAGCAGACCAAATAGAAATCCGAGCATGAGAAGAGCTGCAGGTTACCAACAAAAAGTAATTCCATGCATTTGTTGCACAACATATAGCAAAATATACTAAGAAGGTGCGTTGCTGTTTGTAAGCTGCTTGCTAGAGGCATGATGGATTTGCCTGGTATTTTCCCTGTATTAAAAATAATTGTCCCTGTAAGTTGCCATGGTTCCTGTCAGTCCCTGAAAGACCCCACCGTTTCTGCTTTATGAACTCTTCACTGTATTGACTACAAAACTATCACAAGTTAACGCTCTCATCTTCTTAGCTACATGTATTAACCATACTTAAGGAGTTTTGCAGTACGGCAGTAACATTCCCAACTGCTCTGGCTCAGAGTTGCCACAAAAATTCAAGTGCAATTTTTACCTTTGCTTAGAAAACTTTTTACTGCTCCATTTCTACAGTGAGTTCACCTGTGAATGCTAATGAGGATTGCTCACTAACATTCAGCCTGCACTCACTATTGTCTTTACAGAATTGTGCTCCCCAGTGGTGTAACTAAAAGCACCTTTTATCTTTGCCACTGTTTTTATCTGCTTTTTATTTATATGTGTTTTAGAGGCGGTAGTGTCAACCCTTCTTTCTTAATGTGATAATGCTCTGTTGTGGGGACTTAAATTTTTTGGGGGGTACATGGTATATTCTCCCATAGGGGATAAGTTTGTACAGCTGCATGAGCTATTTTTGTTGTAATGTTTTACTGTGTGCCTCATATATATTGAGGAATAATTTCTGCTTGGACTTAAAAGAACTCAAGCTAACTGAGAACTTTCTGTAAGCCAAGATTCAAGAGTAGAATACAGCTCTTTCTATTAAAAGAATTTTCATCTGGAAAGTTTAGAATGAACAACACACAATGATGATTTCTCATTGCAGTATAATCTCTGCCATCTGAGCTGATACAGTAACAAAAAAAGAATGCAAATAAATTACGTAAGTTTCTGGTATACAAGTTGAGAAGAAAAGGAAACATACTGCTGCCACTACAAATTCCCTGCAGAGTTCTGGAAAAGCTGGTTTCATATGCAAATTAAATATGTTAATCAAATGCATTCTTCCTATCTAGGATTTCTATTTAAATGACATTATTTTAAAAGTAGGACTCTTGAGGTAGGCACTTTGATTGAACAAGAAGAAACAGATGTTTTGCTTATTACAGACATGGAAGAAAGACTAGATTAATGAATGCCAAAAAAGTACAAGAGTTTTATATATAATGGAGGACTTAGATAACATCTGGTTGAGTTATGCCTTGAAGAAGGCAGCTATAGTAGCAAAAATCTCACATTCTACAGTTAATTTTGTGCAAAAAAAAATCTTCCTGTAAAAGCTACTGGCCCATGCAGTGGCTATTAACAAGTGCCAGATTATACAGTCTGCTGATACACCTGGACAAAATTCTTTTTAATTCAACAACATAACAACGGCTACCTTAGAACAGAAATTTATCGTAATTTTGGTATACTGTAACCCAAAAGTCAGTTAAAGTAATAAAGAAAAAAACAGGGAAAGAAAAGTGTCATAAGCACTCCATGAAGCACTGATACAATGTCAGGCTATGTGGCTGCATACTAGTCTTCCGTTCCTATTGTTGTAGTTAATATTTTATATTGTAGTTTCTTGTATATTCTTATTAGGAGATGAAACCCTCAATATTCAGGATGGGGACACTCCAGAGCAGAAACAGGGAGCAGACAAGCCTCAGAGATGCTGGGAGCAAGGAGGCTTTCCTTGGTATTCAGCCATGACTGTCTGTATTCCCTGTAATCCAGGAATCCAGAACCTCAATCAAAGTCTCTCTGCTGATGGCATGACCCACCTTGTCTGCGGCTGCAGGCAGAGGATGAGGTTGGTTTGTCACTGCTTTCACTGCAGCCCCCCAGCACCATGTTTCTGCTAAGGGTGGGGGTGTAGTTGCTGTTCCTGCCTAATCCCTCACTAATTCAGTACAATTTTGCACCAGGGTTTCTGACTATAAAGGAAACGAGCCCAACAATATTTTGTTTGAAACATTCAGCTGTATTCACACCATTAATATTCAACCAGAATAATAATTAAAAAAATCACCAGGATGTAATTGAAATAGCCATGCTTTTCTGTGTTTAGCTAATTATATTTTTAAACTGGAAAAGCAAAATCGCAGCTTTTCCTATAGTAACATTTTAGGCAGTTTATGCAATGAGCCATCAAACTATATAATCTGTTTCAGGATTTATGATTCAGAAAAGTCCTTTTCACTTTTAGGTTTATTCATTTTTCACCTATCCATCTGAACAGTAAGCTTAGACATTTGCAAATGCAGTCCTTGAAGGAACTGTAATGATGGAAATCCCTGTTCTCCAACAACAACAAAAAAAACCAGTTATGACAAATTTAGCCCTCATGTTTAAGCCTGAGGTTCTATTTAAGGTAAGTAGTTGGAAACATGCCAACATTTTGCCCACTGTTGATATTTTAGACTGAGTTATCTGCAAGTTATTGCCAGAAGAAAAATATGACCATGTAGCTTTAAATACATCTTTAGCCTTATATATATAGGATGTATTTTAAAAAAAAAACAACAACAAACAATAAACTAGTAACACCACCCCCAACAAAGTAGGTAATTTTCCTATTTCCGTAGTTAATACCATTGTGCAGTAAACTGAAAATACAGCAAATACCTATAACTACAATGCTGCAGACACTTTAGAATAGTCAAACCTGTTCTTATAAAGGACTTGACTACTGGTGATTTCAATGGAATGGACCATAAACCAGGCAAATAATGGTCAAACTCATAATGATTTCTTTGTTCTGTCTTTTAAGGAAAACTAATAAAACCAGATGAAGGACTTTGCACTAGAATGACAGCAAAAATAATTCTAAGCTTAGACACTTGTAGAATCTCATGCAAGTGCTGAAACAATTTTAGCTTTTCAGGCATGGGCTTTTTCCTCTCCTCTCACTGCTATTCTCACATTCTTTATTCTCAAGGGAAAAAAAAAAGTTATTGTGCCTTAGACATGAAAATATATACACCTGGTAACTGGAATCTCTATATGTGTTTTGGCTTGTTAATGAATGAATACACATTTTTCCATTGCCCTCTTCCTCTGTTCCAGTCCATATCAAGTCAGAAAGTGTTGGCTCTCATAATATGGTCCGATGTCCTGAAATTGCTCAGGATTTTGTACATGCTCAATAATTATCATATCAATGAACAGCTCCAGGATTAATCTTTACTAAGAAATAAGACTGTGGCTGCACATCAATTACTTAGTATAACTGTTCCTAACTTCCTCAAAACTATTTCCCGATCAGCATCTTGCTTTATCTGGTTTTCAACTGACAAAACTGTAATTACCATACAGCATTGTGGCCTGTATCCAGATAACGTATCATCGTCTTTTAGACTTGAAAAGTTATCTACCTCTAAGAGTACATAGAAGACAATCAACTTACTTTACTTAAAACCACAAACATGCTAATGCAAAATTTGATCTACTTTTGTTCCAAATTATTCCAATAATCATTACCGAAACTGTTAATTTAACTACTCTTTATCCTACATACACATTTAATATAAGAAACCTCCATTTTTTTTCTAGAAAAGGGCTTATATTTCTATATTCTTTTTTTTTTCTTGTGAATTATAAAAAATAGTACATCTTAGAAACAGCAATATACTCGTAAAGCTGAGGCTTCATTTTATAGCTTTTATGGTCACCTGATTTATACCTTTCTGTACCGAATTATTATTTTTATATACTCAGCATTTTAATATTTTGATTTATGTGAGCTAACTAAAAACTTTTAATCTTAGGAAATGTAAAGGAATTTATGTTATGACCATTATTCAGTCACATTTATCTATATTAAAAATATTTCTTTAGCTTTTTTTGAGGGAGGCTTTTTTGAATTTGAAGCCCTTCTGAATCACTACAATTATTTATAATATTTACTGTATATTTATTATTTAGAAGGCTAAATTATGAAAATAATGCAACAGGTAACCTACTCAGTGTTATCCTTGGACTAATTAAGTTCAGATACCTACAAAAGCATGACAGAGGTAGTGCCTATTCTTTGCACATTTATGCTGGATAAATAATACATTAAAACAAAACAAAAGAAAACAAAACCACCAAAAAAGACCCCACCAAAACCAACTAGATATTCCAGACAGGGGAGGAAAGTGAATCTGTGAATCTGTAACTTTTCATTTTGTAACACTGAAGTATTCCGTGAAAAGGAGCATAGCGTAATTCTTATTTCCCTAGATTGCCCAACTTGAACACTTTCACTTTAGCTTAAACAGAATACTTAATTACAAACCAGAACCTGGTGCAGAGTCTTACGTTGGTAAGAAAAAGGAGGTACAAAAAGCAGAAAAAAAAATGTGACTAAAGGTAAATTGACTTTTTCTGACCAACAGCAAAAATAAAATCTAAGTTTGTTGAAGTGCCTGAGACAAGCTTCCTAGCTATGGCTCTGAATCAACGAGAACGTTTAAAAAATGCTTTAGTAGGAGATCACTCAAAGGTATAAAAGCTGTGCACATGTTGAAGTATTCTGCCAAATTGGGGCCTAAATATGCCTCAGACATTCAAAAACTTCTTTTGATGCACATTTTCTAGTAGTCATCAATGCATGATTAAGAGCTTGAAGCATATGATGGGGGAAGAGGTGATCGAGCTTTATCACCTTACCTGTGGTATACTAAAATAGCTTTATGTCGTTCATTTGGCAATACTTTTAAATCAGCACCTGTAACACCTTCATTATGCTCCTGTTTAGAAGATATACATAGCTCTAGGGACAAGTTTTTCTGAAAGGAAATTCACATAGCAGCCCTTTTCATGTCTTAATTCTATTATACAAAAATCCTTTTTATGATTTTATCTTCATTGTACATATGCCTCATGCAATAAATAGTAGAAACATTGCACTTCTAAACACAATTTAGCACTTTTTACAAGGATTTAGCTGAACCTCTGCCTCTGTCGCAGAGGCACAAACTGTAGAAAAAGCCAGCTAACCTCTCCTGACCAGACAAAAAAAAAAAAAAACCTAAATGTGGACACTGTCTAGCAAATACCAATGGCCAACTGATTAGTGTTTCTTCATGATCTATTTTTCATTAAACTCAAACTACATTAAATCATTTATTCTTTAAACTTGGAATACTTCACTGCCAGAACCAAACAGTGCTCCATCTAAGAACTGATTTCCTTTGAATGACTGTCCGTGCTGTGGTTGACACCCTGTTAGTGTGACACGCTGAGGCTGGACTGAACCTTGCTTTAGACCAGTTCTGCAGCCATTAACAAAACCAGTGGGCTCCACGCAGCAAAAGGCAGTTTTGGTGCATAAACCAAACACCTACAGAAGAGGAATTAGAGGTTTACATGTAAACTACATTTAGTTTTCAGTTTGTTGCTGGAGTGTGTGTATAAAGTCAATCTTGTAACTGTAACACATAGTGGACCTTCCTTTGTATTAGGATCCGTCTCAATGCCTGAGGTATTTCCTTCAGATAAAATCGAGTCCAAACTAACAAGCTCCAATCTCAAATGTGCAAATGACTTTACATGGACTTTCAGGTCTCAGCATGAACTGTTCTGCTCTGCAGATCCACTCCTATCGTGCTGCACTGATTGCCACCACAGACATAGCCAGGTCTACAAAGGTGAAAGCATTTGCTGAGGACATTGGGATTTGATTTGAATAAAAGCAGCCTGTTAGCCTTAAGGAAAACAGTGACAAAACACTGCCCCGCCATGGCACTTTGCGGGGTATTAGATCTACTGCAAGGGAAAAGTTTAAGTGGCATCTCCCTGTCCCCAGAATATATTTGCCCCAGCATTTGCATGTTATTTGCTGGCACAGATTAATTTTTCATTTGTGTTAATTAGGTGCATGTTTTTCAAAACCAGAAAACCAACAGGGAAAAAAAAAATTCTTCAGTGAACCAGAGTCAGATCTTAATATAATGATCACTTCAAATGATCCACTTAACTAAAAATACTTTTTTAATACATTATGTTTTCTCTGTTAAGGGCACAGTAGCCTATGCACATATATTAGAAAATATATTCTGTCTCAAAGGAAACCACAATAAAAATATTTAGACCTTAGGAAGTGGTTTTCTAAAAAAAACATAAAAACACAATTAATAGGCTGGCATTGCAGGACTGCCTTGCATTTTACTGAATATTGTCATTCACAGACTGGTCTTGGACAATGCAAGTTATACCTCAATGTTAAGAAAGCATGTACTAAGAACTCTGTCCTAGATTTATTTCATGTGTTCATTTAGAAGGAAGTATCTAATGAAAACAACCTTTCTGTATAAAAGAAGTTCTAAGATGTAAAGAAACTTGAAAATGTCTTCAGCCCCTCTGTTTCCCAACCAGTTCAATACAGCAGCATTTTCTCTTATCTGCACCTTTCCCTAGGGGTTTTCAAAGAGGAATGGGTAGTTTAAATAACTAAACCTTATACCTTTGAAAAGATATCAAACCATCTATTCTTCAAATATACATCATCTTATTTTTCCGCTCCTTACCACAGTGTTGTTAGATGAACCCTGAATTTCTGTAAAGGTTCCCCAGATGCCTAGAATATGAGGAATGACCCCAGCCCACACCTGACGAGAGAGGAAAGGCAATTCTTTCAAATACCGGCATGCATTCATGGATCATTCAGCTCAGCAGTGAGATCAGAGCTGAGCACTGCTACAGTGCTGAGTGCTGGAAGTGTTACCTTTGAAATCCAGGCTGAGTCCACCAGCTATAATGAAGGAGAGCCAGGAATAGAACAGCCCCGTCAATATGACTGGCAGGGGACTGGGAAAGCTGTCACGATGTCACAGTGATATGTACCTCACACGTGTGTCATACCTCTATCTGCTAGTTAGTAACAGAGGGATTAAGGGATCTGAAATTGTGATATTTTCAATCCAACTTTAAAATTATGTGCCTCAAAAAAAAAAATTAAAATATTAAAGATCCACACAAATATGTCTTTGTCCTTAAGCTAAAGTGGGTTCAGCTGAGGTTAATACTACTGGAGAGGTAATTGCAACAGTTATCTAAGTAAAACACCTCTGCTGAAGTCCCGAACCTAAGGGCATCCATACCAACTGAGAATTTAAGCCAGCATATGGAAAAATAGTAACTATTCAGGGAGCTGGCTTAGATGAGCTGCAGTATCTCTCACACCTACCAGTCTCTGGTAATCAAGATCATTGTAAATGGAAAGGCAGTAGCTTTTCCCAGTTACAACTGCTACTAGATTTCATTATAAAAGAATTTGCTCCCAACTCAATTTAGATATGCTGTATGCACGCATAATTAATGAATCTGTTCTGACATTGAGGGAATCAATGTGCATTAAATTAATACTTCTTAAGCTTGAAGTAAATTTAACTGAACTGTCCATTCTTTTGCTTTGTAACTTTGACCTTTGTTTAGTATTTTCCTCCCCTTGTGTATGAGTAGAAAAAACTGTATTTTTATAACCCTTTCTAAATTTTATTCACACTACAATCCCCTTAAAATCTCACTTAATGGAGAAGTGCATGACGGGAGTAAAACACTTTAAAACAACAAAGGCATAGCTAGGAAAATTATAAATACTGGATTCTCTATGTTGTATTTAAATTGCCTTGTTCTTGCCTATCTAGTGGTCATCACAACTCTGACTTAAGATATTATCCTTCAAGCACTGATTTCTAATGCTCACCTCAACATAATAGTTGTCAAAACTCAAAGCATCATACTAACATCAGCTCCTGTGCTACAAGGAAGTATACATAACATCTGTTTTGAAGAAGTCTTCCTATACATATGCATAAAGCATGGATACCTATGGCACTGAAGAGAATTTTCTGCTTTGGATTTAAAAATACACGTACAAAGATGTATTTTTCAGAAATATAAAAACTTTGAAAAATGATCTGAGAAAATGTTTATCAATACTAATTATCATATTTTACAGGTTTAAGTATGTGATGGGACCCTGAATTAGGACAGTAAATATGGACAGATACACCTTTTCTGTAAAGTGGGTGCACCAGAAGGACCTAGAGAAGGAAATAATCTCTCAACATCTGTGGTGTTGTACCAGGAAAAAAAAAAAAATAATCTATCCCATTGTGTTCTATGTGAAGCTAAATTAAAACAGGGGATCTTGTTCTACAAAAAGACTGAGATTCACTAGTGAGAAATACATGTACCACTATTATGTCATATAAATAGAGTATCTCTTTATAAGATCAAACCTTACTGCACATGGAATGTAATTAACAAAATATATTTTTAAAAAATATTGGTTCTTCATAAAGTAAAAATACAGAGCTTGATAAACAGCATCTAAGAAAACAAAAATACTCCTAGATGCTTACACCTGTAAAGGTAGGCTTTGTTTTATAATTAGGGCTCCATTGCACAACGTATATACTTAAAAGACAGCCAATAGCTTTACATGTGCAGTTACCCTTACAGTTAATGGAAGTTGCATGTGTGTATATATAAATTAGGGAAGAATGTGGATTGGGTTTACAAGGTCTCCAGAGGTAACTTACGCCTTGAAGGTAATGACTGAACCTTGACTTTACAAGAAACCAGAATCACCATCACTGAAGGCAATAATTGTGCCACAGCCCCTGTTAGAACAAATTTCTGCCTTGCAATGCAGCTCCATTCTTGGATCTCCATCTTCGTATGAGTAGAAGGACGAGCAGTTAAATTAGGTGTTGTAAATCTTAAATTTTTACAGAAGACACAGAAAGATTCAAACTAATCTACAGAATATTCAAACTAATATGTGACAGTTGTTCATAATAAGTTTGTTTTGTGTTCTATTTCCTTCAGGCAGTTTTATTAGGAGGAATAATGATAGAATCTAATAATTCAAGTTTATTAGAGCGAAGTACTAATATACATCCCTAAATTTTTTTAAGCTCTTTACTCAACACATGGTTGTAATAGCCACTTGATTATTGCTTTTTACTTCACAAATAGCTTTATACTTTATGCATTTTTTTCTTTGTTGTAGTAGGTAAGAAAAGAGATATATTGTATCAGAAAGAAAAATAAAGGAAGATGACAGAAATTTTGTGACGTCTAGCAAAGATTAGGAATTTTGCAGTTTAATCTAAATGCTTGTCAGTAATCATCATCCACTACTTAAGAGTAAAGTACCACTTCAGGAATTATCAATAACTGATATGTCTTTTCCGTTCTTTTTTTTGCTGTCCACTCACCTTTTAATAATGTCATTGTTTTTTAGATCAGAAGTGTGATCGCAATGGAAAACACAGAGGTTAGAAACATGGTAAGTATTTTTTTTCTTTTCTCTCCATTCCCCCCCCCCCCCCCCCCCCATGCAAATAGAGAATTTTTTAGGGTCAGAACATTTCATATCACTTCTCACTATAAAATTTATTTTTTATAGGAATTGTGCTGCTATAATAATTTTTCATTGCAGATTTTCTGTTGCATTTTATGCATTAGGTGGTCTGTCATATGCATAATTAGTAATTATAGGACCCACAGTCAATAAATCATGAAAACGTATTATCTTTGCATCACACTTTACTTAGGTTAACAACAGTCTGATGCATAGTAGAGGCTGTCACTAGCATTCAATGAAGATAAATCATAGAACTACACAGCTCATAAGCTAAATTGTAATAAATAATTCCGTTCACTATTGTTAAAGGCCTTGTGACACTGCAGTTAAACATGGCTGAGCACAACTTTTTGTTTATAACAGGAATATGTGCTGGTGCTGACAACTGTACCCATGCTGGTGGCCTAGAGACCAGTGAAGGACTGTTAACTATTTCTTTTTAAGTTGGAGCCCTTATGTAGAGTATACACACCTTATAAAAAATTTACTACAGCTATTTGCTTTGCTGTCATTCTTGAAATGCCAGCATGGGAAGAAATGCCTCTGTTTCAAAAATGATGTCACTTTTGATAAATAGCGTACTATAGTGTTGTCATTTGGTGTTCTATTGACAAATGAGGAAAAAAATCCAAAAACTTGAATTATTATCTAAAATGAGGCTACTTTTTAATGTAACTACCACAGGAAAGTTGCTACAAAAATTATTAAATAACAAGCCAAATAATTTGAACATGAAACGTCCTATTGAGCACTTACTGTGTTTAATACTTACCAAATTTCTCTAAAATATCCCTTTTACAATTGAAGAAGTTACATACATTCATCTTCTGAACTACTGAAAACCCAAACATCATTTTGTCGCTTAAATTGATACAGAAAATGTTACACACTCAAAACTCTGCCTATTTACATTTACATAAATTTGTCTGCTCGTTCCACTTGTACATCACTGACACAAAACAACTTCAACAACAAAATATGTTATAAAACAACAACAGCTTTGCAATTGTCCTAAAAATCCACAATAAATTTATAAATGCATACTAAGTAAATAAACATATTTACCATAGTAAATCTGTTGTTTCATGCATGTCTTGCCTTCCTATCACAGAGACCATCTGGAAATGGATTTTTAAACAAAATGTTGTTGAAAATTTGGTTGTGTAACCAATGTTGTTTTACTTTTAGTTTGATGAAAAATATAATAAAGCTACATCTGAGATTTTGAAGCATGATAAGTAGAAATCAAATTTCATTATGGATTGTTCCTTATCGCTTACTGGCAGGAATACCAGTAGAAGAAAAAACTTCAAATGACACTTTTACCAAAATAATTCATCTATACATTGCATGTTAAGTTGTTTAGTGCAAAATAATTTAACCAGCTGTTTATAAAAAACTTTCCATGCTACTTTGTTTAGGATTGGGTTAAACAATACAGAAATTAAAGGCAGCTTGATAAACCTTGTTCTGTATTTGCTAACTTCTTTTTAAACTTCTATGACCTGTCAA
This sequence comes from Falco biarmicus, assembly GCF_023638135.1. NCBI lineage: Eukaryota > Metazoa > Chordata > Aves > Falconiformes > Falconidae > Falco > Falco biarmicus. The sequence continues at coordinate 26,205,054 of NC_079291.1, forward strand.
ACTGGTAGTTAATTGTTGATTTACTACAGAAGGCTGGTAATTATTGTTACTCATTAACTACAGAAGGCTGGTAATTATTGTTACTCATTTACTAAGGACTTATGATTTTCTCGGCACTACAGAAGATCAGGACACACACAAAGTTCTTAGTTCTTGCTTTCATTCTTTTAAAACATGGCAACAGGAAAGCCATTTCAGCTTCACATAATAATTTTAGGCTTATAGTTTGAATCAAGCTCAGTCAGTCTTCATGCCATTCAGGTCTTTGTACTGTTACATTTGTTTTTACTTTACCATGCTGTAGGAATCTCCAGTTCATTCAAATAAAAAGCACTTCTAAGCAGAAGAAGGAACTTTCTCCAGGTTTCCATAGAAATGTCATACTTCGGGGGAAGTTACTTCTGCTGAATTTATGAGGTTAGTTATGATAAAGCTGTTCAGGTCTAACACTGAGAAAGCACAATAAAGCTTATGTTTTCGTGGAAAATTTGGAAGTTGACTCAGAGAAAAAGTGATAATAATTTAATAAGGGTAACAGTTTAAATTCTGATGCTCTTTTTTTTTTTTTTTGTTGTTTTTCAACAGCAGCCATATAGAATGAGCATATTCATTGTTGTCCTGCTGACAGCAAATTAAACATCCTGAGCCATTAAACTTCTAAGTCAAAAGAATCGGCAGTTCCTTAACGTGAATATGGGAGGTAATGTCCTGACAGGCAAATTGCAGATCTCAATTCAACTTCAAACCTTTCCTCCCTTGTGAGTTTTCAAATCCAAAATTAAGCAGTAGGCTTCTGAGTTAAAACCTGAGAGCCCATGTTAATAGCACGAGTGATGGTTTATTAATGTTACAACAGTTCTTGGCCCCCGTCAAACTGACTTTTCATAGGCCAAGTATCACACAGCAATGTTGGGAGAATCCTGGATTTTATTTCTAATATCTAGAATGTTTGGCATTTCCAAACATTGATAACAGTTGTGAACACAATGCACATACTGGATAACTGTGCGGGATGTATATGCATCTACAAGGAAAGGTAGGGGAATATAAAGTATATTAAAAACCCAAAGTTCTACAGGCCTAGCATTTGCAAGAAAGCACGTTAGTGTTTTCCGAAATGATCATATAAATCAGTTTGGGAATTATAAGGCAAAAAATAGAGGCAAAGTCAGTCATCTGAAAATCTTTGATCTGGATGGTCCTGAAATAACAAGACTACAGTTATTGATACTGAGTCAAAATAAGCACACCTTAAATAGTAAACCTCCCTGTTTTTCCACTTTAAATACAGCACCATTACACACAAGTATATCAAAGTAAGCAGGAATAAGATGTGGCAGTGAGGATGTAATCTGCAGAGTATATTTTTAACACAAGGCCTACATAAAGGTTTCCACCGGCTGGGGCCATAGGCAGAGACCCAAGATACAAAGCATATACAGCTCAAATAACTTGCTCTGAATCTTTTTTTCAGTGGTGGTTAACTCATCTTGTAAGTCTAAAGGCTATTCCAATGTTAACTGTCACCAGAAACATGTTGAAACCAAACCTCCAATGAGATACGTCCTTATCTATGAATTAAGTATGATGCACACCTACAGCAGCACTCCTTAAGAACTTCCCAGCTGGTTTATGCCCATGAGCTTGCTTTCATGCTGTTGGTATTTGTTTTATTTAATGGCTTTTCCTATCACAAATCCCGAGAAATTGTTCAAAGGGATTTAACAGACAATGGGGAAAACTTCATCAAGATAATTTGGGTTAAACTGAGGAATTCAGAGGACGCAACATTATGGGACTAAGCATATAGCATATTAAAATGAGTAAGCACAGTTAACGGGTTAAAATGATCATTTAGAAGCATACATATGATCCATGGAAAATTTCAGACAGTAAAGGCCTAAATCAATAGCAGTGTAGAAATCAGGGTAACTGTATATTGCATACGATGGGTCATTTCTCAAATTTCATATCAACTATGACAAGGGCACGAGATGCCAGTTTTGTTGTATTTTCTCATTAATCTTCTCTGCTGATCAGACAGTGGGCCAAGAGGCTGTACTGGTTGTTCCTTGCCTAAATTGCTCTCCACAGACATCCACAGGTGCCACTTGGCTGGTGGGGACAGCAGTAAAAACGGGCTGTTAAGAACAGTAAGGCCAGGAATGAGAGGAAATGGCCATGGATATGCAGGGAGTGGAAGTGCAGGAGGAAACTGGTAGGCATATGTAACGTGCATCAATGCTGCGGAACATTGGGAACATATCCTTTCCCATCCCCTCTCTTCCTCCCAAACATGCACTTAATATGTTCTGTAGGTGTAGCTCACATTGTAACTTGTTTAAATATGAACATCTGCATTTTCAGAGGGAGGAAAATACACCAAGCCTTTATCACAGACCATTTTAAAATGAGAATTTGCTGCTTGTAAGAAACATGAGTTCAGAATTTAAACCATGGCCTAAGGACAGAAGCAGTAATTTGTTTATGATAAATGTTGTAATAAACTAGTACTAGTTATAACTACAGCTCTCCCCCACCACTTTGTCACAAAATAATGATAGTACTTAACAAGTATAACAATCAAAACCGGTCAACTCCCCCTGCTTCTTTTTACTCATATAACAGGGCTTAAAAATTGTCTTCATTAAAGCACACTGGTTTTTTTAGGACCTGAGCTGAGCTGTACAATGCAAGGATACACAGACACACAGCCACTTACAGATGTATCTCCGTTACAGCTCATGGTCCAGCACTCCTAGTCCATAACAAGTATCTTAAGTAGGATACAGAGAATACTTAAGTTAGCAAGCTTACTGTTGCAGTTGGCCACAGTGCCTTTTTTCTTTATACAGTTGGGCCTTCCTCTCCCTAACCTGTTTTGTAGCATGTGTTTGTAGGAAGGTGTATCTTCAGTCTAAAGAACTGATTAAATGATCTTGCTATGTGGATGAAAAAAAAAAATATTTTCTTTGATCCTGTGTTCATTTATGAGCCAAGTAAAAAAGAATACTGCCTGCCAAAAAAAGTCTGACTTACATTCATTTAGCTGTAGAGCATTTATAGAAACCAAGCAAAGTCACGTTGCTTCAACAGACATTATGCAGCCCTGCATACACTAGCTTCTGTGCTCTCAGTTTTCCTCTGTCTTCATCTATTTCGTGCCTCTTTTGTTCACATCTGCTGTCAAGTTATGACAGAAATTATCATATTTAAATTACTGGCAGTTTACTTTTTCTCCTCTGCTGTGATCAAGGACGTGGGATTTCTCAAGAATTTAAATAGCTGCATTCTTTACATTTTCTGTCTCCTCCTTCCTTCACCAAAAATTGGTTCATAGCACAAAGAATAAATGCAAATTAGCTCCAGGGAGAGTTATGGTGTTTTAATCGGGCTAGAATAATTTGTGAAGTTTTAAATTTTAAATACAGATCACAATTGGTGTTCCTTATTCCAAGTAATTAATGACTGACAAGTATGACCAGGTTGCTAGAGTGTCTTAGCAATCTCCTAACCCTCTATTTAGTTAGAAAATAACTAAAACTGTGGAAGAGCCACATTTATTATGATTTATTTTTGCTAGACCTGAGCATGTATTAGCCTTATAGCATGTTAAAAACCTATCTAACCTTCCATTTTGGTAGCTACTCTTGGTAAATTCTGAAGAATTAATTAATTCAATTAAATAGACAAAATAAATAAAACACAATGCAGAGAAGGAGCATATATGTGTACAAAAGCTATCATTAAACAAATACAAATCTAAAGGCAAAGCTCTCATACCATATCATAGTTATCTGCTTTTTCCCCTTACCTCACATTCACCCCTTCTACAGTTCTGTCAAGGCATCAGTTAAGACCAGTATTTTATCTTTTTTCTAGTGAAACACTTATTTGAGTAATTTAGTTGGGCTTCAGTATTTATGTAAAAACACATTCCTACCTCAAAAAACAATCAAATCCCAAACCGTCCTCCAATCAGATTGGAATGAAAAAATAAGATTTCCAGCACTGCATTGAGATATTGATTATTAGCAAGTTACTTTAAGCTTGTGATCTATTTTTATAAACTATGATCAATAAGAAGTCAATAATTTAATGGATTCTTCTGTCAAGTTGCAATTAAATACATCTTTTCAGTATGTACTGAACATTGATTTTTAGTTAGCAAGCAGAAGAAAGGTGAGAGATTTATGTGGCTTTCTTTTTTCATACTTATCATGAAACTCATGTCCCATGATCACAAAATATATGTATAGCAGTAGAAGAACGGATGGCATTTCATAACAATGGAAGGTTTTAAATAATGATTTAGATGACTGAACCATCTGTTGGCAACCAAGGTAGAAGCTTGTTTCTCCAGGTGACTGGTGAACAAAACAAATGGAAAGAGGCCCAAACACAGTAAAGGAGGACATTTTGCAGTGACCAGAGCCTTTCTAGTCCTACCAGTGACACAAAACCCCCTAGCCTTTCAGTCTCCCAGATCACATGCTACAGCACACCCCAACACTGTACCTTGTACCCTAAGCTTTCACAAGCTATTAGGTGAGCTCTAATAGTAACTGGGGTTCTTTAGCAATTCTATTTCAGACACTTAGCAAGTTTCAGACCTTTGTCTTTGAGACTCAGGCCCAGCCTATCCACAGCCTACATAGTGTGATTGTACCTGTTTCTGCAACCTGAACAAGTTATGCTATATAGTGTAATGGCTGGCTACCTTTTCTGATTAATGCAATATAAAAGTACAGGAGCCTTCACATTATAAAGGCTGTAGCTGAGGATATGTATTGTGTAAGACCTGCAACCAGGAACTCAAATAAAAGAGTTGTTTCCTTTGCAGTTTACTTGAAGCAGTAGCTCTGCAGAGGGCCTGGTACTATACAGGTACGGTCTTAGTGAATGTATAGAAAGCCTAACAAAAAAAGTTGCTGCAACAGCAAAAAAGCAAAGTGTAGATTCAAACTGAAATGCAAAAGTAGAGCAAGATCTGTCTCACCTCCCTTTTCTCTCTCTCCTGTATTTACTGATTTGAATACTTTTCAGTTTGGCCCATTAGATTTCGGATGAGAAAATATTCTATATCGCTGTCAGCAGTTCCGCTTCCCTTTGTGAGCTGCTCACACAATTGCTGTTAGTATTTCTTGGTTTTCAACTTTCTTACTGGCCAAAATCAACTAATTTTGACAGTTGCATGTTTCAGTGTATTACAAAATCACAGAAGGGTTGAAGTTGGAAGGGACCTCTGGAGGTCATCTGGTCCAACCCCCTGTTCAAGCAGGACCACCTAGAGCCACTGGATATCCCATTACCTGCTGATCTCAAGGGCATTGAGAATATGACTGTTAATAACGATTAGAGTTAAATAAAAAGCTGAAATTCATCTGAAATGATTTTATGCTGGAATGTCACTGACACTTCCAGACTGTTACTTAACAATTAAGCAGTGTATTATAGTTAAAACATTTAAACTCTAATATTTTAATAGCATTGCAATATTAAAAAAAAAAAAACTTAAAAAATTTATAACATTAAAAATATTATTAAAACATTAATGTGATTATCAGAAAAAGCAGCATATCCAGAACAGCAAAGGTAAATTGTCAGACAAAACACTGAAAAAGAAAAAAAAAAAGGCTTTTTCACTAGGAAGACTGTGTTTGCAAATTATATCACTGTTAGTGAAGGAATAATGTATTCCTACACCGAGTTTGAAACATCTGAAACCTGTATTATTTGTGCCCTTTTAAATGCAGATAAATGAACAGATGTTAGCTCTACACATTGCCAGAGCTTTGCCATTTGCCAGGGTTGTGACAGCTAGAACCAGTGTGAAACTGCAGGCTGAAGCATTTGACTAGGGAAGATCAAAGGAAAATAATTGAAATTACAAAGGAACTGAAAGACAGTTCAAGCATCTTAGAACAAAATCACAATTTATATGCATTCTGAATTAGCAAGTATAAATAAAAGTGCCACTAAGAAACAGAAACAGCTGACTGTAGACAGGATGTATCAACTATCACTAACCTCCAGCCTGCAGGTTATGGATTAAAGCACTTAAAAAAGAAAAACCAAACCAAAAAAAAACCCAAAAAAACCAAACCAAACCAAAACCAAAAAACCACCGACAACTTAGAAAAGGAACAGAAGCACTGGCTTCTCATATCGAGAAGAGTGACATTATTTCTAGGTCATAGGGAGCAATGCAATTGTTTGTCATTATTGTGGTAATGAAAATACCATCTTTTCTTATGCTCTATGGCCCCAACCCCATAAAGACTGGTTCTTCATTCTAGCACGTTTCAAACCTTGGATTGACTTTGGTCTACTGGATGCTAAGTATATTTCATGGAATTTCACAGATTTTGGTAGAAATGTAGATTTTGACTAGGACTTTGGCTATTGTGCGTGAACTGGAGTCATCTCACTCTCGTTTTAACCAGTATCATTTACCCAAGATCACCCAGGAAGCTATAAAGTGAATGTCTAGTATCTAAAGAGCATATTTTGTCTCTGCAACGTAAACAATTCTGTTATATATCCCCATATGTTTAAATACTGTATTACACATATAGCATTTTCAAGACCTTTGAAATCTGAGGCTTTCAAAGTACTTTGCTACCATTAAGGAATTTATTCTTATAAAAATTTAGTGATGGTTGTATTTTGCCCCTCTCAAACTACATATTTACGTACAACCAAGCTTGCGGTTGGATGTCAGGCATTCTGTCTGAAGAGCTTCTAACTTGGCTAACTCAGGCTGTTTACGGGCTGTTAGATGCACAAGAGCAGCTTAGCACAAATCCTCTAGCCAACATATTTATCTGTCTTTTCCATCAGTTTAGAACAGAGCTGGGAAAATGATGGGCAGGGAAGAAAAGTAGCTTGCTAAACTAATACCAGAAATCTGAGAGATTTAAACCTATTATCCTCTGTTACTGAGGGCTACCCTATCTACACAGCCCATTTCTATTTCTGTATTCAATGAGCAGAATCATAAATTTGCCTGTGCAAAAAAAAAGTATTATGTTAATATTGAGCCTTTTGTGGATATATTATAATGATCATATATTTAAAAGATTATAAAAAGAATTATTACCATGAAAAATTAATAAGAATGCAAGATCCCATGAATCTCTTGATCTTTTGCCCTTCTCTTGTAACAATCTCAAGTGAATCCAGAATAACTGCCTACTTCAGTCCTTAAGTGTACATCAACTATCAAGTAATTAACCTTAAAGAACGTACTGAATACATTATTAGTTCCATCAAAATTGTTATAAACACATTACTCTGAAATTTCCCAACCTGTGACCTTGGAAATCTCCCCTGGGTAGCTGTAAAAGACCAGCTGCAGGGGTCATTTAAAACGGAGTCCAACAAAGCTCAGAAAAATACACTACAGGGAAAAATGCTGCCATAAATGGGGAATTCAGCTGACTGCAAATTAATAGACCTTTTACATCTCTGATTTGTATGGGTTTACGCAAACATATAATTTACTATATTTGTAAGCCTGCTATCTTGTATATTAATGTATCTTTTTTATTACAATTCTCAGCTGTTGAAAAATCCCAAACCCACAAGCTTCTGTCCTAAAACAACCACCCTAAAATAATGTTTTGCAATAACAGTTAAAATAATTTTGCAATAAGAAGCAATCATAGATTCTGTTAACCTGTATTAAGATGACAGCACTCAGGAAATAAGCCAGTACCTATCGGTCTTGGGAGTGATCGACCTTCCAAAGCTATGCAAGGATGCTAGGAAAACCATCAACAAATCCCTTTTTTTGTGGATTGCCTTCCTTTGCAATCACCCCATATTGCTAAGGCATCGCATCATATATTTGTCCATCTTTATATAACTTTCTTTGGGTGATGCCATAAATCAGCAGGCTGAAACACTGGCAGCATTAAACTAGTTATTTTACTAACTGCTACCTTATGCATCTTTCTGTTATTTATGCTGCAGGTTACCTTTACTCTTATGTTTTTTTTCCTTAGCTTACTCTTCAAGAGATTATATACTGTCACCATACTTTTGAAGTGTGTCTAGACAGCAGTGCAAGTAGAACATGGGTAGAATGTCAAGCTACCCATGTTTTTTGAAAAAAGTCAAGCTTTCCTGACTTTTTAGTGTCACCCTCACTTTGATTGGTGCAATGGGACCACAAACACCACAACCCAGGGGTCCTCAAACTTTTTAACCAGGGGGCCAGCACGTGGATGAAGTGGCAGGCAGTCATCTGCGGCTGCTTGGTTTCCCCCCCCAACCCCTGGCAGGGGGGTTCTGTAAATACCGGGGGCCGGATTGAGGACCCTGGGGGGTTGTATCCAGCCTGTGGGCCATAGTTTGAGGACCCCTGCCACAACCCAAGGAAAACCTGAAATTTGCAGGCCAACCAAGTAATGGTTGTGTATTACTTTGTCGTAATAAGTGCTAATGCTGGTGGAAACCTAATTAAGGGCAAAACAGCTCAGTATGCATTCAGTCCCCCTAGATGTATCCAGTTCCCAAATCTGTTTTCATGATTATGTTGATGTTCACATTTTTCCACTGTTTTTACTAATGAAGATATCAAATACGAAATGAGTTAAAAGTATTGACAAAACATGCAGTTACCCCAGGAAGTATTACACAAATATGCCTCCAAGATGGTGAAATAAGTGCCATAAATGGGTTCCGGTCCAATAAATACATGGAGCAGCTTGGTTAACTAAAAGAGAATTTAAACTTGAGTTTGGTTGCCCTTTCTGCATTGACAGATACAGCATGGCGCAAATTCCAGGGAGTTCTTAGTCAGCTGTATTTTGGAATTTTATAGGATTAGGTCTTCAAAATAAGACAAAACCATCAAGTTACTTTTTCTGAATTTATGCTTGTTGGTTTGATGACATGTACGTGATGACATGGAATTTTTTCTTTGCGTAACACTTGAGAAAATTTCCATTTGTCCCATTGTCACAAGAATTCAGTGAGAGGATTGGTTCTGCTGTCCTGTCATAACAGCTTTTCTGCACCCATTTACAGGCGATTAGCTTCTTAATAGAGTCACTGGTGCCTAACAGTTTTGTTTTAGACATCTACCCACTAGCAATTGCACCAGTGATTACAGGCAGGCTGTATTTGCATATACATATGTACCCTGAGAAGCCAAATTAGATCCTTGATTATTTCTGTTTGTATGCTAGGATATATTTTTAACAATTTTAATAGTTGTTTTCAGTTCCCCCATGTGATTTAGGTGCCTTAGGTGTTAGATTATATAATGGAACCTTAATTTGCAAAATTAAATTTCACATTGACATGGGATTTTCTGGAAAGTACCTGACCAGAAATCCTACTCAACATGAGGAGGGATTTCAGATATGTATTCCTTTTTCACTGAGGATACTGCAAATAAGACATAAATCAGATGGATCCTCAAGTGCAAGTCAGCTAGCACAGGAATCTTTGCTTACAAAAAGAATAGACATTTAATTTTTCCATATTTTGTAAATATGCAATGGCTCTTCACATTTTAAATATTTTTAATATTTTAAAGGGATATCAGAATTGTGGTTTGGCTTCGTTCCAATAGCAAAGGGTATTTATGACTTGTCCTGTATGTAATGACATATGAATGTAACAATGTCTATACCCATCACTGACTTCATAAGAATAAATCCAATTATTCAATTCATTATGAAACAGCCGCCATGAATTAGTAATGTAATGTTCCTTTCATCTCTAACCATCACATAATTCAAAATATTCTCAAATACTCTATGGTTTCCTGACTTTTTTAAAACATGCTGCCTATTCTTTTTACCTTGCCAAAGTGTTCCCTGAAAGGTGACTCTCACCAGTAACATAACACATACTCTGAAATACACAGTGTTGTAATCTCAATAGCTATCTCTACAGGAGCTACTATTAATACTTGTAAAATACAGAATTCTCTCTATTCGATAAAAAATACTCCTTGTGTAATTACTATAAAGAGTCCTATAACGTTTTCTTATAAGGCAAACATACATGATTTGACAGAATCAGACACCAAATAAGGAGGTAAACAGGTTAAGTGGTAAGCTTGTTAAAAATGAAGAACATCAACCTTCCTGTCGCCTTACAGTGCAAGAAAAAAGAATATCTGCTTATTTCTTACAATTATTCTACAGACTGCTCAGGAGCTGGGAATGTCAGTCCACAGCTACCTATTCCTTGTGCGTGACTCCTGATTTTAACTATAGCTGTATTTGCCTTACCCGACCTCTCTCACCTGGGGACTTCTCTCCCCTTAAAATTTTAGACTCCCTCCTCCTGAGTGCTACATGCTTGTAATTCCTTAAGTGAAATAGAAAAATAAAACAAAAAAAAAAACCACCCCAAAAACAACCTCTCAAAGACCCAACCAAACCCTTGGGATATGTGGGGGGTTTATTGATTCATTAATATCTGTGGAAGCCTTTTAAAATAACAGTTGTGAATAGATTGGTAATTTTAAGAAAAAGCTTAAAGCTTCCATCCAGGGCAAAGTTCTTAAATAACAGCCTTTCCTGTACAAGAAGGTAAATTGCAATATACGCCCTAAAACTTTGATTACTTTTAACAAGAAGATTTAAAGCACCAGCTTCCAATAATTTTTTTGTTGGGTCAAGAACACCTCTCGTTCCTATTCCTTTTGAAATGTTTAGAACTTCTGAAAATTTACACCCTCCTTAGACCGAAGGATCAGAAATCACGGTGAGGTGGGGTAATTCTTCAAGCAGAGCTCCCTAGTGGCTGCAGACCCATCTCTGCAAGAGATGCAAAAGCATAAAGTTCCTAGAATTTTTAGTCCAGAAACCTTGAAGAACTAAGTATCTGCTCTCACTCATTAAACATTATCATTCTCTTTTTTTTACTTTTGTAGCCATCTTTCTTTTCACAAAGATGTAACTTTTAAAAATCTTGGCTGTTATTTTTGGTGCAAACCAACCAGGAACAGCCAGTCAGAGTTTGTGACCAGTTTTCCCTTTCAGGTGTTGTTCCCTTTCCATGTACTATTTCTAGTATGAAAAAAAAATATAACTGTAAGGAATAATATATGTTCCATGAAACAGGAAATACTGCATACATTGAATTATCTTTATCCAAAATTATTTGATATTAACTACTGAGTTGAAGCCAAACTAGTGAAGCACTCAGGTTCTGTCCTATTTGTTTATTTCTTAGTTTACTTAAAGTTGGTTACATACTTCCCTTGTAACTCTTTTAACTGACTTTTTACCCCAAAAAATCATGGAATTCTCACCCTTTATATGTAAAACTTCACAATTCCAGCTCAGACTTTCCTAAGGGGGTGTGGAGTGTAGCCAAAAAGTTTCTCATATTGCCTCCATTAACTAACACAGATTCACTGCAAAGCAATAGTTATTCATATTTACATATATCTGCAATGAATCCAGTATAAATAATGTATTTTTTGTTGAAATTTTGTTTTTAAAAACATGAATTTGCTTGTGAAATGACCAGCAATGACAAATAACAAGGAAATATTCCAAATAAACATAAGATGTATTGCCAATGACAGCAAAAGCTTCTTTTGATTTGTATATAGAAATACTTGAGGAAAGGCTTATTAGAATACATTTTTAATCCCATCAAGACTTAAAAAAATTACAGTTCCTACTCCAAGAATTTGAACCATGAGTTTCCATATGTTTAAGCAACTATTATCATAGAAATCGCTTCTTTCTATGTGTTACATTCTAGCACTATAAATCTAGCTATAAAGTAGCAGGGCATATCCAGAACTACTAAGGAGAAAAAAAGTGACTGATCTTCCAAAATACTTTCTACCCCAGTTCAGGATTTCTAATTGCCTACAGCTCAGCTGAAGTGTGATTTGTCAATCTGTATTTGGGTATTTGTAAGTATTTTTCTATCAGATGGATAATGGTATGAGAAACAATAGATTTTGCAGCAGCTGAAATTAGTCATGTAAATTTTAAACATCAAGAGGAAGAGTTTAATACCATTTAAAAATAGTGTAATTTTTTAAATTAAAGATGTCGTTAAAGAACTGGACAGTAAAAGATATTTGATGTTGACTCTTCTTCCTATGATCCATTTCTATTTCTTGATTATAATTTGCTATATATTACTGTAAATTGCTTTTCAAAGCATTCACTGAAATCTTGAAAATAAAAAATACCTTTTAGTAAAACCAATACAAACAGATTTCTTTTCAATACAACATATCTATGAAAAAGTTTATGAAAGACAGGAGATTCTTGCTGATGTTGATACATTTATCCATTAAATTAAACACAGGGAGATAAATATCAATTTTGTTCAAAGGCCAATTTATTCATCTGCTATGTGAACAAGCAAATCAATGAAATCATTTATCCAAAGCTCACCAATGTTTGAAAACTCCTTTCTCCTCCTGTTCAAACCCCTTTTCAGGAGTCATACATAAACATGAAAGCTTTGTAAATGTGTTGTGGAAGACACAGTTATGGATTGCCTTGATCATTTGTGCAAAAATTATGTTTAGTATTCAGAATAATGTTTTTGAACTAAATGATAAAACAGATTAAAAAAATCAATCTTGTGTCAAATATTAAAATGTGCATGAATTTATCTTTTATCTTTTAATAGCATTTATCTTAATCTCTTCTTCAAATTACAGCTTGAAATCCAGCTAGATGATACACCTTTAGATGAGATTATTTATTGATATGGACTTCTTAGGGAATATAGATCTCTGAAAGGAGTAAAGAGACGACACACTTTAAAAACTCAGTCACTCCCCTTAGAGTGAGGAAAAGCATTCCCAGCTACAAGCCAGTTTTCCCAAGCTCTGACGAAAAGTCACTGCTGAACAACTTACAGACATTTCAGAGTCCTATAATACCCTTGATTGGCAAGCCCTGTGCTTTATTAGCGTACACAGACACACAAGCTAGGGATACATATTTTGGTATTTGTGATGGACTTTAGACCACAGCAATTTCACAGGGTCCATATGAAAGCAGAGCTAAAAGGAACTCAGCCTCTTTTGCTCACTAGAAATTTTTTTATAAGTTAAAAGTATCATTAGGACTTGCATTGTTTAAATTTTCATTTTGTTGGGGATTCTTCATTAAACACAGAGTTTAGTATCCACAAACACCAGTAGCTATTTCTTTACAGATAGGTCTTTGTTTGCATAATCCCACCTACTCACTGAAAATTTAGGCAGACTTGGGAGGCACTGTTACTCCGCCTTGCTCAACAGAAGCAATGCATATGAAACAGGCAAGGAGCACTGTCACTAGCCCAGAGAAATGTTATCCCATGTGCTTATTCTGTTAATTGTATATCCAGTAGAAGCAGATGTTCATGCACCACATGTACAAATTAACACTCTGGTAAAGAACTATCCCCGTGTTGTCTTTTCTTAACTACACGGTACATGACATCTTCTTCATGGACTCGGATCTACATCCTCTGTAGGCAATAAAGAACAGGCACATAAGTATATGGTGTTGCCCTTGGCTTCTGCCCTCCTTCCTAAGAAGCAGGTGACAATGACTGCTATTTCAGCAGTTAATGTTTAATAGCAGCTATACAACGGTCCTCTTGGATAGTAACGCTTGTTTTAAGAACTGGATCATTAACAGGGAGAAGTATGTTCCTGAAAGATACAATTTTTTATCCCATAGCCACGCTATCACTACAACAGGAATATTAAAACAGTTATGCAAATGATACAACTGGCCTTGAAACTTCTAGGCTATCCCATGAGAATTGATAATATCCTGTAAGTGACTGATAATATCACTCTGCAGCTCCTGCTAGAAAAAAGTGATTTCTCCTGGCAAAAGTCCATTCATTTTCTGGCTTACATGAATGGATACGGAACTGGATTAGTCATGGTTCATCACTGTGAAAGATAAACTTTCCTGAAACTGTAAAAAGAACCTATGACAACTGCCATTCAGTAACACAATCAAAAGTACCATCTTTGCCAAGTTTTTTGTTGTTTGTTTTTTGGTTTTGTTTTTTTAAACAAAATTCTGTTATCTTTTCTCTAGGTGGTAGTCCAGGGTAGACTCCTATGGGAGTAAAACCTATGTATCCTTTTTATCATAGTCCACTCTAGAGAGAGAAGGGAAGGATTTAAATCTTCACAGACATATATAGAATTTTAAAAATGAAAAAGGCATAACAACCTCATTATGAATTTAGAAACAATGCGTGCTTTCAACTTTACAGTTAAATCATGTTATAAATAATTCAGGAAAAAATGTTTCTTCAACAAAATTAGAAAGTTTTACAAGAGAGAATGTCTGTAGAAGCAAGGTGTGAAAAACAAGGTGTTTGTAAGGCTGAAGGAATTTGAAAAGAATTAAAATCTAGATTTCTGAACCATATTTAATCTATTAGATTAAATAGCTAAGCATTTAAAGGCTAAGTCCAACTTCTGTAATAGGTTTAAGAACTGAATCCAGAACACCAATGTGCTTCAGGAAAATTCATCTAGGAGACCTCAAATCATCCGTATTGTTAGATAATGTTACCATGGTTAACATACATCCATGGCCTTAGTTTAATGGAAATATATAGTAGCTTCATTGTTAAAATAAAAAAAAAGTGCCCAGGGTTAGACCACAAACCACTTAGAGCAATCACTGTTAGCACCGAAGGAGGGAGTTGGGTAACACTATGTGTCTGTTCAAAGTTGTAGACAACTTCCCATTGAAATACAAGAAAAGATATAATCTTCCTAAATCTTAATAGAAAACATCAGTGAAGGAAAACAGACAGCTCTGAAATTATTTCATAATGTTGGCAAGCAGCCAATATGCAGGTTAATTCTGAATTGTCACTAAAGATTGAATCACACAATGGATCAAAATCATGACAATCTGTCTGTGTAGTACAGAGTGGAGAGAGAGAGAGAAAGGTTTAGGGGAAGAAAAAGAAAAATCAAGACTGAATTAATAGTAAATTCAAAAGTATTGCTGACCGGATAAAATAATGAAAATAAAACTGTAACAATGAAATAGCACGTAAGACATCTGCTCCCTACTGTATATACTTTGGACTACTAAATACAACATGCTATGTAAGAAAACAAATCCATTTTAGTATATTCTCTTTAAGATTAACACAGATTATTACTTTTTTAAATCTGATAATCCTCTATTTAAAAATATAATTACCAATTGAAAAGGAAGAACACTTTCAGAGTAAGAGCAGAAAAGACTGGAAAATGTATGCCGATTATCAAATAGACTGCTTGCTCCCAGCTCTAAGCTGCTATCAAAACCACCTTTAAGATAAAAGAGGCACTGATAAGACATTGTGTGCACTTTGAAGGATAACCTCTAATTAAGTTACTGTTTTCTAAGGACATTGTAACCTTATATTTGATTTATTACAAAAACTAAGAGATAACTTACTCTTGATCTAATATTGTTCTTGGTCATTGACCTGTCCACATACAACATCTTATTCCAGCTTTTCAAGATTTTAAAGCCCTGCTATGGACAAGTTTATCCTTTCAGTGAAAAGTTCTACTCATTTTAAAAGGTAATTGTGCTGAAAAGATAAGATATGATCATCACCTATTAGCTGGCTTCACTAAATTTAGTGTCTATGTCCTAGGCTAAGATATGCATTAATCAGAGCCTCACACAGCATATTTATTTCAAATCCAGCAGCCACTGAAGTGTGTTTTAAGGTACCGGGCACATAAATCTATAAACAGCCCCAGTTTAGCACCTCTTCTTGATAATACACCTAATTCCCCTAAAAAGCTGGCATTTTAATACATTGTGTAGGAACCACCCTGTCTTCCACCTGACACAGACACATAGAAAGGCTCAAGCCGAATCATTTCACCTAAAGGTGCATTTACCTATTTATTATTTTATTTTAATCCAGTGCACCAGGACACAGGTTTAGTCCAGCTGTGAGCACACTCCCTGTCTCAGCATGGAGCACCAGGGCTTTGGTTATCAGCAGGCAATATCTACTGCTTCCTTAAGCAGCTTGCGCTTTGCTGTGATTTAGAGAAAAAAAATCACTACCTTGCAGAAAGTCACTGGAAGCACACCAGATGATAACGAAGATTAAACCACCTAAGCAGATCAGTCACATTTTGAAACAGTAGTAGTCAGCTGCCAAAAAACACTAATGATTTTTTTTTACTGAGTTAATTATAAACAAAGGCAAAAGCCCACAGAAAATAAGCTGTGTGGCAATAATTCACATGGATTTTTAAGAATATATGATCAAATTGCTAATGTGATCTTAGAAAAAATGAACTCTGAGAAAATACTAGGGGCATGAATGGACAGGAAGAGTTTAAGAACATATGAAATTTTTTGCTCTGTTGATCTTACTAACCTTATGGCCTCCAGAAATTCTTCATCATGGCCTTGGCTTATGAGGTTTTTGCTATGGACCGCTCAGTGTTTAAGGACTGCATAGCCTGGAGTTGTGGTGGGTCCTCAACCTGCTGCCAGAGCCTGCTAAGTAAGTTCTGAGTTGTTCTTGTATTTCATATCATTCAGCAGCAAGACCATATTCCTCCCTAGAATTGATAAGGAATTATATATGGCAAAGGAAAAGCAAGTGGCAGGAGATCCATCTTGACTAGAGGAGGTATTCGAGAACTCATTAGAACAAGTAGCACACTATACCTAGGGAATAAGCTTGCATGGGTGCAGCAATACAGTAGATGTCTAATTAATTTTCATCATCATATTTGGGTCTGCTAAGTAAGATGCACATGAATCTAGGTTAAATAAGTAGGGCTGACAGGGAACTAAAGACTGAAGGTTTATCTGTCTATTTAGAGCTATAGTGTGTTTCTATAATTCTTCCTAACTGTGGGGTTTTGGTTTTTTTTTCTTTTTGTTTGTTTGGTTTTTTTAGTATCAAGGTGCACACTTGCTGTCCTGAACTTAAAGGAGGTGCACTAGGCACGGCTTCAGAGACTATGGGGCCTTCTCTGACAAATGGGCTGCATACGTGCTAATGTTCAGCTACAGGAATCTGATACAATGAGATGATGCATTTTGCTAAAACTTAAGGTTTCATTGAAAAAGAAAGTTTTGCCTGTTAAAAAAAGATAAAAAGACTAGAATTCAAAAATCCATACTTACTATACCAGGGCAGTATTTATGGATTAAAACAAATTCCCTTTATGATATATATCATTAAACGATGCCAAATTTGTCCAAGGAGTTTTATGCCCTAATACTACCTCAAGCTTCTTTTGATCATTTGAATTTAGGCTTTTAGTTATTCTAACAGGTTTAGATTAACTAAGTGGAAATATTCAGCACGGACACACTATTACAATCATTGCACTGATCCTTTGAGATTAGCTCAGTTAACATTTTTCAAATTTCATTCACAAAGACCTTTATGTGAGCATAATGTTACTGTATGTTAAATCCAGCTAAGAGTGACATAGTTTAATGCTTCATAAATTCTCCAGTTTGCCAGCCAACTGCACGTAGTGAGCTCATCTGACAAGGTGATCTGTACATCATTGCTCACAGTGATTTATGCTGAAGGTTTGAATTAAATTCCTTTTTTTTCAGTATGCTCCATGGACAGCATGTATTGCAACATACCATCAGCCCCCAAGCTTCAGAGCTATACTAATTTTGTCTTTCTATTGACACAGTAACAGGTAACATACACTACACGTTGATACCCAAAAGAAGCAAAGTAAACACTAAATTCTGTTTTACTGGGAAAGGTGTAATACACTGTGACTCGAAGTTCATACATCCAATCTGGCTATGTTAACTTTCTGAGACCTGACACTCTAGGGAAGGTGTCAAAGAGATAGAAAAGGAAAAAAAGGGATGTCCCTTGGACAAAATCTTTACATTCAAAATGTATCTCATCTGCTTGCTACCATAGGTTACTGGGATTCGGTGCCCCAGGATGCCTGTCTCTGAACTGGAATGGAGTCCACGATGCTCTCCTGATTTTCTGTCTCTCTGAACAGGCTCAGCTCACACATTGCCTATTTTGCAACAGTAACAGGAATTTTGCTCCACTGAAAAAATGAAACATGGCAAACATTGATAGGTATAGATGCTGGAATAACAAAATCAAAAATTCTGTTGCCAAAAAAGAACAAAGTGGCATCCATCTTGATTTTAGTGTAAGGCAAAGCCCATTTCTTTAATAAAACTACATAAAGAATAAAAGATTCATATTCAGGTTGCTTTATAAGTTGTCAAGAGCTATATTTGGTCATAAATGAAAACATTTATAATTAAACTGATGCCAGTTTATCAGTATTTTGGACACAATATAAGAATTCATGCAGAATTTATAAAGGGTTGACAGAGGTAGTAACAAATGGCCATCAAGTGTTATAGGTAATCACAGTTTTAAATAAGTTGAGACGTGCTTATTACAATCACAGAACTCCTACTGTCTGATATTTCCCTATCAGACATATACTTCCAACATTCACAAATCCTTTATAAACCCTTTGCCAGTGGAAATCTAAATATAAAGCATATCAAACATCACTTGTTGGCTGTTTAAATCCAAGGGAACAGATTGAAAATGTATAGAAATTTAATTTGGGGTTTAGGCCAGTTCCTTCGATGATTTATTCCAATACATTATTAACATTTTTTTCCTTATTTCATTTCAAAACATTAAGATATTTTAGCATGGGTGAGTTTGGGAATAGTGGTTTCTCATCTAAAAAGGTGGTATTTGAAAAATACAATGGCAGACAGTCTAAACTAAGATTGACTGCTAGCTGAAGCGCTTGTAAGAAACTGAGATAAAGGGGTATTTTCAAATCATGGTTTGCATTTTTTTTTCCTAACTGTCTTTCAGTGACAGTCATTTTCTATCTTATTGACAAACTCTGCTTACTGTGATAGAAAGTTGCTTCTTGCTGTAACTCAGCTGAAATTGGAAGTTCTATATAAAGACACTCTGCTGTACTCCTGTCTCTACCGGAAAAAAAACCCCAAAACAATAATCTGTTGCTTTGCAGTGGGGATCAAGAAAAGGGAAATGTGCAGGTGCTAGATTTTAAAACAAATACTACAACTAGAATTTCCACAAAGAAAACTCAGGGATATTAGACACAAGACTTAATCAGCTTTGTGCACCTCGTCCAGTCCACAAGATAACGAAGCTGTACCATCCACCAATGTAATTGCAACATTTTGGTAGGAGTTAGAAACCTCATGTTGTTAAGTAATACCTTCATAAAGATATGAATCTTTTATTAACATAAGAGCCTAATCCAGTCACTTTGTGTGACAGGACCCTAAATCCCCGTTTAAGCTTCTGTTTTCTACTATAATACAGTGTTGAGAAAGAATTATGGGCAGTTCACCAGGTCAAGTCATGGTTACAAAGACAGTAAGGCAATCCAATAGCCAGAGGTACCACACCACTGCTTACAGAAGCTAAAAGTAAAGAATAAAGTGGTGAATTGTCAAAAACTCCTCACATGTCCAGAGTCTTAAGTTTTGAAAAAAAAAACCCAAAAACCCCCACAACAGTTTGATCTGCATCAATAAAAATGCCTTCTGTCTTTTTTTCATAGGGAAAGGAAGGAGGAGGAAGAAGAGGAGAGAGAGAAAGTACCCAAAACCACCAGAGTCTTTAACATGCATTTCAACTAAAAATAACTTAAAAATTAAAAAAGTAAAAAACATATGTAAATATGTTCTCCAATGGAAAATGGGCCAACAAAAATTAACTTCACACTGATTTATGCAGAAGAACACACTTTCCTCTTGGTACTGCACTGAATATAACCTGACAAGTGGTAAGACGTCCATCTAAGCCCTGGTTAGCTATCACAGAAGCACAGAGTAATTTAGGTTCAAATCCACCTCTGGAGGCCATTTGCTGCCATCCTTTCCTCCATGCAAACACAATTTCAAATTGGAACCAAGTTGCTCAGGGCCTTGCCCAGTCAAGTTTTAAAAATCTCCCAGGACAGAGTTTCTGCAGCTTCTCTGGGCAGATTGCTCTGGGGATTAACCACTTTCATTCAGAGTTTTTGTCAAATTAGAATTTTCCTTGTTACAACTGACCTAACTGCTATCTCTTGTCCTATTCATATCTTTCAAGGCGTTATTGCTACTTCTGCTAAATGAGTCCTACTCAACCATGATTGCCATTTTAAATGAGATATTGTGGAAAATGACTTCATTATGTTATTTAGCAACCATAGCATTTGTCTTCTATTTGAAAAGTGCTCTATAAATTAAATAGACCAGCAAATAAAACCAGTATCATTTATGTGAGCTTGTTTATTCATAGGATTATTTTATTTTTCCTGGAAAATCTCCAAGAGCCTTTCTTACCTAAGGTTGGCATTATATCGCTATAAGAAATGAAAGAAGATAATATGTAAAGTACATTAAAATAAATAGATAAGTGGAATGAATAGTTTTAAGATATGAGAAACACTGAGAACGGTGTCATTTTTAGTAAATTTCAACATGAGTTGTATTTTGGAGATGACAAGTGTTAGGGTATTTTACTTTCATATGCAAAGTAGAAAGAGTATTGCTTAGAAGTGTCAGTTTGTATTTCTGCCTATATCTATTTTTCCATATGTTGGTACAACGCAGGTACTGTTAATAACAAATCTGAAAGATGTAGATTTTTTTCGTTCTCTTTCCCTTAGAACAATATATGAAAAAAATCATATTATTGTCAAAACTCTGCCCAGCTGTGGGCCAAATGAAATTTGTTAGGAAGCCCGTCCTACTTACAAGTACTACAAAAAGCATGGCACAATGCTCCCAGCCATGAGTATTTCACATTCAGGGTATGACCCAGTGTAGTTTTTAAGAGTAACAGAAAAGGTAACTTTTTTTTTTTTCTTCCTTCCTTGTGGGTTTATTTTTTTGTAGCTAATTGTAAGACAGACTTTATTTAGCTCAGAACACATAAAACAAATGCAACGCCCTCCTCCCGCCTCAAGTATACACAGACCCCAAGTTGTGGAAACCACAACGAAAACAGATAATTGCTCACGGAATTTTAAAATTGGATTGATGTTATGGAAACAGAACAAATCAAAAACAAAGCTCTCACAGAGCAACAGGGCAAGATAAATTTACTCTTCATTTAGGTGCAAGGAGAATTACAGAGTTCTACTCCTTCCCTTGCATTCAGGCTCCTTCTCCCCTTGAAAGAGGCTGTAACTCCACCTTAGCACCAACTCTGGCATACTCTGATAGAAGGTTTTGCTTTGCTTTTATTTTTGTTTACGAAGAATACATGAGACCCCCAGTTCTGACTATCACACATTTTCCAGGCAAAACATGATTTACACAGAAGGGTTAAAAAGGAGGGAAAAAAGAAAGAAAGAAAGAGTTTGCTAAATATTAAATAAAGCATAGTAAAAAAACCACCTCAATTCTGATCAAGGTTGCTGGGTATCCCAAGCATCTTTAATGTCAGGCAGCCTGGTTATGTTGTGTCCCAAAATAGTGTTAATTCTGCAACCTAAAGAGTTCAAACGACTGAGAAAATATCTACATTAATACTAAGGGTCTCTCAAATGGTGTCATTATGGCTTAACTGAGAACAGAACCCTTCGTCTTCACAGACAGACATTATGTACTGGCTGTCTTTAGCTAAATTAATTGCAAAATTAGTTTGAAAAAAGACCAGTTCTTGAAAGGGAAGTTATGGGGCAAGTAGGAAAACAAATGCAGTAAGGGTATTTATATCACACTTCCATCAGTGAATGGCGAAATTAAGCAAAACTATACATTCAGATATGCATGCACACGTATATAGGAGCTCTAGGAGTAAGCACCTAGCTAGATATTATGAAAAAAATGAAAACACAACCCACACTCTCCCATAAGCATCATTAAAGCTAGGAATTAAGAAAAAAGCTATTAAAAAAAAATGATACTCAGAAAAAAAAAACCCCAAACAAAAAACTATGACTGAAATATATTGATAAATATAGAGACCCAATAACAGAGGAAAAGTTCTGAGTAAAGATTAGCATTAGTTTCTTCATGAAATGGGCACAATTTACTTTCAGTATAATTGATTAATTAAATCATAAATATTTTGTCAAGTGAGGATGTTTTCTCTATTGAATTAAGCACATTTTTTCTCTCTCCAAGTTGTTTCATAGTGAAAGGTCCTAGAAATATTTTAAGAATTAAAACTAGGATCAGCACGACTCGCAAGAAGGAGCAGTTAAATATGAATCATATATTAATTCAACCAGATGCAAGTATCCAAAGAAATCTGGAATCTATTAGTATATCATTTGGTCAGAATGAAACAGCATCTTTTCTTAATCTGATGCTTCCATGGACCATGATTTCTATGTCTAACAGAATGATAAAAATTAAGCTTCCACAAAGCCTGTTTTAAGCTGTGTTGTTAAGGTACAAACCCAGTCATTTTCCCACTTTCCCAGACAACTAGTTCAGCCAAGAGAGAATCATGACCAGCTAAATCTTGACATGGAAACTGAACCAAGAAAATTCCAACAGAAGCTGAAAGAAATACTACTTTTCAAACTCCTTTGATTTTTTTCAGTCTAAATGAATGGTTAGCTTAAAAACAAGCCTCACCCAATCGGCTTTTATGTGAAATTTGATTTTCTGGAAATGCCATTAGAAGAAGCATAGTGATGTTTAATTGAAACTGATACCTCTTCAGCCTGTCACACCGAAGCTGAAAGAATTATATCCCACATCCAAGAGGACAGATGGTGCCAGCCAGATTGAAAGATGGTCCATTGGTGTGAGGTACTGAGCAAATGTAATACTAAGTGCATTGGGAATGCATTGCTAACTCATTTGGTGGTGATAGTGCAGTCTAAAGAATGAACCATTCTTTATACAATTCTCTTTTCCTGCATATTGACTGGATTGCTTTATTTTGCTTTACTAGGAATATTCTGCAACACTTTGGAGTCATAAATTTGTATGTTTATATGTTTAAGTGATAAGTATCCTTATTTCTAGTATTTCCTCAAACAACTCGACACTGTCTTGGATTGTAAAAGCACATTTGCACAAAACCACTCCACAAAAAACCAAACCAAGAATTTAGAGAAACACTAAGTCAAGCAATTAGACTGCAAATGATTAACCCTCAATAAAAGACAACTCTGAGAGATTATAGGAGTTTAAGTGGTGGTATTTTGCAAAAAAGATTATATTATCACTTAATCTGAAGTGTACTTGTATGCGTGTGGTGATTATTCAATGTTACCCTTATTTCACATCATAGTTTACTTTTTGATTCCTTAGTCTGATGCTGCTATGACTCAATTCAAATAAAACTAACAGAATCGCTACCAAATCAAAATGCAATTTATTTGAAAGATTTTGTGTTTATATAAAAACACTAAAAATATGCACAGCTAGGCTTTTTTTTTTTTTAATGTAGCCACAAAGGTCAATGACTCTAAAAATGCTAATTGTAAACAAGATAATGTATCTGAGGCACTTGATGCTCTACACCATTCATATATTCTTCTATGTAACATTCAATTACTATATTTTATCACCATTTTATATATGTATAATATCATATGTGACACATTATATGAAATGGAGTTTGATGATGACATGCTGTCATATGAGACTCCACTGTGTCATCATACTCAAAAGCAATAAAATGCAGAAACATGAGAAGTGACATGAGAAAGATTGCTACTATGATATACTACTATAATTCTGATAAGCAGAGACTTTCTAAACTACAATTAATTTTGGTGAAAATTTCTTTCCAGTGCATATTATTTCTTCTTCTAAACTACTTCTTTTTGCTCATACAAATACATCTTTACATGCAGTGATATACAATATATTTGTGAATTATCTAAGATTAAGGTTCATTGTTATTAAAAATACTCCAGATTCAGTAGAATGGGATGTACAAGATTGAAGACAATTCTCCAGATGCAGTAGAACATCCCAACACTCAACATTTTATTAGAAAATCTGTAAAATAACTTCTATAGAAGTTGATGGGATACTAATCCATAACTATCTGACTGCTATCACTTAGCTTGGTAGCTGCAGTGCAGTTCAACCAATGTAAT
Organism: Falco biarmicus; assembly: GCF_023638135.1. Lineage (NCBI taxonomy): Eukaryota > Metazoa > Chordata > Aves > Falconiformes > Falconidae > Falco > Falco biarmicus. The sequence goes on from NC_079291.1 coordinate 26,229,124, forward strand.
CCAATTTGACAATTGTACTCTGATGCTGAGGTTTGCAAATTACATTTCAGAGGATTTTTCTATAGGCATAAAGCACTAACAGTCAAAAAGTCAAAAATCAGTGAACATATATGCCATATGCCACAGATTCGTATAGATTCATTTTTAGGGAATTTTGGAAACAGTCTTCTGTATTCCATTATGATCTTCAAAAGCAGAAAATTAAACATCAGCAATTTGCACCAAGATAGAACCCCTAATGGAATGCATGAGCGTACAAATTTTATATGTATTAGGCTAGGATTAAAAACAAGGCATGAAATCTGATACAGCCTTGGCACAGGGTTGAATTCAGAAGCTCCGTTCAATGACTTTGTAATCAGTGGAGCAGTGCACTGATGGACTGCAACAGTCATGTGGCCTGTATTTATTGATGGTGCACTCTGGTGCCCATCACCATGCATAGTAGGGAGCCTCTAATATTTAAAAAAAAACCACCACCACAATTGCTTATAAGATGAAGAACCAGTTTTTCCACTCGCAGCTCTGAAACTCCCTCTGGACAAAACAAAGAAATAAACACCACCAGTCTCTATCCTTGTCACTGAACTCATGCAGAAATCCTTGTGGAGAGTGACCATGTTGTTAAGACTTAGTAGTGAGTTCCGATACTTCTCTCTTGCATGCACACAAGATCAGGCACCATCAGCTACACTTCCTGACAGAAATCTGTGCTTTTACACATATTTGTGTGTCATCTCTGCTGATGACAACACAATCTATGGGCTCAGATGGAGAAAAACACCATTCTCCCCACCTCTACCTTAGCAAAGGTATACTGGCTGCTTGTATAACAAACTATTAGCAGTTTTCCTAAAGGCTTTTAAACATGTAAGTTCTTCATGAACACTGCAAACAGAAGAAAAATATTATTTGCATAGAAGGAAATTGAAACAGTTAACAAGCACAAAATTTATGCTTTATACAGAGACTCAAATTTAATTCTGGCTGTATTTACATGTAAATTCATCACAATACAAGAACACAGAGCTTCTTGGCCTCAGGGACAAAAAATACTCCCCAGACAATTAATCTTTATTATGTGAAACAAAATAAAAAAAAAATACAAAATGGCAGAACTGTTATAAAGCATGCTTTTCCAGCCAGAAGTTGATAAAAGAAGGCCAAAATCAGTGCAGTATGCTGCATTTCCAAAAGACAAAGCATTTCTCACCATGTCTGTGCTTGTATAGAGGACATATATATCAGGGTTGCAGGAGAGTTCTATTCTGCAGAAGTAATCCCGAGAACTGGGAACATACAGAGATGTTGCCTACCTCTTGCTCACCTCATCACTATGCTCCTTGGAGAATCCTGTACTCAGAAACTACAGGTCATCTAGAGGAAGTATGCAGTAGCCATCTCACCCCCTAAATAATGTAATTGGCAAATTATAATAAGGTGCAACCACTAAGCAGTTCTGCAGTGCTGGAGGATAAATTTTTACCTTCCATTACTGCTATCAGTGCTGGGGATCCCAGTAAATCTCTGGTTCACCCCTCTTCTGGCAATCCTAATGGATCTCTCCGAAATACCTCACTATTATAATCACCTTAGAATAGTACTAAATATACCCCCTTCCAATGGACTAGTAATCAAATTTTTGCTTCAGGTGTTGGAACCTGTTAAGTAGGATTAACTGCAAAAAAACACATGTATGTTCAATCACATCCACAGGCTTCTATTTGCTTCTGAGATCAAAGTTCTGCTCTTAACTAATAAAATTGTTAATGGGTGATTACTTTATAGTAATCCTGCAATTTGCAGTCACTCCAAATGACTTGGAATCAACTGAGGAATGTAAACTAAATGTATGTAAAATGTAATTATTTTAGAAAAAGATTTTAGGTTCTTATATGTATAGGTAACTTCTTATTTGTACAACACACACTTAAGGGAGATCAGATCTCATAGGATCAGCAATTTTAAAAATACATCTGTTTGCAGGCATATAAAAAAGCTAAAAGATGCCACTAGAAGCATCTAATCTTAGCAACATGAATAAAAACTTCTTTTCCCCTCTCTTTCCCTGCTACGTTGAACTTGCACACTTCTTAGTTGCCGCCTTCAGGCTTTCAAATTTTAGGAGATTGACAGAAGCCTGAAACATAAAGCCTCAACAACTCTGTTTTTGATCTGCCGCTATCCCTAGTAGTTATTATTAATAAAATAAGTCATTAATTATTATATTAATCACTATATATTTACTATATTGTTGATAATTATATACATATATGCTAAAATGTAGACTGTTATTATAGTATATATTGATATTACTATATTAATTATTATTTTCATTTCAGTGTCTGTAATATTTCCTGTATCACAATGAGATCTTGTAACACAGATGTGTACTAATTAATTTAAGAGGTCTAAGACTGAACTTCATGCTAAATTTCTATGTGAGCAACTTGCCAAACATTAGCAGATATACAGAAATGCCTTTCACATCACTAGAGCAAATTATGGAAGGTTTAAGCTCACAATTTGTATTTGCCTGTAGTTACTTAAAACCTATTTATTATTCCATACTAATTTAGGGGAGCAGGGTAATAGAGGAATGGGCAATCTGGTTATTTGATGGAATTTTCAAAAGCATCTTTGGAGCAGTAATAACGCATACTAGTAGCCCCAAAAGCCTCTACTGTTTTTCCCACTCCGTGTTTTTCTAGCCTCATATACGAAAGTTCTTTAACATCCCTAGGTTTTCTGTGTTCCCCATGGTTTTTGATACTCTTGAGGTAAATGTACCAAAGACATACAACTAAATAAAAAAGGTGGTCAGGTAACTCAAAAAAACAAAAAGTCATCCTTCTTTAAAAAAAAATCTGATACATCAAAATATGGTGTGGTGTTGTGTTTGTAGAATTTTTTAAATTCTATGTTCTGTTAATAAAAAAAAGGTGAAGAGGTCAGTGTACCTTGAATACTATCAATATATTTACAAGCTGATTAAAAAGCCTTCCTTGAAGAAATTAAAGCATTTCGAAGATTAGTAGAAAGACTTACTCTGAGACAGATATTTTGAAAATTCATTTCAGTAGGTAATTAATCAGTCAGGATAACCAAAGATTCCAAAATTTTCAAAGCACAGTAAAAATATGCCCAATATATTCTTCATGCTCAAATCTCCATTCCAGTTCTTTTGGATGTTATAGATACACTTCCGCTGTTTCACAAAGGGATAAAATAATTTTGATCTGCATGTGCAGCATTAAAGGTTGTTTCAAATGCAACTGCACCTGTATAACACACAAATCTTCCTTTCTGGAACATGTCCTTGCAAGATTTTTAAGATTTCAGAAGAAAATAAAAGAAAACAGGAATTATTTTTATATCCATGTGGCCTAGATTGCAATGCTTGAATGTTTATGTGTTTCTTTCACAAAGAAAAATATTCTGTGAGGAGGAAATTACAGAATGGAAAATTACTAGCAATGTTTTTAGCTTTTCTTCTCTCTTTTGATAATATTAATCTTTTGTTATTTCCAATACAGTGGTATATTTAGAGAGAACGGTTGGTGATTAATATACAGATGTAGAGAGGATTAATTTTCAGCCTACTGTATACTCCTTTATGAAAGGGACAGGGAAGGAATGACAATAATTTTTGTATGCAAAACTGCATGTTTGGGATGCAACAGGCGTGGAGTTTTTATATGAACTGCTAATGACACGCTCAAGGGTATAAAATCCATTGCATGACTCTGGAATGAAAGAAGCCTATTTGTTACCTTTGAAAAACTCATACTGTTGTATTCTCTTTCCCCATTTTATGAATGAATAAATATGTGGGTAATTATTATTATTGCATGATGCACTACATAAATTCCAGACTGAGATCTACCAAAGCTCAAGCGATTAAATGTCATGCATCTATATTCTTGCTTTCATACACCCACATGTTGATGGCAAAGCTCATCTATTTTTTGTAAATATTGAGGCGATTTCTAGATTAACACAAAAAGCAGGAAGAATTCAAGAAAAACAGATTTTTAAATGTTCCTCTGGCTTTAGCAAGGATGGCAAGATATGAAAGCTCTCTCTTGATTACTGCCATTAGGAAAACATAGGGACCCAAAACAGAGGTCCTTTTTTTTTAATTATTGGTATTCCTCAATATTATTTGTCATGACTATACGGAGGCTTATCATGTATTGGCCATGTTTTAATCTGTTGTAGGGAATTGGAAAACACAGACTTTCAATGATGAATCTGAGATTTTGCATGAATTAATTGTACTTTAGTGGAAACATTCTACTAACTAAACATGTATTTAGAAATGTAGACTGTGTGTTTCACCCCAGGAACTATCTACTGTTTCAGTACGAATCCAGGTACTGTCACCTCCAAAGACCTACAGTGCAGGAAGAACTGAAACAGGCTGCACAGGACTGAAAGAAAGCTCCCAGAGGATTAAGTCTAGCTCCCCACTGTCACAGACATCCATCTCATGCATTATACCCTCTGGCTACCTTAGATCAAATTCCTATACGCTTGAAGCCAATATATATACATCGATCCATTTTAGTTAACCTCTTGCAATATCTGAACAAGTGCATGTCTCCTTGAATCAGGTTCCTAAGCATCCTCCTCTGCCCTACTTCCATTACTGTTTTTCTTATGTTCTGAAAAATATTCGATAATCCAAGGGTCTGTCCATTTATTTTTCTAAGTCCAGCCAAACACTTATTAGGTTGTCTAAATCCTCTCTACTCCCCCACACTGCCCCTGCACCCCCCCCCCCCCCCCCTTTTTTTTTTTTTTTCCTTTCACAGACTCTCTTATTTCCAATTCCTGCCAAAAGACTAATACCAAGCAAGGAAGAGGAACGTTTTAGTTTGATGTAACCAGCAGGAAAACAGGTTTTAAACATCTCTGAGAGACCAGAGATTCCACTACATCTTTAGATTTTGAATTCAGCTTGCTTAAAAGTTTTCCACTTGTATAGAGGTGATGGGCTCTATTTCCAAGATTAGAAAGATAAATTTAAACCTACGTTACCTACCTTTCTGTGTATAAATTTTTAACTCATGCTGGCCTATCGGTCATGTATAGTATCATCTCTATCTGTCATGTATTGTATCAGCTATCATATAATTTCTCACATCAAAACATTCACTATGAAACACTGGTAACTAGAAGCCACCCTCCATCCATTGCTATCTATGTATACATCAGAAGAACAGTAGGAGAGCAATTTAAGGAAGTGTTCTGCATTAAGATACTGGTTTTATACAGAATAAAATCTGATCAGTGATCACACACCTATATCTCAACCAAAATAATCCATCGTGATTGTGTTGCAGTTTCAAATGAATGATATAATTTCTGAGGTACGAGCTACAAAGCACTAACAGTAACAATAAGTAATTCTTGCACATTGGGAACTATTCCTAACAGATTCATAGAAACAAATGAAAGATTACCTCAGAGAACAACTAATAAAAATCCATTGTGATCACTTTATAAAGGAAAATATAGTATAACAAAGTAGTCCATCAATTAAGATGATACTTAATGATATATGATAAACAAAATGCACAGAAAAGGGACCTTCTAAATTTTGCTTTCCTAGGTAACAAAAACAATTAAAAAATTTTATTTTGTTCTTAGATTTCTGATACACTCTTGTATTTATTATTAAGTGCACAATGTTAATCCAAGAAACAGAATGCTCCACCTTTTAGACCATTATGGCCTATATGTCCCTTTCTTAATATTTTTCCATCAGTGCTAGAACTACCTTTCCTTGGCTTCCAGAAGTTGGGAGGCAAGGACTTAGTGTGTCTCCTGAGCACATTACTGTTTGCCTACTTCAGTTCGACCTTCTTCATTCATTACTAAAGAGGTATTATCCAGGAGGTGCCATTCTTCCCCCAGAGCAACTACTGACACAGTACTTCAGCAGAATATAAAGGCAAATAGTACTGCTAGAAGAATTGTTTTAAGGAAAGTAGAGCAGGACTAAATCTCTTGCTGTCATTACAAAACCCCACTACAACTTTCACAACACCATGGGCCTGTATAAATTCTATTTGAGCTCTTGTAAATTCTTCTCTTGCTTTGTCTGGATGCAATGCATTCTGCATTGCTGTATAAAAACTTGGGGTATTAGTCTTTGTTTCTTGCATACATTCAGTTTCAATTGAAGTAAGTGCTGTGTATGCAGAATCAAGAATAAATAGAAAGATCAACATAATTTACTATCATTCACAATTTGCTGTTTAGTATTAATAGGTGGTTGCTAAATAATTTTAATTCTCTCTCTGCTAGGCGCAACACAATTCTTGCATTAAATTTTAGATGAGCAATATGAAACATACACAACTGCATGCTAGCGTTTAAAAGAAGCTCTAGAGTTACTGGTGTGCCTCCTCCTGCTGGGCACATTGCAGCGGCTGTTCAGGGCAGTTAGGACACCTTCAAGCTTTCCAAACAGCCCTCACCTGACTGCCCCCCTATACTGTTGGGGGTGTAAGCATAAGAAAAGGCCAACTGGCCCCAGGCTAAGGTTAGGCTAACAGAACAGGACATGGAAAAATGTGAGACGTGACATGAGAAATCGCCAGTTGTGTTAGATCACGCCGTGAGAAGCTGAGCAAAGTTACAGATAGTGCTGTGAGGGGTGACAGGATTTCACCAGTGCTTTGATGGACTGATTTGAGAAATGGTCAGGCTTCACAGATCACCAATGGGAAGCACTGGGCACCTGTAGGGAGCAGAGTCTTGAAAGTCCAGCGGGATATTGGTTACTTTTCCAGGAATAGTGTGTGAGCCAAAATCCTCTAGGTAACAATATCAGAAATACCAAATTTGGGTGTAGACGTAGCAAAACTGGGAATGATGGGGAGAAAGTACTTACTAAAGAGTTATTTATCTAGGAGGAGAGAAGAACAGAGAAAGGAAGGTACAAAGGCAGAAAAAAGGGATAGTCAGGAAAAGAGGTAATTAGAAATGTAAACCATGCCATCAGTGTTGTTTAGAGGCACATGCCAGACAGCCCTCTGCAGTTGCCATCAGGATGATAAAGCTAACCATGTTCTGACCATAGGAGGTGAAGGGAAGGGTCTATGGCTATCAGGAAGACACATGGACAAACAGGTTGAAGATATTGGTATCACGGTGTTGGTGCCTGTTGCAGGCCTGACAGCATCAGCATCTACCCCACTGCTTCATAACATCTATGAAGTTACAAAAAAATTTCAGGCATCAGTGCAGTTGTGTGGCTTATCAAGACCTGTGTTACTAAGGTTGGTTATGAATGGGACCATAACACAGAGCAGCCTTATGCACAGTGGCATTCCAGTCTTAGGACATGATGCTTCAGGACACTTAAGTATTTCCTCATTGGAATCTGTTGTTCCTTTCCCAGCTCTAGGAAGTATAAACATTATATGCTTATACTTCAGGGTTTAATGAGCCCAAATATTTGCAATGAAATGGAAAAAAAGGAAGTTCGTGAAGTACAGGGAAATCTTTGTCCAAAGAAAACCAGTCCAAACCACCTCATTATCATAACATTCTAAGTAGGGCACAGGCAGAATTGACTGTTTCTTTCCAATTTTGTAGGAAGCCAAATGTAAGAGCCTTTACCAGCCCAGCCATGTGCAATGAAATGACATTTCTCCTGGAAAATAATGAAACAGGTAGCTTATACCTTGAGCTTGTTCTTTACTATCTGTTCCTTCATATGCCTCAAATGCACAGACCACCTCCAAAATCTGCAAAAGTCACTGTTCTACAGCGAAGCAGGCTCATTACCACCCATATCTAGATGCTATGTCCACAAGCCTGTGTCTTACATGCCATCTTTAACATTTATGATGACAAAGTGAGTGAAGTCTCTTCAGGATAGTTTTTGTCACTGGTCTCTAACAATTCTGTGTGCTTCATAAGACTGCTGAAGAAACTGAGAAAGCATGCAGCAGAGGAACAAAATAAATGGTTAAGGAGAGAGAAACAGAGATCGAGCATCTAACTGTGAACACAAGTGGACTGCTGTTTTAACTACATTTCATTCATATTCAGCTTCCTACTGAGCTGAACCGACTAGTGACTGGTAATGAGACACGCAATGTATTTCAAAATGCAGTTGCTGTATTCACAATGTAACACAAATGTCTTCTGAGTAGAGTCAAATATATAAATCCCTACTGGCTCCTGTATTATCCCAGCAGAAAAAAGAACACCACCCCCAGGAAAAAAAAATATTAAAAAAATCAATAAACCCCCAAACTTGTAACTGAAGTTCAAAGAAAAGAGCCGAGCACTTTGAGCAGCAGTCTTTTAAATGGAACTAAAATGGCCTTCTTCGAAAAGTCTTTTAGTTAGCATATTAATTGTCTGTGAGACCATAATGGGATAAAAACAATAGCGACAGCAGACAGTATGATTCTAATACTACTTATCACATAGATTAGTTTGTAGTAAGAGAGGCCAAAATGAAATAACGTGCTAATTTAAAAAAAAATAATTTAATCCTTTATGTAACATAAACACATTATGGACAAGATTGAGACCATGTAATTGAAAATTAATTTTGGCATGAGTGGTATAAAGGCAGGGTTAAGACTTTGGGATGACTATTAATGAAACCATAATACAAATCAGCATATAAATATCTAAAAAGGTGACCAAACCAGACACTCATTTCATTTACACAACTGATTTTAAAGGGAGTGCATAACTAATGCAATTCCAAAGGTCATTCATGCACAGTCTATTACTCCTTCTTGATCAAGAACTCATTGATGTCATTATTCAGAAGACTGGTACTGTTTTAAACAGCACCATTCCTGAAAACAGATTCTATCTTAACAAAGTATCCCATTAGTTTTTAAAAAGTGAACCTATCTTTTACTTTCTGCATTATACAATGTGTATAAAATCACGCTGGCAGTCAGACCATAGGAAAAACATTAGAAGAGTGTGTGTATCATTTTCTTTAATATATGGCTAGCAAGAAGGGCTTGTGTCATGTAACCAGCGAGCTTTCCTCAGAATTCATGAACAGCAATTTGGAAAGCATTAGAATAAATGCATTTAAAATACCATTTACTGTGCGTCTTGCATCTTTTTATCGTCCTACATTTTTTCACCATTTAGCAGGAAAAAAAAATAATCAAGATTTAAAAATAAAATTGATGCTCATTTCATTCCTCAAAGCCATACCCTATAACCTGAGCATTCGTTAGTGTGCTTTGGTTACGCAGAAAAGCTTAGATGGCTTAACTGATGAACTAATGTATTGCTTCTAACCCAAGGAAGGGAATAGGAGAGCTAAAGTGGTCAGAAACTAGTTAGTGAAGCAACCACAGTGACAGTGGACACTGTTCTTTCCTTTCCTCAGAACATTAAAAAAGAGAATTGTAATTTATTGGCACAGTGATCGCTGGTGATACACTGGGATACTGAAACAAGTCTCTTGCCATTCACTAATTATGTGTCTGGGGAAAGGCAAAACCTGGTTGCTGTGAGCCCAAGGTTACTAACTCTTATTTTTCATCCTCAGATAGACACCAGTAGTAAGGCCTATGTTCTCCAAGCTCCTCCTTGGTGCAGATACGCAAGTTCAATCACAATCTTGCCTATAAGAAGAAGGAAAGCTCTATTTTTCACAGGTTTCTCAGTTTCTTACTAGCATACTGCCTTTGAAAAAATAATGATTCTGCCCAGTTTGTATTTAAAGAGGTCAAACGTTTATGGAAAGCATTCTCACTAGAGTCTTTCTGCAGGAAGAAAGACTGTCCTTTCCCTTATGATTGCCTATTAAAATGTTGCCTGTTCTCATTTTTGAAAGGCAGCATGCCCTAAGAACTACAGCTATTTGCTATTTGCAGAAGGACTACACTGGCATACTTGGAATGCACACTGGGTGTTCTATTGTAAATACTATTTATTTTCAGTTTTAAGTAAATGGTAAGGAGATTAGTTTTTTTATCAGCTATCCCATCAGTAGTGTCCAAATATATGGAACATATATAAGGATTTCAAATAGAAGAGCAATGCAGGGTTTTATTATAAAGTTCTTGCTATCATAAAAGTTTCAGTTGCTTAGACCATTCCCAGCTTTTAACTATTTTGGAAGAAACGCTTTATGATAATTGTTTACTTCATTTTACTATTTTTCACTCTAAAAGTTTTCAGGCCAAAAAATGCAGCCTTTTAGGAGGAAGGAAAAAAATAAACACAAAGCTTGTCTAATAAAATCTTGAACTTTTTTTTTGAAATTGAAAACTTCTGAGTAAATCAGAAATTTGGTAGGAAAGAACTTGAGTAAGAGCTATATACCATTTGCTCCTGAACTTGAAATATTTTTTCCTACTTTTACTCATAAACTATCTTCAGAAAGAACTGAATTTGTGGATGATCAAGGCTTGATCTATATTAATGGTTAAGAACTCATAAAAATTCATCCTAGGACAACGCTAAACCCAGCACCCACTAAAGCTACAAAGAACCCAGCCACCCCCCGAAGGCAGATTGATGATCACATCAATTTAGAAGAATGAAGGTGCTTTTTTATTTTTTTTTTTCCTTCATTTCGGCTGCTGCAAGGCAGGGAGCCCATCTCTCCTCTGCTGGTTACTTTCCTCCAGAAAACCAAGCCCAGAAATTCAAGTGCAGAAAGCAAGGAATCGGACAAAGACTTCGGAAGAACAGAAATTAGCGTTAAGAATAAACGACAATCAAACTAAGGGAAAGAGCGGAAGTGTGAGTGGATGAGAGACAGAACTGACTAGACCATAGTAAAGTGAAAGCTAGAGGCATCACGGGAGGCCAAGAAGAGTGGATGCTGGAGACAGGAAAAGATTGTGAGCATCTGGCCAAGGGAAGGCTGAAATTTTGGAAAGCACATCTTCATGAAGCTGCATCAGGATAGAAGGTAAAAGAGATGGATGCAAGACAAATAATAATAAAAAAAAATATCTGTAGTACTAGGATAATTAAATAATCATAATAATAATATTAACAATAAATAATAATAATAACAACAACAATAATAAAGTAAGAACACAGAGGAGAAACATGTTGAGAAGAAGGAACTGAGAGTAGATAATGACCACAGATGCAGGAAGGAACTGTGAAGTCATGGAGAAGAACAAGTGGCAGGTGGATAAAACAAGCAGGAAGAGTCAAAGATGGAACACAGAGCTAGCTGGACAGGAGAAGCAGCAGTCTAGGAAACAACTCTGTCTGGCTAGGCAAGGAAGCTACAAAGGCATGAATTAAAGATCTGCTTAGCAAATCGGGCAGCAGACGATTAACTCAGGCAACAATAGAAAGGAAAGGAAAACTATCTGACAAGTCTAGGAAGGGAACAACTGAAACAATTGGTTAACATGGGATACACTACCTCCTAGATCCCGGAAGGACCAGCAGTTTCTGATTTCTGTCTGGGCTTTGCCTGTACACAGGATGATGATGTACCGGATTGGCTCAGCTCTGGTCTGCAGGATGGATGCAAAATTTCTAACCCTGCTGATGGACCCTTTGAAAAGGTTGTCACAGAGATTCCATGTCATGTGTTTTTCCATGTTTGTCCAGGATGGTGCCACAGCACAGCCTCAGGTTATGTAGCTGTTGCACATAGGATTTTCCACCTCATTTGTTACAGAAGTTGGAAGGTGTGTGTAGGAAAGTAGTAAACAGGAAAGGTAAGGGACCTAATCTATAACAGTGCTAAGAAATGCAAATCAAGACATAAAATGCCACATTACAACCAAGGAAGCTGATGTTACTGGTTGTTTTTCAGTTTTGTGCTTCAGCATGGCATGTGCAGAAGCAGAGGAAGGGGATTACAGATGTGAAAAAAAATAAAGAAATCTTTGTAAGACATTCTTATATGTACCAAACAGAAGCCACATGGAAATGGGTAATTCTGTACTTACAGCAATAAATTAGGCTTATGGCTACATTTCTGAGCGATTAAGAAAAAAACCCCAAACATTGAGTAACCACTTATTAAGTATGCATAGACTATTTTGTGCACTAAATGAAATGGATTCTTGCAGGGCATATGGGAAGGGAGAACAGTTATTTAATTAGACAGCTTCTTACTGCATACAATAAATGGGGCCAAACTGAAGTCACAAAAGCAGCCTTACACCTTATATTTTGTAATGCTTGACTTTGCAACCGTAGCAGGGTTTTGCATGTCTAATAAAAAAATAAAATGTGAGCACGACTGGAAATCCAACAGTGGCAGTGCACTGTGCTGAGAGCTATGTCAGAGCGCAGCCTCCGTGGGGTTTATCCAGACTGAGCTCTTCGCTTAGCTGCTTGAGAAAGCCATTTGGAATCTATTATCTGTTCAAGAGATACAAACAAACGATTTCAAGAGTTTACGGATTACAAAAGATGAGTTTCCTCCAGACAGATTTCAGTCAAACCACAGGAAATTCCTAACTGGAAAAAAACGGATTCCCTTGAAAAGAAAAGTAATAAAAATAAATATCATGAACTCTTGTATCGACTTTAGATCACTGGCACTGTAAAGGAAAAAAAAAAATTTAGTTGTTCTGCAAAACACAAGCTACCCTGTGATACCCAAAGGACTATTATTTTGACCAATAAGTATGTGATATTTGGGAGCAGGAGCAGTTTAAACTTCTCTGGTGAATACCCTAAAATGAATAACACACAGCAGGAAGCCAAAGAACACACACAAAAAAAACCCCTCACTGGTCTAGAGAATAAAAATGAGTTCTATTGTGATACTGACACATAAGACAAAAATGATCCTTTTACCACTATCTTGCAAGAAGGTTCTTTTTTAAAAGGTTTTTGTTGCTCTAGTGAATGTTATTCTTCCTATTAATGGTATTCCTCCCAGTCACCTAATCAAAAAGATATCATGAAGCATTTTCTTCTTTAAACAGTAGGAACTGGTGATTGAGCAAAGGACAGGCTTCTTTTTTAAAATGTACTCGGGGAGCTTAGAGCCAATGGAATTGTGAAGGGGCTGGGGCACAAGGCTGATAGGGAGCACCTGAGGGCACTGGGGTTGTTTACCCTGGAGTAAAGGAGGCTCAGGAGGGGACCTTACTGCTCCCTACAGCTGCCTGACAGGGGCTGTAGGCAGGGGGGGTCGGTCTCTGCTCACAGGTAACAAGTGACAGGACAAGAGCAAATGGCCTCAGGTTGTGCCAGGGGAGGTTTAGATGGGATATTAGGAAACATTTCCTCATTGAAAGAGTGCCCAAGCATTGGAACAGGCTGCCCAGGGATGGTGGAATCACCATCCCTGGAGGTGTTTAAAAACCTGCGTAGATGCAGCACTTAGGGACACGGTTTAGTGGTGGGCTTGGCAGTGTTAGGTTAATGTTTGGACTCAATGATCTTAAAGGTCTTTTCCAACCTAAATGATTCTATGATTCTTTTATTCATTGTGCGGTGAACCAAGCCTGCAAGATTCACTTCGTTTTTTTTTTTTTTTATTATATATACAGACATTTACATGTAATTATTCAAGTAGGATTATTTTTATTTTAGTTCATCATCATGAACATCTAAGCCATGACTCAACAACAAAGTTTTTTAAATCAGTATCAATTAATACTATTGTTAATGTCTTTTCTCTTGCCCCTTATTTCTTCCCCTGTGCTGCAAAATACTGACTTGTAAATTTGGCTGAAACATCTGCTTCAGGAACCACAGCTGTGAACCTGATCATAGAAGAGATCCAGATCAAAACAATATCTTCATGGGCTCTTTCTAAAGCTGCATCTTGAATACACCAAAACTCCTTCAGAATTTTTTGCAATGTAAAAAAAATGGACTGAATCTTCTTGCCATAATGCCACAATAATGATGAGAAAAATGCAGAATGCTCTTTCACTAATGAGCCAGAAAATTGCCCAGTCTCATGGAGACCTCTTTCCACTCTGGGATCATAGGTTACCGTTCATCCATCAACACAGCTGGTTAACATGCTAGCCTTTTCCCCTTGTCTTCTTACTGCCGTGGATAATGCTCTTCTAGTCAGGCCCTTGAAACTACTTATGAAGCTGTGCTGTAAGTCAGATGAACAACATCAGGTTAAAAAGCCTCAAATTATCAGTTGTGCCTAAGAGCCCATAGAGAAGTTGGGTCCACAGACAGCTCCACTGGCAAAATACTAGACATGACCTGGAGTGGAACTGGAGGCAGCTGCCTTTGCTATCATAAAAAAAGAAAGATATATCCCCAAATAACATAAGGAAACACAGATATTCACTTATTTAATGATCATAATGTGAGTGGGAAATCAGACAGCATGCAAGCCTGGACAATGAGTGAGGTCTGCAGTCCAGTGTCCTCCATACAGATTAAGCCTGGGAGAGGTGGCCATCGTTTCAGGTGCACAGCTATGGTTTTATGCGCCTGGGAAAAATGATAGAAATACACTGAACAGGCAGGGAGGATCACACTGAGGCAGACAGAGAACATTCTTAACGTGACAGCTAAGGGAAAGTAAGCTTTTATTAAAATTCTGCCCAGGAAAAAAAAAACCCAAACAACAAAACACACACACACAAAAAAAACCAAAAAACAAACAAACCAAAAAACCCCCCACCTCCACCCCTCAACAAAAACCAAACAACAAAACAATCCTTGAAAATGTAAGAAAAGAAACCTCTCTTGCCTGATCCCCAGTGGGCCCAGGGCAACGGGATTCTCGCCATTCAGTACAGAGAACGAGGAGTGAAGGAACACCAGCCTGAATCAGTAGGCTGCAGTGACCATGTCTGCTTTCAACGGAAACAGACTTTAAGCCTCTCAATTTCAGCCAGGCATTCAGGACAATCATTAGGTTGACACTTTTTCATACTATTAACACCAGTATTAGCCATTTCTACACAACATACAATAATATTTAAGTGACATGAGTATAAAAAAAACATATGGGTGCTGTAAGCAAAGGCTTAGCATTCGTTTCCATTGCAGATGTACATTTCACCTCTTACTTTTAATAGTCCCTGAGAAAGTAAGCTTTCTTTGGTTTTGTTAGTTTTAATCTTATTTTATTGATTCTCTTTTTTAAGAAAACACTGAACAATATGACACTGTAGCCCTTCACACAGCATATAAATGAACCAATGTAATATTTGAAGTTCGCACATCACTGGGATAATGAGATGGCTTTGTTGCTGCTGCTTTGAATCCCATGAATTAAAATATTTTATTTCCCATGTACAGATATCATCTTTGTTTGTCCTCCAAGCACACATAATATAATCTTTAAATAATGTCAAAAGGAAAGCACAACAAGAAAAAGGAATTATGAAAGTAAAACCTTAATCACACGCCAAGACAAGTCTTTTTAACTTTGGTCTGCTCATGACAGCCATAATGAAATGGTTACTGAACTTGTATATAAGAATATTTTATAGATGCACATTAAGATGCCAAATCTTCACATCTGCATAATACGGAATAAAATTAATGACCTCCCAACCAAAACATCTCTTCACACTAAACTTAGAGAATTTATTCTAGCTCTAAACAGTAGTCTTTAAGGGTACAGAATACCAAACAGATATTAGAATGGCTAATAATAATGGCATGGCTAGATTAGCCAAAAGCAGGCCTGATTTATCTCATCGCTTAGGATGACTTCACAACTGTGCAGCACTGGGTGCAAGTGAGGCAGCCCTACACTGCTGTGTAACACAGTCATGCCAGAATTTCACCTGCCTATAGGATGGACATGGTGTAGATATGCTCTTCTCTAACCCAGTAGCAGCATTTTCCTTCTCATGGGAAAAATCCTTTCTAGAATCATAAAGGAAAGCAGGGCGGGGAGGTGAATGTACAAATAACAACACAATACAGAAACTGTGATGTCTTTCTTGAAAAATATTTACGCTCACTTTACAACAGCTTTTCAAAGTTTCTTCTATCTTTTGCCAGTATTAGGAGCAATTAAATACTAGTTTCTAGGGACAGCTTGTCAAATCTCACTTTTAATCACTAACACCTCTAAGTCTTCTTCCTATGAGTGTAAACCTTAGAGTTAATTAAATTAGGGTTTAGGATTTTTTTTCCCTTGTTTTCCTAAAGCCTTATCTTATGGATTAAGAATTAGTTGGCCAAGCTTAGTCCAAAGGGACTCTCAAAAGCTAAGGTATCTGTTGACAAAGCTACAGCTTATTAAGGGAACTGCTGACATACCGGTAAATTCACCAATACAACATTAACAGTGGAATATGATTGCGTTTAGAGATGGGCTTCTCTCCTGGCAGGGGAAGTTCTTACTGCTGCAGACACTGCTTCATCTACTAATAATCATACGGTAACAACTGTAGATATTGTCTATCTTTCTAAAAAGCAGACATAAACCAAGAACAAAGTTTCATCTTCTAGCATCAGGGGGGAAAAAAAGAAAAGACATACACAAAGAAATAATTACAAGCAAGGACTAACTCTTTCTAGTCATACAAATGCTGGAAGACAACCCTCATTGCTATAGCACAGGTTGCAAGAGACAACATGTTTCTCTACTGAAAATGTTCTCAAGAAAACACGGGAGGAATGGAGCACACAAGGAAATTCCCACGCCTGCATGACACACTTGCACAGAGAGCACAAGACACTGCCATCTTTTCCTATTCTGGCAGGTACATGACAACATATCTCCTCTCCTGGAGTAGTACAGCACTGACAGACAGGAATACAACATAGAGAGATACACGAATACAGACTATACCTGACTTACAAACAACTAAGCACCAGTGCTTGTTGAGAAGCTTTGCTTCCCTTCAACATTTGCACTAGTGGAACAGCTGTGGTGATTAAAGGACATAAGGCCAACAAAATCCATATGCAGAGGTAATAAGTTTCATAAAGTGTTTAAACTGGAGAATTGGACATAGTTTCAGGCTAGGAGGTTGAAGGATGGACTCATCTGGCAGTTGTGCATTGTTTTTTGTTTGCACGTTTGTTTTTCCCAAATGAACCAGAAGGTCTAATTGAAATAAACACATATAAACAAGTAAAGGGAAGAATGTTGCGGCTCTGCCAGGCAGCCTTTTGCTGGTATTATCACAGCAAGTCCCTGGTAATAAACCTAAAGCTCCTATTCCTCATGAGTCTCCTGAAGGAGAGAACAGCAGATCATTGCAGCAATCTCTGATCTCATCTCTGCCACCAGCTGAGCTGGGTTTCTCTTCCTGAAGTCTCTTTAAGCCTGAGATACCTCGAAGATGTGATGGGATAGTTAATTGAATAGGAATCTTTATTTAGCTCATGTGGTGAAGTTTCTACCCAGCAATAGTACCCAGAGACAGAATTTCTTCAAACCTACAATATAGTTCCATCCAAAGCTCATTCAGAACTTACTATTTTCTTACAGAGCCTATAAAGCTGTTTGGGTTTTTGAATGGAAGTTTACATATAAGTATAGTTGTACTTTCATCTTAATAAATAGCCTTTTTGCTTGTTAATATATCGTTATTAGCATACTCTACAGAAATGATACATTTTAGCCAAAGCCACAATTCATTCAGGTGATAAATATTATATGATTTTCCCAAAAGTGTGATGAATTTGTTGGCTGTTTGTCTGAAAGTTTCTAATTTTGCTTTAAAAAAGAGACATCTGTAATTAGACTTCAGCAGAGAAAAAATTTTAAATATTATATGAACAGTGTAACATCTTCTATGCATTAAGGTACTGGAAAAACTACATGTTTTTGAAAACATAAAGTTTCATTCATACATGAAAAATTACCTAAAAATTGTATTTTAACTCTAAATAATGATAACATTAGCACATGATAATTTGTGTTTAGTAAAAAAATATCATGCCCTGATTTTAGTTGCCCTGGACTTTAAACTTCCTTTAGCTTAAACATTGTTTTAGCATATATAAATAATTTATATTGTAAAGACACATTTAAGAACACAATAACAGATTGGTTTTTTAATGAGCTGTTCAGAACTAGTGTATTTATCTTTGAAATTCTCACCAGTAGGAATATGTTGAGTGAGATAGTTTTCCCTAACATGTATTTTGTAGCTAAAAAAAAGTGGAGCAAGTCTGAGGTAATGGAAGACATTTGATTTTCCTAAAGCTCTCAGGAGTTTGTGCAAGCCCATGCTTGCTCACACCTGTTCTTTTCAGACAGAGCATATGAGAGTACGTGCTGACTGTGCCTCCTAAGTACTCCAATGCATTGAATCAGCCTGCTGTGTGGGCAGGAATATTTTTCAGAAACACTGAAGACCAAATTCAAAGGTAATTAGGATGAATTTCTGAAGATGTAAGATACATAAAGGCAGTGTAACATGGATTTTTAAAAATACTTAAATTTGCCTAAGACACTATAAATGCTGGAAAATTTAGAAGAAATATGAATCATGAATCACGATGCACCTGTCCCTCCCCCATATAACACCATTATCTAGCAGTCAGTGGCACTGTTCAGTGTTCTGTGGAATGAACCTGCTGCTCCCAAAGGAAAAGCTGCCTCTACCTTCTGTTATGATGATTTGACATTAAAAATTATGTGATGTTAATCACATTAAACAGTTATCATTATTTATGGAAATACTATATATCTCTTACTGGTATTTGCAAACCAGCAGAGGTTAAACAACATAGCTCTTCTTCTTCTACTGTAGTATCTAAGAGGATTTCAGTCCTGTCTCCACTCATCACTACATTCTAGACAGTAAATGTGCAACCCAGTGTAGTAAATCTAGTGAAAAAAAGCGCCACTATTTCATTTCTTACCTAAAATTCAGACTAATTTATAGTGCTGAGTTATTAAAAAGAAAACCTGCAATATGTTTAACTCACCAGGCTCATTGTTAAAAACTCAAAAAAAAAAATGAACATAAACTTGAAAAGCCTCAATTTTAGTCTTTTCAATATCCTTGTTAGAAATCAGAACTAAAGAAGCAAGAATAGGCTGAAGATTCCAGACACAGAAGAACTATATTTGCTGGGCAGAAAAAAACCCACAACCTAGCAATTGTAAAAAACCTAAACACATGGAGTAGAAAAAAAAATATGGATTTTAATGACCCATATGCCCACAGAGGCAAAAGCATACAGTATATGACAACAGATCAATGGATGTTCACATTTTAGGAGCTTGCTAACTGTACTGTGTAGAAGAGATAAAAGAATTTATGCAAGGGTTGGAAAACTGTCCCAAAAGATAGGGAGGCCAGCCTGGCAAGAAAATTGAGGCTAGTGAAAAGGTCTGAAAGCAGTACATAGCAGCATATTGCTTACTGAGCTGGCAGTGGTATTATCGTTGGGGAGATATGCTCAAATAATTGTACTAGGCTTAGTTTGGTTTGAGGGTGTTGGTGGGTTTTTTTTCCACAAGTACAAATAATCAGCGAATAAAAATCAAGACACTAACATACTTTGAGCAAGTGGACAAAACTGACAGAATTTAGCTCTGAATTACCAATATAAACCCAAATAGCTATGCTGCAAAATGAGTTTACCAATAAGAGAAAGGAAGCTAAGAACCAGCATAATTTTCTTTATATTGCAGTTGTGAAGTTGTTCTGCAGGAATGCACATTTTTAACTTTGTAGGGCTAGGTGGGACCCTCTCTTGCTGTTACAATCTGGACCTACTATGATATTATTGTGTTACTTGTTCTATTCTGAATTGTAGTCTGAAGTGTTCCATGGCCAGTTTATATCCACTTATTATTATGTCAATAATTATCCCTTCCCTTAGAAAGCTATTACACCTCCCTGATGGCTGCACTACTGAAGTGTTTTTAGAAAACATTCATATCCTCTTGCAAATTTAATTATGCTTGTGAAACAATCCATGTTGGTTTAAGTTAAATTAGCATGTGCATTCATACTTTTCAGACCCTCCTCTCTCTTAGTTCCCATAGCACTGTTTTGGTTGTTGTTACTCTTCCTGGTATTTGTCAAATGAAGAAGATGAAAAGAAAAATAAAATGAATGGAGGAACATATGTAGAACTGAATGCTAGAACAGGGTGGCATCCACAAACAGATTCAAAGCCAGGTCTGAATAAGTAAAGAATTAGATGCAAAGAATGATGTAGAGAGATATTTTGGGGGAGTGGGTAATCAAGAGTAATCAATTACACCATTAAGCATAAAATGATAAATAAGATTATCTAAATTTCTTATGGTTTGAAAATTGAGAATTCTATAAATTTACCCATTCTGAGTTATGCATTAATACCATTGCATAAGGTATTGGTCATAGCAAAGCTGAAGGCCATGTTCCCTGTCTGGGTACCTGTACCAAAGACAGACTACAACAAAATTTCGAGAAGATGTGACTGTCACAGAGCATGTACTGAACCAAGGATTCTCCAGCCATTCTAGCATCTGAATCTTCAGGAAGTATGATGCAGAGCTGTGATGAAAAGTACAGTAAGACCATATATTTATGAAGTCCTATCTACAACTTCATGCATATCTTTAAAGGAATGGGCTGCTTATCATCGGATAAAACTTGTTTTTCTTTTTAATCTCAGATCCTTCATCTTTGGACATATGTGACTAACTGTAAGCTACTTCCCTCCTCACAGCTTCATAAAAATTACAGGGAATTTACTACTCTATCATGCATTTGAGTCAAATGCCAAAGAGCAACTAGCAGTTTTGGTTCAGTATATCTTTACTGTAGTCACTGGACGCATGTCTGTACTTCAATCACAGATACGTATGTGCATCATGCATTCATACATAAATTACATGAACCTGCCTGGGGTACTACTTAGCAGTGTGTAAAACATCATGGAGCTCATTGTGGGCTACAAAAATTATCCCTCAAACTTGGCAAGTAATGCTGTTAGGCAATTTGTCTATACTTAACCTAGCAGGCCTATACTTGTTCTAGCATACCCAAAGCTACATTGCTAGCAACGTACAAGTAGTAATAATTACTCTGAAGCTACTTTGGGCAAGGGCAGCTGCCACTGCCAAGCAGTCACTGAACTGATATAATATGTTTCACATCAGCCTGTTTGTGAGAACACTGGGCTTCAGTGCTGTCTATAAAAAAGATCCTCCTATCCCTTTTATTCCACCTTCCTCCACCACCCTCCCCATACAGACGTTTTTTTCATCCTGCTCCCTGCTGCTGAAGAAAATAAGCTTCCTTGAAGTTTTACCTTCCAGAGGGCAACTCCCACCTGATATCACAAGTCTGTAATATATGGATCTTACAGAATGCTGAAAATGGCTGGGTACATCACCTGGCCTCTGCTGCCTACAGCTAGCTGCCTAAACGATCCTTCTTGCCGTGTTTTCTGAGACACAAGTTTCTTCTCACTTACTTTGCCTTTTGAAGAATAAGAAACCAATATTGGGAAAGGAAGATTTCCCTTGAAACTCAGAAGTAGAGACAGGTAGTGCTTATTCCTCCTAGCCTTCACAACAGACAGCAATATTTGTGCCACTAGCTTCTTGAGATTTTATCACATCTTAATGTATCTTAGGCTTTACTGAAGGACACAGTTCCTGGAGATAAATGATTACAAGAGGATCTCAGCTACTGCTAAAACAAATGCACTGAAAAAAATCATCATGATCTAGTGCTTATTTCTCAGAAATTGAAAATAAAAGGAAATGAGAAGACTTAAAACCACAGTTTGAACTTCAAAGGCTATTTCAAAATGTGCAAGGCCTAGGCTCATGATTTTTTAAAACTTGCCTTCTCGTGCTACTCCTGTTAATTTTGTTTTATAGGACACTCTGGCACAGACTTTTATCATCAGGTAATATATTCTCTTAAAGCCTTTACATTCATGATGTTTGCACCTGAAAATCCTGTGACTTGTCCGTCCTTCCAGCTTCATAAAAATTCTGAAAATCTAGACAATCCCTCTGCCACACAGGCAACAGGAATATTGAGTCTGAAGGGTTACCAGCTGGTGGATAAATGTCCCTGGTACCTTCAAAACCTAAGTAAGAGAGCAGTGACATTTCAAACACAACTTATTAGACTTTACTTTGACTCCTTTCATCTTCCCCCACCTTCTACATATGCTTTGCTTGAGTAATGACGGGTTTTCCTGGTTTTATGCCAAAATGACTCAGAAGAGTGACACTATGTCAGGCTTTGGGTGATGGATGGAGTAGAAATGCAGAAAAAGAGACTAAACAGTAAATAGTCTTTTAAAGCCCATTAAAATCTGAAGTGTTTCTTAAATATTCACATTCATCGGATAGGTTTCCAACTGATGTATTTCCCATCTGTCTGTTTGCTTGTATATTGCAAGAGTTTTCATGTCAAAATAAGAAGCATTTGATTATGTTAGTGCTTTTTGATAAATTGGTTAATTATAACACAATCCAATATAACAATGATCAGTTTATGAAACACAAATTAAGAACTCCCTTAGGATTATTTTTCAAAGTGCAATATGTTTCTCATAATGATAAATAAAGAATGAGGAACGTCTGTGTTTCATTTATTTATTTATGCTAATCCTTTGAATCTGGATGGTCAAAATGTAGCAAAATCTTACAGATATTCCGGGCAGTGTGAGGAGATATATATAGTAAATACATGAAATTTGGCCACATTATGCATATTGTATGTGGTTTTTTCCATTTTAGTTACTGTTCTGAAAATACTTTTTAAGACTGGTTAGGGTGGCTGAGGACAAGACATGTAACTCAGCAGATTTTCCATGAGAAAACAACTTAATGTTTGATTTTGCAACATTAAAATTTGATTAAAGTCATTCCTAATTAAAAAAAAAAAAAAAAAGATCAAAACCAACACACTCAGCACATCATTTTAATGTCCTTCAACAGCACACGAGATTGTATGAATGCCAAACTACAGGAGGATCAGCTAAGCACTTTCCAAGAGCCATGTCTCATTTCTAAGTATTATGGTGTATCATGGATTATTTCCACAGTAATTTTATTAGTGCAATATAATTTGGAGTTACCAGATCACTGACCAATAAGGAATAAAACAGTCAAATCCCTGTTTTTTAATGTTTTTTTTCCTCACCTCAGACAAGAGGAGGAAGGGAAGGTGGAAAAGACTGATGATATTCCTATAATGCCTTCCACAGACTATGACACTTTCACACCTTGTGTTTTAGGAACTTCTTGAATGACAAAAAATGGTATCAAGGAAAAATCTGAATGTTTATTCTCTAGGATCCTGCTTACTGTGACCTCAATGAGAAGGTTAAGGAACTATGCAGACCATTGATTTTAAAGAAAGTGAGATACAGAAGGTAAAACTGTGCCTGTGGGTGTGCACGGGAACCCTCATGGAGATTTAACTCTTAGTGCTTAAACAAGGTGGAAATGAGTGAAAACTGCAGTGATCTTTCTTCTAACATGGATCTTATATCTCTAGAAGACAAGAGATTTTAAGACGTTTTCCCCTTGTGTAATGTTTCCAGTGGCCCTTGCAGGTTTGACACTGCAGTGCCAATGCAACTCCTGCAACTCCCAAAATACTGCACCCCTGCCCTTGCAGAGCGGGGGCCGGGGGGAGTCCTGACACGGCAGAATGAGTGACAACTGGCATCTCCTTGTACTCATGCAGGCATCCTCTCACCAGTACAGGTGGTGGAATGCTGCCAGTTTTCCTCAACCAGACGTCTACCCTGTACAGTGACAACCTTTTAAAATGTTGTATTTGGAAAAGAAAATCTGGCACAACACAACAACATTTTTAATTAGTTCAATGATTCTGTGACATACCAAATGGAAAGAAACAGCATTTTGAAATCCTATTTAACCTGAACCGAATAAAAGCTTTTCTTTTTGCTGCTTGGTCACAGGAACTTTCATAGAACTCACCTGGTAAGAGCATCTATATGCTATCCTACTGAGTATCGCTGATTCATATGTGGAAAAATATACGTGTTATATTCCTTCTTGAGGTAACAATACTTCCAATTCCAAGATAAATTCCATAATAAAAATAATCAGATTGTAAAGACTATGGAACTGCAGATCTCTAGCCACATTTTGTACTATCTTGGTACTTTGCAAGGACTCTTTGCAATGCAGTGATTTCAAACCCTGTGAAATAAAGTTTTTAAGTTGTCAGGCTAAGTTCCAAAGGATCAAATGATAACTACTGAGGTCCTGAAGAAGGGCTTTCTGATCCCTGTGCCCCACCCACTCCCCTTACATTAAATGAATATGGAATAAAATGAAAATAGAATTTCCAGAGGCAGTCAGTGACTCCTGACAGTACTGACAAGCACCAGACAGGCATCATTGACATGGTGTGAGCTGTGATGAATGCCCAGAGGAAAGAACCTTGTACATTCTTGGACCTCTTGCTGCTGTGCTTAGATAATCTGCAGAGTAACTTTTACAAAATAAAATAAAATAAAATAAAATACAGTACAATAAAATAAATAATAATTAATACAGCACCTTTCTCAGAAGCAGGCAGATTCAAATTCTCATTGGATCTAATCTCGCCTGAGAGTTTGACTTCAGGATTAGAAGTGTCATCATCACATTTTTTCTGGGCTTTTCTCTGCAATGCAGAAAAGTCCCTCAATTTCTACTGTCTGCAGTGTGAACTGAGGGTACATGGCAGCTACCAAGGTGCTCAACAACTCAAAATAACATATTATCAAGTTCTCTATGAGGTTATATGGGATTTGAGTGGATACTAGACCAACTTGCTGCTTCAGGCTTCTCTATGCTTAGATGTGTGAATCACTAAACAGAACAGGCAAAAAACTGAGGCACTGCAATGTTTCCTACTCCTTTGCTAGATCAGGTGTCAGCGTAATCTGAACTGTAGCCTAAAAAGAGTTAATGTTTAAGATTGTGGATATCTACATGGCTGGTAAAACTTACAAATTACAAAATCAGATTTGAGCTGGAAGTTTTGGTCCAAACTGAATTCCAGCTATTGAATGTGATGATTTGATTCTATTCAGCTCTGTTGTAAGGATGTCAACGATAGCCAGAAAATTTGGGACGCTAATTAAGAATACAATTTCCTTTAAATTATGAATAATGCAAGAATTTGTTCTTTAATTTTATAGCTACTACAGTTTGCTCATCACTTCTATGACAATGCATATCCATTTTTTAAAAAAAATCTATAATGAATTCCACAAAAGACTATTAATAGTACTACGAGATAATTCTTGTTGGCAATATTTGGGCGACATAGCTGAACAGATAAATGTATTTTCCATAGATAATTAAAATGAAAGGAAAACTTCCTCTTGTGCATGTAAAATATGATACAAGAAAGACCTAACTGAGGTTCTAATAACATAAAAGTAACACTGGTGTTGAATTGCACTTAATGTTTTTCTGTTTATTTTTCAAAACAGATTTCCAAAATGTTACTGAATTCTTTCAGGCTTGTTGGAATTTTCTTCCATTAGAAGCTAATGAGG
The DNA here is from genome assembly GCF_023638135.1 of Falco biarmicus. Taxonomy (NCBI): domain Eukaryota; kingdom Metazoa; phylum Chordata; class Aves; order Falconiformes; family Falconidae; genus Falco; species Falco biarmicus. The sequence continues at coordinate 26,254,513 of NC_079291.1, forward strand.
ATATATCCTTATGGCATTTTTAAAAAAAAGTTCTGCAGAAGTTGAATTTACTTTAAAAACCAAAGAGCTATGTATGTAATATAACAATTGTTTGAAAAGAAAAGAATTAAAAAGGACAAATCCACTACTACTGTCTTTAGTTAGCACTGTGTAGTTTCTTTTTCCATTTGTACTTTTACATTCAATGTCGGTGCTGGAATTGTTCTGAGGACATAATCTGAGGCATGCCATATTGGGCCTCAGCCTATTTCCATAAAAATAAAACAGAATTTAAAAAGGTAAAAATAGCTAAGCTATTTGCTTCAGTTGTTTGCACATGGCAAATGCCTGTACATAAACAAAGCTTATTTTCTCTGAGTATTTGTCAGCTGGAATTTAACCCCACACGTGAGAAAACTTCTAAGGAAGCTGAAGTAACTGAGAAATCAGTGAATACAGCTGCATTAACAAACCAAAGCGGAATAAAGGCATCCATAAAGCAAGGGGGAAAACAATCAGTAAAATCATGAAGTAATAAATTCATGTATTATTTTCTGACTTCCTGCAGATCTACCAACATGAGATATCCAACAAATACAATATTGGTTATTTGTGCTTTTTATATCTAAAAAAGCTTATTTGCCAAAGCCATTCTTCAGCATTGACTTACATTTAATTCCTCCCTCAAACTTAATCTGCCTCAGTATACGGTTAGATTTTACATCTAACAGCTCTTTCCTTGGTACAACCCTTTTCTGCCAAGTCTTACAGAGAACTGCAGGTCTTCACTAGCACAAAGTAAGCCCTGATAATCCTGGAAACAAATCCTGCTTGAGAAAAACCTAAGTTTTCCATGGATCTACTGCATTGTCCTATCATATGGCTGTTTGATAGCCACTACTTACTGACAGAAATACTAGTTACACTGGCTCTGATTCTACTGGTACAGGAATGGCTAGGAAGAGCTAAGGCTGAAAATACCTGAAGAAGCCTTCAGGGGGAAAAAAAAAAAGAAAAAAAAAAGGAAAAAAAGAAAAAGGACAATCACTCTTTCTACAAAAGAAAAAAACCTCAAGATATTATATCCAGCTGCAGAGCATCTATTGTAGTTTCTTGGTAGGATGATAGAAGTAGGATGATAGATCTTTCTTGTAGGATGATTGTATTTCAGACACTTAACTGCTTCTGCATGTTTTATTTTCTCATTATAAAACAGTGTAAAACCTTGTTCTAATTATGAAATAGCCTTATGGAGACTGATAATCAGTAACACTGATAAGAGATTCCCAACATGAGGAAGAAATAACACTCAAAATGCAAATCCAACCAACTGGTATATGGAGCAGGTTGGACTATAATGTTTTGAGCACCACAATTATTTATCAGTAGTACCAATATTAATTAATAGTAGCAATATAATATTATTATAATCATTACTGGTAGTAAAAAAATGGAACTGTTACATTCCACAATTCTGAAGCAAAAGGCAAAATTTCGTTGAGCCAAAGACTGGCCTCAGGAAAGATTAGAAATAACAGAAAGATGAACCAAACCCCACATTCCTGACAGTGTTTTCCTGCAAACGAAATCTGAAAAGCACAGTTCGTAACGGACTGCTCAAACCTCGTGTGGCCTGAAGCATCCTGAGCAGTCTTGCAAGAAAGTTGCTTGTAAATTTAGTGGGATATGTTGAATTATGCATAGACAATTCCTTATTGTTGGATTAACAATATACCCTGGGTTTTGTGAGGAATGAGAATAAATATGCTTTTAGGTTCCAAGAGTTAGGACTTGCTAACGTGCTCCCAAAGAAGCCTGCCAGGTTAGTCCATGGCATGGTTTGAAAATGCTTTTTGAACTGTACCACAGACAAGGAAAGTTCAGCACTCTGCTCCTTCTCCATTATAAGGAACTGAATTAGTGAAAAGTTGTTGGTTCTAAATGTTTTATGCCTACAGCTTTCCAGTCACAATGAAGAAAAGCGAGCGTGCTCAAGAACATATTTTCAAGAACGTCTGAGTATCTCAGGCATCTCCAACTAAAATACCAACGACGATGTTGCTTTGTGTAATTCCAACATAGTTCTAATTGCAGGACCCAGAGTAAGTGAATAACAATACTTTGATGCACAACTGGGTATAAGTAATCAGTCCTGAAACATACAGATTACAGTTCTCTCTAGGAAAATAATATTATTCAAATTATTGGTGGAAGCTTTGAATGAAACAGTATCTCCACTATTTTGAAATCAGGCAAAATCCCATTTCATTTGAGTCAGGGTTTCATCCCAAAGACGTGAAATCATTACTAACCAGCTGTTTTAAAAGCACAGTCAATGTAAATTTGTCTGAGGTCTGAAAACACTTGATGAAAATGATTTCTGGTCTTGTTTTATAACACGCTGATCTCTACCTGTGACAAAACAAGGCAGCAAATGTTAGGAATGGGAATGATTTGGAGCATCCCAAATATATACATATAATATTTTGGTTTGTTTCTTTTGTTTGATTGTTTCACAGGTAGCAGTGACAGTAAAGAAGGAAGAGCTGTGCTCTGCCTAGTTCTATGCCTTTGGAGGATGCTTCAGTACATGAAGGTCATCCCCCTGCGACCAGATATTCTTGTATAGCATATAGCATACAGCAAAGATTTATCACACAGTAAATTTGATCAAACATAGCACTTGTTGCCAAGACTATAGAAACCAGCCTAACTCTCCTAAAGGTGCCTCAGCACTACGTTTTTCTTTGCCAGATCGAGCACTGTCAACAACATCAGCCTCCTTTTGCAAATTCCAGGTCTAGAGACATGATCTAATTTCACAGGTAATTACTGAAGTACCAACACCACTATGTGAAGAATGTTATATTCTTCTGCTAAAAATCCGCGTGCTAGTGCTGTGGTAAAGTTGATTCCAATTGGCTGTTGTTTTTAATGCACGTGCTAATGTGCAGAAAAAGAGCTGTTAAAACAGTGACAAAAGGTAATGAATGAAACCCTCATTTCTGAGGGCATGTATTATGACATTCCACTATTTAAAATCTGCAAAAATAAACTAAAGTTATTTTAGCATTTTAAAACAATGGATCCTCCACAGGCTGTATATACATATATTTTCTGGAAAAGACATAGGGGAACTCATGCCCCTAAACATGATTTTCTTTAATAAGTAAGTATTTTACAAAGAAGATATGTAGAATTTTCAGTATATGTCCTCAGTGAAACTGTTCCATAAAATCTTGCTTAGTGTTAGAATAAACTACATATTTTATAGTGGCTGCTTTGAAGTAAAGGAATTGAGTTTGGTTTTTTTCCTCTACAAAATACATAAACTTAATGAACAAGCTTTTTAAAGACAATATCATCTGCCATTCAGCTTACAGAAACCAACAGACTTTGGTTGCTGTTTCACCTCAGTGCTCATGTGCTGCTGCTTCAGCAGCATTTGAAAATGGAAAGAAACAATGTGCAAAAATGCCTGAAGGGACTCACCATCTTTTTCAAGACCAAAGTAAAGTCAGAGCTAGCAACATACAACTAGAAAATGTGGGATATTTTCCTGAGTCTATTTTTGCAGCTAAGTGTAACCACTTCTGTGAACTAAGCTGAAAAAACCTAGACTGCGCAGACTGTACCTGATGCCATTTCAAGAAAGGACTTTGATAGAAATTGCTTTTAGTTCTGTCACTGTCAGTAGAAAATGCCAAAATGCCAAAATACACATCACAGTTGTGCATGACTGTACTAACCAAAAAGGCAGTAAGGGGCAAGCTGAATTACAAGAGCTGCATTGCCCACGTAAAAAAAAATAGAATTCATCCTCTGGGCTATATGCCACTCTGTGTCATTGGTGCAAACCTGGAGGTCAGCAAGAAGCACTATGAATTTACAATGGCATGACTGAAAACATAATCTTTCCTCTAGCACTTAAGTTTTATGCAGCATAAAATATGTATGGATGCTTGACAACTTTTCCTTTCATTATATACAAAAGTGACTCTCTTCCCTCTAAAATAACACTGTCAAACCAAGAGGGACTGCCAGAAAGCTGTCAGAGATAATAATCTATTTGCCCAGGTTCCTGAATAGAAATGAACAAGAAGGTATTGAGTGTCAGTTCCTAGCACAAAAATTAAAGTTCCATGCCTATAATTAGGTCGTGTGTCATGTCCTCCCCTTGTCATCCCCCCCCCCAAAAAAAAAAAAAAAGAAAAGTTTTTTATATTAAAAGAATTTTTAATTATTTTTCTGTAAGTAATTGGCTAGATGTATTGTGGGACATTTACCCAAGGGTTAGTGATAAATAAGATTAAAAGTGCAAAACTGCAAAATTCCTTTCAAACTCAAATGAGTTTCAAGGACATTTGTACTAGAAAGACTATTCCTGGTTGTACTCCAAGTGCAAATGCTGTAAATGCCCACTTTAAAGGTAGAGAAAAATTTCTTTTTGTTTCCTTGCATTTGGAGAAGATGAAAAGGTGAAAAAATAGCACTGGCAGCTTTAATTTACATAGCTGATAGCTTCATCCCATGGCGGTTCTGCACAATGTTATGTGGCTCACTGCTTGAAGGTTTTGTGCCCTTTTTTTGAAATTGTATTACATAGTACACGTAAGCAACAATAATGTACAAATGAAGGTTCAAGACCTTTGATCTCCAAGTCTGTCCCTAAACATGTTTTTTTAAGTGTACAGAAAAGCAAAGCCCTAAGCGGAGACTGGAGATCCAGTTTTTCTTCTCCCCCTCCCCTTTCTTTTTAATCCATAAAAACAATTGTTTTTTGGTCCCAGCAAGGTTTTACACCCACCAAAGTTGCTTTCTGAAACAATAAACACTGAGTAAACCAAATGCTAGCAGGCCCCTTTCCCAAACCTGAGGACTTTCCCTTTAACTCTCCAGCTGGTTTTTTTTTTTTTTAAATTTAATTATTATGTTAATAATGTTGCAAAATCAAACATTAAGTTGTTTTCTCATGGAAAATTCTCCAGCACCTTCTAGCCTGCATGCTCTCTGCTGGGGGTCCTTGTATCTGGAATACCGCAGGCTGTGCCTCTGCTGCACCTAGGTGATTGTCACCAGCACCTAGGGATGATCTGTGCTCCCCGGCCAGTTCCTCCAACACAGCTCACATTTGCAGTGCTCGTGGCTGGTCCCTACAGCAATCTGTTGGTGGTGTCCTGCACTATACATCGTGTGGAGGGGTCTCGAGATAAATACGCCCTCTCTGGGGCTTCATTTCATGGACCGACACTGTGTAAGCCATGTGCCGCACTACCCTGTTTCCCAACCCCGTAGGATTATTGTTACATGACCGTGGCTACAGCCACCTTGTCACAACAGCATGGTTCTCCTCCTGGCCCCACGTGTCCTTCTTGGGGTCTGAGGCACATTGGTAATGCCAGCATTTTAAAAACGGGTATCTCTTCATAAAGTGATGAATAAGAAGGTTACCTTGTAAGCTTCTTTAATCATGTATAGTACCATGATAAATGCACTTTCTAAGCAATGGCATCCAGAATACGTGGTGTGTTACAGAAGCGGGATGGGGTGGGGTGGCATGAGAGTTTGTAAGGGAATGGACCCTTGCAGAAAAATGCTGGAGGACAAGCCAGGCTGACAGAGCAAGAGCTGAAGTTTTGTCCGTACTGTTTATTTCAACAGGCTCCATCTCAGTCTAACCACTGAACTATTCCTGGATCTCGGCGCTGATGATGGGGAAACTATTGATCCTGTTGAAAGATGATCCCCTCGGAGCAATACAGCCTGTTTCCAGAAGGGACAGGCAGAGCAGCAGGACCTTGAGATGAAACAAGGAGTGATCTGAGACTGTGGACTCACCCGCTGTCTGCCCTGGGTCACCTGAAGCCATTCAAATGGTTTTACTATTTTACCAAATGCTGATGTTCTGTGAACTTCCTGGATGTCATAGCTGGAAAATTAGCTACGTAAACTCTCTGACATATGGCTATATGCACAATGGTACATATACATATCTATGGTGGCTATAACTTATACTAGAAAATAAAAAGGGAGTGCATTCTTTTTACCCGCTACTACTCCACTTACTCATAGCCATTTACACAATATTGTAACTCCCAGACTAAATAGGCAGTAGAAGTATATGTTTAAGTTGTTATAGCTGATTATTTATATGCTGGTTTATCATGAGGTGTGCTTAGCCAATGACCTCTCTGAAACAGAGGTAAAAAGCAGACTTCAAAATTATTTCCTACATTTTCCCACTAGTTTCCAGTAAAAATTAAATCTGCTATAAGGTGAACTAAAGAGCTAACATAGCATGAAATCTAATCACATTTTTCAAGCAAAACTAACATCTACAGAAAAGTTTACAGGAACCATCTCATCCTGCCATTAACAGAAAAATTAGCTTTTACAGAATTAGGAAGTTCAAGCCAATGGTGCTGTATAGTGTTCATGCTGCTCCTGCAAGAATTGGCTGACATTATTGTGAGATGACCACTGTGTTCCCATCTTTGACAAGCCATGGTCAGCACAGGTGTGTGAGTCCTGGAAACGTACCCTCTCAAGAGCCTCTCAAGAGCTTTATGGAAGAGGAGGCAAAGATGGCAAACTAGTAAACTGGGAGAAAGAACAGAATGTTTCTGATATTCTGTCTGTCAGATATTAGAAAACAATCCCTTCATCTCCCTTTCTATAGTATGAATACTCAATGGTGTCCTGGCGGTACTGCTGTCAGGATGTTAATAAACACAACAAATATAACTACAGCTCCTGTCTCTATTGTATCCTTTTGTTTATTTCTTTATTACTAATATAAAAGGCAAATAATAATGAAAAAACCCACACTCACGTCAATCAGCACATATAAGTCCTGAAAGACTTTAAAACACAAACAAAAGTTTCTTTTGCCATGTCCTTTCCAACATTATCTTCTGACTGATCCAAGAGGTAAAGCTGGTTTTAACTAAGCATCCCTGACTTGCTAAACCAATTGTTAGAGACATCTCTTCACGCAATTTTGTATTAAAAATAAAATAAATATGCAGATAGAGGACCTACTTCAGTAACAACCTACATTCTTCAGGTAACTGCAAAATATTGGGCACCTCTTTAGGATTCAGTGCTAAGGGGCTGAGGTTTCATCCATCACAGCAGATGCAAAATTTTCACTGACTTGACTAGAACCAGACTGGCAATAACTGATGTGGATGGAGTAAGCAAAGGCAACATGGAAAGCAAAATTTATTCTGCTTCCTGTCAAACTTATTGAACTTGAAAAGAACTAAAAGGGTAAATTTCCAACTATTTCTGTCCAGCTCTACTCCTGTAATTTACATTCCTTCTAGCAGAAAATTATGATTTAACTATTGACTACGGCACTTTTTTCTTGAATAAAATTCAGTGCAACACAGTGACTGCTTAAATAGTAGTTGTAAAAAGCCTTATACAATCTTTCAGTGCTTAAATAGAGTTTGACCTGCAAAGGTCACTCCTAACTCTGTTCTACAGCACAGAGGACTTGAGGCCAAAACAAGTAAATTGAGCTTTGGTCTCCTGTATGAATTTAGGAAGTCTGTAAATAAGAACAGCCTGCTTTCTTGATTCTCAGGTTCCTCCATGCTTTCAAGGTACCAGTGCAACCAACAAAGATGTACATTACTGCCAGTGAAGTATCCAAAAATGATATGATCTGTATTTTAAAATGCATAGCTTGAGCTTGGTAGGCAACTCTTCAGTGAAAATCAGTGACTGATGAAGCAGAATTCACAAAAACCTGAACTAAACTCATCAGTTTTCTTAGACAAAAAAAATCTGCAATCAAGAGCTCTATTTTTTGCTCAGACTGGTTTGAGAGTCTACTGTACCAAGATCCAAAACCAACCACCAGAAAAACATGTAAAAGAAAGAATAATAACTACTACAAGCATGTCTGTTTCTCAGTTCTATTGAATTCAAAACCACAAATGCCTGTTCATGTAGCTGCATTCACTGTTTAAAGTCATTAGCCAAAAATAAAAATACAGAGAGAAATAGAGAGACAAAAGTGGCTATCTGGGAAGAAAACAACCCTCTAATATTCAGAATCTTCTGGTGCTAAGTCATCATGCTCTCTTTTGTGGACAGAATTTATGTCTGTAATCTCAATCACCCTGACAAGGGCCTCACAGTTATCTGCCTCCATTTACTAACATTTGGTGTATAACACAGTATCAGAAATATGGAAAAGACCCAGTGGGAAATGTTATCTTCCCACCAGACGTGCACTTTTGCTCTGTATTTACCCATTCCCTATTTAAACCTTCATTTAGTAACAGAGGCAGAAATACTTCTTCAATTCCCACGTAAAATGCCCCTGGGAATTGTCACGGGAAGAGTACCACTTTAGAACTGTCAGACAGAGACACTTTATTAGCTGAAGGATGTTATATCACCCCGAGGTCTAAAATATAAACGAACTGCAATTCAGATGACTTGAGATCTAGCAGAAAGACAGAAGGGTGGAAAGCTTCCCAGAGAGATTCCACAGGGAGAAGTCTGATTTATTTAACACAGATAAATACGACAAAAAGATATTTATATCCCAAGTTTTAATAAGTTTATGCTTGACAGGGGGAACTGAAGAGATCCTTGAGCATCAGCTAATATACAGAACAAGATGTTAACTAGGAGAGTTGGAAGGGGAAAAAAGGAGCTCCAAACAGCTGAATTCAATATAAAGGCAGAAGATTTTGGACACACTGAACACCTCTCGGTTAAGATATTATGGGCCAAAGGAGACGATGTACTTTTTGAGCACCTTATCATTTGTACTCTGTGTTAAAATCCAAGGGATCTTCACAGAGCCTCTAGTATTTATGTTGAGCAGAGTGTTTAGATATGAAAGGTCAGAGCTGCCTATAAAAAGACAGCAAGTGAGAAGGTAAACTGAGGACAAATCAAAAGATTATTTTAGAATCTGCCAATGTGAAAACTTTGCCTTTTCTCAAGAGGCAGAGATGTTCTTTTCTATATTGAAAGAAGGATTTGGGGTTTGCTGTTAAAAACACTGGAAAGCCATTAGATGATTCCCCGTGAGTGTTATTTTGAATGTTACTATTTTTTCTTTGAGCAAAGCAGCACTCTTTATGTCTGTTAATGGGTTATCAGTTTTCCCCCACATTGAAGACTTCAGAAACTTTTGATTTCATTCGAAAGGAATTTTGGTTAAGCTGCTGAAGCAGGTAGATATAATCAAGTGGAAGAAGAGGGTGAAATCGTGACACTGGTTTAACCCTGCACTGAGTCGCGTTTGCATATGGCTTTGGGAAAATTCTCATGACAGTTTTTCTGGTAAAGAGATGTGAGAATACGACATTTGCCCGTTGCTGATTTCTTCTGTGCTCAAGAAAGAAAGTATTAGCTTGTTAAAGGTTTATAAATAAATACAACTTCATCAACAATGTAACCTCCTAATTGCAAGATCACAAATTTTGAGTAGGTTCTTAGAGTGAACAGGTAGCATATACTTAAACTAAATTATTTTAAAGATTGTAGCAGAATATCAGAATCCTTTGGTATGCAAAAATGCATTGTAAATCTGCTTTTAAAAAGTTCTTAGCAAAAGCAGTAACACTTCTTTTTTCCATCTTCTCAGCTGAGCACTGCTTCCAGCAGTCCCTTGAGTAAACCCAGCAATTTCTGGGAAGTTTGCCTGAATCTCATGATGCCAAATGCAGAATTTAGTCAAAAACTATATGGAGCAGTAAAGATGAATCTTTTGACGGTTTTCTGAGATTCTCTCCTATTATTAATCCCTGTGCTAGGACATACAGGATTGTGAAGATACTAATCACAGTTTAGTCTGCAGAGAAAAGTCATTAGGATGTTTAACTCTTGATTAATACACAAGATTTAAGTATTTCACCTGTGTAATTCTGCACAGTCAGTAGCTTATCTCTTCTAATTAAATCTTTATTTCAGCTCTCAGTGGGCCTGATTTTCCTCTTACTAACAGCAAGTTTATTAATATAACTCGTCAATCAAGTGGTGGTAGTGTATAAATAAGATTAACGTAAGAAAAAGTGAAATCAAGGCCATTGACTTTGTATATACAAACAGTTCTGCTGGTCTGTTCACAACTAAACAGTGCTTACCAGACACTTAACAGAGTGCTGGGCAGGGAAGGGAAGAACTTTTATACTGTTTAGAGACCTGTTTTGAATGAATAACTGGCAAGAATATCAAAAAGTAAAAAATATGCTCAGTAAGCAAAACTAGGCAGTAAGTATAACCACAAGGACTAATCATCTTAGTCCCTTTCGCATGTACTACAAACTCAAAGCTAAACTGCATAAGGTAAAATGTTCCATTACATTCAAAATTGTATTATGGTCAAAATAGCGTATACTGTATTGACATAGTAAAAAAAATATTAGTTTTTACCAGCTCTTTACTGCCTCTACCATTCACCAAGCTGAAGCCCAGGACAGCTCAGGGGATAGCTGTCTGGCCACTGTTAAACAAGTTACAAGCGGGTCAAGTAAAATGTGAAAATCTGCTTTGCCATGTCAGCACTAAAGCCTGTTGCCTTTTATTAGTAATGCAAAAATCCTATGTAATGGACTACCACGTATGTAATCATCCCTGATTCTTTTCAGCATGTGTAAAATAAACATGACATTTTCAAAACCAAGATACATTTAAAAGCTTTAATCAGATGTATAGAGATGAGGCAGAAGTTTGAAAGTGACTAAAGGCATGAAAGAAGCAAAATAAATGGTATCAAACATATTAAAGAAGAAAATAAAAACATTTTTGCAAAACAGTAAGTGATCTACAGAAAATTATCTAGGAACTGCTAATGCTAACATCAACTGCTTGTGATTTTTCACAAGGAGTAACAACAGAATGGAGAAGGGAATTTGAAAGAGGGTAGATTCAGAGTAGATATTATTACTGTGAGGCTGGAGAGGCACTGGCAAAGGTTGCCCAGAGCAGCTGTGGGTGCCCCGTCCCTGGCAGTGCTCAAGGCCAGGTTGGAGGGGGCTGTGAGCAGCCTGGGCTGGTGGAAGGTGTCCTTGCCCATGGCAGGGGTGTTGGACCTGATGATCTTTAAGGTCCTCTCTAACCTAAACCATTCTCTGATTCTATGATTCTATGAATTAAAGCATGACAGATAGTAGGAATGCCTCTTAATCAGGCTGAAGATAATTTTGAACTCCAAGCAATGAATGGAGAAGCTTCAGATATACAAAATCATTTAAATAATGAAAAATTCAGTGATTTTAAATGTAAAGTAATGTCTGCTTCATGATTTTCATGAATTGCCTACTATTAATCCAAACGTTTTCCCACAGCATGCTATATAAACCTCTCATAATCACTGTATTGACACAGAAGTTAAACTTTTTCTATTTGACCACTTAGAGCATTGTATCCCTTCATTCACAATATGAAAGAGAAAAAACAGAATTACTTGGCATAAAATTAAGTATAAACCCATTTGTGATTTCTAAAAGTAGTAGCTCTCACTCTTAGCAGTCAATTTATTCTGCTTGTTGATTATTTGATGCCCTTGCCTCTAAACCTTACAGCTGTCTACAAAACAGCGGTGGTTTGACCCTGGCTGAACACCAGGTGCCCACCAAAACTAGTCTATCACCCCCCTCCTCAACTGGACAGGGGAGGGAAAATATAACGAAAGGCTCATGGATGGAGAAAAGGACAGGAACATCACTCAATTACCATCATTGGCAAAATAGATTTAACTTGGGGAAATTAGTTTAATTTACTATTCAGATCAGGAAAAAAAAAAAAAATCCTTCTCCCCACCTCTCCCTTCTTCCCGGGCTTAACTTAATTCCCAGTTTCTCTCCCTCCTCCCCACCACTGGCACAGGGTGGTGGGAAACGGGGCTGTGTGGGGTCCCTCCCACAGGACACAGTCCTCCACAAACTCCTCCAATGTGAGTCCTTCCCACGGGCTGCAGTTCTTCATACACTCCTCCAGCATGGGTCCCTCCCATGGGGTGCAGTCCTTCAGGCACAAACTGCTTTGGTGCGGGTCCCCACAGGGGTACAAGTCCTGCCAGCAAAACACCTTCAGCACAGGCTTCCCACAGGTCACAGCCTCCTTAGGGCATCCCCTGCTCCAGTGTGGGATCCACCCCAGGCTGCAGGTGGAGGGCCTCCGTGGGCTGAGGGGCACAGGCTGCCTCACCATCGACTTCATCACGGGCTGCCAGGGGATCTCTGCTCCAGTACCTGGAGCACCTCATCCCCTTCCTTCACTAACCCAGGAGGCTGCAGGGTTGTTGCTCTCATGTATTCTGAGTCCCCCCTTTCACTGGAACAGATTTTTTTTTTTTTTTTTCCCCTCTTCTTAATATGCTATTACAGAGGCCCTACCACTGTTGCTGATGGACTTAGCCTTGGCCAGCAGTAGGTCCATTTGACAAGAGGGAAGGTTCTGGCATCTTCACACAGAAACTACACCTGTAGTGCACACCCACCCCCACACCCACCCACTACCAAAACCTTGCAATGCAAACCCACAACAAGAACTTTTTACAATGTCCTGTAAACGATTCCCCTTACTGACTCTGTAGGTAAGTAGCAAACATGGGTCTGTGCAGCAGCTTAGTTGTAACTTCTATGTGTTATTTCATTGTTATGTTTGTAAAGTGTATAGTTTTAAACCTGCAGCTGCCTTTCTCTCCTTGAACAAAATACTCAAAATAATTAAGTATGAAAGTTCTGTCAAGTCAAAAAGAAAATCTTTTTCACACACTGTTTGATCCCTCACAGGTATCACAAAGATCTTCATCAAGTAGCTCAGTAAGGAGGTTTGCAGTGCCCAGATACCAGTGAGAAGGGTGGGAAATTAACTGTATTTGGTAGGTTGGAAGGCTACACTCTCCTGTCTGAACCCCAGTCATGCTGAATTAAAGCACCATGAGTCAGTGTGTGCAGCTTTAAAGTGTTTATGGAATATTACGATGCTGAAGAACAGGCAAACCAGAACTCTGTTCCACACCAGTATCTTTAGTGCAGAGGCACAAAATTCTGTGCAGGAACAAATTCTACCATCTGCACATCAGCATACAGATCTCTCATCTAATTCCTGCCACTTAGTTCAACTAGTGTTTCTACAGCCAGCATTAGACTATGCCCCAGAATGAACTGCTGATGTCCCCATGTTAACATGAACAGATGATGTCAAAAGCTTTGGATGAAAGTATGTTAGAATATTATTAGAGGTATATAGAATAAGGACTAAGAGACTTAAGTTTGCTCCAGGGAAAAACACGCCATTACAGGTGACAGGCGTAAGTACAGCAAAACTATAAAATACCAAACATGCCTGCATCTAGGCTGTGGTTATAGTCAGCCTTATTCTTTGTGACAACCAAGGTGCGTACCTCCCAATAGACAGAAGTCTAATTATTCATCCCCGACATGCAGCTACATAGAAGCCTGCACACTTGACTACAGAAAGTTCTGCTTTGCCAGCTGTTAAAAATAATCAGTGGAAAAGCGTGCATCTTGTATCTATAGGGCCACAACACTCAGAAATCTTTGTGCCAAAGGCAGACCCCTTTGACTTCTACATAAGCCCAGCAGGTCGATCTGCTGACATCTGTTAATTCCCTGCACAACAAGGGAACAAGAAGGTCGCTGTGATATTTGCCGTACACACAGCAGCATTCCTTCTGCAGCCTTCCCTGTCAGGTGCCATATTTTGCTTTCTTACGTTCACACACACAATTCATCTTACAGGCACTGAAATGCAACAGGAGCAACAAAATACTAAAATATATCAAAGCTTTCCCAGCTATGTAAATATGAAAAATCCATACAATGAAAATTGAACAATAAATGTATTTGTATTACGGTAAAAATTGTAATAACAAAGGAATCTATTAACTCTTCAAGATATTCAAACTGTAGTATGTAGATATTGGATTATGATGAGATTAAGAACAGCATCACAGCTATAAAAATGTATGGCTGTATATGATTCTTGGGCTATTATGTAAGCCAGGGGTCCTCAAACTTTTTAAACAGGGGGCCAGCGTGCGGATGCAGTGGCAGGCAGTCATCTGCGGCTGCTTGGTTCCCCCCCCAACCCCCAGCGGGGAGGGGGGGTGGGCAGGGGGGTTCTGTAAATACCAGGGGCCGGATTGAGGACCCTGGGGGGCCGTATCCAGCCTGTGGGCCATAGTTTGAGGACCCCTGATGTAAACTAATCATACATAGTGAAAAGTTTTACACTGAAGAATATTCAATTCAGATTATTTCAGAAGACAATCAGAATACAAATACTCTGGTTTTACACCACAGTAGTTAGGGAATTTTTGCTGATGAGGGTAATGGTCTGGAGAAAGCAGAAGAGCACATTAACAGTTTTCACATGTGTTTACTTACCAGAATATAAATATAATGGAATCTGGAAACGGTTTTGTATCAAGATATACACTGGGCAAAATTAGTGACAAATTGCTGAAATTCTTATTTCTTGTAATATTTAGCTAATCAGCACTGAAATCTTCCTTGGACCAAAAAGGCACAAGGAAGCTCATAAAGAAGTATAATGGCTAGCGACTGCTCTCTGTAAACTGGGATTTGCAGTAGACAGAGCTAAGGAAGAAAGAATGAGGGTGATAATTCCACGTGTTTCCTAATTGTGTTGCACTAGCACCTTAAGAAACCTTCTTGTTCAAGATCCTACTGTGTTACCAAAACTTAATTCTTTCATGAGTGTATTCATACAACAAAGGCAATAAAATGCTAACTTGTAATCTATGGTGTTGATTTTTTGTGCTAAAAAAATTGTAATGATGGAAGGATATACGATGTAGTTTTCATTTTACAAAACAGGTGAATTCTGGGTTTTTTTGTTATTTATATTTTATTGTTATTATATTATGTTCTTATTCATTATATAATAATATAATATTGTTATTCATATTTATTATTATACCTTTAAAATAGTTAATTTCATTTCATGCTCAATTCTATTTCATTGTTAAGAGAAAACTCACCAAAATTTCCACTTGCAAAATGCAACTTTACTTTCCTACTTAATGTGAGTTTTCTCATTAAAAGGTGCTGCTTTTTTTCCTAACATTTCCTCAAGTCCCTGTTTATATAGCTGTGTTGACAATATATTTTCAAATAGAAGATTAGACATAAAAACTACTGTCATTCATTCAGAGCTATACCAGTATATCTGTCCTGTTGATGAAAACTGAAGATACCACCATGGCCTTAAGAAAATATACTAATCACAGATGTTTTCCAGCTAAAAAGAAGTCCACTTTTTGGCTAAGAAACTAGGTTACCGTATATGCTGCTTCAACCAATCACTAGAGATTTTTTTATGTGGAGCTAGATCCATTTGCAGGCAAATAATTTTTCAACCCACGGTTAGGTCATGACTTTGCTAAGAAAAAGTGTTACTTGACATGATGTAGCTAACACCATATTGGCTACAGCTGTTCTAGAAACCCACATAAAGAATCTAGATTAAAAGTATAATTTATCCAAATGGAAGAATCAAGTAATTTTAAAAAGCTGATGAACTGACACCAACATACACCCTTTCCTCCAGAAACAAACCTAATACTCTACATTTTACCCAGTATTTTCCAAAACATCCTTTGTTAGGTGCTGAATGCTCTGATACTTCTCTAGCATGACTCTACAGAATATTTGGAGAATGCCACAGTATTTTTCATGCTAGCCTTGTAGCAAAACCCAACTATTATTGCTTTTTTTATTTTTTTTTATTTTTTAAAATAAAGCTTTTGAATTATTAGGAAGTAATAGGAGCAGCCTAATTATTAGGCAAGTCTCAACAAGGGAGTACCCTTCCCTTTTGAAACCAAATATTTTCCAAGAGAAGATTGCAAGACTGGAAAAAACAAAAAAAGAATCAATGCTGCCTCATAGATAAGGGGTGATATGTTTTCTGGGTTTCATGACAGAGTAAGAATATTTGCACCTTTATTCTTAATCTACTGGTTCAATGTTCTGTTTCAATATTCTTCCACCTCTTACTCAAAAAATCATACAATAAAGAATTTAACATAGTTGCTATTTAAATTTTAATTTTTGTAAAACAATTGTTCTGAGTTTTAGGTCCATGATGCTTTTAAAGAACACCAACAAAAGATGATACCAATAAAAAAACCCCAGCACTTACCTGATGAGATGTCTATTCGGTTCTTCTTTACTTGGGTGACATTGATATGGACGCTCACTTTGCCCTCATTTATGTCAATCTCAACATTCCCCAGGTCGTCCGCAAAGTTGCTGAAGACAAGAAGTCCATTGGGGTTCCAGGTTCGGAAAAGGAAACTGACTGAAAACAGATCCTGACTTGGACGACCAGGAACCTCAAGGTAACTGGTGGCATTGAAAAAGACAGGCACTGTATGTGGCTCCACACAGGAAAAGCTTAAATTTCCCTAAGTAAAACATAAAAAAAGCAAAAAAATAAGCAAAATGCTAAGATTCCACTACATTCATAGCTAACCCTAGAAAAGCATTCTAGTTTTCATTCAACCTAGAGACTACTGTGATCAAAGCAAGCTGCATGTTCAAATGTGCTATTAATATTATCATTATAGTTAATACAATGACTCTGATGTGTCTGTTCATTCTAGCAGTGGCCCTGACATATTTTGTACTGTACAAACACACAATAAGAGGCAGTCTTTGCCTGAAGAGTTATAGTCTAACTAAGATAAAGCTTAGACAAAAGCATTAATATTCCCAGTTCAAAGACGAAGAAATGAATCACACAGAAACTTTGGATTGTTGGTGGTCACCAAAGAAGCCTACAACAGAACAGTAATTCACCCTTTTATAAAAATTAAATACAGCTTTACAAATATCCTTATGTCAATGCATCAATCAATACAATACATGAGGTTGTGAAAAGTATGCATAATACCACATGAAGAGCTAGCCTTTCTGTTGGATAATACTAGATAAGCTAATACTTCATTTCATGGAGCAGAAGGATTTGGAGTAGCTGATCATGAAAAATGCCTAATACTTGTAGTTAGTCAATAATCTTCTCTGTAAAAGAAACCTCATTTTTCAGACTGAAATTTTACTTTTAGGGGAATTGAAAAAAATCAGTCAACTTTATTGATTTCCAAAGCTTTAAAATGTGTCTGTAAACAAGACTAGAATCTGGGACATGAATTTTTCACTCTGAGTCTTGTAATTTCTCATGAAGGGCCACAATGTTAGATGCATTACCATTTTTTTCCTTAGAAATTGTAAATATTTTTTAGTCATCTCTGTTCAGAATTGACTGTTTAAGGCACCAATGCAAATATAACAGGAAATTTTCCTCTGCTGAAGAATTCCGCTAACATGTGGCAAAGTGGATCTTGTTCTATGGTTCGGTTTTCTGATGCACTGTAGCAGATAGATAATATGTGGCAATTTCAGTTCAATATTGGAAGGAAGAATTACAACTCATGCAGTATGGAAATTATTACTGTGATCAAGACAGCAATTTCTTTGACATTTATTTGTACATTTTAAAAAAATACTAAGGATTGGGCAACGTTTTTGAGGGTACCTAGTTATTTAGAGATGAGGTTCACTTAAGAACTGTTCAGAATCCCGATAGTATTCAGTCATCTTCTTCGTCACACAAATATGTAAATTCCGTATTACTGTCTTCCTGATACAATCTTCTATGTCACATATTTTTGTATTCATAGTGTATAAATGCATTTGAAAGTTCATCTTGAAGGAAGTTTGAGAATATGGAAGCAAGATAGGAGTTTTGTGTATGAAAATGTGGGGTAGAAAAGTCCTACATAATTTTTTTTCAGAAGTAATTATTTTCAATTGGAGATGGGTGAGATTACATCAATAAGCAAGATTTAGTGCTCATTTACCAGCATCCAAACCCATCACTTTTAAAAAGAACAACACATCAGAAAACAGCTTATTTGTGTCATAGCAAGATAACACCTGTGTGGCAGATTCAATTTCTTATATATTATACCCATGTCAAAACTAAATGAATAAAAATAATTATTTCTTGCACTCGGATTCTTACATTACTCTGCATAACCACCTCTATCTCCTACAGAAAATCAGAAGTTATATTGTCACACAGTCAACATATAAAGGCCAGTAGAATTAGTAGCAAGTAGACTATCAGACTGGCAGCCTCCATCGTGAATTAAGTAACACTGACATTTCCAATTATCTGTAACTAGAGGAGAGGTCTCTTTATACCAATGTCCTAAAATGTTTTTTTCCTATTTTTATGAAAAAAAATCTCAGCATTACAAACCATGTTCTTTTGTACATCAGTGGTCCATGAATAACAAAAACATATCCATGGACTTTGGAAAATAATGAGCTAAAAAAGCTATAGGAAGCTTTTAAATTTCAGTGTGATGAGAGAAATCACAACTACTTTCTGACTAAAGGCAAAGGACCTCCCCTTACCTCCTTTGCTGCTAAGCTGCTTGGTTATTCTGTGTTTGGGGTTTTGGTTGTTTTGTTGTTTTGTTGTTTTTTGTTTTTGAGGGGTTTTTTGGTTTAAAAGTTGCCTAGAGATTTTAAGTTTTCAGCCAACTAAATATTACATCAAAGCAGTTAACTCACTTGTTTAAATAGGTTTACTCTGAACATTTCCAAGCGTGCTACAGAATAACTTTGATTAAACCAAAAAAAAATTATATGGAGAGAAAAAAAAAGCTGGAGAGTGGCTGAAATACCCTGTGTAACTCTTTGCTACCATTCTCAGTGTAATACCCTATGGATTAGAAACAACTTCTGTGACAGTTAAGGCAGTCCTGTGCAGACACAGAAGGCAACAGCATTTTGTAAGACAGAGATCTGTCATTCAGTCACAGATGCCTGTTAAGTAGCACTCAGAAAGCACTTTGTCAGACATTTTTAAGAATTTCTTTTGCTGCCTTGTTACTGAGAAGAACTAACAATTTTGTCATAACAAGAAGGTTTTCATATCCAATTGACGCTTTCCTGTCATCCTGATGGTTTGGATATTTGCATGTATAACACTTATTAATGTTAATGGCACCGAGTACATTCAAACCCTTTTTCATATCAGTGAGTGCATTTCTAATGAACAGCCTCACTGCATAAAAGATTTCTTGAGGAAGTAACATATAATTCTAATTTCTCTGCTAGTTAGTATTTTCCCTACTGAGCTATTCAGGTTAATCTGAACTGGATTATTGATTCCCTCTATGACTGTGATTCAGAAAGCAGCTCCTTGTTTAAGTACAGCCCATCTGATACAAATTGTCACTGGGTCTAGGTCAAGTTTTGGAGTTAATCTGCAGCTTGCCTCTAGAAAGGCATTCTCATTTTTAGGAGGGAAAGAGATCTTCTCTTGTATATTCAGAGTGACTTGCAGAATAGTTGTTTGAACAATGACATCTGGAAGTCAAACATACACTGTGCATTTATATTGAAACCGTTGGTCTTATCAGAGAATTTTTCACGTAACATTGGAAGGAAAATGGTAAAAATATCTTAATTTGGGTAGCTTGAGCTTTGGATCATGATCTTTAACCTGTGTTGCAAATTAGCTTCATGTTTAGTTCTCATATATCAATTTTGCCTATCCACATTCAGATGTTATCCCTTGTGGAAATACTACTGGGTCTTAAAACCTTTCACAATTAACACAGTCAACAGCTGAATGCATAGCTCCCAAAAGAGATTAAGACTACAATACCTGTTAAAACAGGATGGATCATACAGTACAGGCAATGTCCTATGTGCTAATGTTTATCATGTTATTTCAGAATTTTCCTAAAATAGCTTATTACTCATATTTGAGCTTAATATAATGTTTGCTTAATATAAAGAATTTAAAGAAAACACTTAGCTGAAGTTTGCACGTGATTACATTGAGTAATACATGGCATAGGAGCTGCAGAACTGGGTGGAGCATAGAACTAGTGGATGTAAGAATGAAGGGTAGCAAATATAAATCTCCTCAGCATTTTTGGGTTTCAGGCTTTAAAATTGGAAAGACTGTTCTGTGGAAACTAAATCCAATTAGTATTCACACTGCTTGCCCTTTATATACCTCTGGGTAGGAAAATTCGATAAAGTGACTAAATTCCCAAAATTTCTCTGCATTACTTCTCGTTAGCTTCATATTCTAGTCCAGGGGTCCTCAAACTTTTTAACCAGGGGGCCGGTGCGCGGATGAAGTGGCAGGCAGCCATCTGCGGCTGCTTGTTTTTCCCCCAAAACCCCCGGCGGGGGGGTCTGTAAATACCGGGGGCCAGATTGAGGACCCTGGGGGGCCATATCCAGCCTGCAGGCCGTAGTTTGAGGACCCTGTTCTAGTCTTTTCCCACTAGTGTTGCAAGGGTCAATATTCTTCAGTTATACAAGGCAATGAAAGTCATACAAAGCTTGTTATATTTTAGCAGAAAATATAGAAAAGATTGTCTGAGTGTTCCCAGTTTCTGTCTTAGTACCAAGTCAAGTTGCATACAAGAGTTAGCACCTACTGTGTGTGTTAGTCACTGCAAACTCTTGTTTGTGACTTGGTTCAGGAGAAAAGCACATACTCTCTCTGTCTCAGATGTCCTTTTCTCGCTAACTCTCCCTTTTGGCCATATTTATAATCTGTCTCATCTTCTATGAAAACAAATCAGGCTCCACGAAGAAGAGCAATAACTACTCAAGACCATCTATATGACTCATTCTCCCCAAAGAGCTGTTGCCATCTTATATATCACATGATAAACTTTTTTCCCCCTAATTCTTCTCCTTTAAACCTAAACAAAATATATTATTAAAGCCAGCGTTGGACTTTATTTAAATTTAAGCTACATTTAAATTGTGTTTACACCCTTACTCTTCACTCAAAGAGATGCTGGGTGGTGCTTTGTTGCTTATAACACCCATGTATACGAGACCTAAATTGTATTTTTAACTTTATTTTTGTTCACAGACAAATCAGGATTACCATCTTCTTATAATCTTTGATTCTCTGGGCTTCCTCATTCTGTAAAATTAACTTGTCAACTCCCTTTCGCTGTGTGACTTCTGAAATTCAATATCTACATCTAAGAATAACATTTTGTACTGTCGCACACCTCTTCAATATCCTTCTTTCTTCTGCTCCCCCTGCTCCCCCCTCGACTCGATACTTCTCATCACCATACTGATTGCTTGTGTTTTAGTTCTTTACATTTTGTCTGTCTTGCCTCTTCAAATGATACACTTTAGGGCAGGGAATGCCTACTGTTACGTGTTTGCACAGGATTTACTCAATGGAGCTTAGATCCTTGTTGGATTGCTTAAGTGCCATCATCAAATACATGATTAACAACAACAGTAGTTTCAAGTGAGTCTATTTTTCGTGCTAAATCAGGCTAAAAACTAGGATAAAAAGAGCTTTTGTAAAAATCTTAAAAATCCATGTTGATTTAGAGTAAAATTGATTTTGTTTATGAAAAGCTGAAGCTATTTAAATAATTCTGCTGAAAATAAAGGTCCCTTCCATTTTTATAGCCATTCTCAGAACTGGAAAACAACAGAACCATCAAATAAAACTAGCATGTCATAACCTCTTGATGTAGCACTAACACTGCCAAAACTGCTTATGTGGATTTTACTTTCATGTTAACAGGTATCAGGATTAAAAAAAACAACTACAAACAAACAAATAAAAACCAGAGAGATGATTTTGCAGAGACTGTACAGGCCTGCTAGCTATGCCACACTTTTGAAAGGATAGGATTTGCACTATAGAAACCTCTTAATTTACACTTCTGTTCAGAAAGAGCCTTTAAGAATCTGTCCTACTAACTTGCAGAGGACTTGGCTGCACAAAATGGAAAGATTGCTCCTGCACAAAGATCCTTTTCTAAATGAGACATCAGTCTTTGAAAATCACGGTTACATTTCAAGCTTAAAATGCACCACAGGCAGGAAATCACAGGTAATTTTGGAAAAAAAGAGAAGTCAAAGATTCAGGAGTTCATGCAACTGAGTAAAAAAAATAATTCTAAAAGTTGCTAAAAGTTCTTCCTCCACAGCATATATATCATGCTCTTTGCCTTTGACAAATCTGAAGGAATTCTTGTATGGAAAAGATTCTAAATAGCAGGATGTATTACTGAATTTGTATAGGCAAACATCACATAATCAAAATTATCCTTCACATTACCTTGATAATTTAGCCATACTGCTCATAAAATGATATGGAATGTCAGTATTACTATCCAAGGAGTAATCAAATAGTAATCAATCCTTTGCACTTCATCATCACTTCATATGTAAATCTTTACTATTTATTACATGAAGAGAAAAACAATAGTGGAACCATATATACTGTTAGCAGGACTTTGTGAAGACTGTAAACTTGTGGAGGAGAAAGCCTTGAACAACTTATTCAGACCATCTCAAACACACTGCAATAATACATTTATTTTTTACGCACATGGCCTTTGTATGCCAGCAAGCCCTTTTAGAAATATTTAAATATTTAGAGCCTTAAAAATACAGTAATTAAAGTACATTCTTTCTGCTCATAAAGCCACAATTTTAAACATAAATGCATCCATGAATGCTGAAGCAAGAAAGAAAAAAAAAAAAAAAGAATAAAAGTTTAATAAGCTCTGTAATGTTAATAAGCTAAATAAAGATTTTAAGTCTAGTATCTTGAGGCTTTTCAGAACTACCAGGAAGGCCTGTAGAAGCAGTCCCTTTCAATGACTTTTGCTATCCAGCAACCCAAGTAGCTCTGCAGGAATGGAAGATATGAGGATTTAAAGCCATAGGAGAGTTGCAATTGATTTAATAATAAATCTTGTCTGTGCTGGTTTAGTACTACTATAATTTTGGAGGAAAGGAAAGAAGTACTTATTGGTTCGGCTGATTTTCTTTTAAAAAGTAGTTATGTGATATTGAAAATGAATATTGGGAAGAAGAATTGGGGGCACAGAAATAAAACGCTCAGTAATAATAATAATAATAATAATAATAATAGTCACAAATGTACATACAATAACATCTTTGGATGGGGGGGGGGGGGGGTTGTTATTTTCGATATCATTCCAGTATATCAAAAAGATATTAACTACAGACACAACCTTCTAGTCTCCTTTAGAAGAACGAGCAGAAGTTTAGATGACCATCAAATTATGCTCTTACCACATTAGAAGGTTCCAATTTCTTCCTCTTGGCAAGGTCCGTGATATTATTGCCATTGTAGTTGATACTTTCCATGCAGCCTTTGAAATTTTTCCTACTGTTAGAACTTGGCTTCCCAGAAAAAGGCATGCCTCCGAAGGTTATCTTTGAATGAAACAGAAAATGGCAAATAGTTACTGGAGGGCAAAGACTTTTAAACAAATTTGCTGTATGTATATTTGTTTTCTTTGAACACTCAAACATGGCAAACGAGAGAGCTGGCAACACTGCTTACAGAAAAAGGAAGTATCAAATAAGCAGTGTAAAAGCAGAAGAAAATCTAATGAATTTGTGATTGCAAATATTTATAGTAGTAAATTCCAAGTATTATTAGAATTGTTGAAATAGCGAGCAGATACACATCGGAGTTGTTCATATATGGACTGCTTTTCTGATCACTACTGAACAATACGTATTTAAAAGAAAAAAAATTGGAATTAAATTTCCATCCCAGTATTTTTCTAAACATATGACATTAAATTAGCCAGATGATAATCTGATTCAAATCATTCATTCAGCTCTAACTGTGTGCCAGAGCTCAGACTACAACAGATACTGTACTGCATCAGGGTCTTTTCTGAAATGTTTGGAAGTGAACAAAAGCTACATGTTTTCATCAATAATTTGCAGCCCAAATGTGAAAAGTAGGGGATTAATGAGATCAGTCCCTGCAATCTGTGTTAAGTATTTCCATGCAATAGATGATGGCATAAATAGTAATGACACCTAGCTTCCCTGCCCCATGAACGTTCATAAAAATGTCTGCTTCTAGTCTGCTACTGATATATGGCAGAGCCTAGCTTCTGAGTATAATTCATTACTAATTCCAGTTGTTATTACTGAGAGCAGGAAACCACAGCTCTAGCGATACAATTTCTATTTTAAAGCTCAGTAAGATACCACTTTCTATCCCAAAGAGCAGGCTTTGGCTTGGCACATAGGAACTGAAGCTATACAGCTGAAAACCAAAATCTTTATAAACAGCACATAGCAGCTATGTCAAAGCATTTTGCAGGACGCATCTGCAGGTATTATAAATTGACATCACTTGACTTTAAAGAAGATACAGCAGTTTATGTGAGTTGAAGAATGTGACTGTAGTATTTTTATGGCTGTCAAACATTCTTTTACATGTTATAGTCATGGACTTGTGACAAGAGAAAATGGAAAGGAAAGCATTTTGCAGATAAGAAGAAATAATTGCAAAAAACACCATATCATGACAGTGAGTTGAGAGGGACTCATATGACTATTTATTTTTTTTTAACCTTGAAAATGCAGTCAGAACTAATGTTTATTCCTCTTTTGTGGTGACTTAACTTTTCTGAAAGAGAGTAATCTAGAAACTATTTTTTTCTATGAAAAATAATTTTGATTCTTACAGGTTTATCCACTGTGATTAATTTTATCACAGGAGTAACACATACAAATTTAGTCTGTGATGACTAACTCCCAAACCAGTGAGATAATTGAAAGGAAAGGAAGAAGAGGTTAAGGCTTTTGCGTTTATGTAAACCACAGAAATACATATTCACACACACTAGAATAAGTTCCATTAAACACAAAGGGATTCATGTACTGAAATGTATCTTTGAGAACTGCCAGTGAGGTCTTTAACATCAGAGAACAGAGGAAGGTGTATCTCCTGGATTGTATTCTTACTAGGGGTTAATGTATTGTATGCATCATACTTAGTCTGTGAATATGCTACCAATAGATATTTATATATTTTTAGATCTATCTATGCATGTACAAATTGCCCAACCCTAGCTTATGGCATTCAGCCTAACTTTTTCTGTAGTTCATTCACTTGAAAATCTTTAATAAAATCTGTTTATGTGAGTTTTCAGTATCTCAATTCAGATCTTTAGTGCCCAATGAGTAACAGAGTTAGAGGCAAATTTGCTCATTATTTTCTCATTATAACCACTACCAAAGAAGGCTTTCATAAGGATTTGTTGGAATATAGGTAAATATTTGAACTGGTAACATTTACAATCTTAAGTAACTTTTTCAAACATTAATTTTTGATCAAAAGTTTGTAAAAATATCAATATACAAGTTAATTCAAACTTTTCTGCATTACATTATTTTGATTCCTTGTTGCTCCTTAAGAATTGCAAGGATGGGAATAAATGTATTTGGCTCAGTCAACCACATTAATTCTCTTTAGAAACAGTAAAGAGTGCAAGAAAATAATTATATAAAGTTTGTAATAACCAACATGCAGAAGTTCATATAGCAATTTAGAGGAACTGAAGAAGTTTATAACAGCAGAAGTCAGAGTGTAATCAAACAACAAATCAATGTTTAATTACTACCAACACTTCTGTACATCAACATGACTGAATAAATAAAAATTTTCTTAGAAATTTCCTAACTCCTTATTGCTTCTTTATAAAAAGAAATTATTGATGGCATATTTGTGAGAATATGAGGAAGTGCCTACTTACCTAAGACAAGAAATATCAAGATCCATAATTGTAAAAAGGTTCTAATCTGCTTGCTTTGCTAAAAATAGATCCTAATCATCACCACAGAATGGGGCTTTCTGAATCAAGTGCAAAATTATCACCTGAATGAAATAACAGATTTTTTGTTTAACTTTTTTTATTTACTCCCTGTTGACACAGCTGCTTTTGGAGATGTTAAAAGTAGTGTATGCTTAGCTTGCTGAATAACATAGATCTCCCATTTCAAAACAAAAGGCTGAGATAACTCTTACACCCGATGGGATCTGGTAAATCAACGAAGAAAAACTTTATTTACTCTTAAGAGACAACAGTGTTGGACACAAAATTTTAGAAAATGTAAGGAAAGAATAATTAAAACAAATGTAGAAAAGAGTACAAGAAACATCTTAAATTTTCTTTTTCTTTTCTCTTCTTATTTGACTTATTTTTATAAAGCCAATTTGAATGAAAATAAACAAGTTTTGCTGTCTACCTCATAATCCAGGTCCAGGTAATCAAATTCTCCATTGGTTCTGAAGTGCTGTATGTGTCTGTCCAGGGTGAGATTGATGTTTCGCCCATGGCGCTCTATCATGATGGAGTGCCAGTGGTGATCATCCAAGAGGCTGCCCGTCATCACAGATGTGTGGCCATAAATTGAGCCAAGCTGATTGCTGCCTAAGATGAGAATGGAAACAATAGCAGCTTGCACCTTATACCAGTTAGGCAAACATTTTCCTCTTGCTCTGTCAATATTTCACCTGAATTACGCCAGACATACAATAAGCTGGAGGAATTCAGTCTGTCACAAAGCTAAGGTCTGCTAAGGTCTGCCCATGGAGAGTTGCTGTCATAAAAACAAATAGCTAGACCAAATACAGCAAGTATATGATCAGTGAACTGTAAAAATAGTTACTCATAATAGTAGTTATTAGGAGGCAAAACAGAGAAGGAACACCAGATTTCAGCTGTAAAGTTGTTTTCAGCTAGGGTTTTTCTTTGTGTTTTCATCCCTATACTACAGAAATGAAAAGCTGTCACCTTTGGGCCAGGTCCTGAGCTTCCCTGGAACTGTACTGATTTATGACTGCTGTGGAAGATGGCATCTGAAAACAAACTTTGTAATAAAAAGCCTTTTCAGTCTGAATTCTACACTTCATAGGCTCTGCCAGTATAGCTAGACCAGCAAGCATATAGGAAAAGGCTCAATGCATATGGAGCTAACCGCAGAAAAACTGTCTTCTTCGAACATAACTTATTTCAGTCTTTTGTCCTGCAGCAGCCTTCCTATTCAGGAAGTCAAACTACTAGTGAACGCACAGTTTTGCAGTTCTCCACTGTGTTTTCCAGGGGATTTTGCCAGCACAGCTATGCTAGTCAGAGATCACATCTCATTGCAATCTGACAGACATAGCTAAGCCAGAAAAGTTGATAGGACGAATCTCAACTGAAGCAGCAAATGACTAATTCAGCAGTAAGTTTAAAAAATTGCTGCACTGCCCAATAACTCAGTGCAATCTTCCATGTTCTGGACAGGAAAATCTAAAGCATTTCTGGAGCTGAGAATTTTGTACCATCAGGCATGCCTGCAAATCAGACATTAAGGTTTGTGCATGTTGATAACACATTCTGGCAAATCACACTTCCACATGTGTAGAAGACATTACTCCCCTACAAATGACCTTACTGCCTTTTTGCTGAAGGCCACTGATCCTTCAACAATTGTTGGTTAAAAAAAATAAATAATAAATTCCATGCATGCCAGCAAGCCTCAGTTTCTTCAGTGTAAAGTCATACCCAGTACAAAGCAAAAGCTAAATCCACCACCACTTCCCCATCCTCACCCCACCATGATGTTTGAAACTCACTGGATTTCACCAGGCAAAATGAACATCCTTTTCCACTGACTCTGGTGCAAAGACAATACACTCAGACAGAGGCAGAATAACACCATAAACCATTACTTCATTTTGTTAAGTGCATGTGTCACAAGGGTCTGTTCCCATTTATCAGCCTAGTGATTTAAGAACATCACCACCAATATGGATGTTATAATAGCTTATAAAGACAGACTGAACAGATAAATATGGAGAAACTTGAAATGAATGGGTTAATATTGCAATTAAAAATGTTAAAAATAGATAACAGCTATAGGAAGATGTGTTTTCCTCCTCATCAGTTCAAGCTGATCTTTAGAAAAAGAGCAGGAGAAAATGCTAGTGGAAATAATTATTGTGCAATGTAAATAATGAACAGAATAATTTACTCTTCACATGTCTGAAAAAGAACTAAGGAAAGTTACATGAAATCTTTTTTCTAAAACACTTTCGTTTGAAGGGAGAAAAAAATACCAGAATCCAGATAAATGTGGGGGGTTTTTTCATAGTAAATGTACTTTTAAAATCTGGTCACTCATGGATGGTCCTGTAGTCTTTCAATGGGAGGGAAAAGGGAGGTTGGAACTCAAGTAACATATATAGGATTCCATCGTAAGATTGCCTGATAAACTATTATGTCTTCTTTCCTTTCCTAGTCCTGCTTCTCAGATTCTAGGAAGGCTGCTAAACATCACCTTCATGTGGCCTGTAGCTTCCCAGATTGATACCATTTTTGCTGCAATATTCCTAAGGGTGACCTTTGTTCCTCTAGCATTGATGACAGTGTCATTTGCTCAAGCAAAGCCATAGCTGATACTTCTAGCAAGGCTTATTTTTGTTGCTGGCAAGTTCCTAATGACAATATATTGCTGATCCTATATTTCTGTATGATCTTATTTTCATGGTATCTCACATGGAGTTAAATGGAAGGAATGGAACAGAAACAAACAAGATAGAAAGCAAATGAACAACATTTTCACCAAATTATCTGGTTAAATTATGTGTCTTACCATATTACAAGGGGAAAAAGGATGTAACATTTGACCTAAAATTTTTGTGGGAGAGTTAGAAGTACACAAAACTAAACAATGAAAGCATACCTAAATTCAAATTTAGAACAAGTTTGGCTTTTTTCAGTTCCAAGGTGATATAGTCTCCTTGTTGTCCTTCTCCGTGGAAGATTACACCTTCACTTTCAGAGGTCTTAAATTTCAGAGAGATGACATCTTTCAGTGTTTTCATTTTCTTGTTCCTGAATCTGTATGGTAACACTACATGGCCATCAAAATTGATAACATCAGCCCCTAAAGAAAAAAGCAAATAACATTGTTGACAAGCAATTATATATTCCTGTGGCCACTGGAAAAACAGACATGCCATACATAGACTGTACCTGAATAGAATAAAAAATATGTAAGTGTGATGTGCATTGTAAATACTTCTCTTGAGCATAATTTAATACTATAAAAAGTAGGAACCAGGTATATAAATTTAAACCATACAATATAAAAAAAAGCAGATTTTGAGGGGATAAATACTACCACTGTACTCAGCATCTTTTGGTTTCTCTCCAATATAGTTGCTGCCATGCAGACTTTCCTAATTATAGTTGAAAATGAAAGACAAACTTCTGAGTGGTCATTAACAAATCATTTGATATCTCTTCAAAATTTAGTAGCATCCACTTTGAGGATTGTAAACAGTAAAACATGAGCTCAAATGAATTTGCCTAGTAATTTTAAAAGATTTCTCAAACTGTATGTAAACCACATGCATAAGCTTTGTCTAGTTTAGTTTGATATAGAAATCTTGGGTAAGTTGTGACGTCAACTAATTTTGAGAAGAAAAAAAGAAGTTCTGTCATTTGGATTAAATTTTGTTCCAGGTCTAGTTTTAGCCAAAAACTGGGAAGAAAGTTGAGGGATGCAATCATTATCATTTAAAGTCAATCCAATATTAGTTCACATGTTGTATAATAACAGTACAAAATTTCATGTTACCTTATTTTAATGATTTAATCTCTACCCTAAAGAACGAGCCACAATTTTCTGGAGGCTACATCCATAGTAAAAATAGCTGCAGACCTTGATTCCATACAAAAGATGTATTTCTGCTGACTACTGAATCTTGTCTGTTAAGCAGAGCTTACTAGAAGATTCTAAACAGATGCTGATCTTTAAATATATATATATAGGTTTGTATAAGAAATCCCCTTTGTAAACTGCTTAACTTGTGATCAGTCACCAGTACCTTAGCTACTATTTGTATGAGCATTTCATCCTTATTCTTCACTGGCATTTGAAATAGTCACTAAGCAAAATTCTTTAAAAGGAGTTAATACAAAAGTGTTCATTTTTCTAAAGAAAGAAGTGTTGCCCACCTGTATTCTTCAAAAGTACACTTCTTATTGGCATACCGTATTCATACCATTCATTTCATGCTTTGAATGAAAAACTGAATTTTATTGTATATTCTTCAACCACATCTGATTTTTACCTCCTTCTGTAGGCTGCTCTTCGGTGACTGCTTGCAACTTTTAAAAATTCCTAACTTGTTTTTGCTGTTACGTTGGGAAAGAATCTAACACTTTCAAAGCCCTTCAAAAACACAGAAACAAACATTCCTGTTGTGTAATTAAAACATCTAACTCCATTAAAACACTTTGTACACTATGCTTGAATAATAGCATATATTTCAATTTGAATTGATACAGCCTACATTAGATGATTATGCTAAAACATGTTCCCTTTGCTCTTACAACATATGCCAAACACATTTTAAAAATGCTTACTTTCGACTAATCTCTGCAATAATGTTTAACACCGTGATTCAGAGAAGAGCCTAAACAAACAGGTACGTACATCCCTGTCTTGAGAATTTAGGAAGCACCAAAATAGTCTGTGGAGTCAATTTTTACTACTGTTGTCTCCTCAACTGCTATCAAAGAACTGCTTATGTATACCATCTGTATAGGTTGCTTTTCACATTCAGTAATTTCCAGAAATACTTTTCACAGTGATATAAGAGCTGTCTGAGTGTCAAAGAAGAGCATTCAATCAAGCTTCATGATTTCTAGAGAAAAGTATGTAAAAAAACAACCAGTATTTCACAAATTATTTCTATTTCATTGTTCAGTCAAAAAAGCCACAACTCATCTTGTATTCATTAACTAAAAAACACCCAACTGAGACTGAGGCTTGCAGTCATGTTGATTAAGTGCCCATTCATACATCCTTACATCACTGAACATAGCAAGTTTTCAAATGTGAACACCAACATGTTATGCTTCCATCATTCAGGATTTTCTCCACAAATCACTAGTATAATAAACAGTTCTCTACCACTTCCAGGTCTTAATTTTTTTAATTTTTTTTTTTACCCACAGCCACCCCCCTGACACAACAATTCTCTGCATGCTGATAAAGTACGTGATATCTGTTTCCAGGTGATATAACCATTGTCCATCTTTATGAAAACTGTATGCATAACCACAATATGGTCATAGTCCTCAGCTGACACAAACTGTTGACTCTCTAGGGTTTATTACAAATTTTAGAAGTTAAGAACTTTTCTACCTTGCAGAAACTATGTTTACGGTTCCTAAGACTGATACAGGGGAAGGATGACAGTGGGCAGTTCTTGACCTGCAGATCCACCTAATTTATACTAAAGATAAAATTATGGATCTTGGCACGGCATGAATCATCAGAGCTTGGGATTTTACTTTCACAATGCTGCTGCTTTTTAAGATTGAGAGTTTTAAAGACAAGTAATGTTTTCTGCAAACCAGCATCAAGTGTATGCATTTCAGAGTCCACTTGAGATCAAAATGTAAGACAAGCTATCTCATACTCACTCATACTAAACACATTGGCTTAGATACAATGGCCGGTAGTATTAATGGAAGGAGCTTTAAGCATGTGGGAAAAAAAAAAGCTGTGGTAAACCTGGAAGTAAGTCTAATCACTCTGCTCAGTGTTCAAGTTAGACCATAAATAAGTAATAGCAAAAAACTTTATTTGATCACCACAGCCAGGCTCCACTTTTTTTTTTTTTTTTTTTTTTTTTTTTTTTTTTTTTTTGGTGGAAGTCAGACATCTAGAAGACTGAGGATGCAGATTCTGTAAAGCATGTTTCCTCAGGTCTCTATAAGATGTTGTCCCTCTCCTTTCTAGAAGTTTGATAGGCATACACAATGCATTTCTGTTTCACAGCAGTTTTTTAACCTATTTGAATTGGTAGCAGCTGACTGTCATCAAACAGATGGGTAATAGTCACTGAAGATTTGAAGGTTCTTTCCGGTGGCCAAGATTTATGTTGTTTGTAATGTACAGGCTTTTTCCTGGATCACATTAACCCATTATAATGTGTGTGGGAAGGAGGTCAAAGGGAAGAATCTTAAATTTCTAATTATTTAGTTCCAATCCAACCACTTCTTCAAATTATATAGAACCATCAGCTCACTTAGAACATTCTCTCATCCTTTATTACCAGGCTAGAAATAACCCATGTCGTGTATATCTTCCATTCCTGCCATTACTTGTATCACATAACTGGAAGCACCAGTTCCAGACTATTCTTGCCATTAGAAAGAAGACAGGCAGGCAGACAGACAGACGTGTTATTTGCACATAATCATGCAGTTTCTGTTCATCTCTGCTTCTGATTAGGCAACGAACTAAGACACACGGACCCAAAGGTGTCAGATTTGTTGCTAGCAGTTGAACTCTGCAACCCAAAGGATTAGTCATATAACATGAAACTACCCCAAAATCTTCCTAAACCTGCAAAGACTTTTGATGAAAGGATAAACTATGACCTCCTTATTGTTTAAGCCAAATAAATGGTAAAGAAATGTTATGAATTACATGAAACATAAGCATTACAAATTGACTGTAATATCCCATATGTATTAGTATATAATATATATATAATGTATATTAGAATGCAACAGTATGTATCAGAAATGCCACTTTCCTTTATCAAACACACTTTACAATACACATTCCAATAATAAATACTTATTAAGCTCTAAGTGCAGCTAAAAGTCTTAGCCTGATCTGGTTCTTCTGAATAACAAATTCCAAAAATGTGAACCACATCAATATTAAGTATCAGAAAGGCACGTTGTATTTGCAGTGCAAAAAAGCTGTTGAAAAGTTATCAGCATGCAAAAAGGACCCTTTTTCTCAGGCACAGATGCAGATATTGCTCTCAGTGGTGAGGCAACCCTGGTTCGTATGCTGAGTCTGGATTCAGAAGCAACAGTAAGTGATTTCAGAGGTGAGGTAATCTTGTATACTCTCCTGCCTCAAGTAAATACATTACTTTTGGAATTTGTTTTGAAGAAATGAAGGAAATGGTTAGAAAAATATTGCAGAAGAGGTTATACGAACGTGTTGGTTTTGCTTGCCTTACAAGCTATCAAGAGATACAAGAAATGCCTTCTTGATATTTCTGTATGTATTGTTAGAAAACAACTTGTATAAATGCATGAAATCTGTTTGTAGAAAAAATATCTAGATGAAAGTCACTCTGTGATCACAAAAATCAGACTTCTACATAAAGCAGATTTGCTATACAGATTATACTCATTTGAATCCACATAAAACTACCTTGAACATATGCTACAAATGAAAGAAAACCGACGGACATTACAACTTAAGCAGCCTTCATAAGAAATAGACATTGTAATAAATATGACTCCATATAAAATGTCAGAGATTCTCTTCCACTAAGATTTGTTAAATTTACTTTCTGATGGTTACAGGAATGCCTATATGGGGTATATCATCCTTCCCGTAAGGTCAGCTGGTACCCCTTTGTAACACCTGCAAAAGTTAGCTTAAGTCAGGCATCTGATCCAGAGATGACCAGGACAATGACTTCAGTTCTGTGGGTGTGTGGATTCACAACATTTTGCCTATGAAAAGGCAAGTATTCCTTTTGTACCTATGCTGTTGTTGCAGTTATACGTACATGCTCTTCACATCATTCATCGAAGAAAATTCATATCACACACTTTAACAAAGCTGAGTAAAAGTAGCACATTTTCCCCAAAGCTGGTCCTGAATTGCCATGTTTTTAAAATCATTCAATTAAAAAAAAAGAAACAGCGGTAATCTGTGATTAAGCAGCTTTTTTTATGCATAGCTGTGCTGTCAGCATGCACAAAGGTCTGCAGGATAATTCAATCACCTAAAGATTACATAGCAATTATGTTTAAGAGTTATCATATGTAGGCTGTGGTAATGACTTATGTTCCTTCTATGATGACACTCAGCTATTTAATATCATGATAATTACCATGATGTGGAATGGTACTTAGACAGTAAACCATATAATTCCTATAATTGCAGTGTAAATATACAATTTTTCTCAACCTTTGCCACCCAACTATGAGCATTAGTAGGAAGGAGACCTAAGTCATCACATACAGTATGTTCACCTGCATTCAGTGAAGTCTGTTCTACTGCTGCAATTAGAGCCTGCTGCTGCAATTAGAAGTTACTGCTGCAATGGAGGAAAACTTTTTAAAAAAGATCAAGTGCCAAAACAAGTGAGAAAGAGGGAAAGAGAGAGGAAGAGAACATGCAGAAAGATGAGGGGAAAGAAGACTGACAATGATTTTTTTAAAAAAATACATTTAAATAGGAAGAAATGACTACTTCCAATTTGATTTCTCCACTATAGGATTTCCTACAGTGTGGATAGGTTGGATAACACTGCTGGCATCTTCAAAATATAACACAACTTTCAGCTAGCTAGGAATATGTGTTAGGACTTACCCCGGTATACGTCTGAGATGCTGCATTTAAAGCATTTCATTAGTTAATGGCATCACCACATTCAGTTTTCCTCTAAAAAATAATTGTTAGAAAGCCTTAAAAATATTGACAGGAAGTTGGGTGACAAATGTGACCCCATTCCCAAATCTGAAATGAAAATAAATCGCCAGCCACAGGTCTTTCTACCTATGCTTTTGTCCTGTAATTTTGGCCACATGAAGGATTTAGTTAAATTTCTTCAGGGAATCAAATCTGTATAAAGATCTTCTATTTGGTGCTCCAATATAAATTATTAATTATAACGAAACAACTTCAAAACAGACTAAAGCTCCAAAACTTCTGTATTTCCTCCCTTTCTGGTAAGAGAAATATTACTGTCCTTGATGTCAGCATCTGAAGGATGGAGAAGTGCTCATTCACAAAGACTCAGTATCAAGACTTCTGGACAGCTACTTAGGTTCTTTGATCAAAGTATTGCCTGGAATTACTAAGAAATCCCCTGCTATGAGACACGGTAAAATAACACTGGTCAAAACACAGCAGAACAGCAAAGTACTTTCCATAAAAACCGCTTATCATACAGCAAACAAAATCAACATTATTAATTGCAAGTTTAACATGTACACATATTTTTAAATTGCTAATGATGTCTCAGTGATCGACCCTACAAAGCCTGTACAGAATATTTCACTGGGATTAAAAATACAAAAGTTCTGTACTACTGATCCACAGTGGCCTTAGGTTAAATTTTTTTCACTGCATTTCATCTGGTTAAAGCTTCTGTTTAGATTAAATGATTTTTAGGGAAAAGATCTTCACTTAGAGCATTCTTTTCTTACCCCATAATGTAAGCGTTATGTCTGATGAACTAATACTATAGTAGTAAACAGCATTAACCATGCACTGAGCATCTGTCCTCTGAAAACATCAGAGATGCAGCAAAGCATCTCTGGCTGGGCCAAAGTATTCCACGTGTATAGTTTAATTTGTTGTAGCTATTAGTCATGGCTACTAAAATATCATTATGACAAATATAAGCACATAACCAGGGTATTATTTACAAATTTTAACAGCAAAAATGACACTTTCTCCTAACAAAGCAAGGAATAAGGCTCAAAATCATACCAAACCCAAACTCTCATTTTGTTATTACTCGTGATAAATTACAAACATAGAAATTATTTCAGAAGACCCTAATCTAATTTTTCAGTAGTTCCAAATACTGTCAACAAGATAGCATGTTGAATTTGGCACTGGAGTCTTTACAGCCTGAATCTCAGTGGCACTAATTTAGCTGAGCTCATGTTAGAGACGCATTACTACATCCAGAAAAATGAGGAAGGCATGTTGCAGAACAGCAGTTAAAGATCGTCTCCTCTTTTTTCTTACAGTGAGGCAGAGAGCCAAAGGTACTGAGTTTGAACATGGTCTTCAGGCACTACAGTCCAGCCGTAAGGACATGGGCAACTCAGTGGCTTGCAATCTGCTGCAGCAAAACTGGCATTGCTTTTACTCTCTTTTTCAAAAGGCAATGCATCTGCTACAAATGTTAAAAAAAACCCAAACCACCAAAACTAAAAAATCTAATACAGATACAGATGTATATTGCATATACAATAATAGTATACTTCTTCATATCCTAGAAGCATAAGGTGAAGGAAAGTTAATTATAAGTTTCTGTTGCATGCTTATCTTCCACTGAACTGAATCTGAATCCTGTCATTCTCTGTCAACCCTAAGTGATGTCAAAGCTTGTAAAATCAAAGACAAATTTGCTATGAGGTTTTAATTTTTTTTCTTGCTTTTCTTTACATACAATAGATATAATGTATATATGGCAATGCAGTATCAAAGTAGCAAAGAATGTTTTGTCAAGGTGTATTTTTAACTCAATTGTTTGGTAAAAGGCCCAAACTTTATTCTTAGATTTTATATACTTGCCAGAAATTCTGAAAATAAATCTGTGCAGAAGTATCCCCTAAGGTGGTAAGAATGCTTTGTCAAGTTCTGAATGCTATATCCATTGAAGATACATCAACAGCACTCGGTACTTTTCAAGTTTTCTCTCTATCTCAAAGCACAGGCATTTTTTCCTATTATTAACACTACTGTTATTATAATGCCAGCATACTCAATTTGGTAGCTCTTGTGCAAATGTTTGTAAACTTATCAGGTTTTGACAGGGATAATTTAATGTATAATAAGGAAAAAATGCAACAAGTGTAATGAATAAGCAGTAGTATAAAAATAACAAGAAAGGGGGAAAAAAGGAAATGTAATTTAATGATCATAGCTAAATGTCATCCAACCCTCTTTTTTTTCTTCTTTTTTTTTCAGTACAATTGGATTCTTTCTCTAATTTTTACAGCTATTAAACTGCATTGCCACACAAAACTAATTGTTGCTTAAAGCAATCATTTTGTGACGAGTGTACATATCAGTGCAGTGCTCTGCAGAGTTACACCTAACTTCTGGTTTGTATCATGTAATATAAAAGCAGGTTCTAAGGGAAAATCTGGAGGTCTGCTAAGGCTTTAGTTACAGCACACACAGAAGAAAAAACTAAAACATTTGAAGGATAGTAAGACATATGAACTCATACTAAGCCTCTAATTATACTACAAAAGTATTGTCTTATGATTGTGTATAACTAGGATGACTTTTCAAGCACTTAACACTATGGTTGATGATATTTGTTCTACCACTTCTAATGTAACATGAGATTTTCAAGTAAATTTACTTTCATTAATTCTTCAGATTTCTAAAAGACAAGTAATTTAAAAACCAAATGGGAACATTTTAAATATGCTATGCTTATACTACAAATTGGAGAAATGAGGCAATGAACACGTTTATGTATACTTTGCAATTCAGCTTAAAGCTTACGCATCCTAACCACAGGTTTCAAATCAGACCATACTGAATTCTATGTTCCTAACAGTGGACTACTAACACCAGAGAGATGTGAAAGTAAAACTGCAAATCAAGATAAACTTTAGCTCAGATAAAAAGTATTCCTTCCATAATCTCCTCTGGTTTGTGACAACATATAGCATGTTACAATGCATGGTGTGAGATGCAGTCTATTCCAAGAATTCTATTCATAGAGGAGATAGGAGATTGAGCACCACGTAAAATACAACTTCCATGGCAATGCGTTTCTCTGCCAAATTACAATGATTTAATTGTTTAAACAATGAGGTTTTTTTATTTTACCCAATCAGAAAATCTTTGAGATTCTCTGTATTGATATTTTATAAACAAGATATTTTAGCATAAGTATTTTGTCCTGAGATTGTAATGGATCTTACTGTTGATGCACACTTTCTTCTCATTAAGACAATTTTATTCAAATAGTTAAAGTCCAAATTAAGGAGAAAAAGAAAAAAAAAAAAAAAGAAAAAAAAAAGGCTGTTCTGAAGACCTGCTGAATGCTGAGGTTAAAGACCTGGGTATTTTTAACTTTCTTTGGACTATAAGGTGCAAATTAAACTGTGTATTCTTAGCCACCCCAAAGTCATACTGACATGAACATCACCTGCATTCATCATTGATAACGTGAGAAGTGGAGGGTCATAAAATCATTCCCTCTTACCAAAACCTCCTCCAGCATTTCTGTCTGTAACAAACATGGTTTAGTTGGTAATTATCCAGGTCATAATACAGTAGTATTCACCAAATGGACAAAACAGAAAACATTTAATACATGAATTTTTATACCTTAAAAATTTTTCATCCTTTAAAAAGTTTGTATATGTATAGCATTGAAAGGGTCATTTATGATTGTAAAAGTTAAAACTCAGGCATCTTGCAACTATGCACTAGAAGCAAAAAAATATTCTTTATGATTTGCTGTTCTCTAGCTATGGTACTTCCAAAGTGATTTGGAAAAAAATATAGGTATGATTGAACTATTTTAAAGAAACTCAGCTTTTTGTATTTCATCATACTGATCTATAAGTCAGAAGTGTTCCTTACAACCATAAATACATTTAGTACTCTCCTTCATTGTGAAAGGTGCTATTTGATATTGGATCTCAATGGGAACATTAAAGCATATAATTAAACTCTGAAACCAGGTACAGTAAAGAACTTAATTTGCTTGAAAACAGCTAGATTCTACTAATGTTTTCACTGTTTATTAAAAAAGTAAATCACAAGAGCCCAAGGTCAATAAAAAAGGACAATTCTAACTCCTACATAGCAAATGGCCAAAACAGGTCTCAATCCTTATTAAACTTCCAGAGTCTGTCATTAATTAATGAAAAAAAAACCCTCCAGCAAAGAAAGAAGCTGGACCACGTTATACAACATTTGCACTCAATTACTTGGTGAATAAATGAGCTGCAAAAGGGACAAGACAATCTATTAAAACATTAAGGAAATGGATGACTAGCTGGAGACCCCCTTTTAATGTTTACAGCTGCATGAAAACAGGAAAACACACAGCTGACCTACAAAAGCCTGATTCAGAATTTCTCTTTCTAATTTCCTTTTGAGCTGATGCCACCCAATTCAATCATCTGATGGTATATAATCTTTCTACACATCCTTTAATGTCTGGATGCTCTATAGAATAGTAATTACTCAAGGCCAAATTCTTTCTCTCTCACATTCTATATCTTTTATTCATATGAATACTCTCAAATACCTACCTATTCTTTACTTCTTCTAAACATGGAGCTTAAATTTAAATTAAACTTTCAGAAAGAGCTGCTTACACACTGATTAAGAAATATGTAGCAGGGACAGTTTCAAGCTGCTGTACTCAATAAAATCTCATAGTGTAAAAATCTTGCTATCATCATTCAAACTTCTGCAGTTGACCCTAAAGAGCAAGGAGTGCAAGACTAAATCTCAGTTTTGGGCACGGGACACTAACATTTATTCTAGTGAGTAGCCTTGCTATTGTTTAAGGTACACAAATGTGTGCCATTAGAGGCCATTCCTAATGGATGTATAGTCTTCTTCCATCCATCAGTCTTCTGCAGCTATCAATTCCATCTTGCTACACCAATTTATTTTAGGAAAAGAGACACTAAGATGGAGCATATTGCTATTTTCAGCTACTCCATTTCAATTAAAAATGATGAGTTAATAGAGGTAAATCCCTCAGCACAAATGATAGTGGAACAACTTTGTGCATTTATAAGTGTTCAGTTTCATTGTCATATTTCCAAATTACTCAGAGACAAATACCTTGTGTTTAGCACAGCATGAGAAAAACAGACCACTAGAACTTGGTGTTGAGCAAACAAATCAAGATTAGTAATTCAGTCAATTATTTTTTCCTCTCCTTGCCTAACATCCAACATATCTTAGAACATGCCTGTCTCAAATGTATTTTGTACGCAGTGTCATCTTGCACATTCTCATGTAAGAAAAAGTATTTGTTCCAACCTGGCAAGCCATGAAATCGGAGCCCTAAACTCTACCATGCATGGATGAAGCGGTGAACTTAATGGTTGCTGATGCCAGTGTTTTTCTAGTCCATTGTATGTATTTCAGTGTGTATAATTAAAAAAAACACTTCTGCTGATATTCAAGGTCATGAGTCAGGGGTTTATTTTCAGATGATTGGAGTTGATTTAGCTCAATTTTGGTTCACTGAAAGTCTAATACTTCAACATGTGGATGGCCCCCCACGATTAAGGGGCCAACTTAATCATTAAGCTGCCAATTTTAAGTGAATGAGTGCTTTACTTGAATAACAATGAGTAAAAATTTAAGGATCTGGTACCGCATTGGCATCACCTGCAACTCTGTTTACACTCCACAGAAAGAAAGTCCCCATATGATGCAATATACAGCAATATGAAATGCTCAGCTTGCATTGTACCAGATATATAGAGGGAGATGTTTCCCTGTGAGGAAAAAAACCCACCCTTTTTGTTTCAGAAATGCTCTCCATGACAGGTAGTACAGCAGGTAGGAGCAGGTAATAGCATGCAATCACAAAATCATTATGGTTGGAAGGGATCTCTAAAAATCGTCTAGTCCAATCCATCTGCTCAGAGCCTATTTGCACATTTTATTCGCCAGAAGCACTGAGTTTCAGCTATGTGAGCTTTAAACTTTTTTCCTGACCTGAAAGAGGAAAAAGGATGGTTGCTTTTACCAGCAAGTAGGTTTCCTTCTTTGTGTTTGTCAGGCTGCAGTTCCCAAGGTCAGTGATGCATTGTGCCCCCACTACCTGCCACCAGACATGACTTATCTGTAACTTCTAGCAGGCTTTACACTTTTAAGATTTGCTGGTGTTGCAGGGTTTCAGACCTTCAGATTCCCCACTTGCCAGCACAGTTCTGAGGAGTCTTTCTTCAGCGTGAGTTTGCTTATGGTACCTCAGCCATGCGACTGGCAGTTCTTCCCCTATGAACTGTATCATGCACTTCAGGCTCCCCTGCACAGTCAGTGCCATCAATTCAGTCTCCTCAACTCTGGACTATTCTCCATCAGAAAAAGCTGAAAAAAGCCAGAAGGATGACAGTGGCTCCTCAGGAAGACTCTAAGGAACTCACTCACATTCAGGTAACATGGATTACCGTGCAGCAGGTACAGTGCTTACAATATGTTACTGTTGTGATTTCAGTTCTTTATCCACTACTACGGTTTTGCTTTTTCTTGCTTAACCAGTAATTTCATGGAACTTTTCAATCTCTAAAGTAAGTACAGACACTAGAATCTAAATTTCTTTGTTTTCTCAAACATTTTTGAAGTGACTGTCTCTAAAGTCACAGGCTCCTGACAGAGCCTGTAAGGTGCAAGAGACAGCCATATATGATCTTAAGACCAACCAGGCAGGCAGCTTCACTTACAGAGAGTTGTTTTAGAAGCCAGAAGCTTTACTTGCATTCCAAGATCTTTAAATTACATAGTGTCCTCGCAAGCCTCAGCCCTAAGGAGTTAAAAGAAAGCATGCCTTCTGTATCAAAGCAGCACATACACAGCTCTGAGCCCCCATGGCATCAACTCCTCCAGCTTGAAAACAAAATAAAAGGGAAAATATACCAGGGTCGGGTGCAGCAACCTTGGCCTGGAGAAGGAATCAGGGAGGCAGCCTGCGGGAGGAGGCAGGAGGGACAAAATGAGAGGCTGGAGCTGAACGTCCTTGCCGAGGCAATCGCCCAACCAGGGGAGGTGTCAGGGCCATCAGCATGGCAGGCACAGCCAAGAAAAGGCCTGGTGCTGCTGCAGCCGGCCCAGCTCCGTCACGGCTTGGGCCGGCACAGGGGCAGAGTCACCTCTCCCCCTCAGCAGGACCTGGCCCAGCTTCTGGTGAAGCCCAGCAGGCCCCCACCCCCACTGCTGCTGGCACCACCTCACCCACCAGCCCACCCATGCTCAGGGGAACAGTGTGCCTCGCCCAGGCAGGAGTCACTCAACAGGCATCTAAAAATCCTCAGTTATGGGTCCCTGGAGAAGGAAACTTGAGGAGAACACAGGGAGATGACATTCCCAAGCCCAGTAAGTACGTGCTCTGCCCTTTCCAGGTGAAGGCACTGCATGGTGAGCTGCGCAACACTGGCTTCAAGGCTCCATAACCCCGAATGTCACTGAGGGCGTACAGCAAAGCCCTGTGTTGCTGCTGAACGCTGTGGAAATAAACTTGATAAGATCCCGTCGTGTTCAGGACAGAAAATGTCTTGACTGACACATCAAACTCCTTGCTTAAAGGTTGGGGAAATACAGGTTAAACCTTTTGCTCAATAAAGGACTCACTAAGGGAAGAAAATGGCAGCTTTAGTTAATCAGTTTGAAATGTCTGGAAGGCTCAAAAGATACTAAGAGTATATCTTCAAGAAAAGAAAGGTCTCCAAAATCCATTAGAATTTTATTTTAAAAACAAAAATAATAAACGC
This sequence comes from Falco biarmicus, assembly GCF_023638135.1. Lineage (NCBI taxonomy): Eukaryota > Metazoa > Chordata > Aves > Falconiformes > Falconidae > Falco > Falco biarmicus. The sequence continues at coordinate 26,296,661 of NC_079291.1, forward strand.
ATCGCAGCGTACACATAGCTTTCATTTTAGATGGCAGCTTTTTTCTTATTGGGAGCATTACTCTGTTATTAAAGGCAGTCAAACACTGCAAATGATTTGAAACAATAATTTCTTTCAATCTTCAAATAATGCAAGATCTTTTCAGATGATGGAAGTACTGAAATACATTTGCCACTAGTTATTTCCAAGAATCTGCTAATGAGGGTATTTTCTTCTAAAAAAACCAATTCAGCTGGCTCTGTATGTTAGTGACTCTCACAACAGCAAGTACTTGTGTTCACACAATGGATGAAATTTCATAGTCACTACTTACGTATAATCTATTATGTTTAATAGGCAGAGGGAGAATAACAGTCGAGATTGTTCCAGGTGGGTAAGAAACACATGTAAATGTGTATAGACCACTCACTCCAAGTTCATAAAATGTTGCTATTCAATCATGAAGTAATGAACGCTACACGTTAATTCTTAACATGAGGAAAAGGCACCTTTTTTTAAGTGCAGATGTGGAAAACTGAATTCTATTGCAAAGAATTGCCATGTTCCCTTCTTTAAAACTGCTCTTCCTTTGTGCTGGAATGGGCACTCAGAGCAATTTTTCTTAAAGAATTGGTTGTGATGGATCTGGTGTTTGAACATTTTTTTCACCCTTTATGCAGGCAACATTATTCAGAACAAATCGAAAAAAGCACATAGCAGACAAGTCTCTCGGTTTCCTACACTGGAATACCATTATCTATTATGCAATATGATAGCCACTTATAGCATACACATATATACTGGGTAGGGTTTGTAAAAGAAAATTACTTCCTTTTGGGCTTAACAAATTATTGTTACATGTGTATATAAAGTGTGGGAGAAAATACTTCCTCTAAATGGGAAGATTCTAACTGAGCTAACAGTAATGGATGTGAAAGTTTTTGTGAGCTCTTTCTGTCCATGTGGCAGCATCGTAAAACAAAGTATCAAAGCCAAATATAAATGCCATTCAGAGAGTATTGTCAGGATCTTTTAAATATGAGACTTCAGTAGTTGAAAACTATGTAGAGGTTACAAACCTGACAATTCAAGTTTTGTTTGTGCATGCAATAGATCTTTGTGTAGTCAGCACCATTGCTCCTCTCCTCCAGCAATTTTTCCCCATTGAAAGCATTGCTGAAGCAGCAGAAAAACATCTCAAGTTAGCTTCCAGACTCATGACTTAAAAAGTCTACCAGAAACTAGTTTTTCTAATCACTAGATTTTACCAGTGAAGGATTAGGCTTCCATCTATTTAATAAAGACAACAGACAAACTCCTACTCCATGCACTGATACTCTTATCAATAATAATAAAAAAAAAATATCTAAACATACATTTTACTTTTTTCCTCTGATGAGGCATAATAAATTCTGAAATAGTGGTTAAGGGGTCAATGTTTAGGTACTTACATAAATGTGTCTTTGATGTTCAAAAGCATTAAGCACAATCTACTGTCAGAAACCAATGGGAGACAAATAAGCCATTTTGTGTAAATATTTAAAATTACAATCAGATTCCTATGCATTTACATAAATTTTAAAACTGTTGACTAATTACTGCTATCCAAGCAGACATTTTCATAATGGATACATTACAATTCCTAACAAAGAGTCATCTTCTGAGTCAATGGAGGCCTCATGAATATTTCAGAATAAGAATACCCCTCCAAGATGATCTCCACTGCTTTCTTACGCTTATAAAATTCTAATCTTGAATAAACTCATTGAACACATTTGAAATGCAAGAATGTAATAAAAATTACAAATTATCTGTACAAGTCACTAAATACACAACTTTGCCAAAAAAAACTTTACTCTTAACTTTTACAAAAGCACTAAAATTATTCTTAATCTTTGATTTTTACTTATGTTTTATGATGCCTTAATTTCTGGGGATTTTCATCAAAACCTAATAATTGCTAACTGAAAATGTAAGACCAACAAGACAGTATTGCATGACAAGAAATGCAGAAAATATTGAATGTGTAGCAAGTGAAAATTATCTACCATTTGTATTTAATTACAAACAAGGTGAAAAAGCACCTTACTGAGTTAAAAAAACCCGCCACATTATTTGTCTTCACAAAAACAAAAGACTACTTTCTCTGATGAGTAACATTTAGAGATATTTTTAAATGATCTGCAACTTTAAATTAACTTCATTTTTATGTCAAACAAGGAAATGCACTTAAAACACCACCAACAAATGGTATACATTGTATTCATGAACAATGAAAAGTGTATGTTCAGTGTGGTCCTGTCATACCTCTGCATGTCTGTTTGCACATCTAGGTAAATTTGTCATAATTCTGCTCCATCATTATTGCATTAGGCAAATAGCTCAGTATTACTGGCATCTTGAAAATGAGCAGACTGCTGCATGTTACCAGACTGCAGCAGAATGAAATTTTGAGCATAAAAATAACATTTTATTATAAGTGCTAAATTTGAATGAAAAGTGCCAGTTCGGTGCCTTCTAGCACATATAGTACATATACCACTGTTCTAGATTTTTAGCCTATAGAGAACTTTGCCAGCCATGTTTCCTCCTCTGCTCTTCTGCTTGTTTGAGCCACTGCATTAAATATTAAGAAAGATTGCCCACATTACATTTGAGGGGATGGCTCTGGTTAGAAATCAAAGCCCAAGGAGAGAGGACTCCCAAACTACATCTCCCAAAACTGCTAAGAAAGCAGTTTTGAGGTTTTGGAGGGGAGGAAGAGAAGGAAATAATTATATTAAAAATGTTTTTATTGGTAGCTTTTATTTTGGAATGGATTATGGATCTTTTCATTTCTTTTTTAAATGAACTGCTTTAAACTCCCAGAGAAATCAGACACTACTCTTACCACTGCATCAAAACAATATTTTTCCCCCACAGAAAGAAACGTCAGTGTTCTATCAGGCTTATTTGCAAATAAGAATTGACAGAAGGAGAACACAAGATAAAATAAATGCATGTTTTTTTACAGGATGCTGTAAGAATTTTGTAAGATGTTTACGATGGTGAGAAGATAGAAGAATTTTTCACAGACAAAACCCCATGCTGTTCAAGTAACACTCATTAATAGTATTGGTTAATTAATGAGTCTACAAATTACTGCTGTTGCTGCTGAAGCTCTGCTCAGTCTGAGATATCACATCATGGGGAACTGAACCAATATTCCGTTCTCCTCAGTTTGCCAGATATCAAACTACTGTTGGGACAGTTTGCAGGAGTAAAGCTGTTTCAAAGAAGTATGCTCACAATATATAGTTATAAAGCAATCTTCTATTTACTGTAAAAAGTAGGAATAAGACACAATGTTGGAATATAAAGGTCTGTAAAACCTCTTCAGTAGTCTGTGTAATTTATATTACAACAGTAGAGCACTTCTCCATTAACTGAGCTGTAACCTTTGCAAAATCCCCCTTTTTAGGTATACTGAAAATTATAAGCATACATGGCCTTAGACTCCCAGTTCATATTAACTTTCATTTCTTAATGTTTTCTACCAGAAACTTTTTTTCTCACTGAATTTTCCCGTTATTTAATCAAATTTATTTTTAACATTTTTAAAGAAAAAGTCATAATGAAAAAAACCCAAAACCAACAATTAAAAAAAAAGAAAAAACCAAACCAAAACAAAAAACCCAAGCTCCCTTCCACTTATTTATTTTAATCAGTGAAGATCCTCCTGATAGTATTGTTTTAAGTCATTAGAACTATTTTCTTCCAAAGATATTTGATCCCTGCTGTGCAGGCAGAAGAGGAATTAAAGCCAAGAGGAGATCAAATGTACTGTACACTTTTCTCATTCAGAGGTGCTTAAACTGCTTCAGATGGCCTTGTCCACACTGAAGAATTATTACAGGCCAATCCTATCACTACCAAAGGTATTTCAGCTTCAGTAGTATCAGCATTGCTTTGAATTTTAGGGTAGACTGCTCTGTAATAAAAGTACTTTCAAGCATTTATGGTCATATCCTATGTTAGCATCTATGTCTGTTATGGTAGATTTTATTTGTTTATTGCAAAATATCCTTTAGCATGAACAACAATTCTTAGTCTCTCCAAATCGTATGGGCAACATTTAGTCACTCTCCTATGCTTTTACAGAATAGCTCTGCATTTTTTCTAAATAGATGAAATAAACTGTTTAAAATACTGATATTTAAATTGACCTTTACAGAGAGACAATAAATATACTGTCATATTGGCAAAGGTGAGTGTTGGCCAAATTATCTATCCTTTCTTTTACAGGCTCTGTATACAATGGACTCAGCAACACCTTTAGACTTGGTTCATACAGTATGAGCTGTAAGACAACTTTTATTTTAATTTAAAGTCAGGATTTTCCAGGTGCTTTTTAACTTCAGTGAGGGAAAACACATCTATTTTTGCTTCTTCTAGATGTCTCACACATCTTCAGAGTATGATATACAGGTCAGTTTTGTAGGTTTTTTTTGCTCCAGGGATGTGTGAAAGTGTGGTATCTAGTTTTTGGGTTAATATTTGCAATACTAAGTTTTCATTGTCCTTAGTACTAATGGCAAAAATCTCACTGAATTCAATGGGCATTTCTCAGCTAATGTATGTCTTCATGTACATAAGGCTTTCAGGCAGAAGCCTTTTTCATTTAACTTGAAGGAGTAAAACACAATAATTAAACAGTAAAGCACTATAAAATAAATAAACAACTTGAAAGAGAAACTGCTATGTACCCTGAAATTAAAAGAAACCTACTGGTCTACCAAGCTCAGCTCAGTTCCACAACGAGGATGGGAAGCAACATTTTGCCTATGCAAATGCAAAAAAAATTTACACTGGATGAGATGACATTAGAACTGGTCAAATATACGGAATATAAATCTAATATATCTTAGTGCGACTCATGGAGCAGTTATAGATCACTGAGTGTAAGTTGTCTTTCAGGTTTTCTTTTCTTCCCCCACTTCTCTTTTTCTATACATTTTACCAGCATAATGGGCCCTTTTTCCCTTGATGGTTTATTGTAGTGTCATTTGCATTTTCTACTTCACACAGAGAGCTGCCTAATTAGGAAGACCAGAGTGAGCTTCTAGAGTATTGCTGTTTAATACTGTTAGTTTATCTGTTAATTAATGTGCTGGTCTTTCCAATCTAATTAGATTTTTTTTTTTACTGAAAAGATAAGTCAGTGAAATCATTACAAAGAAATATGGGAGGAGGAGGTTGGTGGAAGACTCAGAAATATTTTTTGTTAGAATTTATTATGTGTGATGTACACAGACTTGTTACTGTCTCCTCTTTTTTCACCCATGCCCACAACCTTATGAGGCTTTTGTCAAGGAGGATGCAGATCATTTCCCATAAATCTTATTCCAGCCAGGGAGCTTCTTCTCTATCTCCATCTCTGCTGTACCCCACCTTTTTCTTTTACTGGTTCTTCCTCTACTTTGTTACCAAAGCTATCCCTTTTTAAGTGTTTGTACTTCACAATTAAGTGCCTTACAGTTAATTTACGACTTTTCTGAAGTCATACAAAGATGACGCTGCACCGATACACTTCAAAAATGCCAGAGTGCATGCACTCACAAGAACTGAAGATGAAGTCATAGGCTTGTATTTCATTTACAAAACTGTATAAACGTGGGAAAAAAAAAATCAAAGGTGCTGACCAAACCAACCTGCTCTTCTTCAGAATTTAGCATTCATGATGGTTACCCTTTTCCCAGTTGACTTCCAGTGGCCAGGCCAGCAGAGACACTGGATGTGGTTGGAAAAAAGTTAAGATCCCACCGATCAGTACTGGCAACACCTTTCAGGACTCATTTGGCAGGAAGTTTCTCTGGATTCAAATGACATTACCCTGGAAATTACTGAAAATTAAATACCTACTCAGAGATGCAAGACAGCAGAATTTGTGCTGTATTTATTAGAAGATTCAAAGACACATTTAATCAGATATTTTCCTTTTTTAAAAGATGTTAAAAAACAAATTCTTTAAAACTGAAATAAACCTATTGTGTTATTTTTCAATAGTGCAAACAACCACTTCATTAGCCTTTGGTTCTACTTGTAAGCTGTTGTATATATATTACAACTAGCAATCTTGGATCTTTGTTAATACTCCTATTAGGAAATAGAATAATATCTAAGAGTTCTTTCTGACATCAAAAGCTAGGAAATGTCTGAAACTAAGAGGTATCCTACTTTTGTCATTAAAATACATTAAAAATGTAAATACGATGAGCACAAAAAATAAAGGGGATCAACAAAATGCAGTACAGTTCCAAGAAGAGTTTATACATTTCAGAATAAGCTTTTGGCATCACTAAAGTATTTCATATGTCATGTTACACATTGCGTAGATCATGAAGAGATCAGAAATGGTGCATTAGTACATCTTACTGAAAACCGAATTAATTTACAGTGTTTAATGATGGCCCTTTATTGTTTGTCACTCAGAGGTGCCTTTTCTTATAACTTAGACAGATTTCATTTCATGCACAAAAGAGATTTTCCTCTCTCCACTGGCACCATGGATTTTTAGACCATAACAATAATGAAGAATCTAGAATATGGCCTAAAATATAATTCTGTGATTTTAATAAGTCTTTGTTACCAGTACTATGGAAAGTAAAAATTATTGTCAGGAGTGATTATCTATTATTTTAGTCATTTTTATAGAGTTGCCTAATGAATTAGATCAAATGTCTAATAGTTTTACAGAAAAAAATAAGACAGCATGCAATTGATATCACAGTCCTGTTGGTATTTTGGTAGGTTATGCTGATGAAATATTCTAAGAAATTTCACATTATTTTTTCTAAAAGTTGTTTTTCCTCATTCATGTCCACTAAGAGAGCTGTTATTTTATAAAGTGGTGTATTTTTTTAATGACAGGCTTAGTTTTACAGCATAATTTCTGATAAAAAACCTTAAAATGGTTTAGGTAAAATTTATATAAAACCAGAAATATTCTCCATTCCACTGTAAAATCTAAAATATTGCACCAAATACACTAGTTACTTGGTGCCATAAAAACAAAGAAAAAAGGTTATTGAAATACTTTATTTTGTAATTATATATGGCAGTCTTTATTTTGATTTTTACTCTGATAATATGTGGACTTGTAAAATCAGATCTAGCTCATCTTGTGCCTCATGTTCTCATTATAGAAAATGATTGCTTCTTGCATAACTGAAAATGATGTGCTTCACTGAACATTTTTTCTGCCTTCACAGGTGGCATGTAGCTTATTACAGAAAAATATTTAAAACTTAACACTAATACAAGAGATAAAAATTATTCTTCAAACTGTCTGAAATGTAATATTTCTAAACCCTGGAAGAAAATTTATTGTGATCTAGGTTGTTCTAACTATCAATGGTCTGCAGAGAGACATATCTTTTTATTTGTCATCTGCAGTCCAGATTCTTAATGGTACTGCAACTCCTGAGGATCCAGAACAACAGCTAGAAGGATTTTCAAAATTATTAAGACATACTCACATCTATAAGAGCTTGAGAAGACATGCATCTACAGACATCTATGTGCTTTGTAGATATAGATCTAAGTACTCTGATGTAAATAATTCCAAGAATTGTAATGAACAATTTATCTTAGTCTAAAATAAATATTGGTAGCAAAGTCAACAATCTCAACAACTCTTCCAATAAACAACACATCTACAACCCTCAGATCACCCTACCTCAAATTCCAGAGGAAAACCATGTACTTTGCGGTCTGATGTGGTCATTAACACAAATGGGTTCACCACAGATGTAGCATACTTAACAGAAAAATTACAGATATGATTCTGTACATCTCTCCCTTTCATTTTTTCCAAGCCAGTTAAAGATTTGCAGCTATCCTATAAATAAAAACTACTGGAGAGGGTTCAGCAGAGGCTACAAAGATGATGTGGGACTGGAGCACCCCTCTAATGAGGAAAGGCTGAGACAACCCATTTAGCAGGACTCTGGGGCATGTTTCTCCTTTCCCACTTATTCTCACACATACCTACCACCCCTTTTCTTGTTTCTCTTAGGCACATGGAGTTATGCAAATTAATTTTTGGAAGTTTGGTACGTACCTTAGGAACATAGCTTAGAGATGGAAATATGAGGCACTGAGTCACTCTACAATGCCCACTACCTCAGAGCCGAATTTGGCCATCTCAAATTGTTGAATATATCTTATTTGTTGCAAAACCCACTACATAATATACAGTGAGAGAATGATTTGAGTCCCTTTCTAACTCCTCCAACTCAGTAGAAATATGTTATATTCTTACAAAGGGAAACAAAGTGGATCCTTTATGCATTTAAACATTTCTTCACAGGAATAGTAATTATAATCTCTGAGTACTTTTCAGAAATGAATATACCAAGACTGGAAGCCCTGTAATAATTTTTCAGAACATCCGTAACATGCAATGGAAATGACATTTTGCTAAAACATTTTATTTTATAACATTATTGAACTATCTATCTCTATTAAATTTGATCATTCCTCCTTATAAAAAAAAAATAAAAAATCCATCTTAATGGAACACTTGCATTTGGTTCATAGAATATTCCACAGTGTTTATAAATGTACACTGACAACACTGTTTGAAAATAATTCTAATCCATAAGGCCACTGAAAATAGATGTCTGACAGACAAGACATTCATTATTAGAATAGGCTATGCTATTAGACTGGAAAGTAATAAATGCATAATAAATTCATCCTGACTTACATAGCTTACATTTACCCACCACAGTAGCATGAGCAGGCCCTTACTTTGATTATCAGAGTTCAGGTTTCATATTAGAAATGGACTTCCTAGAAAAATCAGACAAAAAGAAGCTCCTTCAGCTTTGAAATCTTCCTAAGCTATCACAACATATACAGCAGATTTCATGGTCCAGCTAGTAAATCTGAAGCTGGCCTCTTTCAGAAGCAGCTTCCACCTCCCTCTCCACTTCTGGAAAGACAGGTAGATGAGTTATAACCATGAGGAAGCTGAAATGAGTTTTCTTTTTTTTTTTTTCTCAGTACGGGGTCTGGCTGGGATGAAGTTACAAATTTCACCTTCTTCATATCAGCACATGTGGTGCTGTGCTTCACCACTGTGGTTAAACCAGTATTAACAGACCAGTATTTTGGCTGCTATTGAACAGTGTTTGCACAGCATCAAAGCTCTCTCCACATACCCTCCACCCCCCAGTGTTGGTGGGTGGACAAAAGGTTGGGAGGGGACATAACCGAGGCAGCTGACCCAAGCTGACCAAAGGGATAGTCCATATCAAATGATGTCATGCTCAGCAACGAAAGCTCAGGAAAGGGACGAGGAAGGGGGTGCATTTGTGGTTATAACATTTGTCTTCCCAAGTAATTAGGGATGCCAAGGCCACATTTCCCTGGAAGCAGCTGGATATCTGCCTGCTGATGGGAAGTAGCGCATGAATTCCTCTTTCTGTTTTGTTTGTGTGCACATCTTTTGCTTTTCTTATTAAACTGTCATGACCTAAGTCCACAAGGCTTTTCTCCATCCTTACATTTTTCTCCCCATCCCCCAGGAGAGGGAAGTCAGCAAAAGGCAGGGTTGGGTGTACCCATCATAGTCTCTAACCAAACTTCAGCTTTATACTGCACCTACTTCTGGGAAAACCGCCTAAACTCTTAGTTGTTAGCAACAGACAAAAATAGACAAAAAAATAGACAGAGGGAAGCAACCTCTCTTAGAATTAAACTTCATTAGAAACTAATTGCCACAGAAGTCAGAACAAGACACAAGAAAATGAATACCTGCTTTAAGGCTCATCTAAAAGTTTGGCCCTATGACAGAGCAGAACTCTTCCCAAGGAGCAAGCATGCCATCTTGTGAACAGCCTTCACCATTTCTAATACTATCAACTTTTCTTTGTTGATTTCTGGAGCTATTTCTGACAGTCTAAGGCTCTGACTTAAGGTGGGCTCATACTCTGTTATGATCTGCAGTGCAAATTTAAAGTGGTTCACACCAGATGATCTCAACTAGTGACTCCACATACTTACTTGTCTGTCAAAGTTACACCCTGTGGAGATCATTTGCAACTTTAACAAGATGAACTAGAAAAGAGGAATACCTAATATATGCTGGCAAAGATGCATGAACAGGGTAGTATCTGTCCTTGAAGGCCTCTGCAGAAAGATATTTTTTAAAAATGTATTTATTCACCTTGGAACAGTAGGAAACAGTATTTCTGATAACTATAAGGAATTGAAAAAATGTGCACGTGGTTCTACGGTCTGCATCTGGATCCAGGTTGATACTCAAGAAAGCAGGTGGAAGAGAAGAAAAGGTCTTAATCATGTCTTAAATGCCTTTTTTATCAGGCTGCAGTGAGAGTCTGTGTACTACAGGACTTGTCCCTGCTTTTGTAATGACCAACAGAGACTTCTTACTGCAAATAGATATCAAGTTTAGAATTTAAATTGGAAATGTATCCTGTGACATGCTGAAAAGAAAATCACCTGACATCATTACTTCGTCTGCTCTGTTTCTAATTTTAAGCTCCTCCTTTGTGTAGCTTAGGCCACATTCAAGCACAAACAAAATGCTTATGCCAAGAAAATAACTACCACCACCTCTAAGCTGTTAGACAAGATTAAATCGTATAATTTATATATCATTCTTTGAACATATTGATTCAAATAGAAGGCTTGCTGGCTAAATCTACAGTTCATAAATTATGTCTTTAGCCTTATTGTTCAAAATTGTATTATTTTCTTGCTCTTGAACCACTAGAGAACATGCTGATAGATGTTCAGACTCCAGTTGATAATACCTGGGACCCCTTTTTATAGCTTATTGATGTGTTTTATATATGAATTTCTGTGGCAAAGTCAGTATCTAACACTAATATTTTGTATCAGAAGCATTTGACTACATTCACAAATTGAACATTAGAATAGTTTTTCCTGCTTGTCTCATTCTCAAGCTTTTATGACTATACACTGTCTGACAGTCCACAGTGTAAATGTTTAGGAAAATAAAAATGAAAACAAAACACAGTACACTAAATATGTCAAACACTAGACTGCTGAAATGCAGGAGGCAGAATGAAATCCTTGCTACTGAGAGACTGCAGATGTACTGCACCTGACGGGTGGCATGCCTTCAGCACCAGGGAACACCCAGGTACCAGTGCTAGAGGGTTTGTCTGGCTGTGTTTGCTGTATAGATGTGAAGAGACACATGCATTCTGAAAAAATTCTGCTTTTTAAATGCACCTCTTGTGGCCTTTTTTCAGGAGATAGTTCCAGCATGTGCCCAAGTTCTTTTCCATTTTATCAGAGGGTTGAAGCCTGTCCTGTTCAGCTGTTCTCCCTCTGCCTGCTTCTCCATCACAGTTCTCCTTATATGCTTTCCTGCATTAGATGTATATTGTTTCATTTTTTTTGTAATAACCATATTAGTTTGGATAGCTTCCAAAAGACTACAATGGTGTTTTTGTAAGAAAATATCTTAAGAGTGTGGATATTGCTGTTACCACTGGACATAGAGTAATAAGTCTCAAATAAGAACCTGATATGACTGTCATTGAGCTGCTAGAAGAGAAGTAAGCCTTTGTACAAATAGGGTTTTTTGATTTCTGATTATATACTGCACACAGTTGAAGGATAATGTTATTCTTACCACAAAGCTAAACACTGAATATCTCATGCCTGTTGAACTGCAACTTGGTTATTTTTATTTATTTTTTTTTTTTTTAATATCCATCTGTTCTTTTGGCAAACCATAACAAATGGCAAGTCAGTGAGGTTTATTATGTAATGTAATAGAATTAAATTAGTACAGATTTCAAGAAAACAAACCTCTGGATATTGCCAGAACTTCTTCCTGCACTGTCATTTCCTTCATGGCAATGAAAAGGAATATTTTAAAATACTCCTTTTCAATATGCAATATATAAAAATAGAAGAAGATACTTGAATTTTAGTTTTTACTCTATGAAGAATTTCAAGGATTTAGAAATGTTTCATTCACTATTTTGTGTACATCTGGTGAACTTCACAGTATTTTGGAAACAGCTCTCACTTGCCCGGGTTCTGTAACAATAAGAAGAGCAGAAACTCAGCTGTCCTTCACTTTGCTCTTTAAAGTCCCCTTGCTAAAGACCACAAGCACATGGAACCTGTGAGCTCCAACTCTTCCAAGACACTTTGACTCTGCCAGAATTTCCTAGGTAGCAAACATGGGTGTGATACAAATCTAATGAAGGTACTTTAATGGAAGACCATTCTGTGAAAAATATTATTTCTGTATATAATATATATCCATGGGTAACTTTGTTCTTTTTACCAAACATTATCAAATATACTCTTGCATTTAAAATAATAATTTCAACATATATAGATAAATAAGTCATCAGAAACTTGTAAATCCTGCTAACCAAGCTCATGCATCTGTTCAGAGCAAAGGTATAGGATATGATCCTTAAATTATTATTTTTATAATTAATGATTTAGATTAATACTAATTAAAGACTATGTGGCTGATTTGTCTCTTTCAGGTGAGCGTATCACTGCATTTGAGTCTATTGGAATCTGCACCTTGCTGACTAAATAGAAAATTATTAATAGTTTTACGAAACTTGAGTATTTTGAAAAATCTGAAGGTGGAACATAAGTGTTCTAGGATAACTATGAAACAAAAAGGGTATTTCCTTAAAGGTATATTCAATAAAAAGAATATCTGAAGAACAGAATTATTTCTGTAAAATAAATACAATGTCTCAGAAAATTCCTCTAGAGGAATGAGAATGCTTTTGTGTGTAATTATTCTATGACAGATACAAATTGCTAACCTAGTACAGCTTGGGGACAATTAAAAAAGTACTAGATGGGAATTGTGGATCTGATTTAATAACATGTTTTGCTAGTAATGCCAGATACTACTTAGGATTTTTCAGAGAATCTAGTGGTTAAATTGCTGCTCTGAACATTCTTAGTCATTTTATGCTTCTTGTAGCTACCTAACTACATCACCAGTTATTTCAGTATATTTTTTAAAATCTGACTGCACTGAGAAATTGCACTAGAAAGATAAAAAGGGTACCAAGGAAGTGCAATAAACCACCTGGAACAGTTTTACTTCTGTGAAGTATTTATGTTATCCAGAGAAAGTACTGAAGGGTGTGGTCAGGCAGTAAATATTTAATTATGATTACAAGCAAGCTGCAGTGGATAGATGTAAAGGGACCAAAGACTCTTTTGCTTATCCAGTACACAACTGAATTTCTGCCAAGAATGCCTCCTGTGAAAGAAAATACTTAATTATGAATTCTAGTCTCAGTCTTTCTGTAAGGGAAATTAATGGGAATTTTGTCCTACTAAGAAATGCTGAACAAGTCTCTTCATTAACATCTAATTCATAGCTCCTGAATAAAATGTAAAAGAACATGACGAATATGATTAGATACACAGATGCAAGAAAACAGAGAATACAAGTTGCTCCATATTTAACCTACTTTGTCATGAAATGAAAACCAAACAATATAAGTACCTAACAAACTAATTAGACAGAAACAAAGAAACAGAACCTCAGAACTCTTAAAAAATAAATATTTAAATACTTCTTTTTAGAAGCACTGTTATGCTATTTTAACAGCAGATTCTTAATTGACACAGTACTTAAATCTGATTTGTTTCATGTTATTTGTGTTTTTGTAAATAAAATGTTTGGAAGCTTAAGGTTATATTTGATCCCTTAGTGGTATTCTGTATAAAGCCACCAGGATATTTTTTTTAATTGGTTTTGCCAATGGTTCCCATATTTAAGTTTTATTTACAACTATAAAGTATGAATATTATTTTGTGCTTTACTCATGTTGGAATGGTAACCTGCAGGAGTCAAGCCGGCCATTTGGGCCTCTTGAGAAAGCTGATCACTCTGAAAACAA